>NC_030831.1:11016133-11617799 GCF_001704415.2 Capra hircus | reverse complement strand
GTTGGAATGGAAGGAAAATGTCTTAATATTTTGCTCTCTTTTAAAATAGAAAAACAGTAAATAATATGGATTTGGTAAATGCCCTTTTCTTTTAGGCCCTCAAATTTCTTAATTAAATCTAAAAATGTATAGATGCTCAATGTTTAAAACACTTTATTTAAAAGTTAATTGTTTCTATATATTACTTTTCAAAATAAATCAAACCAAAGGGGGAAGAGAGGATGAACTGGAAGATTGGGATTTACACACACACACTATCGATTGAACTGGGTCTTTTGCATTACGGGCATATTCTTACCATCTGAGCCACTAGGGAAGCCTATTGATACTATAAAATACTATCAAACAGATAACTAATGAGAACCTACTGTATAGCGGAGGGAAATCTACTCAGTGCTCTGTAGTGACCTAAATGGGAAGGAAATCCAAAAAAGAGGGGATATATATCTACCTGTAGCTAATTCACTTTGCTGTACAGTAGAAATTAATAGAACATGGTCAATAAACTATACTCCAGTTTAAAAAGAAAATACCTTTAAAAAGATATGTTAGTGTCTACAATCTTTCTCTACTCCAAAACTATTTATTAAATTCTAATCTCTATATTTAACTTACTAGTGGCCATTTCCACTTGGAAGTCCCACAGCCCCCATACATTCAACACATACAAAATTGAAGTGCCTGTCGTCTCTCCAAAACTAGTTACTTTCCTCTATGACCATGTCACAATCACACCACCATCAAACCTGTCACTGGAAGCAGAAAATTTTCAACATTATCACTGACCTCATAAAATCTCATTTGCTATTGATTCTGCTTCCGTTTGTCTCTGTTCCTTCTCCTTCCTTCCCTCCTTTGTTCTGGTTCTTAAATTCTTTGTGACCGAGAATGTTGTAATAATTCTTAATTATTGTTACCTTGCCTTTATCCTGGACTAGTTTAATTCATTCTTCACCACTGAATACAAATATTTTCTCTCAAGCACAAATCTGATTATGCAGTTCTATTTTCAGAGCCTTTATTTAAAAGGCCAGTGTCTTTCATAGATTAAATACACTTTGATTCGTACTTTCCCTTCCTATGTTGTTTTAACTCCGCTTCACATCCTGATCTCTGTCCTATTTTAGACAAAGAAAAACTGTGATATATGAGATTCCCCCAAGAACAACCTCTTGTTTTTCACAAAGCCTATTTTCCTAGCAGCATTTTAACTCTCTGTCAATCCCGCTTTATTTTTCAAATGCTTTATTTGGTCTTACATTTCCACTCTTGAAAACACTTGGCACATAGTTCTATTATTGCATGTTTCACATTTTATTGAAAACATTTGCTTCCCTTTTATCTCCCTGTCAAGGCTATGGGCTCCCATATAGTCTCTTGAGCCTAATTGGTAGATACTCCCAGTGATTGGCAGCTGCCTTGCAAACAGGGGATCGTTAATAAGTGCCTGCCCAAATAAAATAATTTTCTCCCATCCTCTGAATATATGAATGTATTTCCAAAGCATTAGTATATCAAGGAAGCGTATCACCAATCTTATGTCTTTTAAATATGTCATTAACATTTTCTATAAAATCAGTCATTTTACACACATACACATGCACATACACACGTGCACAGCGAAAGCCAAACTCAGTGACTTCAAAACATATATATCTTAATCTTCCTTATATTTCAATTTGACTTAGATGGTTAAGAGTCCGTTTGCAATGCTGGAGACCCAGGTTCTATCCCTGGGTCAGGAAGATTCCCTGGAGAAGGGAAAGGCTACTTATGACAATATTTCTGCCTGGAGAATTCCATGGAAAGAGGAGCCTGGAGGGCCACAGTCCATGGAGTCACATAGAGTCGGACATAACTGAGCAACTAGCACTTTCCTTATATTTCATTCTCCATACTAAGTTACAGCCATGCTTGCTTCCTGGAGGAACTGTGTACACTTTCAGGACATCAGAAAAAAACAAATTTTACGTAAGTGATTTTAAAACAAAACCCTACATTCAAAATTACCCAATGGTTTTTTCTCCATGTTCTTTTTTTCCCTTGCACTATTTTATTCCCTGCACCCTTTTTTCAGACTTAAGGAAGGATTAACATTTTGCTTTGATATATTTGTTGTTTTTTCCTCCCTTGTCAGACAATTAAGAGTTACCTGTAGTCATGGTTGCTTGTGTTTAAAATCACTTCCATTGAACAAAAGATTTTGTCACATAGGACCTGCTACTGACTTAGTGGCCTCCAAGAAATAATTCAAATTGACCATGAGTGGTTTTGTAAGGTCACCACATCACATCCATACCTAAGGGTTACTGATAGAGCAAGGTCCTACATGATATTAGAAGCAAAAATACATTACTCCTCTCTACACCTGGCCTCAGTCTCAAGCTATAGTTGCTGGTGATCATCAGATGCTCTAGGGTACTTTCTAAAGAGATGAGCACTGAAGCAAGCTGTTGTTGTTTAGTCACTGAGTCATGTTTGACTCTTTGCAACTGCATGGGCTATATAGCGTGTCAAGCTTATTTGTCCATGGGATTCCCCAGTAAATAATACTGGAGTAGGTTGCCTTTTCCTTCACCAGGGGATCTTTCTGACCATGGGATTGAACCCATGTCTCTTGCATTGGCAGGTGGATTCTTTACCACTGAGCCACCAGGGAAACTGTAGTTATGAATTTTTAATGGCAACTGTATTTGTGAAAGTGAAAGTGTTAGTCAGTCAGTCGTACGTGACTCTTTGCAACCACGCGGACTGGAGCCCTCTAGACTCCTCTGTCCAAAACATTTTCCAGGCAAGAATACTGGAATGGGTTGCCATTTCCTTCTCCTTGTATTTACCTGCCAAGTTGTTAACAATGTGTTCATTATCTTTCTGCCATACATTTTTATATATTTATTTTTTATTTTAATTGGAGGATACTTTACAATATTGTAGTGGTTTCTGCCATACATTCACATGAATCAGCCATGGGTGTACATGTGTTCCCCATCCTGAACACTCCCC
The DNA here is from genome assembly GCF_001704415.2 of Capra hircus. Lineage (NCBI taxonomy): Eukaryota > Metazoa > Chordata > Mammalia > Artiodactyla > Bovidae > Capra > Capra hircus. Next base: position 11,614,796 of record NC_030831.1, on the reverse strand, counting down.
CCCCCATCTCCCTCCCCATCCCATCCTTCAGGGTCATCTCAGTGCACCAGCTTTGAGTGCCCTGTTTCATGCATTGAACTCGGACTGACAATCTATTTCATATATGGTAATATACATGTTTCACTGCTATTCTCTCAAATCATCCCACCCTTTCCTTCTCCAACTGAGTCCAAAAGTCTGTTCTTTATATCTGTGTCTCTTTTGCTGTCTCACATATAGGATCATCGTTACCATCTTTATAAATTCCATATATACGTATTAATATACTGTATTGATGTTTGTCTTTCTGACTTACTTCACTCTGTATAATAGGCTCCAGTTTCATCCACCTCATTAGAACTGATTCAAATGCATTCTTTTTAATAGCTGAGTAATATTCCATTGTGTATATGTACCACAGCTTTCTTATCCATTCATCTGCTGATGGACATCTAGGTTGCTTCCATGTCCTGGCTATTGGGGATGAACATTGGAGTACAAGTGTCTCTTTCTATTCTGATTTCCTCAGTGTGTATGCCCAGCAATGGGATTTCTGGGTCATTTGGCAGTTCTATTTCCAGTTTTTTAAGGAATCTCCACAGTGTTCTCCATAGTGGCTGCACTAGTTTGCATTCCCACCAGCAGTGAGTGTAAGAGGGTTCCATTTTCTCTGCACCCTCTCCAGCATTTATTGTTTGTAGGCTTTTTCTGAATAACCAAAAGAATCACAGAATAAATTTTTTTAAAAAGAAATCAGAATATGCATAAAAACAAATGAAAATGAACACATGAGAACCCAAAACCTATGGGATTCAGTAAAAGCAGTGCTAAGGGGAAGGTTCACAGCAATACAAGCTTACCTCAAGAAACATGAGAAAAATCAAATAAATAGCCCAACTTTACACCTAAAGCAACTAGAAAAAGAAGAAATGAAGAACCCCAGGGTTAGTAGAAGGAAAGAAATCATAAAAATTAGGACAGAAATAAATGAAAAAGAAACAAAGGAGGCTATACCAAAAATCAACAAAACTAAAAGCTGGTTGTTTGGAAAGATAAATAAAATAGGCAAACCATTAGCCTACTCATCAAGAAAAAAGGGAGAAGAATCAAATCAACAAAATTAGAAATGAAAATGGAGAAATCACAACACACAACACAGAAATACAAAGGATCATAAGAGACTACTATCAGCAGCTATATGACAATAAAATGGACAACTTGGAAGAAATGGACAAATTCTTAGAAAAGTATAACCTTCCAAAATAGAACCAGGAAGAAATAGAAAATCTCAACAGACCCATCACAAGCACGTAAATTGAAACTGTAATCAGAAATCTTCCAACAAAAAAAAAGCCCAGGACCAGATGGTTTCACAGGTGATTCTACCAAAAATTTAGAGAAGAGCTAACAACCTATCCTACTCAAACACTTCCAGAAAATTGCAGAGGAAGGTAAACTGCCAAATTCATTCTGAGGCCACCATCAGCCTAATACCAAATCCAGACAAAGATACCCCCCAAAAGAAAACTACAGGCCAGTATTACTATTGAACTTAGATGCAAAGGTCCTTAATAAATTCTAGCAAGCTGAATCCAACATCATATTAAAGATCATGCATCATGACCAAGTGGGCTTTATCTCAGGGATAAAGTCTTCAATATCTGCAAATCAGCAATGTGATATACCACGTTAACAAATTGAAAGCTAAAAACCATATGATTATCTCAATAGATACAGAGAAAGCCTTTGACAAAATTCAACATCCATTTATGATAAACCTCCAGAAAGCAGGCATAAGAGGGAATATACCTCAATATAATAAAAGCTATATATGGTAAACCCACAGCAAACATTATCCTCAATGGTGAAAAACTGAAAGCATTTCCCCTAAATTCAGGAACAAGACAAGGGTGCCCACTCTCACCATTACTCTACGACATAGTTTTGGAAGTTTTAGCCACAGCCATCATAGAAGAAAAAGAAATAAAAGGAATCCAGATTGGAACAGAAGTAAAACTCTCACTGTTTGCAGATGACATGATCCTCTAAATAGAAAACCCTAAAGACTCCACCAGAAAATCACTGGAGCTAATCAATGAATATAGTAAAGTTGCAGGATATAAAATTAACACACAGAAATCTCTTGCATTCCTTTACACTAACAATGAGAAAACAGAAAGAGAAATTAAGGAAACAATTCTGCCATACATTTAAAAAAATTTCTTGATTTTGTCCTTTAGTGAGCCTAAAAAAAGAAAATGTCCAAGCTGGCTCTGGCTGAAAATAATACCATTATGTACACTTGGACATCCAGATCTGGTCTCTGAAACTGTACTAAGTTTTCTTACTTGTCAATATTACTGGATGAAGATTGTAGGACCCAGTGGAGATAGAATAAATATTGTGTGACCCATAAAATCATTGAAAATACTGGGGCAAAGGCTTTCAGTTGAAATTTTTGGATTAACCTCATGAACCACATGCAGAACTGTCTTGACAAAGTAGATACTGACATTGGAGACATGCTGTTTCCACTACAACTTGAATCAACAAAAATGAATCGGTTGCTTCATATGGCTCAATTCTGAATCAGAATCTCATGCAAGTGTGTCTTGCATGAACCAGCCATATATTTTAATCTAACATCCTATGAAGCTCAGACATAAAATTTCTGTGTATTTAAACCTTGAAAAGGTACATTTTACAGTGTAATAAATTATCAATTGTAGAAAATGGCATTTGACCACTACATGACCCATTCTCTCTCTTTGCACTCACTCAGTTATACATTTCTGAAATGATCATATTTACTTAATATACTTTGAAACTATGAAATTTGTTGGTGTTTGTATTATCTACATGAAATGCTTTTCCTATGTATCATTTTTATTTGATTATGCCTTGCTATTAATACTGCCTTCACTATTTTCTTTCATTTGTGCTTGTCTAATATAATTTTTATCTTCATTTTATATTTATGCTTGATGGGTCAGTTTAAAAAAATATCTCATAAACATGAAGTCATTTAATGTTTATTTTTAATCCAATCTGGGAGTCATTTTAGGGAGTTATTTTCCTAAGTGAAGGTTTCATTTTAACTCCACATCATTAATTTAAATCCCTTCAAAATCTAATCTGCTAGTTGCTACATCCATCAAGATTTTAGTTCAGAAATCTTATTTTTCCTCCCCACTGAATCCTTTCAAAATAAGATTGTCCCTCTTCATGACATGTTGTTTTGGTTCAAAGGAGCAGCAAGCATCCTCTTGAAAGCTGTTGAAGACACAAAGTCATTTTTCAAAACTTGTGTTTCCCTTCTTGCGGTAAGTCTATTATAGGAAAGTCATTGTGTCAAAATTTGGAAGAATTGGACCCTCACATTACTTTGCACTTCAAGTTTCTCTATTTTTGTCCTTTTTTATTTTACTATGTGATATAAAGGGAATTTAACCTGGTTAGATATATGAAAAAGATGAGAAAATAACCAGTGTATAGGAAGACAACCTAGAAAAAACAGTAGCAGAAAGCATGATCATCCAACACTGAAAGGAGTGAGCAGGGGTCACAGGCCCTGGAGGAGAGCTGCAGCCACAGAAGAGATGTGTCTCTGATGAAAATGCCACTGGCAAGTGTATGTGTGTGTGTGTGGGGGGGCATGTCCTATTCTTTCCTCCTGTTCCCCATCCTCTTTCGATGTTTCTTTTTGGCCAAAAGATGTGAAAGTAAGGGACACAGGAGCCTGGAAAATGCCCTCTGAAAGATTTGTCTTTCTTTTCTAAAGAAGCAGAGCAGAGAAAAGAAGAAAAGATAGTAAAAAAACCCAAATAGGTATTGCCCACCTATGTTTCATCAGCATTCATCTGTGAACTTCAATTTATCATATAAAGCTTTATGCTCCCACCTAATCAGAGGCAACTTTCTGTCTTTAAAACAAAGACACTTTCATCCTCTTTGTAATAAGAAGAGATTCAAAGTTTCAATAATAATGATTTTTTACCCTGGTAATGAACAAAATACTTTTAGAGTTCTAATCAAGAGCAACTATAAAAAATGAATCTAATATTAAACATATTTGCTTGAAAGTAGTAGAAATCTACCAGGGCAGCACGGACTGATGGAACCTAAGCATCAGATAAAAGGCAGATGCAGAGACACTGAGGCTATAGTCAGCACTTCTTTCCCTCTCAAGCATTTGGTAATTCTCAAGAGAACTGACAGGTTGACTATGTGAGAAGAGTCTCTGGTAATCTTATGAGGCTAGAGGGTCAATAACTCCACCAAGTTATAAAGGCCCTCAGTTCAGTTCAGTTGCTCAGTCGTGTCCAACTCTTTGCAACCCCATGAGTCGCAGCACACCAGGCCTCCCTGGCCATCACCAACTCCCGGAGTTTACCCAAACTCATGGCCATTGAGTCGGTGATGCCATCCAGCCATCTCACCCTCTGTCGTCCCTTTCTCCTCCTGCCCCCAATCCCTCCCAGCATCAGGGCAAAGGCCCAAGAAAATACCTAAAGTTTCCATTGGTTTCTCTAAAGAAAATAACAGGAAAAACATACCCAGTCCTCACAAAGCACTATAACAGTGGAATCTCTGTGGATTAGGTTATCTGACAACCCCCTTAACTGCCTCCCAGAAGCAGAAACAAAGTCTTCTGGAGAAAAGTACTGAGATGCGTAGCCACAGATGGTCTCTAAATGTCTCATCCACAGTATCTAGCAGCCAATAAAAGTTACCAGTATGCCATGAGAGAAGATTAAATGATGAGAAAGTGTGTGTGTGAGAGAGAAAGAGACACAGAAACATTCCCTTGGGAGATGCAGATATTGGAGTTAATAGGTACAACTTTCAAACGAAATGTGCACTAAATAAGCAATATCCAGTTGACCTTTGAACAACATGGTGGTTAATCTATGACTGTCAGCTCTCCATATCCGTAGTTCCTCCACATTCGTGGATTCCAGCAACCACAGATTATATAGTACTGTAGTATTTACTGTTAAAAAAAAAAAAAATCCACGTATAAGTGGGTCCATGAAGTTCAAATCCACAGTGTTTAAGGGTCAACTGAACTTCTAAATAATCCATGGGGTCAACTGAACTTCTAAATAATCCATGAGTTAAGAAAATTAACTATGAAAATTAAAAGATAATTTTGAGCTGATTGATTATAGAACAAAGACCCAACTTATAACTCTCGAACTGTGTCTTTTCAGAAGCTTCATCAGTGTTTACTTCCTTTAAAATTGGAGCTTCATCAAACCTGCTGTGTCTTAAGGCCTAGTTTACACGTGGCTTTTCACAACACATAGACCTGAGGCAGAGTCCTCTTTCTCTGGTTCCCACTCAAAACTAGGAGCTTTATGGATTATCTGGCAAAAGTTTCCAGGGAACACATGTAAATTTAGAGCTGTTGCCTCCACAGTCCGGGGAGCCCCGCAGGTGTTGTATATTTGGTCACATTAGGGCAAGATGAGACACCTCGTCTCATTTTAAGGGTGATATACTGACATGTCAAGCACCATCTGCTCCCTAAATCCTTCCTTAAAATGGCAGAGCCCTGAATTTTGCCATTTTATTCTCCCTCTGGGTAAACATATGCTGAACCATTACATCTGGGGTGTTTCCCCTTCCTGCTCACCAAGGACAGTCAGTGAGGAGGAGCAAATTATGTTTGGTGGGACTACCATAGGACCAAAGTTTCGGAGACTTGAAAAGCATGATAGGGAAATTGACACATCCCTGAGGGAAGATGGCGGAATCATAATATTATCTCTCCCTGCTGAAAGCACACTCTTCTGATCATCCTTGATAATGGGTATGGGGAAAAATGCATTTTGCAGATCAACAAGGGTGCATTAAAGCAAAACGTGTTCATCTTCTGTAACAGAGATACCATATCTGTTATAGCAGCTGTAATCAGAGTGACTCTATAATCAACTTTATAAAAAATTCACACTGATTATCAAGATGCAGTTGATTTTTATGACAACCAAACAGGAAAATTAAAGGTAATAGTTAGTGAGAAGAATAGTATGTGTCTTCCAACCTTTGATGTCAGCATTAACTACCACGATTCTCTGAGGAGTGTGATAGTCTTTTTTTGTTACTTACAGTGACAAAGAAATTTGGTTCCATGGGTTTTCACTTGGCCTTTCCTACTTCACTGGCCTTCACAGTATAGGTCGAAGAGCCAGTGTAGGTGGAATTTCTGCCAATTTTTGTTTATGTACCTTGCAACATGGTCCCAACTAAAGATGGATTTGGATCAGATCTGCATTGATTACCTGAGTTCCATAATTCTCTTTTTCCTTTGACTGACACTTGAGTCAAGGTGGTGTGTTAGTTTCTGAGGAATTACATCAGTTCAGAGTCAAAATAAAGTCTTTAAATCCTTAGTATGTCTTTTGCTTCAGTGTCTGTTCACAATATACACACTGTGAAGGCAAAAGGAGAAAGGGGCAGCAGAGGATGAGATGGGTAGATAGCATTACAACTCAATGAACATGAATTTGGGCAAACTCTGGGAGACAGTGGAGGACAGAAGAGGCTGGCGTGCTGCAGTTCATGGGGTGGCAAAGAGTCAGGCACGACTTAGCAACTGAAGAACAAACAACTGTTTGTTATATTACATTACCTCTGGTCCTTTTGGAGAAAGGTTTAAGTATATTCTCAAGGGAGGTCTCTCTCCAAGGGATTCAGCCTGTTTTCTAATCAAGGGGCTTCCAATCTGTGATGGAGTGACCAGTGGTCTAGTCTGGGATTTTCCAAGGATATGTGACAGTCAGTGCTAAAGTATCTGGGATGGTCAGTCATCCTGTGTGTGAACTGACCTTGTTTTGGGAACTGGGAGATTGTAATAGCTCATGATTACACATTTTTTGTGATGATGCAATATGAATTTCTATTCACCAAACTTAGATCTTAGCCTTGTCTATAGATCTAACAGATAGGCTTCACATCTGTTTTACTCTCAGGGACTTGGAGTTCAGTTAACCATCACCACAAAATTATGTGTGGGTCAAAATATTCTAATTACCACTGCTGTGCTGCCCGTGATGATCACTGAACTCATGTGTCTCCAAAACAAACCTCAGGGCCCCACTCTCCAAGATGCCATTATTACCACTGAAATCAAGAGTTTCAGTTCTACAACCCAAATCCAGATTTATCCCTTGCCCAGGTTAAAAAACCACAGAGTTTTTCTTTTCTTTTTTTTAAGAATTCTGTATTGAGTGGATATATGTGGAATCTAGAAAAATAGTATAGATGATCTTATATGGAAAACAGAAATAGAGACACAGAAGTAGATAATAATTGTATGGATACAAAGTGGGATAGAAGGGGATAGGAGGAATTGGGAGGTGGAATATTATTGATACCATTGATACTATATATAAAATAGATAACTAGTGAAAACGTGCTATATAGAACAGAGAGCTCTACTTAATGAATTGCAGTGACCTGAATGGGAAAAAAAGTCCAAAAAAGAGGAGATATATGTATATATGGCCAATTCACTTTGTTGTATAGTAGAAATGAACACAACACTGTAAAGCAACTATGCTCCAATAAAAATTAATTAGAAAAAAAAACACACCAGTATTCTCCTCACAAGTGCATTTATCAACTCCTTTGAAAAGGAATGTCTTCTAGACACTCTGAGGATGCATTGCTGAGGGAGAGTGAGGCAACCACTTTTCTCAAGTCCGCACAAGCAATACTATCTCCCTATGACTTGAATGCTGTCCTCGATATCATGCCAGAAAAGGTCCAGCATTTCTGACCTCATTAATATAAGCTATGGAGATCAGACTTCAGGAGCCAACTGAACAAACAAAGACGATTCCAACGTCTTTAACCAGCACTTTAATTCAGAATGAAATTTAGTGCATTATAGTAAATTTGTCTTCAAGTACAATTAAATTCTGTTCCTTTGGGGAGACTATTTAAGTCCATTACTATGATTTTTCCAGGTATGTACAGATACAAATTAGCAATATCAAGATTCCTCTTCTGTGTGCAATATTCTCCTGAAGGAAACCTATCCTTTCCCTGGAATATTTTGGAAATAACTACTGCTATTGTCCTGGAGACAGTTAGGGGTTGCAGGAAAGGCTTAGAAAGCCCAGGCATGCACAAACTGTGTCAGGTGGCATACTTTAGTACTATCAATGTAACTGATGGCCACATTTTTGTCAGTGAAATTGGACCTGGTTCTGTTGATAAGAAGGATGAGAGAAATTTAGTGATTCAAGATTCTCAGCAGTGTCAATGCACACAAATGTCCCCTTCCCAAGTCTCAGAGTCCCACTACTTCTTCACAAATGCCTTAGGCGCAAGCAATAATGTCCTGACCTTAACTAAGGGACTGGTGGTGCTGTGTAATCAGTTTGTGTTTTATTTATGCTCTTGCACACTTTCCATTTTATTCTAATTCTCAGCTGTATCTTCCCTGAAGCTATGAGAGTTGATGCAATTTTAAGCTTATCCTGGAAGGGTTTTAATATCCCAAGGCTGCTTTTAACTGAGACTTTGGAGATATGAGTGTATGATTTTTGGTTTTTGGTCAACTCTTCTTCACCTTTAGAAGTGGGCAGCGTCCTCTTCTGTATTGTTGATACATTTGTTACCATCTGAGTGGCATACAAGAATAACTTGATTTTCTGATGCCTTGATATGGAAAAGCCCTTCATCTCCAGCATCTACAGATGATGAGTTAAGGAAAAATGATGTCACAGCATGCCACAAATTACTGTTATCTCATTTGCCATCTGCAAGAGCATCATGACAGTGCTCATATTCAAACAGGTGATAAGCTCAGTCTGAAAACCCCATTGTGAGAGGTGTTTCTGGGATCACTGCTGATAAAATACTATAATAATCAGTGTCAAACCAGGAAACACATACCTCTCTAAATGTTTTAGATCAAATGAATTTAATGCATGAAATTAAACAAAAGCTACAGAAGAAGCTGAGAAGATGATTATTGGACAGTAATGCAGCATAGATTAGCTGTAACAGGTTGTTAGATCTCCAGGTGGTGTGGAGAAATAGACAAAGCAAGGCGGTAATGATGCCGGAGCCAAAGAGGCTTGTCAAAGGGTCAGCAGGCAGCAGCCGAAAGTATACAGCCCTGTTCCATCGGTGTTTGAGTCATAAGTATGTAGTCTTTGCTGGAAACAACCCCTAAGAAAAGAAGGAGAAAAACATCATGCCTTGTTCCTTCTTTCTACCCTCTAATCTCTCTTCAGTACCCAAATTTAGTCAAACCTTGCTAAAGTCAACTGACAAAGAGTCAGGGATCAGCCTTCTAGTCATTCAGAACTCTGCTGCTGCTACTGCTAAGTCGTTTCAGTCGTGTCTGACTCTGTGCGACCCCATAGATGGCAGCCCACCAGGCTCCCCCATCGCTGGGATTCTCTAGGCAAGAACACTGGAGTGGGTTGCCATTTCCTTGTCCAATGCATGAAAGTGAAAAGTGAAAGTGAAGTCACTCAGCCATGTCCGACTCTTAGCGACCCCATGGACTGCAGCCTACCAGGCTCCTCCATCTATGGGATTTTCCAGGCAAGAGTACTGGAGTGGGGTGCCATTGCCTTCTCCCACTCAGAACTCTAGATGAGAAAATGTGGGGAGCATCTATGCAGTAAAGCTTATGGGACATGTAGTAGTGGAAGGAAGGAAGGAATGGAAGGAAAAAAAGGGTAAGAAGCCTGGAACAGTGGTGATGGTGGGGGAGAGGAGCTGATGAAGGCAAAGGGAAAGTTTGATAATAGTGTGAATATAGTGGTCGTGTGGAGAGTAGTATGGAAGCCTGAAGCTCTGATACTTTGGCCACATGATGCAAAGAGCTGACTCATTGGAAAAGACCCTGATGCTGGGAAAGATTGAGGGCAGGAGGAGAAGGAGGTGATAGAGGATGGTTCAATGGTGTCATCCATCCAATGAAGATAGTAAAGGACAGGGAAGACTGGCATACTGACATTCATGGGGTCACAAAGAGTTGAACACAACTTAGCAACTAAACAAGAACAACAACAATGGAGAGTGATATGAAGTGAAAAGTATCTTTGTCACATTGGTGACCTCCTTATCCCAGTTGTGGATAGCATCCCAGAGAAAGAATGACACCATGACATTTTCCTTCTCTAGACCTCTATTGAAAAAAGTCGCATCTCTTGGCTTCCAATGGTCATGTCTCTGCTTAATATGGCAGACAGGGCATACCTAAGAGAGGATGTAGGGCACTTCATTGCTTTATATGAACCTGTAATGTTAAAGAGATTGTGCTGAGATTGCATCTAATGCAATGAGAGTAAAGATGAAGACTTGGGAAGAGTCAAATTATGCTCAAGCCACTCAACACTTCCTACCAGCTCAGCACTTGTTGGAGTAGGAGTTCCAGAACAGAGTCCCATGTGCAAGATATTTCTCTCTTCCAGGAGGTACTGGTGTGTCTTCTGCGAAAAATAGCTCTCAGTGGTACCTTGGCCCCCAAAGAAAGAGAAAGATCATTCATGCATGATACTTGTAATATCAGCAATATTTGGGAAAGAAGAAGTTGGTATCTTTTCTCATGCCACAATTTTGCAAGAGTTTAGAGGCTTGTTTTTGAACCTAAATTAGGTTCTTATTTTTAATGTGAATAATTCCTTTGTGACAGATCTTAAATTGTTTATATATAGTTTATGCCTTATATTCAAAATAACATATGGGTTGTCATCTGTTAGTTCTGGAAAGTTTGACATTAATGAGTGCAAAATAGCAAGACAAAGTTATATCTGTTAAGATCAAAACCATGAAAAAACTCAACATGTGCATGTAAAAAAAATATATTAGGTAGAAACACATCAAACAAATAACTTCAAAATCATTGGAGAGTTAGAATAAAAATGATCATTTTCTCTTCTGATGGTTTTCCTCTTATTCCATGATAGGTATGTGATATTATGGTGTTATGTATAGATTTTACTCTTAATAAAAGTAAATTTGAGTCATCAACTTTCAGTATTTACTGTATTTTCCAGATAACGTGTTGCTTCACTGTCACAGCTAGATAATTTTGTAAAATTTTATATAACAGCTCCTTAAACTATTATTGACTAAAATATGATATCAAGACCCATTATTGTAAAACTGTCATTCACTTCTGCAGTCTAAAACTTGATGTTGTAAATGAACTACAGGAAAATATCATTAGAGAATAATCATATCTGGATAACTTCAAGTGCTGCTTCTATTTTTAAAGTTGTTGATCTGATAAGATTAACTGAAGTTGCCATAGGAACTTATACAAAAATTATAATAGATTTATGAACTATACATTTTTGAATAAAATTGTACTATCTTTGGTGTATTGGTATAATGCCCTGTAACCTTTTTTTTGGTTTGGTTTATAAGTTAAGAATCTCAATTAAGGTGCTGACATCTAAGAAATTTCCCTATTTTTCCTATTTATCAGGTTGCCATTCTTCTGTTCCAGTCAATGAAAAAAATCACTAAAATGAATCCTATAATCGGTATTCCTAAGGTCACAAAGATGAGACGGTAAATAGGAAGGTAAGACTGAGAAATGCCCAACTGTCATCTCCTGCGTTCCTCTCAAATCCTCCAGAGGAATAGGTAGCCTGGAGGACTTTCATTAATTTAAAAACTGCTTGTTTGAATCTAACTCACTGAGAGCTGATGGAATTTTTTACTTTCTAATGACACGTGTTGGGCTCTGTGAAATGCTGGAAAAGCATGGATGTCTTTTTTTCACCAGAGCCACAAGCTTCAAGAAAGAAATTAAAGATTGTGTCAAAAATAAATAATTCTTTTATACTCACAGGTGATTTCTTCTAGTCAAGTTTAGTCATACTAACAGATTGATGTACAAAAATGTCCACTTTTATAACTTAAAATTTTATCCATCAGGGAACCTGGGGTATTGATTTATGATAATTCAAATCTGGCATTTTTTTTTCTGAAAATAATGTGTGCTTAGTAATGCAAATTCGTAATAAGACAGGACCACGTCAGTGATCCTCATATAGTGATCGCAGATGTAAATAAAAGCATGGATGCCTGAATAATCATGTTGTACTGACCTTCTGTCCTAATACCAACAGTCAGTACATTATTTTCCATTTCAGACTCACTCAGCTCACTGGCCAACAGTTCAAAGGTTTAGTCTCATGAGGTCGAAACACTAGTGTTCAGGGTTGCTTCTTTATGACCCTGAGTAAATCAATTAACCTCTCTGCCCGTTTTACTCCCGTGTAGCAGAAGTTGAACAAAAGTTCTGGTTCTACCCATAATATCTTGGTTAGGATATTCCACATCCACAGAGAGGTAAAAAATCATCATTTATGTAGCACTTGTTTTATGTATTCCTGATGTTTTTTTTCTTCCAGGTGTCTAAAAGATAATGCAGCAAATGAAATCCTCCCAAGAGCAACTCATGCTCACAGTCAATGTGGCAATAGCAGAGGGGAAAATGAGAGCATTTGCTACATAAAAGGCACCTCTGCTTTTGTCAATTCCTTCAAATTCCACATAGAATTGCCCTGATCAAGGGGATGGTTGAGAAGTGTTAGAAATCCTATTCTGAAGGGAAACCAAGTCCCATTCTCCCAGCACCTGTCACTTCACATTTGAGTTTGATGAAGTGTTTTGATGGAACGCAGGCTGTGATCATTTCAAGTTTTATTGAATGGTCATGCTAAGGTAGGCTGGAACTGCTGAGGACATGGGGCTTGTCCACATCAGCTTCAAAGTGTCACAGACAAGCCTGCTTGAGACTGAAGTTTAAAGGCATCTTTCTTTGAAGATGCCACTGTTCATTTTCTTATATCCATATACATAATGCATTTGTTTTCCTTTGTTAGCTTTCAGAATGTGTCATTATTCCCCACTCTCTGCTTTGGGCCTGCCATAGCTTCTGGAGTGACAGCTCTTGGCAGCTTATATTAGCATCATTAGAGGTCCGATAATGTGCTTTCTCAATGGGGCACTGTCAAGGTTTTATCTTAACTTTGTAGTTTCAACTTCTGTGATTTGTGTAGATGCCATCGGCAGAGAAGTTGCAGTTTGAAAGACAGGAACAAAGAAAACCCTCGGTATTGAAACAAGGTAATATCAGATTTACTCAAACATGTCACAGTCTGAATTATAGAACACCTGGTGATTTCTCAATATAAAGTTTTTAAACAAAGTTATCAAATTGTAATGTTATTTCTGAGATTTAGATATAATATGAATTTTATGTTCTCTTTACCGAAGGATGAAAAAGTATCATAGGACAAAATTTTATAAAATGAGTGCAAAAATGGGATGCTATTTATAAAACTAACAGAGAATTAGATTAAGTGAGAAGGCTCTATTTTCTAAAATATCTTTGTGGTTGAAATACTGATACTAATTATTAGGTCTTCTGATAAAAGAATATTTAAAGACAATTGCAATTCTCAAATTTAACAGTTTTCATAGTATATTTCCCCTCAATAACTTGTTTAATTTGCAAAATCTGTATGCATGATAATTAAGTAATAATTAGCATATTGGAGTGGATAAATTATCGGTCTAACTGACTTGGCTTTTACTGGTAAATTTAATTTTTTCCTAATCACTGCAAAACCATTTCTATATATATATGCACACACACATACATGTATACACACACACATACATGTATACATGTTGTTGTTGTTTAGTCTCTAAGTCGTATCTGAAAGTTTTACAGCTCCATGGACTATAGCCCACCAGGCCCCTCTGCCCATGGGACTTACCAAGCAAGAATACCGTAGTGTGTTGCCATGTCCTACTCCACGAGGTCTTCCTGACCCAAGGATAGAATCCACGTCTCCTGCATTGCCAGGCAGCTTCTTTACCGCAGAGCCAGCAAGGAAGACCTATATTTATATTGTACTAAGAGACGATTGATATTTTGCATTTTAATGTCTTGAAAGTTGAATTCAGTGGAATGAGCTGATAGAAACAAAACATAGATAAGCCTTCAAAGTAGATCTCCTGATGAGAATCTTGATTAAAATCTTGGGAAATTTCCCTAGGAAACAAAAGAAATGATGATTGTATGTTATTTATAATGCCAGAAAGCCAATAATTATTTATTTCTCTACTTTCAACTAGAGATAGAAAATACGAAGACATTTAATTGTACAACCCCAAAGTTTGCATTTATATAGCATAAGTACATTTGAAAAACAGGTATAAATTCTTCATTGTTTTTCTTTTTAACATGATGATTAAGAATCAGCACATATGTATGATTTTAAGCAATACATTTTTTAAAATATTTATTCAAACAAAGAGAAACTGAGCTAATCATAAGCATATTAACAATAATTTTAAAAGTTAAAGAAAGGTATTTTGAATTTTATTGCAATTAATTTCTTCACATCAATAACATTTATATTTATTTCATGCACTTTATGCCATATACGTGGCTCAGCAGTAAACTCGCCTGCCAATGCAGATGTGGGTTCGATCCCTACGTAGGGAAGATCCCTGGAGAAGGACATGCAATGCATTCAAGTATTCTTGCCTGGGAAATCCCATGGCCAGGGGAGCCTGGTGGGCTACGGTCCGTGGGGTCACAAAGACTTGGACAAAAACCACTGGTAAAAGAATGAAGCTAGAACACTTTCTAACACCATACACAAAAATAAACTCAAAATGGATTAAAGATCTAAATGTAACACCAGAAACTATAAAACTCCTAGAGGAAAACATAAGTGAAACACTCCCCGGCATAAATCACAGCAGTATCCTCTATGACCGACCTCCCAGAGTAATGAAAATAAAAGCAAAAATAAACAAATGGGACCTAATTAAACTTAAAAACTTTTGTACAATGAAGGAAACTATCAGCAAGGTGAAAAGACAGCGTTCAGAATGGGAGAAAATAATAGCAAATGAAGCAACTGACAAAGAATTAATAGCAGAAATATACAGGTGGCTAATAAACACATGAAAAGATGCTCTACATCCCTCTTATCAGAGAAATGCAAATCAAAACCACAATGAGGTACCATTTCACACCAGTCAGAATGGCTGTGATCCAAAAGTCTACAAGCAATAAATGCTGGAGAGGGTGTGGAGAAAAGGGAACCCTCTTACACTGTTGGTGGGAATGCAAACTAGTACAGTCACTATGGAGAACAGTGTGGAGATTCCTTAAAAAACTAGAAATAAAACTGCCTTATGACCCAGCAATCCCACTGCTGGGCATACACACCGAGGAAACCAGAATTGAAAGAGACACATGTACCCCAATGTTCATTGCAGCACTGTTTATAGTAGCCAGAACATGGAAGCAACCTAGATGTTCATCAGCAGATGAATGGATAAGAGAGTTGTGGTACATATACACAATGGAGTATTACTCAGTCATTAAAAAGAATACATTTGAATCAGTTCTAACGAGGTGGATGAAACTGGAGCTGATTATACAGAGTGAAGTAAGCCAGAAAGAAAAACACCAATACAGTATACTAACACATATATATGGAATTTTGAAAGATGGTAATGATAACCCTGTATGTGAGATAGCAAAAGAGACACAGATGTATAGAACAGTCTTTTGGACTCTGTGGGAGAAGGGGAGGGTGGGATGATTTGGCACAATGGCATTGAAATGTATAATATCATGTAAGAAACGAATTGCCAGACTAGGTTCGATGCAGGATACAGGATGCTTGGGGCTGGTGCACTGGGATGACCCAGAGGGATGGTATGGGGAGGGAGGAGGGAGGGGGGTTCAGGATTGGGAACACGTGTACACCCGTGGCGGATTCATGTTGATGTACGGCAAAACGAATTCAGTATTGTAAAGTAAAATAAAATAAAAATTAAAAAGACAAATTCAAAAAATATATATACAAGCAGCTCATGCAGCTCAATTCCAGAAAAACAAATGACCCAATCAAAAAAATGGGCCAAAGAACTAAACAGACATTTCTCCAAAGAAGATATACAGATGGCTAACAAACATGTGAAAAGATGCTCAACATCACTCATTATCAGAGAAATGCAAATCAAAACCACAATGAGGTAATACCTCACACCAATCAGAATGGCTGCTATCCAAAAGTCTACAAGCAATAAATTCTGGAGAGGGTGTGGAGAAAAGGGAACCCTCTTACACTGTTGGTGGGAATGCAAACTAGTACAGCCACTATGGAGAACAGTGTGGAGATTCCTTAAAAAAACTGGAAATAGAACTGCCATACGACCCAACAATCCCACTGCTAGGCATACACACTGAGGAAACAAGAATTGAAAGAGACACATGTACCCCAATGTTCATCGCATCACTGTTTATAATAGCCAGGACATGGAAGCAACCTAGATATCCATCAGCAGACTAATGGATAAGAAAGCTGTGGTACATATACACAATTGAGTATTACTTAGCTATTAAAAAGAATACATTTGAATCAGTTCTAACGAGGTGGATGAAACTGGAGCCTATTATACCGAGTGAAGTAAGTCAGAAAGAAAGAAAAACACGAATATAGTATATTAAGGCATATATATGGGATTTAGAAAGATGGTAATCATGACCCTAAATGTGAGACAGCAAAAGAGACACAAATGAATAGAACAGACTTTTGGACTCTGTGGGTGAAGGTGAGGGTTGGATGATTTGAGAGAATTGCATTGAAACATGTATATTATCATATGTGAAATAGATCGCCAATCCAGGTTCAACGCATGAGGCAGGGTGCTCAGGGCCAGTGCACTGGGATGACCCTGAGGGATGGGATGGGGAGGAAGGTAGGAGTGAGGTTCAGGATGGGGAACACATGTACACCCATGGCTGATTCATGTCAATGTATGACAAACACCGCTACAATATTGTAAAGTAATTAGCCTCCAATTAAAATAAATTAATTAATTTTTAAAAAACTTTGCACCTAAACAACAACAACAAATATCTTTCCCAAAGATTATTTTCAAACAGCAAATTATTGTATTTCCAAACTTACACATTTTCTCTGTCAAGACAACAGAATAATAACATCTTTAAGAAATATCATGTTTCACTTTTATATCATGTGATTTTAAATTTTAAATAATACATATTGAATTTATTGTCAATGAGAAGCATGATAAAATTCAATTACAATTTAAGGTCTAAACAAAGTTTTCTATCTGTAAATTCATATTATTTCTACAAAATAGCTTTTACACATTATTAATATTTTATTGTCAGACATGTTAAAAATAATAATATCTTAGTAAATAGCACTTTAAATTTTATCAGATGGTATAGAATCTGCCGGTAATGTAGGAGACCTGGGTTCGATCCCTGGGTGAGGAAGATCCCCTGGAGAAAGGAACAGCTACTCACTCTACTTTCCTTGTCTGGAAAATTTCATAGACAGAGGAGCCTGGTGGGATGCAGTCCATGGGGTCACAAAGAGTTGGACATGACTGAATAACTAACACTAACTAAATGACACTTAAAATTTTTAAGATTTATAAGATATTGTGGTTCTTTTCCTCACTATCTCTGATGGTTAATACTTGTAACCAAAAATAATAAAATTTCTAAATCAACCCTTCCCATCCCCAAGAAAAGAATCCATTAATTTGAATTTCACTTCTTCACATAGGACTTACAAGATAAAAGCAAATCTTAAAGAAAAGAGTTGTTTAGAAAAGTTATTTCCAGATTATTTAAATCATTGCTTTATTGTATTAATTGAAGATCATATTTCAATAACATAATATAAAACAATAATAATATAAATCTATCTTGAATCATGATTGTTCTATACATAGTCAACTTTTACCGTATTAAATTAGTTATCTAAGAAATGCTCACAAGTTGATAGATTTACATTATGAGGCAATTGTAATAATCTCTTATTTTTTCCTCCCACAACTCCATCTAACAAAAGCAAATCAGAATCAACATTTGTAACAAAACTATTAATATATGAAATGTATCTAATTATTTTATTTCAATGAAGAAAATAATTTGGGCTATTAAAGTCAATGATTTTTCTCTAAAATCTTATTTCTAAGGGATATTTTAACATTTTCTTCTTTAAAGCAATGAGATTAAATTTATCACAGGGTACTAATTATTTCCAAAATGTTCTTAAATGGTTTTATGGCTTTATATTACTTTAAAAAGGAAAGTTGGAAACCATTTCTTTAAATCAATAGAACAACAACTATATTGTAAACTTATTATTAAGAAGCTCATTATGTTTCAAAGCAAACTAATATTTTTTCCACTCATATAATTATAGCCATGGACCTTAACCTAACAGACCCAATGTACCACTGACAACAGTTTTATAATATACCCACAGTGAAAAAAAAATCCATAGGAAACTAACAATAAAGTTACACCATAATATTAAAAGAGATAACTATCAAGATTTAGCTGTAAGAGAGGAAGAAAAAAATTACAATAAAATAATATATTTTACCAAGTAAATTCTCACACTTGACAAGACTATAAAACCAAAAAATGCCAAAGGCTTTTTTTGTAGCATCACAATGTAGAAATATCTACAGATGGATAAACACAGGTTTGTCCTAACTAGGATGCAAATATTGACAGTGACATCAGCTACAATGGTGATGTAGTTTCTGCAAATACTGAACAATGACACACTGTATTTCTGGAATAGCCAAAGTATGGTAAAGCACTATCAAACAGTATAGAACTTGGTATTTATCTGTAGGACAGAGTTCAGATCTAGGCTCAGCAAAACAGAGTAAGTTTGTCATGTCCATGAATGATTGAGGCTGATTGAAATCCATATGAGACCCTGAAAAATATTTTGTTATGCTTAACTGTCCTAATTTCCATACATCAGAGAGGAGCCTGGCCCCCAGTTACAACTAAGATATCCCTACCAGTTGCAGGAAAAAAACAAATAGGAAAGTACTAAGCTTTTGGATTAACTCCCAATTAAGGATTTTAGTTTATGTTGCATAAGTTGATGGACAGACATCTTAGTCAGAGAAAATGTCAGGGCAATCAAATGCAATCAAGAGTTTAAAATTGTTCACAACTGCTGAAAAATAATCAATGTTTGAATTATTTCTAGTTGACCCAGCTTTTATTATTTTTCTTCTTAACAATCTCTCTCTCTCTCTCTCCAGACATAATTACAAACCCAAAGATACATGAGATTGTGACTGCATATTATAGTACATTAAGTATTATAATATATAATACATTTAATATAGTATATGTGTCCGAAAGCTATAAAATTCCAAGCAAACATTTATATTTTTCTTTCAAGAGTAACTAATATTACCCATTCTATCTTAGATACATTCTAATTATTCAATTCTTATGTATTTTAAGTAAACTGAAAGCTATTAGTAAATCTCACATTCTTTCTAATTTTTCAACTACTCCAAAAATTTCAGTTTGCAGGTTCAGATTTATCTGTGAAGACTGGTGTTGGAAATGTAGAAATGGCAATTCTAAATGTGTGTTTGATTTTTCTTAGATCTCTAAGCATACCCTCAATACAGACTTAATTTATCACTTCCTGATTCATAAGCAATGTGTATTGAGACTAAAGATCAAAAAGGCCATTGTTGTCTTTTTACCTGTACTACCTTCCTTCTGCTGTTAAATCGTTAGTCTACATAGATGTTAGCATCTTCTATTACAAGAATCAAAATTTTCACTACTTAAATGACTATAATACCTATGTTATTTGGGTAGCTAATCATTTATAGGCTCTGAAAATTGATGTTTTTAAAACAATATATTTATTTCTAGGGCATTATTTCTATTGTTTAGTTTTCAAAAATGTTTAATTTTGTATTAAAACTATCCAACCCAATAAATAAGAACAGGTAAAATTAATTCAAATTCAGCTGACAACTTTTGCCTGGCAAAAGTTTTTTGATTGCTTTAGCAAAGTGATATTGAATAACTTACCATCTGAACTTTCTCTATGTTCTCCTGTGTTTGATGTTTTCAAAATAAATGAATAGACAGAAATTCATTTTAATTGAAATAACCTTTAAAATAATATCTTTTTCAGAAATATGTTGACAGAAGTGAATTTTAAACGTCATTTTTATAATGCTATGTCTAATCATGGGTAACAACCATTAAAAGCAGAAGTCTTCTTCAGTTCATTAACAGTCCTTTTCATGAAGGAAATTCCTGTAAATAAGCTAATAGTCACTAAAGAAACAGGGATAACGCTAAAAATGTAGAAGGTAAATTGCTCTTTGTATCTGTTTGTGTGTGTGTGTTTGTGTCATAAATAATAACTCCTTTGTCATGCCTCTTACAGAACATTTTTGGTAAAAGAAATACCTGCTAATTAGCACACAATTTACCTATATATACACACATATATATATGTGCATATATGTGTGTACACATATATATATATACATATATATATTTGTTTTGATGGGACAAAAACACCACTTGGGTATCATCGCATAAAAGTTATATCACTGGATGTCTAGTTCAGTGGCTGGATGTTACATACTCTCATTTCACGAATAGAGATGATGTATACTGACTTTAGAAGGAGACCGGTGGGAATGGAACTCCAGTTCTTAAGCCAGCATGCTGATTCCTCCATTTATTTGTATAGATAAATCTTCACACTTACTCTGGGATCCCCTTTTGTTCCAGAACTGCCCATGTGACTTCTGAATGCATCGTAAACTTCTACCATTTTGATAGATTACAAAAGATACCAAAGTATGGACTTGATTAGGCTAAATTAAGAAAAGTTAAGTAGAAAGTGTTTGAACATATTTGTAACAAGAATAGAGCTGTTATGCAAAACATACTTGATTCTGAGCCAATAAAATTACAGTATCTAATGTGTCCTGACTTGTTGTGATTTGGACCTTCAATCAAAAGTTGATATCTTGGCATCAAATATGAGAATAGTGTCCTCAACATGTCTCCACATAGATTGAAAATGAATGCGTAAGATCAAGTGGTCAGAAACAAATGGAATGAAACTTGATATGAAGGGAAAAGAGTTCAGTGACAAGCTGGAAAGCTGTGGCTTTTAGAAATATGTCAGGAAAAGATGACGAGGTTAAAAGCTGCCTTTATTAAAAACTGTAAAAAAAAATTGGATAATATACTGACAGTTCTTCAAAAATAATACCCTGTTGGTTATGATAAGGCTTAGGCTACCACCAGATTGGCTGTACTAGTTTCTCTTTGTCAAGTAAGTTGAAACAGCAAAATAATCAAATATCTAAAATAATAATAATAAAAAAACTCTCACTTATTTGAGGGCAATATGGATTAATGAAAAATACTAAAGAGTACTGGATTCTCAAGCTTTCAAAGACTTGCAAAATGTTACAGTAAAAAATTGCCAGCTGTATAGTACTTTTGGATAAAGCTTTTCCTTATAAAAAATGTAAAAGGTAACAAAGAAGGAAATCACAGCCCCACAGAAAAAGAAACTAATTGAGCTAAAAATAAGGATCTGGAAAGAAGAGACAATGGTAATTTAAAACAAAAATAGTTCAATTGAAGTAAACCTATCTAGGAATAACTTTCACTGGCTAAGCAGATTCCACTTTATGAAAATGAATTTATATTAGAAAGGTGAACTAATCCTTTGTACTTCTCCCAGAATCTGACTTATGATTCAGAGACCCAGAATTTCTAGAACAAGGGAACTGGGCTGTTGTTCCTCCCAAACCATGATTTCCCTGCTTTAACTCCACAAAGATAAGAAACTGTCTGTTGTCTTGCAACCAGACACTTTTAAATAAGGTTTCTTGTCTGAGCCACTGAATGTAGCAAGCCATGGGGGTGACTGTTTTCTCAGTTGTGCCATCAACAGTACAGAACTAATCCCAGTCTACACTCACAGGGGAGATCATGTGAAAAGTGAAAGTGTTAGTCACTCAGTCGTGTGTCCAACTCTTTGCAACCCCAGGGACTGTAGCCTGACAGGCTCCTTTGTCCATGGGATTCTCCAGGCAAGAATATTGGAGTGAGTTGTCATTTCTTTCTCGAGGAGATATTCCCAACCCAGGGGTCGAACCCAGGGGTCCTGCATTGCAGGCAGATTTCTTTACCATCTAAGCCACCAAGAAAATCCTGCCTATAATCAGTGGTTACCTTAGAGTTTGATTCTCTTGCAGTGCTAGTTGAGAAGGAATCTCCCACGTTAGGACCTCAGTAGAAAACCAAAGAATTGATGCTTTTGAACTGTGGTGTTGGAGAAGACTTTTGAGACTCCCTTGGATTGCAAGGAGATCCAACCCATCCATCCTAAAGGAAATCAGTCCTGAATATTCATTGGAAGGACTGATGCTGAAGCTGAAACTCCAATACTTTGGCCACCTGCTGCAAAGAACTGACTCATTTGAAAAGATCCTGACGCTAGGAAAGATTGAAGGCAGAAGGAAAAGGGAATGACAGAGGATGAGATGGTTGGATGGCATCACCGACTCAATGGACATGAGTTTGAGTCAATTCTGGGAATCGCTGATGGACAGGGAGGCCTGGCGTCCTGCAGTCCTTGGGGTTACAAAGATTCAGACACAAATGAGGGACTGAACTGACTGACCAGTACCACGGAGCAGTTGCTTTTTGATGCACCAGTAATGCATCACTTCTTCCTAGGTTTCATATCATCCCAAATCATGTTTCCAAATAAATCAAGAGAATGAAAACATCAGGAAACAGGTGGCAAGAAAACAGAAAGGGGATTGAGGTATTGGATAAAGAGAACCCTCCTTCCTACAAGGTACAATGTGGAAGTAACATAAAAAGGACTCCAGTGTCAACACATGATGAGAACTGACATTTTTCAAGTAATCAGTCAGAATCCATGAGATCAGAACAAGATGCTAGGAAAAGAGGAGACCAGTTTACTCAAACAACCACAACTTATAATTGCCCATTTGAATATGCCTTTGATACTGAAAGCTATTGGCAAGAGCCTACCTGATATTTGCATGTGTGTGAGGTCTGGCTACCACCAAAATAATCTATTAGACAAATAATGTCTTGCTACATTTGAACCAAAACAAAGCAAAATACAGATTTCATAATTTTAAGTACAAGGGCAATAACAAATCCAAAAGAATAGATAAGCAAATACAAGCACTATTTTTAAGGTTGATATAATGAGAAAAACACTGCTAAGTATGATTCAATAAAAATGGAAATAAAGGAACTTCACATTTAAACAATTTGGAAAGTGATATGTTCAGATTAAAAAGGAGAAAAGTTAAAGTTATATTGTTGAAGATTTTACTAATAAATTTTAAGCCTAAAAAAAGAATTTCCATGAATATCTAAATGACTAAAGTTCACTTACTCAGTATAAATCAGAAAATAACAATATTCTGATATATTATGCTCTTTTATGTATCAGTCTTTCATAATTTAATGCTAGAATGCCTTTTAAATCTTAAAGAAATAGATAATCTCCCTGCTTTTTATTCTGATCTGAAGCACATAAAATGATAAACATTTCAGATTTATTTATATATTCTAGCATCTGCCTGATATTCCAATGTGTAAAATATATATAGAGAAAAATGTATAAACAAATCTTAACGCTAAGTACTGGCATGTAGGAAAATGGGTGCTTTAATAAAAGACTATTGAGAATAAGCTAGGATGAGATTTTGGGGAGGCAAATTGGAGATTTCAAAGGAAATAAAGCACAGAAGTGATCACGGATATATTAAAGAGTCAGCAAAAAAGATATTCACCAAACATTATCTCTAAGAACAAAACAAATTAAGCAATAAAATATGGAATAATTTCATAATGCTTAACTGAAATGTAAACATCTAAATAAGCAAAAGTATACATGTAATAAATTTGAAGTTGAAGAAATATTTTATGATATGAAAATATGAAGAAAAATTTCAACATATTTTAGTTAAAAATGAATTTACACTTATACACATTAGAGTTAAAGTTGCTCAGTCGTGTCTGACTCTTTGTGACCCCCATGGATTATACAGTTCATGGAATTCTCCAGGCCAGAATACTGTAGTGGGTAGCTTTTCCCTTCTCCAGGGGATCTTCCCAACCCAGGGACTGAACCCAGTCTCTCACATTGCAGGCAGATTCTTTACCAGCTGAGCTACAATTTTTATAAAAAATGTACATGCATTGACAAGTAGAAAAGAAACATCAAAATGTAAACAATTATCTTAAATGAAAGTTTAAGTATAGGTGACTCTTCTTGCTTCTCTTTGTCCTTTTTAAATAAAAATTCTGAAAAAATTTTAATAAGCATGCATTGTATTATAATGAAAATATTAACCAAAATAAAAATAGAAATGTCTTAGTCCTTAAACACAGCTTTCTAAGGTTCTTGAGACTATTTCATGATAAAAACATGATTATTTTCTTTTAAGCATTTGATTTTATTTTATTTTTTTATTTATTTTTTATTTTTTTTTTTATTTTTTTTGTGGGACTGCATGTTTATTTCAATCATCAGGTCTTCTTTTATACTTTGACAAAAGCATTAATCAGAGGTTTTACATTTTCAGCTCCCCCTCACCCAGTTATTGTCTCCTTGTTGCCCTTCAAACAGAGTTCCTGCTTCAGCAATTCTCTCAGAATCATGTTTACTTGTGATTACATTGTAACTCATGCTTATGTCTGGGCTGCATACCACATTCCTCACTTTATTTCTTATCTTTCTAATTCCTGCTTGCCCCTAGTATCCTAAGCTCACTATCTCCTAAAAAGGCTTCTATCTATTCTTTAGTTCAGTTCAGTTCAGTTCAGTTCAGTCGCTCAGTCGTGTCTGACTCTTTGCGACCAAATGAATCACAGCACGCCAGACCTCCCTGTCCATCACCAACTCCCGGAGTTCACTCAGACTTACGTCCATCGAGTCCGTGATGCCATAAAGCCATCTCATCCTCTGTCGTCCCCTTCTCCTCCTGCCACCAATCCCTCCCAGCATCAGAGTCTTTTCCAATAAGTCAGTACTTCTCATGAGGTGGCCAAAGTACTGGAGTTTCAGCTTTAGCATCATTCCTTCCAAAGAAATCTCAGGGCTGATCTCCTTCCGAATGGACTGGTTGAATCTCTTTGCAGTCCAAGGGACTCTCAAGAGTCTTCTCCAATACCACAGTTCAAAACCATCAATTATTCAGTGTGCAGCTTTCTTCACAGTCCAACTCTCACATCCATACATGACTACTGGAAAAACCATAGCCTTGACTAGACGGACCTTTGTTGGAAAAGTAATGTCTCTGCTTTTCAATATTCTGTCTAGGTTGGTCATAACCTAGATGTCCATCAGCAGATGAATGGATAAGAAAGCTGTGGTACATATACACAATGGAGTATTACTCAGCCGTTAAAAAGAATTCATTTGAATCAGTTCTGATGAGATGGATGAAACTGGAGCCAATTATACAGAGTGAAGTAAGCCAGAAAGAAAAACACCAATACAGTATACTAACACATATATATGGAATTTAGGAAGATGGCAATGACGACCCTGTATGCAAGACAGGAAAAAAGACACAGATGTGTATAACGGACTTTTGGACTCAGAGGGAGAGGGAGAGGGTGGGACGATTTGGGAGAATGGGAATTCTAACATGTATACTGTCATGTAAGAATTGAATCGCCAGTCCATGTCTGACGTAGGGTGCAGCATGCTTGGGGCAGGTGCATGGGGATGACCCAGAGAGATGTTGTGGGGAGGGAGGTGGGAGGGGGGTTCATGTTTGGGAACGCATGTAAGAATTTAAGATTTTAAAATTAAAAAAAAAAAATAAATAAAAAAAAAATGAAAAAAATAAAAATAAAAAATAAAAGAGAGAGAGAGAAAAAAAATAAATAAAAAATAAAAGACGCTTACTCCTTGGAAGGTAAGCATTTGATTTTAATCCACCTAGATTTTTTTGTTTTACAATTTGATTCTGCTCAATATTTTCAAGCAAAGAGATTTTCCTACCCTATTATTAGAGATTAATTCATTGACCAAAAATATTTATTATCAGAAGTTTACAAACATGTTAGTAATTAGATAGGCATGGGGTGCTTTTTGAAAATTCAGACATCTAAACCTGTCTTCTGAAAATTTAGATTCATTTGTTAGAGTATGTGACCTGGTCATCTGCATTTATAATCAGAACTTCAATAGACCCTAATGACTGGGTATATAGAAAAAACACAATTGTCTTGAGAAAATAAATCTATAGACTGATTTCATGTGTGTGTATACTCAGTTGGGTCCGACTTTTTGCAACCCCATAGACTGTAGCCTGCCAAGTTTCTCTGCCCATGGAATTTTTCAGGCAAGAATACTGGAGTGGGATGCCATTTCCTCCTCTAATGGGTCTTTCAGACTCAGGGATCGAACCTGCATCTCTTGCATCTCCTGCATTACAGCAGATTCTTTACCACTGTGCCACCTGGGAAGCCCAGACTACCTTCATGTCTTCAAATATATGAGGTACTAATATAAAAAAGTCGCAACTTCTCTAATTCATCAGTGAGAATTAAAATTAGCAATAGGTATTTATCATACTGTCAGGGTGAGACATAATGACACATGTCTTGACAGCTGCTGCTGCTGCTGCTAAGTCGTTTCAGTCGTGTCCGACTCTGCGCGACGCCATAGACGGCAGCCCACGAGGCTCCCCCGTCCCTGGGATTCTCCAGGCAAGAACACTGGAGTGGGTTGCCATTTCCTTCTCCAATGCCTGAAAGTGAAAAGCGAACGTGAAGTCGCTCAGTCCTGTCCGACTTTTAGCGACCCCGTGGACGGCAGCCTACCAGGCTCCTCCGTCCACGGGATTTTCCAGGCAAGAGTACTGGAGTGGGGTGCCAAGGTTTGCTAAATCTTGGGCCCAATTTCCTCTGGAATTCTTGAAAATAATACTGTTTTGGATCTGGCAGAATTAGACATTGCCTTCTTGGTGGTAAAGGGTGACCAAACTTAAAACAAATTTCCGTTTCTATTTCAATTCTATGTATTTTAGTATTTAGATATTCTCCTTTACTATGCTAAAAATTTATATAAAAATTAAAAATAATATATTGCAAATACATTGAAGTTTGGAGATAAATTTGTCAAGAAGTTACTATGCCAAAGGTCATTCAACCCCAATAAAACTGATGTTTGAACATCATCAAGGTTAGAGTACCAAGCCTCTGTGCTGTGCTTAGTTGCTCAGTTGTGTCTGACTCTTTGTGACCACATGGACTGTATAGCCCGCCAAGATCCTCTGTCCATGGGGTTCTCTAGGCAAGAATACTGGAGTGGGTTGCCATGCCCTCCTCCTGGGGATCTTCCCAACCCAGGGATCAAACCCACATCTCCCACACTGCAGGCGGATTCTTTACCATCTGAGCTTCCAGGGAAAGCCACCAGCCCTCTCCGCTATCAAAAACCCAGCTATAACTTATGGGCCCTCTGTGTAAGCTGTTCCTCTGTATTCATGATTTCTTTGTATCCAAAGTTCCTGAATCTGTAAATTCTAGCAACTTACGAAGCTGTAAAAGAATATTTTTTTTAAAGAAAAAAGAAATCCATGTATAAATAGTTCTATGCAGTTCAAACTTGTGATGTTTAAGGATCAACCATATTTCTTTTTGCAAATAAAAGCAAAAATAGCATTCAGTCTTCTTACTAATAAGTGATGTTATTTTGGTAAACATTTTCTTGAGTAAACATTTCCCGGGCATATATTTTCTGTAGCACATTGCATTAAGAAGTTGCGGATTCTTTAATATTGGTAATGTGATTGTGACATTACAGTAGGCTCATATTCAGATAGCAAGGTTTACTTGGAGACTCTAGCTAATTTTCCGCAAAAAATAAAAATTCACTTCATCATAGCAAGGCAAACAACAACAATACACCTTGTCTATTACATAATTAGTAAAGAAAGGGGAACTATCTTTAATACAGGCAGTATCCAATGATCTTACATTATATGGGGAGGAAAGTATGGCTTTTAACCTACCAGAGATGGGTAATGTAATGTATCACTTAAGCTAAAATGTAGCTTTTCTGTAACATTATTTATAGGTCTCAAAAATCATTTTTTCTGCTTCCTTTATAGTTTGGGACATAGACGGCAAATATTAGCAGGAAATCTCCAAGAAGATTTATCATGTGTAAATACAACTGAAAGAATTAACAATAATTACAGTCTTCAACCATTGTTATTTCCCACAGCAGTAATTCCTATGATTTCTCTTACCTATATAAAAGTTTCACAATTCTTGGCTGTCATAAAAATTTATATTTAGATGGGTATCAGCTTAACGTTATAACAAAGAATTGCTCTTTTTAATATGCAGTGCATGATAAGAAAATTTAATACAGGAAATCTTCCCCTTATGATAGTGCAGGATCAAATTTTTAGTCTCACATGAGAGATTTTTTTTTTAACCTACTTAAGTAGTAAAAGAAGGAGGAGAAGACAGAGGAAAAATGAGGATTTTAGGACCCCAATAAAAAAATTTTGTATACTTTAGCTTCTCTTACTAGCAAAGAAATGATGATTCACATGGCATAAACATGAATGGTCAAAATTTAAGTTCAACTAATCCACTTTAATGTCACTTTACTTAAAATAATTTCATGCTTAAGGAGAAATTTTGATGTCTGATGTCATGTGTTTATTTTTCCAATAGAATATTTTAATATTTCTTCACCTTTAAAAGCAAGCTTGCACTTCAACAAGTAGACAATGGGAAAAAGAAGTTTCTGCAGATTCAGACTCCAGATAGAGCAAATGTGTGTGACCAATTGCTGTAGTAAACCATTATTTCATGTCTATTTAAGAGCATATGAAAGTCAATTACATGATTAGAGAATAGTGAATAAGCTACTCAGAATGAATGGATATGGACATAGAATTGTTAGAATTTTTATATCGAGCCCTTGGAGAATAGTAACATTTGCAATTAAAAATGATTTAAGAGGTGATCTAAAAAGTGGAAACAGCCCAAGGTCACATACATACGGGAAAAGCTTGGACCGCAATCCAGATTTTTCTCCTAATTGTTGAGTGAATCTTTAAAATTAACTGATCTTTTTTTTTTTTTGGTCCTAAAGAATATATATTATTATAACTAGTCTTTTCCTAATGCTTATGAAATAAGACAATTTTCAGCAATTCTTGTTCTTAATTTATAAATGATACATTTTGGATTTTCTATTAAATTTTCTTTCTTATTTATTATCATAGAAAAGAGAAATAGAATTAAAGTACTCTGTATTATTCATTGCATCTTAATGTTTTATTTTTCTTTAGACTTTAGTTGGGGAAAAAGGAGACTTTGGAAAGGTAAGCATATATAAAGTGCAATTTTATATTCAGATAAAAGTTATATAAGCTAATTTGATAAAATAAACATATATGCTCTATCTACATAATCACTTTGGAACTATATTTTCTAAAACATTTTCTGATTAGATAATATTTGTGTTCTTGGCATTCTCTGTAATTCTAAAACATGCTTCTTCTATTTCAGTTCAGTTCAATGGCTCAGTCATGTCTAACTCTTTGTGACCTCACGGACAGCAGCACGCCAGGCCTCCCTGTCCATCACCAACTCCCAGAGTTTACTCAAACTCATGTCCATTGAGTCTGTGATGCCATCCAACCATCTCATCCTGTCATCCCTTTCTCCCACCTTCAATCTTTCCCAGCATCAGGATCTTTTCAAATGAGTCAGTTATCATCAGGTGGCCAAATTATTGGAGTTTCAGCTTCAGCATCAGTCCTTCAAATGAAAATTCAGGTCTGATTTCCTTTAGGAAGGACTGGTTGGATCTCCTTGTAGTCCAAGGGACTCTCAAGAGTCTTCTCCAACACCACAGTTCAAAAGCATCGATTCTTCAGTGCTCAGCTTTCTTTATAGTCCAACTCTCATATCCATAAATGACCACTGGAAAAACTATAGCCTTGACTAGATGGACCTTTGTTGGCAAAGTAATGTCTCTGCTTTTTAATATGCTGTCTAGGTTGGTCATAACTTTCCTTCCAAGGAGTAAGTGTCTTTTAATTTCATGGCTGCAGTCACCACCTGAGGTGATTTTGGAGCTCCCAAAAATAAAGTCTGTCATTGTTTCCCCAATTATTTGCCATGAAATGATAGGACCAGATGCCATTGATCTTTGTTTTCTGAAAACTAAGCTGTAAGCCAATTTTTTCACTCTGCTCTTTCACTTTTGTCAAGTCTCTTTAGTTCTTCTTCACATTCTGACACCACCACATAAGGGTGCTGTCATCTGTATATCTGAGGTTATTGATATTTCTCCCGGCAATCTTGATTCCAGCTTGTGCTTCTTCCAGTCCAGCGTTTCTCATGATGTACTCTGCATAGAGGGTAAGTAAACAGGGTGACAATATACAGCCTTGAGGTACTCCTTTTCCTATTTGGAACCAGTCTGATGTTCCATGTCCAGTTCTAACTCTTGCTTCCTGACCTCTATACAGACTTCTCAAGAGTCAGATCAGGTGGTCTGGTATTCCCATCTCTTTCGGAATTCTACAGTCTGTTTCTTTTATTAATAAATGTAAGTCTATGTTTTGGTAGGGGACAAAAAATTTTCTAGACATGGGTATTTGCTATATAGATGACAAGTGAAAAAACACTAGTAATAGATTCAAAATAATTGATCTTCATTAAAATTTTCAAATACTAAGTAAGTATTGTAGAAACTTTTCACCTTTTGCTTCTCAATACTGGTCAGCACACACACTTCTTTAATGCTTTTGGTTGAGAAATATTAGGAAGAATAGGCAGGGTGTCTACTACATTGTTGAATAACATTCACAGTCTTCATTTGGTGAAAAACAAAAACCCTTTACTTGTTCACAAGTTGATGGATCAGTAGAGCAGATCTGCCAGTGTGGTGTTCAGCCAGCTTGTGGGTCGGCCTTGACTGGTACACATCATATATATTTGTCATGAAGGTTTGCTTGGACTGGTTCCCTTGGTGGGCAATAGTGAGTGAGTGGAATATGAAAATTTCTTGGGATTGAGTGTGGGAAATAGACAGTTACTGCCACCACATATGTAGGAAAAACAAGCCAAGACTAGCCAACATTAGAAAAATCAGGGGGAAAAAAGTCCAGTTCTTGATAAGAAAAGCTAATTTTAAAAATAATTGAAAATTTGCTAAAGTTTGTGGATAATAGATGCTATCTTCTGAAAGTTTATATTTGCTTTTCAGTTATAGCAGAATTTCTCAGTCTCATCCTTTTGGCATTTGGGCCCAAATAATTCTTTATGTGATCTACACAGTCAAAGGCTTTGGCATAGTCAATAAAGCAGAAATAGATGTTTTTCTAGAACTCTCTTGCTTTTTCCATGATTCAGCAGATGTTGGCAGTTTGATCTCTGGTTCCTTAAGTTGACGGTTCACGTATTGCTGAAGCCTGGCTTGGAGAATTTTGAGCATTACTTTACTAGCATGTGAGATGAGTGCAATTGTGCGGTAATTTGAGCATTATTTGACATTGCCTTTCTTTGGGATTGGAATGAAAACTGACCTTTTCCAGTCCTGTGGCCACTGCTGAGTTTTCCAAATGTGCTGGCATATTGAGTGCAGCACTTTCACAGCATCATCTTTCAGGATTGGAAATAGCTCACCTGGAATTCCATCACCTCCACTAGCTTTGTTCGTAGTGATGCTTCCTATGGCCAACTTGACTTCACATTCCAGAAAGTCTGACTCTAGGTGAGTGATCACACCATCATGATTATCTGGGTTGTGAAGCTCTTTTGTGTACAGTTCTTCTGTGTATTCTTGCCACCTCTTCTTAATATCTTCTGCTTCTGTTAGGTCCCTACCATTTCTGTCCTTTATTGAGCCCATCTTTGATGAAATGTTCCCTTGGTAGCTCTAATGTTCTTGAAGAGATCTCTAGTCTTTCCCATTCTGTTGTTTTCCCCTATTTCTTTGCATTGATTGCTGAAGAAGACTTTCTTATCTCTCCTTGCTATTCTTTGGAACTCTGCATTCAGATGCTTATATCTTTCCTTTTCTCCTTTGCTTTTCACTTCTCTTCTTTTCACAGCTACTTGTAAGGCCTCCTCAGACAGCCATTTTGCTTGTTTCCATTTCTTTTCCATGGGGATGATCTTGATCCATGCCTCCTGTACAACGTCACTAACCTCTGTCCATAGTTATCAGCCACTCTGTCTATCAGATCTAGTCCCTTAAATCTAGTTCTCACTACCACTGTATAATTATAAGGGATTTGATTTAGGTCATACCTGAATGGTCTAGTCATTTTCCCCACTTTCTTCAATTTAAGTCTGAATTTGGCAGTAAGGAGTTCATGATCTGAGCCACAGTCAGCTCCTGGTCTTGTTTTTGCTGACTGTATAGAGCTTCTCCATCTTTGGCTGCAAAGAATATAGTCAATCTGATTTTGTTGTTGACCATCTGGTGATGTCCATGTGTAGAGTCTTCTCTTGTTTTGTTGGAAGAGATTGTTTGCTATCCAATCAGTCCATCCTAAAGGAGATCAGTCCTGGGTGTTTATTGGAAGGACTGATGCTAAAGCTGAAACTCCAATACTTTGACCACCTCATGCAAAAGGTGACTCATTGGAAAAGACTCTGAAGCTGGGAGGGGTTGAGGGCAGGAGGAGAAGGGGACGACCAAAGATGAGGCTGGATGGCACCACCAACTTGATGGACATGAGTTTGGGTGAACTCTGGGAGTTGGTGATGGACAGGGAGGCCTGACGTGCTACAATTCATGGGGTCGCAAAGAGTCAGACACAAATGAGCGACTGAACTGAACTGAACTGAATTCTCTATGTGTTCAGGTTGGGTAAGAGAGTGTACATCATGAGTCATTTACATTTGTCTCCGTCCTCTACCCATTATATGCTAGAAGTGCCCCCCTAGTTGTGGCAACTAATGTCTCTTTACATTTCTAATAGTTCTCTGGGAGGTAAAATTGTCCCAGTTGAGGACCAATAAATTAGAATATAGGACTGAAACAAACATTTTATAAGTGACATTTGAAATGCATTTATAGTTTGAAATAATAATAATTAAACTAACGATTAATACTCTAACTGAAAATTAATACTCTAAAATATATATTACTATATAGAACAATTTTCTAAGTGTCATTCACTAATGTTGTATGTGTTAGCTCTAAGATCTGGCATTCAGTCCCATCACTTCATGGGAAATAAAAGAGGAAAAAGTGAAAACACTGACAGATTTTATTTTCTTGGGCTCCAAAATCACTGCAGACAGTGACTGGAGCCATGAAATTAAAAGATGCTTGTTTCTCGGAACAAAAGCTGTGACAAACCTAGGCAGTGTATTAAAAAATAGAAACATCACTTTGCCAACAAAGGTCCATATAGTCAAAGCTATGGTTTTTCTAGCAGTCATGTATGGATGTGAGAGTTGGACCATAAAAAAGGCTGAGCACCAAAGAATTGATGCTTTTGAATTATGGTGTTGGAGAAGACTCTTGAGAGTCCCTTGGACCACAAGGAGATCAAACCAATCAATCCTAAAGGAAATCAATCCTAAATATTCATTGGAAGAACTGATGCTAAAGCTGAAACTCCAATACTCTGGCCACTTAATGGGAAGAGCTGACTCACTGGAAAAAACTCTGATACTGCAAAAGATAGAAGGCAGGAGGAGATGGGGATGACAGAGGGTTAGATGGTTGGGAGGCATCACTGATGAAGTGGACATGAGTCTTAGTACACTCCAGCAGATAATGAAGGTCCGGGAAGCCTGCTGTGCTACAGTCTTTGGGGTTGCAAAGAATCAGACATGATTTCATGATTGAACAGCAACAACAGGTCTAATCCCTCTAGGTATACAGAGAAAGCAATCAAGAATTGACTTCAAATCACACAGCTAATACATTCAAAATCCAAGATTAAAAGAGTTAGTTATGATGTACTTCACTGTCCTCTCATTTCACCAAACTGTTTCTATTTGATTAAATATGATCCATTCTGATCTCATCTTCAAAGAACATGTGAAATTTCTACTGTAGAAAAAAATGTAATTTTGTGCTTTAATTAGGGGAGCTCAGAATTTGACCCTTTTAATTCCTTTAATTGGAATGGACTTCATTCTATTTTTACAAATATCTGTTTTTATTTTTATATTAAAATACTGTATTTTATGGGTCTAATCACATATGTAGTTTACTACATGAGATTGCAAGTACCTGAAATTAAAGCATTTTAATTTTCATCATTGCGTCCTTCATTTTTTTTAGCCTTAGATGTTCGTATGATAACCATAAGAAACATATTGCTAATAAATACTTGAACTGCACCCAGTTTGAATTGAGAGGTGCTCTCAAAATTAAAAAAAGTTCTAATCTAATTAATTGATTTATTTATTTGTTACATTGATTACAGGCTAAATTATAATATTTAAGATATATGGTATTAAACAAAATATGTATTATTTTGATCACTTTCACATATTTCATTTTATTCTTCCATATATATACTAAAACATTTCACTTTGCATATGTGGTTTGCATTATATTTCCACTGTACAACGCTGGTCTGGTTTTAAGTATCTACTAAATCACTATTAGACTGAATGTCAACCATATGGAAAATATTTATTTTGACATTTAATTTTATTTATTGATTGTTCTTATCATAACCTTTTAAAAGTTTAATAACTATATGTTTGCATTAGAAATAAATGTGTGTGCCTGTATTTTAAATGAATATGCCCACTATTAATTCCAGTAATGTAATTTATGATCATACAACGGCCCTGCAATAATTTATTCTTGTATGACCTTCTGCTACATTTAACAGTTTATTTACCAAACAAGTAATAATGTTCCTATTTTGTGCTTATATGGTAGATAAACCTGATTCTATAACAGAGTAGAATCAGGTTTGGCAATTATATGAAGTTGGTCTCAAAGATGCGTGATTGCATGCTCAAGCACTAAGTCGTGCCTGATTCTGTGATCACATGGACCAGGCTCTTCTGATCCTGGGATTTTCCAGTCAAGAATACTGGAGTAGGTTGCCATTTTCTCCTCCAGGGAATCTCTCTGACCCAGGGATCAAACCCGAGTCTCCTGTGTCTCTTGCATTTAGGTAGGTTCTTTACCAGCCAGTCACCTGGGAAGCGCTTTCCTGCTGTGGTAATATTCCTTTTGCTGCCATCACCACCCAGGCTTCTTGTAACGTGGCTTCATCCCCCACTCCTAAGTGTAACACAAAATCCAGGCATAAGTTAATTCATTCTTCATATTCATTTGGCCAAGAAATTTGTTCAAGGACTGACAAAGAATCTAATCAAAGCAAATAATATGCAATGCATTTTTGAATTTGTGTTCTCACAAAAAGGCTTGCTCTTTTTATGACTACACAGGAGTTCTGAGGTGGTTTAGATATTGAAGGTGTGTGTGCTGTACTTAATACTCTATGGTCCTTGAGACAGGTCCAACAAGCAAACTTGAGGCTCAGTTAGGGAGTCTACGCTTGGGTGATGCCTGTTCCATGGCTTGAATTTTCAGGTTATTTCACCTAACAAATATTCTTTTTAACCTAAGCTAATTTAGCTTGAGTTTTTAGTTAATTGTGATGAAAAAGTCCTAACTAATTAAATGGAATACATGTTCCATGAGGAGTGCTATGTTTACATATTTATACAACAGTATACCTATATGCCAGTTTCTGATATACAATAGATACTTGATAGCTATTTTAGAAATGGATGGATTTTTAGAAAATAGATGTTTTACAAGAGAGTTTGAGTTTGTAGACTTTAAAATCACAGTGAAACCCTGCAATCCAGGTTTACTAATATTCAGGCATTTCTAAATGGCCTTCTTAAAAGAAAAGTAACTACATGGATTTTTATCTCTCTCTTCCTAGCCTTTCCTGAGCCTGAGTTTCAATGTGAGCAGAATGACTTGAATAACAATCTGAGTGAAAATGCTTTACTTTGACAACTGATTAAAATTATTTATACTGTGATATTGTTCAGTCCATTGTAGACTAATTAATTGCATCTTCACTTTATCATTGTGAAGAACTTCTAATATCTACTCAAATGTCTGTGGGGTACCATTAGAATTCACATCTTTTGATTATTAATAGTTATACTTAGTATTCTTAGAACCATAGTCTTTCATCCTCTGACAGTCCAACAATGGCTTTTCCACTTTATTCCTTTGGAATAATATCACCATTGTTATTCGTGACATAGAAATGGCTTCATCAAGCATACAGAAAGCATAATATATATTTTCATCATATTCTCTTCTTTACTTTCAAGCACTAAGAGCTCTTGAAGCAGTGTGGAAATTATGGTTTTCTCTTACTTAAATTTAAATATCATTTTCTCTTATTTAAATTTTAAATTGCATTTTAATTAGTGTATTTAAGTCCTGCACAGTCTTTGATTATATTCTACATATTGTGATTTCATTTACTTTTTAATTATGATTAATCTTCCTGTTAGCACTTTATCTGTATTTTAGTTTCAGTATAATGTAGTGAAAACATAGAGAACTTCTCCAAAACTAACAAATTTTTATCCTTCAAAACATGAAGAATATAATAGTTGTGATTTTGTTTTCTTTTGCCTTATAGCTGTGAACCACATAATATAGATTATTACATCAGGAATTTGATTTGAATGATCTCTAAGATTAAATTTTTAAGATATACTTTTCCTTTTCTTTCTCTCTCTTTTAGATTTTATTTTGAGATAATTTTGGACCGAGAGAAAAGTTGCAAAAATAATCCAGGGAGCTTCCATGTGTCCTTTAGCCAGCTTGTTCTTATGTTAACATCTAACAAAATCATGGGAAAACTATCAAAAGTAAGAAATTAAATTTGGTATACTATTATTTTAACGAAGCTACAAAATTTATTTGGAGTTCACTGATTTTACTACGTTAATCCACTTAAAAGTATTAACACTTATTTTGTAGATTATCCATATATTTGTTTGCTTGATGTTTTGTCATGATTGGCAGAAAGTGAAGAGGAACTAAAAAGCCTCTTGATGGAAGTGAAAGAGGAGAGTGAAAAAGTTGGCTTAAAGCTTAACTTTCAGAAAACGAAGATCATCGCATCTGGTCCCATCACTTCATGGCAAATAGATGGGGAAACAGTGGAAACAGTGTCAGACTTTATTTTGGGGGGCTCCAAAATCACTGCAGATGGTGATTGCAGCCGTGACATTTAAAGACGTTTACTCCTTGGAAGAAAAGTTGTGACCAACCTAGATAGCATATTCAAAAGCAGAGATATTACTTTGCCAACAAAGGTCCGTCTAGTCAAGGCTATGGTTTTTCCAGTGGTCATGAATGGATGTGAGAGCTAGACTGTGAAGAAAGGTGAGTGCCGAAAAATTGTTGCTTTTGAACTGTGGCATTGGAGAAGGTCTTGAGAGTCCCTTGGACTGCAAGGAGGTCCAACCAGTCCATCCTAAAGGAGATCAGTCCTGGGTGTTCATTGGAAGGACTGATGCTAAAGCTGAAACTCCAGTATTTTGGCCACCTCATGCAAAGAGTTGACACATTGTAAAAATTCTGATGGTGGGGGGGATTGGGGGCAGGAGGAGAAGGGGAGGACAGAGGATGAGATGGCTGGATGGCATCACTGACTCGATGGACATGAGTTTGAGTGAACTCCGGGAGTTGGTGATGGACAGGGAGGCCTGGAGTGCTGCGATTCATGGGGTCACAAAGAGTTGGACAGGACTGAGTGACTGAACTGAACTGAACTGACTGATGTTAGGGTGAAGGGTGGCAGAATATATCACCCCCAAATTTTCCACTTTAGCAGAAATATTATTTTAAGTTAAAGGAACTTAAAAAAAAAAAAAAGCAGATGCAAAGAGGGCATTCTAATCTCCCCATTTCTTTGTGAAAACAAGAGTTAAAAACTCTCACTTAAAGGATGCTTCACTTAATACCAGAAAGAAACATTCTTATCATCAAAGATGAGAAATTGAAACCAAAAGAATTCTATAAGCAGACTTTATTAACATAACACATCTCCATGAAGTTTTTAGTTGTTTTTCCACAATTGTCTGTCTGTCCAACCTAATATGAAAATTTGTTGATTTCATCATTTCTTTGGTTTGTCATTCTTTATAAAGGTTCATGGTATATACCATTAATATAAGTGTGTATGTTTTTCTCCTGTAGATCTGCCTTCAGTTGAGTTCAGTCCAGTTCAGTCGCTCAGTAGTGTCCAACTCTTTGCGACCCCATGAATTGCAGCACGCCAGGCCTCCCTGTCCATCACCAACTCCCGGAATCCACCCAAACTCATGTGCATTGAGTGGGTGATGCCATCCAGCCATCTCATCCTCTGTCGTCCCTTTCTCCTCCTGCCCCCAATCCCTCCCAGCATCAGGGTGTTTTCCAGAAAGTCTGTCTTATGTCAGTTTAAATCCCAGGCTCACCTGGAAAACCCAAAGAGACTAGAGGTAAAATATAGTCTCCCATATTTGGTCATCCATCAAAGAGAAAAATGCCACAGACATGATATGCCATGATATGTTCATCATATCAGTGGGTGCATGATGTCAGTGTATTTTTCTATAAATCTTAGAGTGATTACTTGTTCATGATAGTGTCTTCTAGGACTTTCTATTTTAAGGCTACTAGTTTTCCCTTTCTGATGACTAAATAGTATACGGGGAGATACGTTGAATGTATAAAAACATTGTCTCTGCTCAAAATCTGTCCCATTCACCACGGAAAGTTCTTTTGAAAATATCCATACCTCTTATTAATCAGAGGAGGATGTGAGTTACACACCCTATATGACCTTTCCCCTCTGTGCTCTCTCTCAGTTCAGGATTTACCAAGTAGGATTACTGGAGTGAGTTACCATTTCCTTCTCCAAGATCAGCTGCAGAATGTTTGTTGTATAGGACTAACATACCCATTTGAATGCAGAGTTCCAAAGAATAGCAAGGAAAGATAAGAAAGCCTTCCTCAGTGATCAGTGCAAAGAAATAGAGGAAAACAATAGAATAGGAAAGACTAGAGATCTCTTCAAGAAAATTAGAGATACCAAGGGAACATTTCATGCAAATATGATTCCCTGGTGGTTCAGAGGTTAAAGTGTCTGCCTGCAATGCCGGAGACCTGGGTTTGATCCCTGGGTCGGGAAGATCCCCTGGAGAAGGAAATGGCAACCCACTGCAGTATTCTTGCCTGGAGAATCCCATGGACGGAGGAGCCTGGAGGGCTACAGTCCACGGGGTTGCAAAGTGTTGGACACGACTGAGCGACTTCACTTTCACTTTCACTTTCTAAAGGACAGAAATGGTATGGACCTAACAGAAGCAGAAGATATTAAGAGGTGGCAAGAATATACAGAAGAACTGTACAAAAAAAGATCTTCATGACCCAGATAATCATGATGGTGTGATCACTCACCTAGAGCCAGACATACTGGAATGTGAAGTCACATGGGCCTTAGGAAGTATCACTATGAACAAAGCTGGTGGAGGTTATAGAATTCCAGGTGAGCTATTTCCAATCCTAAAAGATGATGCTGTTGAAAGCGTTGCACTCAATATGCCAGCAAATGTGGAAAACTCAGCAGTGGCCACAGGACTGGAAAAGGTCAGTTTTCATTCCAATCCCAGAGAAAGGCAATGCCAAAGAAAGTTCAATCTACTGCACAATTGCATTCATCTCACATGCTAGCAAAGTAATGCTCAAAATTCTCCAAGCCAGGCTTCAGCAATACATGAACTGTGAACTTAAGGAACCAGAGATCAAATTGCCAACATCCACTGGATCATCGGAAAAGCAGGAGAGTTCCAGAAAAACATCTATTTCTGCTTTACAATGACTATGCCAAAGCTTTTGACTGAGAGGATCACAATAAACTGTAAACAATTCTAAGGAGATGGGAATACCAGAACACCTAACCTGCCTCTTGAGAAATCTGTATGCAGGTCAGGAAGCAACAGTTAGAACTGGACATGGAACAAGAGACTGGTTTCAAATAGGAAAAGAAGTATGTCAAGGCTGTATACTGTCACCATGCTTATTTAACTTATATGCAGAGTACATTGTGAGAAACACTGGACTGGATAAAGCACAAGCTGGAATCAAGATTGCTGGAAGAAATATCAATAACCTCAGATATGCAGATGATACCAACCTTATGGCAGAAAGTGAAGAAGAACTGAAGAACCTCTTGATGAAAGTGAAAGAGGAGAGTGAAAAAGATGGCTTAAATCTCAACATTCGGAAAACTAAGATCATAGCATCCTGTCCCATCGCTTCAAGGGAAATAGATGGGGAAACAGTGGAAACAGTGAGAGATTTTATTTTTCTGGGCTCCAAAATCACTGCAGATGGTGACTGCAGCCATGAAATTAAAAGACATCTACTCCTTGGAAGAAAAGTTATGACAAACCTAGATAGTATATTCAAAAGCAGAGACATTACTTTGCCAACAAAGGTCCATCTAGTCAAGGCTATTTTTTTTTCCCCCCCAGTGGTTATGTATGGATGTGAGAGTTGGACTATAAAGAAAGCTGAGCCTTGAAGAATTGATGCTTTTGAACTGTGGTGTTGGGGAAGACTCCTTGAGAGTCCCTTAGACAGCAAGGAGATCTAACTAGTCCATCGTAAAGGAAATCAGTCCTGAATGTTCATTGGATGGACTGATGCTGAGGCGGAAACTCCAATACTTTGGCCATCTGATGCAAAGAACTGACTCCTTGGAAAAGACCCTGATGCTGGGAAAGACTAAAGGCAGGAGGAAAAGGGGACAACAGAGGATGAGATGGTTGGATGGCATCACCTACTCAATGGACATGAATTTGAGTAAACTCCAGGAGTTGGTGATGGACAGGGAGTCCTGGCATGTTACAGTCCATGGGGTCACAAAGAGTTGGACACAATTGAGAGACTGAATTGAACTGAATTCTACATGCTTTGGATCTAGAGCAATCCTGAATAAATACTAGGCTAATGGGCTTGTAGGATTCTTAACATACTATACATGTGTGGAGAGCAACACCTATACAAACTTTCTGAGCAACTAAGGGCCTGGAAGAAAAGTTATGACCAACCTAGATAGTATATTCAAAAGCAGAGACATCACTTTGCCAACTAAGGTCCATCTAGTCAAGGCTATGGTTTTTCCTGTGGTCATGTATGGATGTGAGAGTTGGACTGTGAAGAAAGCTGAGCACCAAAGAATTGATGCATTTGAACTGTGGTGTTGGAAAAGACTCTTGAGGGTCCCCTGGACTGCAAGGAGATCCAACCAGTCCATTCTGAAGGAGATCAGCCCTGGGATTTCTTTGGAAGGAATGATGCTAAAGCTGAAGCTCCAGTACTTTGGCCACCTCATGCGAAGAGTTGACTCATTGGAAAAGACTCTGATGCTGGGAGGGATTGGGGGCAGGAGGAGAAGGGGACGACCCAGGATGAGATGGCTGGATGGCATCACGGACTCGATGGTCGTCAGTCTAAGTGAACTCCGGGAGATGGTGATGGACAGGGAGGCCTGGTGTGCTGCGATTCATGGGGTCACAAAGAGTCGGATACGACTGAGCAACTGAACTGAACTGAAGGGCCTCATCATTCCTCACTTCATCAATGAACACAATTTCTTACTTCTTTATCAGATAAGATAAAGGATAAGTTAATCAGGTAAGATTTAGGTAGGACTTAGGACGATTTAAAGTTGTTTGAGCTATCCCTGGAGGGTGTTTCAATTGCTAAATGACCACACCTGGAGTCTGGCTTCCCTGTTAGAGTATTTTAATTTTAGCTAACCCCCTCTGGAGTATACATTTTAGCTAAACTCTTCTAGCTGAGGAGATTGGAAGTAACTGATAGATGACACAACCATCTCAAATTAGAACCATCTTCCACTGGTTGTAACTACATCTGCACTGTCTATTTTTTTTCACTTATATTTTAGGTCCAATTTGTGTTGCTATAGACCTGGCCGGAATATAGGCACCATAGCTGCATAGACATTGTTTGGTTTGAAAAAATGATAAAATGGCTGATTCTCTGAAACAAGTACCTTTTTTGGGGGGGGGGGGCGCTCTATCAATTTGTTGTTGTCATTGTTGTCATTCTCTGCATCTGTGTCTCCGTTGCTGCCCTGCAGAAAATTTCATCAGTGCCCTCTTTCTAGATACCATGCTACTTCTTATTGGTAACAAAACTGTCAATTCTTCCCCATGTGTACTCAATTGCTTCAGTCGTGTCCAACTCTTTGTGATCCTGTGGACTGCAGCCTGCTGCTCTTCTCTGTCCTTGGGAGTCTCCAGGCAAGAACATTGGAGTGGGTTGCCATGCCCTTCTCCAGGGGATCTTCCTGACCCAGGGATTGAAACAGCATTTCCTGCATTGGCAGGTGGGTTCTTCTTCACTGAGTCACAAGGGAAGCCTATAATATACTACTCTCTATCACTACTTACTTCAGGGGAAGTTTTATACAGATGTTGCCCACTCTGAATACTTAAATGACTTTGTACCTGTCTGGTAAGGAAAGACCTTGTCCCCAAATTGCCCCACTAGGGTAGAGAGTCTGTTTTCACTCATTCCAGTGGCTAATCCTTTTGCTGATTCTATGCCTGCTTAAAGAATTAATATTGTGCATTCATTAAATAGGATGGATGTGAATGAGCAAAACCTGATCCCACAATTCATGAACATCCAGGGCACCTGTTGTTCTAGGTACTCCCCCATCAGAGCATCATTTAGCTACCTCAGTGACAGAAGAGCTACAAATGGCAAGTTGCTTCCAAAAAAGTGTAAATTTAAGGATTTTCAGCCAGATGTTCTACTTTTTTTGCATTAGATAAATTTTACTTCTTTAGTCTTTCTCTGAACATTACAAATGTCACCACCTTTGAAAAGGTCATCCTGACTTTCAGTTAGTCAAGAATGAAAAAAATATAATGACTCTAGGGTGTCTTTTTAAAACTTCATTTGCCTCCTAAAATTTTAAATGCTTGTAAACAGTAATCTAATTTGTTAGGTGCAGTGTTTTTCTCTATTTTGATTTGCACATAATAAAAAAGAAAATTGAATTTCAAGTGCTTGAAATTTTCATTATATTTGACCTGAATATATCTTTAGCATCTTTAAATGG
The DNA here is from genome assembly GCF_001704415.2 of Capra hircus. Lineage (NCBI taxonomy): Eukaryota > Metazoa > Chordata > Mammalia > Artiodactyla > Bovidae > Capra > Capra hircus. The sequence continues at coordinate 11,571,725 of NC_030831.1, read as the reverse complement.
CCATTCATTAAGCTAATATTATCAAAGACATACAATTTTATATCTTTTCACACACATTTAAATCAGTTAATAGTTAACTCTTATTGGCAATAGATCATAAAAACATGGTTCTTACTAATACATTTGCTGGTAGATTGTCCTCATTTCCTGGTTTTAGCCCAAGTCTATTGCTAAATTTATAGATACAACATTCACTATAGAGTTTTGTTTGTTTGCTGTCTTAATGCTTTAGTTTATGTTCATGAAAACACACTGTGAAATATATTTCATACCCTGGAAATAAAAGGTATAATTGTTTATAAATCTGTGCTTTGAATACAACAGACATTCCTTTTCTTTATGTATTAGGGTAATTTCATGCAAAATTCAAGGATTAGAATTGCATGTTTTTTCATATATCTTCATTTTGACATTAGAGAAGTAGCAATTTTAATCTAAAAATTGTAATTGCTTTCTTGTCTATGTTCTAAAGTAGAACAAATTTGAAGGGAAGTCACATCTGATTAAAGTATAAACTAACTTTGTTCTCAAAGAACTGTGCTCTTCTAAATGCTCTCATTATTATACATAAACAATCACATTCTCATCCTATTGTCTCTAGTTTAAATGAAGAATCCCATTATCTCTTTTTATCATATCTGAAACTTAGAAATATGTTTGACACAATTATACTGGTAGGGTTCTTCCTAACTCTGACTGATAGGAAGTATTAAAAACAGCTTAACCTATTGTTAAAAGCATATATTCTCTGTTAGCTTAGGAAAATACAGAATAGAGAGGGAAAAAAAGGAGATGCTTTTATTCCCCAAATCCTACTGTTTCCCACTGGGGCTTCAACACCTGGTGAGGATACTGAAAAAGCATCTCTCAATTCTGTGTACCTCATCCAGAGAAAATAATGTAAGACCGCTGCTTGTCTGCTTCATTTGACCTTGGACACAAGACTTTCAAACAAAATAGTCAAGGAGCCCCTCTTAGTCCAGCTTCCTATAAATAACTAAACCTGCAAGAAATCTGTGAACCAGACCGAAATGACTACACTGACAGACTAAAATGAACACTGTAAAGCATTTATGGTATCTAATCACATATGAGGAACCATCCTTGGTAGAGGGTAGATCATGATAAGGGCTTCCCAGATGGCTCAACGTAAAGAATCCGCCTGCAAGGCAGGAGATGCAGGGGATGAGGGTTTGATCCCCGGGTCAGGAAGATCCCTTGGAGGAAGAAATGGCAACCCACTTCCGTATTCTTGCCTGAAATATCTCATGGACAGAGAAGCTTGGCGGGCCATAGTCCAAACGGTCGCAAAGAGACACAACTGAGCACACACAGATCATGATAAATCTCTTGTTTCCTAATTTCTAAGGACTGCCCTGTGAAGCCCGTGATCTTGGAGAGTCATACACACTTAGCTCAGGTTGTCTGAGATACAGTGGGATACCACTGGCTTCTGTGAGAGCCTGTATTATCTAGATATTGGCCTACCTCCTGCTGATGCTCAAAAATGGAGTCTTCACTTTTGCCGGCCAACTCAGACACAGAAGTGAAACACTAGCACTCGTCTTCCTTAAGCACTGGTTTTTCCGGCCCAATGGATATCTGGTCTGTTTAAGGAGATCAGCTTTTTAAAAATTTAGTTGGATGTGGTGCTTTCTTTTTCTGATGCTGCATTCTACCTGCATAGGAGGAATCTTAATGAGAACTGGGAATGGAATCCCTCATTTGCGTAGTTGCCATGACACTTCCTGGGAACGCTATTAATGCATCTTTTTAGAAAGCAGAAGCCAGGAGAGACTCAGGACGATTTTTTCATTATATGTGCATTCGTGCATGTTCAGTTGCTTCAGTCCTGTCTGATTATTTGTGACCCTGTGGACTGTAGCCCACCAGGCTCCTCTGTCCTTGGGATTCTCCAGGCAAGAATACTGGAGTGGGTTGCCATGCCCTCCTCCAGGGGACCTTCCTGACCCAGGGATGGAACCAGTGTCTCCTGGTTTAGAGATGGATTCTTTACTGCTGAGCCACTGGGGAAGCCTGTTCATTATATAAGATAAACTAGTATATGGCCTATGTATAATAAACTAATATTTATGTCACATAAGTTATATAAAGAAAAAGTAGAACAACATGAGAAAAGTAAAGTGAAAAATCTTAAAGCATAATAATTCCAATAAAAATAAGTAACTTATTTGCATTTCTATATGTATTCGGGCGGATTTTTCTTCTATTGTAGAATTTTAAAAGGTGCATAGTATGCCCTTGGAGTAACTTTCTATTTTACAGTCAAATTATTCCTAATATTTCTAAAACTGTAATGACTCATCTTCTAGCAACATCTGTGTGCATGAATACATTTTTCTAGGAATTCTTTTCAAAATACTAAACCAATTGTTCCTAACTTTTCCATATTTTAAAAGTTTGGGTGAGTAAGCCAAAATGGTTGTCATCATCTTGATAATGATATTTAAAGTATTTTTATTAGAAAATATTTAGAGCTTCCCAGGAAGCAGCAAAAATAACACTGAACAGTGTCCTTCACCCGGGTTCCCCCAGTGATCACACATTATATGTAATTACAGCACAATATCAAAACCAGCAAATTCATATTTGTTCAATATGCATATAAAGTCCAGTGCCATCCTGTCACATGTGTAAATTTGTATGACTGTCAATGCAATCAAGAGCAAAACTATTGTTTTACCGCAAAGATCACCCTCGCGCTACCCCTTTGTAGCTGCATCCATCACACTTGCCCCACCATCCCTAACCCCTGACAGCCACTAATCTGTTTTCATCTATAATTTTGCCATTTCAAAAATGTTATATAAATGGAATCCTACAGCAGGTGACCTTTTGATATTGGCTTTTTTACTTAACAAAATGCCCTTGAGATCTATCCAAGTTATTGTGTGTCTCAATAATTTGTTCCTTTGCCAAGCCGAGGTCTTTTCTGATTTATCTATTTTAGTGCCTTTGTGTGTTTCTCAGTCTCAAAGCAAGGTGTTGGCAGGACTGTGCTCCCTCCCAGGGCTCCTAGGGAATTTTTCTTTGATTCTTCCAGCTCTTGGTGGCTGCTTGCATTTTTTGGTTTGTGATTAAATACCTCCAATCTCTGTTTCCACAGTCACATGCTCTTCTCTGTATGTGTCCCTCTCTGTGACTTTTATGAGGACACATGTCATTGGATTTAGGGTCCATCCTAGGAAATCTGGGATGACCTCAACTTAAAACCCTTAATTTAATCACATCTGAAAGATTATTTTTCCATGTAATGTTCTACTGACAGAATCTGAAAGATATATATTTATGGGCGACAACATTCAACACACGACAAGGGGTTGAAGTATTTATCTTCCTGCAGACAGTGAAGCAGAGTTTTCTAATTGGCTTCACAGTTTCCATCTTTGCTAACCTACTAAAGGGCTTTCCTTGTGGCTCAGATGGTAAACAATCTGCCTGCAATGGAGGAGACCCTGGTTCGATCCCTGGATCAGAAAGATCCCCTGGAGAAGGGAATGGCAACCCTCTCTAGTATTCTTGCCTGGTGAATCCCATGGACAGAGGAGCCTGGCAAGCTATAGTCCATGAGGTTCCAAAGGAGACGGACACAGCTTAGCGACTAAACAACAACACTGAATATTTGCTTTTGTTTTTTTAAAATTACCCATATGTTAATGACATTTGATTGTCAGTCATGCATTCTTGAAAACATTTTTGAAGATTGTCATGTACACTTTAATTTCCATGGATATTTTGCAATGTTTTTGTGTAGTTTAATCTAAACATTTTTTCCTTTGCAATTCCTCCATCTGTTCATTTCTGACATACGTTTCCACATTTCTAATATTTCATACCAAATTTTCCACATAAGAAAAAGAAGAAGAAATTTGAGTTCATAAATTTAAGATTGTTTAATTTGTTTTCCCTTCTCAGTTTCGGAATAGGGCTGGTAATTCTTCCATATAGAAATTACTTGTATTTTTCATAGAGAAGAGAGTACAAGGGAAAGCCAAGGAGGTGTTGTAGTAATACAATATTATGGTTGTGCCAACTCGAGTTCATCTGCCTTGATTCAACTATTAATTGTTTAAAAGTCTGGGTTTAGAAAAGAGAACAGAGTCACTGTGAATAAGTGATATAATAATATGGGAATCAATAATTAAGCCAATTGTAAAAATCACAACAAATTCTTTTCTGCTTCATTCATACCCATGGAGGTACTCTCCAATAGTGAGACTGAGTTTGGCCATATGACATGCTTTGGCCATTGGCATAATATCAAATAAAATGCAAGAATATATTTGAAGAGTTCCCGAATAAAGGAATACCCTGTTTTTCTCTTGCTGCCATCTGCAATCCTTTAACTGCCTTGTGAAGAAACCCAAGCTGTTCTGCTGCAGGATGACAAGCCATGTGGAAAAAAAAAAAAAACTTAGACACCCTGGTAGAGAGCCTACCGAGTGTGAAACATGTAAGTGAGACCAGCCAATATCATCCAGCTTCCAGCCAATCTGGGATCTGAGCGAAGATACATGAGGAAACCCAACAGTGACCAACCAAGCTGACTCAGACCAGTTAACCACTAAGCTGTCCCCAATGACTTGTGAGCTGAATAAATGGTGTTGCTTTAAAAAAAAAAAAATTCAAAGAGCAATATTTACAAATTTTGAGAAACAACCATCTCTCAAACACTTATGAGATCAAAGCTCCCTTCAGTTTTTCTTTTAGACTCTAGTAAGACAGACACTTTGGCCACCTGATGTGAAGAACTGACTCATTTGAAAAGACCCTGATGCTGGGAAAGATTGAAGGCAGGAGGAGAAGGGGATGACAGAGGATGAGATGGGTGGATGGCATCACCAACTCAATGGACATGAGTTTGAGTGAACTCTGGGAGTTGGCGATAGACAGGGAGGCCTGGCGTGCTGCAGTCCATGGGGTCACAAAGAGTCAGACACGACTGAGCGACTGAAATGAACTGAAGACAGACAAAACTAGTGATATTATTATTAATAAGGGACTTATGAGAAAAGCAGCAACTATTCAATAATAACATATTTTTAAATATACTCTTTAAAAATTGTATGTATTTCTGGCTGTGCTGGGTCTTTGTTGCTACACGAGCTTTTCTGTACTTGTGGTGAGTGGGTGCTCCCCTCTAGTTGCAGTACGTGGGTAGTCATTGCAGTCGCTTCTCTTGTTGCAGAGCGTGGGCTCTAGGCTGCGTGGGCTTCAGAAGTCTGCACACATGGGCTCCGTAGTTGCAGCTCCCGGGCTCTAGAACACAAGCTCAGTCGTTGTGGCACATGGGCTTAGTTGTTCCTTAGCATGCAGGATCTTTCTGGATCAGGGATTGAACCCGTGTCTCCTTCATTGGCAGGCAGATTATTTACCATTGAGCCTCCAGGAAGCCCAAGAATAATATTGATAACTAATTGATAATCAACACTATCTTCTTGGGATTATCATCCATTCTATTAATAAAAACCCAAGAAAAGCAAATTAATCTGAATGTCTGGCTTTATCCAACATTTAGATTTGTATGAGTTTAACTTGAATATAATTAATACTTTAATTTATTTAAATGGCATTTAAACTTATTGTGGTAATGATTTCATCATTAAAACATTAAGCTGTATACCTTAAACTTACACAAGAGTATACGTCAATTGTAGATCAATAAATCAAGAAGGAGAAATAAAATAGTTAAAAAAATAAAATTTCAGAGTCTTTTCATATTTATGTATGTAAATCACACAACTATATAGAAGAAAACTGAGGGCTTGGGAGGTGCAAGGCACATGGTTTGTGGAAAGAGAAGAGGCTTCCCAGGGTGATATGTATAAATTCCAGACCCGTTACTGTCTATCTGTGTGTCAAAGGTAAATTGCTTACTCTGAGCTTCAATAAAAATCAAAAGTACCATAAAACCTTCACTGATGAAATGAAGATGTCAGTAATGTCTACCTTACAGCCTCCTCTTTATTGTTGTTGAGGAAGCTGATTATGTTGCTGTGTGCTTTATGCATTAATACTTGCAGATTTATTCTTATATGTGAAAACACAGGGGTAGAACTGTATGAGGAAAACTAGTCTAGAGATAATGGCTTATAGGACAAAAAACGTCTCAAGCATGTTGGATACCAGGGGCAAAATTTGCTGGGATCAGAAACTTGAAATCAAGAATGAAGATGCCTCATCACACCAGGGTCAGAATTTCAGTAAGTAAATGGGTTGTTTGTCCTTACCAGATAGGACAAAGCACAGAAATCCAATGAAAATCTACATGAGATATTCTACTCATGAGATATTTAGAGAGATATCAATATATGTTAATGTTTGCAAATGTTCATTTTCTTTCATTAGATCTAAAAGTTGGAAGAATACAAAGGAAAGAGAAAAATAAAGAAGTCTGCCTTCCCTGACTACAGGGATTGCATTTTTCAATCACCCATAGGGAAGGGTTCATCAACACTGACTCCATTCCAATGTACATCACCCTCCAAGTGATACTAATTGACATCTGCTTTCTCTATCACCTTTTCCTCTTACTTGTGACAGCATTCATACAGGTGAAAATAAAATTGGGTTTTACGTAAATAAGCTGGAGGCTTGGCAAAGATTTCTGTAACTCTGTGAACAAAGACCTTTCTCTGCAGTACGTTTCAGAACAAATGAGTTTTCCCCGAGTATCTGAATCTTTCTCCTAGAGGTGAGCTCGCTGTTTGTAACAGAATGAGCCTAGAGCCAACACCTCAACAGTCCTGTGACCTGATTGTACAAAATCACAATTGCCTCCTGCATATTCTAATTCTGAAGCTGCAAAGAAGCAGAGGTAGAAGATGATTCCAAGATTTCTTTAAAGGGCTTATGCTAGCGTACCCCTCTACGTTTGGGGGTATGCATGTTAAACAGCAAATTTAAAAAAAAAACAAACCTGTTTTCAAAGCTGTACTGTTAAAAATTCATGTGTGGCTTCAGAGGGGAAATTATGAACAGAAAGTAATTTATCCCCTAACATGCTTTGTGTTCAGTTGCTTTTTTGGCAACTGAATTTGTTTCTCCCTGTGAAATCAACACTTTTCAGGATTGGAGGAGGGTTGGTGATGAGCCAGGGTTTGGATTTCTCTGGGGGAGGAACTTTGATTTAGAACAAGGTGGAATACATCAACAATCAATAAAACAAGACCCTCAATTAAATAGAATGGGAAAACCAGAAGAGAGAGCTGTCATATCCTGAAGTAATAGCTTTGAACAAGAAAAGAGGGCTTCCCAGGTGCACAGTGGTAAAGAATCCGTCTGCCAATGTAGGAGATAAAAGAGAAACAGGCTCAATTCCTGGTCAGAAAGATCCCCTGGAAAAGAATATGGCAACCAACTCCAGTATCCTTGCCTGGGAAATCCTATGGACAGAGGAGCCTGGCTGGCTACAGTCCATGGGGTCACAAAGAGTCGGACACAAATGAGTAACTGAGCGTGTACTCAATAGGAAGCAGAAAGACTCTTCGTGACCAGTAAGGACTCAACCAGGAAAAGCCACAGACTTTTTGCTGAACATAGTCTTGCCAACTTCCTTTCCCCTGCTTTGAAAGGACCCTTCCCTTGCCTTGGGGGAACCTGCACGTGGCTCACCATGGGTACAGATCCTGAATCGCAACTCTCTGATGATTCCAAATAAACCCATCTTTGCTGGAGAAATATCTGGCATTCTATTTTTTTCAGGTCAACAAAAGCTTCCATTTAATTATAGCATGTTTATTTTGTATCTGTTACTTACATTATCCTTTTAAAGTATAATTTTATATATAATATAATCATTGTAGTTGTTGTTAGTATTTACACTAATATTTGTGTGTGTTAGTCACTCAGTCATGTCCAACTCTTTGCAACCCCATTAACTCTAGCCAGCCAGGCTCCTCTGTTCATGGGATTCTCCAGGCAAGAATACTGGAGTGGGTTGCCTTTCCCTTTTCCAGGGGATCTTCCTGACTCAGGGATTGAATCTGGGTCTCCTGAATTGCAGGCAGGTTCTTTACCATCTGAGCCACCAGGGAAGCCCACACTAATATTTAGCACCATTAATATAGTTGTTCAGTCGCTCAGTTGTATCTGACTATTTGTGACCCCATGCCCTGCAGCACACCAGGCTTCCCTGTCCTTCACCATCTCCAGAGTTTGCACTAACTCATGTCCATTGCATCTGTGATGCCATCCAACCATCTCATCCTCTGTTGCCCCTTCCCCTCCTGCACTCTATCTTTCCCAGCAGAAGGGTCTTTTCCGATGATGTAATAGCACAGAATAATTTAACATATTCATTTGTCATCCTTAAAGGAAGTTCAGAAGAGTGATCTCAGTTGATAAGATACTAAAAGAGAGCAATTTTAATGGACTAGGAGGTGACATGATGCCAGCCACGGTCTCTCAGGTGGCAAGAAGATATTATGCATAGGCAAAAGTATAAAATGATAAGACACAAAACCACTAGTCCTTTGACATGTTAACCAGATATAGCCAGACCATGACAGCACAGGATTCTCACACACAATATCAATGCTTACAACCTGCTTGCCATGTTAGTAAATATATGTCAATATCCTGCCATGTTAGTAAATATATGTCAATATCCTGACATTTTAAAGAGTCTCTTACCCCACTTGATCTGGTTTAGAGCACAAAAAGAAAATTAAAATATTTATTCACTCTTCAGGAAATACTTATTAGAGTTCTATTTCTAGGCTGGCACAGCACTCAATTCAGACGGACCAATGGTGATAAAGACCAGACCAGAAGAAGACCAAGCCTCTGCTCTCAAGGGACTTTTGGAATATAATAGAGTGTATATTTTTGCCTACATTTAACAGAGTTCTAATTAGAACTGCTTTCTCTTTGGGACCTTATGTTCAGCGAAATTCATACAACAGGGTAATTCAGTGCAGTCTTAGGAAGGAATTATTTTGACTCTATTATTTTGTTAACATAGGCTTTTAGAGATCAATCATGCAAGTATTCTTATTTTATTTATTTGCTTCAAAACCAGGCTATATTATGTGGTGAGAATCATATTCAAAGGACAAATGGAAATCAGGGACTGATTGATTGACTGATTGATAACCTATATTATCAGTTTGTTTTTCATACTTCTGTCCTAAAAGTCATTTTCATTGTATAAAAATTCAGTATCTGTTAGGCTATGCTGTGATAACCATGTTGTGCAGATAACAAACACGTTCAGCATAGAGCTGCAAAAAAGCTTTCCTAGCTAACCCAGATGCGTACACGGGTTATAATAACACAGGTGGAGAATTTGGTCAAGAAAATGCAATTTTTCTTGAACTAAAGGTCACAATTCTTCATATGGTGATAACTTCCTTATTATTATTCACACTGCAATTAATCTGACCAACTCACTAAAAACATTTATCATTTCTTAATCAGTGAAAACGTTGTTGATGAAAAACATATACTTCTATCTTTCACAGTTGGACAAATTTACTCAATACAAAAAAAAACCCTCATAATTATTTCTTCAATAACAATTACTTTATTTTCAAGACACCTGATTTCTCTCATTATTTTTTCATTTTAAGAGGGGAAGAAAAGGAAATAAATGGATAACTTCTTCTGAGATACTGTATTCACATCGTAGCTTGCAGGCTATGTTTTATTTAAAATTTCATTATATGTGTTTTATAGCTAACCAGGGCTTGGGACTTGAGAAAGATTTTACCTAATTATATTAAATTTTATAATCACATAACCATAAACTATGGATTTAACAAGAACTGGGAATTAAGTAAACTTTATTTTATGCTGTCCTGGCCTCATGATCAAACATTTTAGATAAGTGATTGTAGGTTAAATGAAGATCAGTCTATGCAGATTTTTTTAAAGGTATTTAACATGAATATAGGAGGAAACTAAGGTGAAAGTGTTAGCTGCTAAGTCCTGTCTGAATCTTTGCGATTCCATGGACTGTAGCCCACCAGGCTTCTCTGTCCATGGGATTCTCCAGGCAAGAATAGTGGAGTGGGTTGCTGTTTCCTCCTCCAGGGGAGCCCCAATAGGAGGAGGAATGTGTGTTAAAGATGCAAAGTGACCCTACACAAGAAAGCCACTTTCTACCGCCCTTCCTAGGATCCTTCCCACAATCTATGATCCAAATAGTCGGACATGACTGAGCAACTAACACTTTTCACTACCTTCTTGGTACAGCTCCCCTCCACTTCATATTGATAAACCAGATTAAAGACAGCGGTATAATTCCCCAAACTTTTGGTTTACTTCTTCAAACCTTTTTAAGCCCAAGCTCATATGACTCTTAGCAATTCTTTTTTCTGTTTCCCTTTAACATCAAAATCTGCCACATAGTTTACACTTATTATCAGCTTTTATATGCTGTTTTCCTTCATGTTGTGTTGTCTTCTTAAATAAGTTTCAAGCTCATCATAGGCTTAGATGAAATCTGTTCTTGTGTTATTAACATCCCAGAAGCTATTATAGTGCTAACAACATAACAGATTTTAAGGCGTACAAAAGAGACTCAGATTCACATGTTTACTGATTAATTTAACCTCTCTCCTCCTGATTTTTTTATTTTTCTGGAAAATATGATGGCTGACTAAAACTACAATTTAGGTGACTAATATTTACTCAAGTTACCAATTCTGCTAAGTGTGTTATTGGCAATGAGACCTGTTTGTAAGGAAGATATTAACTTACAACAATCCCATTTTGTTAAAATAAGGATGAACTTAACTGGATTCAACTGGATGCAAAAGAGGTGTAATTTAGAAACTAGAGCTTAAAGGACAAACAAAATTTCTCTGAATGGACTGCTTATTGTATTCCAGTGGAATTCTGTTTCCACCAGTCAGTGTTACATCTAATAGTTTAGTCCTGAATGTCTGTCAGTGATCAATGGGTCCACATGAAGAGTATAATTTCTCTGACATACTCCTCTGGGAATTATCACCACAGTTTATTTGTGATCATTAAACGGTTCTATGGAATTTCTAGGATACGTATTGGTTTCTATTTATCTTCTTCCAATCTAATGTGTTCCTTCTAGAGATTATTTCTGATGGTGTTTTACAGCTTCGTTACACTGGTTCTTGTGTGTTGTTTAGCAATGCTGGGCATTTTTAGTTTTTCTTTTATTGGAAAAAATCCACTTTTTCTTATGAAAACCGAGATAAAAATCAGCCTTTTAAAATGAACTGTGTTGAATCAATACGTGATGAAAATGCTCAAAAATATGAGATCATAGTTGATTCTGTCGGTGTATTGAGATAAGCCTTCTATTTGCACATGTGGCTGTGATATTTCTCACGTTACTGAACAATCATCATAAAAAATGAAATAAGGCAGCAGTGAGAAGCTTCTCAGTAAAGTAAAAGATCTAGGCTGAAGGGTTAGAAAAAGGAGGAGAAGAAAAGACAGAGAACAGTGTGTCTTCCATTTTCTCCAGGTCTAAATATGCCTGAGTCTTGAAAGAAGCCAAAGGCATTGGCTCTGGCCTACCCACTCCTGCTTAGCTCAACCCCTGAGGAAAATGTTCTCCTGCATTCTGAGAAGTGTCCCTGGGAGGATTTCTTTGCTTTTTTTCTTTTCTTTTTTTTTTTTTTTTTTTTTTTTTGCATAAAAAGCCATTTTATTTTAAATATAGCAGTATGTACATGTCAATCCCAAAATCCCAATCTAGTCCCCTCTTCCTCCAGGTAACCATAAATTCTTCCTCTAAGTTTGTGAGTCTGTTTCTATTTTGTAAATATATCATTTCGTATTGTAAATGATATATGTCGTTTATATCATTTCTTTAAATTCTGCGTATAAGTGATACCATGGTATCTGTCTTTCTCTGACTTGCTTCACTTCGTCTGATAGTCTCTAGGTCCATCCATGTTGCTGAAAGTGGAATTGTTCCATCCTTTTTAATATGCCTTTGTGCTTCATTATTCATTCCTATGTCAATGGACATTTAGGATGCCTCCGTGTCTTGCCTATTGTCGACAGTGCTGCAGTGAACACTGGGTACATGTGTCTTTTTGAACCATGTTTTTCTCCAGATGTAGGCCTAAGAGTGGGACTGCTGGAACATTTGATAGCTCTAATTTTAGGTGTTTTTAAGGCCCTGTCACACAGTAGGGGCTGTATGAACCTTAACTCTCCAGGGTAGCAGATTGGTCCACAAGGCATCAGAGCCCCCTCTGGTGGCTACTGATGGCTCCTGCAGACCCTGGGCATATCCACTTTTTCTGCCAGGGACCATTTCTGCGGGGTGATATAGGACTCTGCTAAGAGGGCTGCTACTGGAGGGAGGGGGGAGCCTCTGTCTCCAGCTCTCCTGAGGGCTGTGGGTGCAGAGTGGTCTAACACAAAGGAGAGGGGCTCTTTTATTATTCCAGACACAAATATTATATGTGAATAGTAGTACTTATGCCTGCAATGACATTTTGTCCACTATGTCCCTTTTTATTTTGTTCACCAACACATGTCTAATATTAAGAACTGAAATAAATTCAAGTAACAGACATCATGATGGGAAAGACTTGGTCCTGGGTTAAGCTTATCTGGTCTGGCTTCCTCTCTGTTGTGTCCTCTTCAGTGAGGATTCTCTATGCTTCCTATGAAAGCTGTGTTTTAGCCAGGTGTTAATCTCATGTGAACCAGTAAGCTACGCATGTCCAAGTCTCAATGTGGCATGATCCTTAGGCTCCTGTCCAGCCTAGAGCTACAGATCTGTTCAGGCCAGCAGTGCTGATTAAAGTCCTCCTAATCAAAAACATTCATTGATATTTTCCCTAGTTCCTCAAGAAAAAAACAAAAATTGTGCCCTCTGCCACAACCCTGGCAGTTGCACATTTTTCACATTTATTTTCTACTTTCACTTTTAGAAACCTCTTAAATCATACCCTTAGAAGGGATGGTCCCTGGACAGACACAGATTCAGGGCCCTCATAGACAGCATCACTTGTGTCCTGCTATGCTGACAAATGACAGTCTTAGCCTAGCACAAATAAAATTCTGCTTTATCAGACTCTACACGCAGTCAGTATATACTTATTATGTGCATGCATGCTCAGTCATGCCTGACTCTGCGACCCCGTGGACTGTAGTTCACCAGTCTCCTCTGTCCATGGGATTTCCCAGGCAAGAATCCTGGAATGGATTGCCATTTCCTTCTCCAGAGGATCTTCTTGACGCAGGGATTAAACGCACATCTCTTGGGTCTCCTGCATTGGCAGGCAGTTACTTTACCACTGTGTCACCTGGGAAGCTCTACTTATTAAATTTATAATGAATAACTAAATACCAAGTAAATTTTTTAAAATGGTCATTCTTGGATCAATGCTGAAAGTGCGCCATGATTCAGTGTTTCTAATTAATCATATTTTATGCACATAAAATGTTTTTTCAAACAAAATAAAAATGAATGATAACTTAATTAATAAGATCATTGTGATGATTGAATGTGATGACATGTGGAAGGCACTGACAAAAAGGGAGTGCTTAATTGTTTTTATGTGTTTTGTTAACATTTTTGTGGTCTCTTAATTGTGCAAGTTTCCAAATCAAAATAATTTGCTTTGGAGTAAGTGTTTTCTACCCTCTTTCGTTTTCTACAGTCTTGAAAGAATTCTGTAATATATGCATTGGTCAGCATTCAATTATACACATGAGTGGAAGAAATTATCACATTAATATGATTAAAACTAGGCAGTAGCAAGCCTTCCACATAACCGCTGCATTCTGATTTGACAAAATGACTAAATATACCAACTCAGTGTTTATTCTTCTTAGGAAAAACGGTGAGAGGGTATTAGTGGAGGTTTGTGTTTTTGGTTTGTGTTTAGCCGCTCAGTCGCGTCCCATTCTTTGCAACCCTTTGGACTGTAACCCCTCAGATTCCTCTGTCCACGGGATTTCTCAGGCAAGAATACTGAAGTGGGTTGCCATTTTCCTTCTCCAGGGGTTCTTCCTGACCCAGGGATTAAACCCAAGTCTCTTTCATTTGCAGGTGGATTATTTACCCACTCAGCCCACAGGGTGGAAGACAGGTGCTTAATTCTTGTTTGTGTGTACTAATGATAAGGTTGGACAATTACAAATTAGTGTTACTAAGGAGCCAAATTTGTAATAAAAATACAATTGTAGACAGTACATATGCATATGTGTGTATATATATATATATATATTAATTTTAATCATCCTGACAAACTTGTGAGCAAATGAGATGTAGTTAGAATTCAGATCTTTCTATTTTCCTGTACTTAGCATGTTTATCTTAGATATCACTGAAAAAGTAAGATGCTTGTAGCAGAACACAGGAATTTTACCTGTGTTCAGCAAGTCAGCTTTGTACCTTTTCTGTATTAGCACAAAATTCAGGATATAAAAATAAATTACATGAATAAACTGGATCCATTTAGACTAAATCACCTTCCAAAAATACCACTCTGAAAATAACACAATAGAAATATAGGCTACTCAGGATACTAGTACTCAAAATATTGACATTTAACGAAAACAAAATGTGAGTGATAATAGTGCCCACATTTGTTACGGTTTAGTTTTGCTGAGAGGTGAAGCTAAATTAATCATGATAATTAGCTTTAAATTCTCAAAAGTTCCCATTACCATTTCTTTAGCTTTTAGCATTAATATTTCACATGTATTTTATATTGGGAAATTATGTCAGAGAAACTGCTACTATGAAAAATATTTTTTTTACTTTGAAAATTAACCTATATGTAATGTGAAGGCCACTATTTTAATTTTTCTTCATAATTACTTGTTAAATTTTAAATGACCACTAAATTGCTATTGAACATCTAAGGAATGAGGATAGCTGTTCATAATGGGCAATGGATCTCTTAGAAGTGAAATTTTGAGACTTACAAGATAACAATAAGGAAAGTCAGAATGTTATAAAAAATAACTCATACTATACTGAGTGTGTACACACTTTTGTATTGTCGGGATTGTTGTTGTTGCTCAGTTGTGTCTGAGTCTTTGCAACCCCATGGACTGCAGCACGCCAGGCTTCCCTGTCCTTCACCATCTCCCAGAGTTTGCTCAGACTCGTCCATTGAGTCAGTGACGCCATCCAACCATCTCATCCTCTGTCGTCCGTCCCCTTCTCCTCCTGCCCTCAATCTTCCCCAGCATCTGGGTCTTTTCCAGAGTTGGCTCTGCACATCAGGTGGCCAAAGTATCAGAAATTCAGCTTCAGCATCAGTCCTTCCAATGAATTTTCAGGGTGGTGGGGATAGATGACAAAAATGTGTTTAAGCAACAAACATTTTGTGTAATTGTGCTACATTTTTTTAAAGACAGCTTTGAGTATAAACTTCAAGAGTTTTTGTTAGAACTTTCTTACCTCAAATGCATTTGCCAGACATAAATTTAAGTAAATTACAACAAAAGAGCAATTTTTAAAAATCTCTACTATCTATGGAGTTTATCATTATCCATAGGCTAAAGATGACTCCCGAAAGGGAAATAAAATAATGGTGCTATTCAATTGGCATGTTCATTGCCTGGATAATAGCAGAATCTCCTGAAATAAACATTCTTCTCAGGTGTCCACACCTACCCATTTACCCTCATGGCAGAAGACTGAAAGTTAATAAAGTTTTCCTCAAAGTGAAAATTTCCTTGATACCTTGTTTAACACTTTTTTCCTTATCAGTGATTTTAAAATGTATGTCAAGTACATTTGAGACATGTTCTTAAGGATGAATTCTTGTAAGAATCACTTAAGAAGATAAAAAATTTCTAGAAAAAAGCAGTCATATGAACAATGACAAGTTTAAGATAACATTTTCAAGTTGGATGAAAAATTCCCAGGCTATGTATTCTGTATATGAACACCTTATAAGCAAAAATAGAGGAATGAGAAATATACGTAATTAAATGGCATGAAAATACTATCTTAAAATGTCATAATGTATTAGCTCTATCAGAACATTGTATTTTCCATTTAGCTTATAAATATATTATTTCTTACTGGATATCTCTTTTTATTATTAGAATGAGTCCTTCTTTGTCCAATTTGATGCTTTTTAAATAACAGCACAAAAGCAAATATGTAAAGTAAAATTTTATGAATAAATATAAATTGATGTTTATAATTACTGTGGATGTTTTAAAAACACAGTTTTAAAGAAAGATCTTTTAGAACAAAATAATGCTCAATGCTATCATAAAATCTATCAAAATTTAATGATAGTTATTATTGAGCCTGATAAATAGAGAATAAACTTTAAAAAAAAATCAACTTTAAATTAATATGTTTTAATTTTGATTAACACACCTTTATTAAATGGCAATATAATAAAGGTCTCAACAGACTTCCAAACATTGCTGTAATACAGAACATTTTCTCTCATAACAATTAATTTAATTTTGAAATACAAATTTTGTTAAAATATTTTAAAAAATTAATTGCTCTTCTAAAACCCTTGGGTTTAAAATAATCACATTTTTAAAACAAGTACTAAATAGCAAAAAATTGCAGAATGCAGTTAAAATCTTTTACTGAAGTGTACTTATATCTAAACATGCATCTATTTAAATGTAGGGAGAAAGATGATATGAATGTTACAAGTTCAATGTGAGGCAGCTGAAAAGATGAGGTAAATAAAACCTATGGAAAAAGGAATATTTTCAAGAACAGAAAATAATGAAACAAAAAAGATCTGACCCCCCAAAACACAAATGCTGCTTTTGGGAATAAATACCAATAAAAGAGGCTCCTTTGAAGCAAAGGTTATTAGAAAGGAAAGGAGAAAGGATTAAATAGCAATATCAAGAATGAAAATGGAGACATAACTCCAAGTGGAAATTTTATAAATCATAAACAAATAGCTTGTACAATGCTATCGCAGTTTATTAGAACATTCCAAAGAACATTCCAAACTTACTCCAAATTTTAACAGAGTTTTTTTCCTGTATAATAATATGCATTGATTTTATTTTTTAATATAATTCTAACTTTGGGGAAAAAATTAATAATTAATCAAAAATTTCAAAAGGAAAATTCCTTTAAAAATGTAATATAGAAATCAAATATCTCAAGAAAAGATGCTCCAGTTCAATAAATGTGGTCATTTTTACCTTCTGTCATTCTTTACTATACCAATAGAGAAATCCGGTTACTCAAGTTATAAACCTTTATAAATCATTTATAATCCCTTTCATTCAACTGCAATCGTGTATAAAGGAAACAAAGATTTTTTTTCTAACTTCATTCCACAGTCTGATTAAATTACACTTATTAAAATTTTAAAAGTGACAAATAATATAGCTCCTTTCTGTAGAGCTTATGCCATAAACCCATCACAGAGTAGAAGAGACATAATTTATGGAGTTACTAGAAAAAATTATATATATATATTCAATTTTAGAGAACACTCACGTTCAATACTCAGAATAAGATTCCTGTAACATCTCTGGTGCTTATTTTGTTTTCACAGGCATTAATATTAAACAGTTAACTAATACTTTTTAAAAAATTCAGTATTCTTGCATCCACTCTAGGATTTCGAAATTGATTTAGCTGTTGTAGTATAAAGAAAAATACTTTTCTTTATCCATAAAGGAGTTCACTTTATTGTTTGAATGATGAGAAAAGCAGAAAGGGCACCTTGAGTACTCTATTGATGGGAAATGGAGAGTACCAAGGTCTACATTTTCCACAGGTTAAGCTGAATGTTTTGTGGGACCCAATAAAATGCAGTCTTGATTAGGACCTAAGTTCTGTAACTACAATAGTAAATCAATATATCTGAGAGTCTAGAAAATGGACCAAAATATACCCACGGTGGGTATAGCTCCCTTTGCCTTGTGGCTCCAATGGTAAAAGATCTGGGTTTGATCCCTGATCTGGGAAGATCCCTTGGAGAAGGAAGTGGCAACCCCCTCCAGTATTTCAGCTTCCCTTGTGGCTCAGCTAGAAAAGAATCTGCCTGAAATGTGGGAGACCTGGGTTCGATCCCTGAGTTGGGACGATCCCCTGGAGAAGGGAAAGGCTACCCTCTCCAGTATTCTGGCCTGGAGAATTCCATGGACTACAGTCTCTGGAGCTGGACAGGACTGAGCAAGTTTCACTTTCACTTTCCAGTATTTTTCCCCGGGAAATCCCATGGACAGAGGAGCCTGGGAGGCTACAATCCATGGGGTCGCAAAAAAGTCAGTTGTACATGACTTAGCAACTAAACAACAAGCTCAGGAGACAGGACAAAGTTACACTTAATTTTAAACCTACAATTAGTTATGTTTGTTGTTGTTCTATACCTTAATGCAAACCTGATATTCGAGTGTCTAACTCAACTTAATGTTTTTGTTTTCCCAATCACTGGACCAACGCACTAGACCTGGCCCCACCATTGCACAAGTTCATTGATCTATACTTCTTCATGATATTTATCAAAATTGTATTTATAGTGTTCATTCTGTAATAAGTTTAAAACTGGCCTTGACACACAGAATTCAAGCTTCATAAGGGCAGAAACTGTCAGTTTTGCCCACATTGTATTTTCTGTTTCTAGAAGAGTGTTATGTATTGATGACTAATACCAATTTTTAAAATTTAACTTTGGCACACATTTTGGACAACCCACACAATATATTTTTTCATGTAATATTTGCAGCAATATCAAGACTGGAAGGTAGTTGTTACAATCTTCATTGCTTTAATTAAAAAAAAAGAAAGTTCAGCGAAATGAATAAACAAGGTTCCACTCTACAGTCCATAGAATTCTCCAGGCCAGAATACTGGAGTGGGTGGTCTTTCCCTTCTCCAGAGTACCTTCCAGACCCAGGGATCAAACCCAGTTCTCCCGCATTGCAGATGGATTCTTTACCAGCTGAGCCAAAAGGGAAGCCCAAGAATACTGGAGTGGGCAACCTATCTCTTCTCCATTGGATCTTCCCAACCCAGGAATCCAACCAGGGTCTCCTGCACTGCAGGCGGATTCTTTACCAATTGAGCTAGGGAAGGCCAAGGTTCCACTGTAAGTGACTAAACCACCATTTGATCATTTTGGCTGCTCTTCAAACTTGGACTCATCCCACTAGAACTTTATTTTATATCATGTCTTTAAGACCTAGAAAGCATTTCTGTATAGTAGCTACCCAGGAAATGAGAGAAAGAATCTCAATAGAGTCTAGCCTGACTGCCTTCCTGCTGGAAGACTCTGGATAGGGAAGTGACTTCTCTGAACCTCCATATCCGCATCTGGAAATGAGCTGCATTAATGAGGATGACAATGACTATGAGGGCTTTGGGGCAAATTAAATAACCTTCTTTGTAAGATAATACTTACCTGTACTTCCTAAGTGCCAGTCCCGCTCTATATGCTTTGTGCAGAATCTTAGATTTAGTCATGGCACAAACCCTATAATTTCTGAGAAAAGGACTATCTATTCCCCAGATTTAATGATAAAGAAACAGGCATGGAGATATTTGCTTGGACTTCCCTGGTGGCAGGGCTGGTAAAGAATCCACCTGCAATGCAAGAGACCTGGGTTCAATCCCTGGCTTAGGAAGATTCTCTGGAGAAGGAAACGGCTACCCACTCCAGTATTCTGGCCTGGAGAATTCCATGGACTGTATAATCCACGGGGTTGCAAAGAGTTGGACACGACTGAGCAACTTTCACTTTCACTTTCCAAATTGTGTATCTTGTAATTCACAGGTAACATTTTTAACAATGACTGATTGAATGTTGAACAAAACTTAGGTCTTATTTGGTAAAGGAAAAGATGACAAAATAAGTGAATGAATTTAATATTTATGGCCTCATGCCCTCTGAGAACTGAAAATCTACTCACAACCATTTAGGAAAGTAAAACAACAATAAAACGTATTTGGAAGATCATTTCACATTACGATGAGCATATGTTCAGTTCAGTTCAGTTCAGTTGCTCAGTCGTGTCTGACTCTTTGTGACCCCATGAACCGCAGCACGCCAGGCCTCCCTGTCCATCACCAACTCCTGGAGTTCACCCAAACCCATGTCCATTGAGTCGGTGATGTCATCCAACCATCTCATCCTCTGTCGTCCCCTTCTCCTTCTGCCTGATATGATGCTTGCTTATTTCTCTTCAATTGTCCAACTTTCTTACCTTCCATAAAAGGTGATAGTTTTTTCTCCCCTAACTAATTTTTCTCTAGCAAAAATCGTACTAACTTGTAACAGCATCTTTTAGTTAACAAAATCTATAATAAAAAACCTTATGATATTATGGAGGCAACGCCCCTTTATTATACTTATATTTGACTAGAAAGAAAAGACTGTCTTCACAGCCCAACATTATCAGTTTTGAAAATAAATATTGCTTTGCTTCTCTACTTTATGAGAAGTACTAGTCGAAGAGTTTAAAAAATTACTGTAGTGTTATATGGTATTTTTCATCAGCACAAAAGCTTTTTTTCAAAAACAGATATCCTTTAGTGGGCTATTATTTTACTATTGTAGGCAATAGCACAATAAAATGTTGGCTCAGCTTTCTATAAAGCACAGGTGAAAATGGAAGACTGGAAATCCCTACAAAGTACTGTTCAAATTATATAAAGCTTCCAGTTCCATTGTAGCAAAAAGTACTTAAGAAACAGAGATGGCAGAGAATGGAAACAGAGTTCCCAAATAGCAACTTTAAGTTTCAACAATTGGAAAGTAAAAGACTACAGAAATGATTCAGAATAGAGCCAAAGGGAGCCTTGATCCAGAGTCTATAGTACCTATTGGCTTGATTGTCCTCAATCAGAGGAACGGAAGGATCCGTGGAGAACGGGAAAGCAAGAAAGCTGAGTGCTTCTCTTTCAGGCAAGAGCAGAGGCAATTCATGAGAGGAGCTGGGTGTCTAGATTTTGTCTGAGGAATGCCCAAACACTCTCATGTCTGCAGATTCCCTTCATTTCCCTGCTTACGATATATCGTCTAAAAATTGTTGCTCGTATACAACAAACAAAGAGACCAGAACCCCCACCCTATGCTGTCCTGTGAATGCTTAAAGTTTTACAAAAAGTAATTTGAATAAGCAAAAGTAAACACCAAAGATGTAACTGCTCTATGATCTTATCTTTGGTACCATCATCAGGTAATGGGTCTATGTTTTTAAAAAATTATGTAAATAAAGGTTATCTTGGTATTCAGCTGAGCAAAGTGAGCTTATAAAACTTCAATATTGTAATATAAAAACCGGCTGATAGTTATTTTTAAAGGGCTTCCCCGCTGGCTCAGTGGGTAAAGAATCTGCCTACAATGCAGAAGAAACAGAAGATGCGAGTTTGATTCCTGCCTCGGGAAAATCCCCTGGAGGAGGGCGTGGCAACCCACTCCAGTATTCTTACCTGGAGAATCTTATGGACAGAGGAGCTTGGTGGGTTACAAAAAGCTCCAAAGGCAGCAAATGGGGTTATCGGAGAGATATGGTCATCTTACACAGTTTCTGGAAACAAACAAACTGGACAAACACATAACATATAATTGTCCACACGAAGAAAAAATGGGAAAAAGAAAGGGAAGATTTTCAAAAGCACATTTCAGGAAATAATGAACAAACATTAAAATGGAAACAAAAAATGCCTAAAAGTTTTTAAGCAAAGCACAAACGTTTTTAACTGGAATGTTAATATAATGCTGAGTAATAATTGCATTTTTTCATTATTTTATCCTACAAATCACTTTCAGTTATTCCACAAATCAATCTTTCAATGAACACAATTTTATAATAGTTTTCATAATTATAGGCTATGGATCATATTAATATATCTGATATTTCTCTTTCTAGGTCTCTTTCTCTCTAAATCTTCTCTCTTCTCTCTTTCTTTCTGCCTTTCTTCTTCATTTGTTTTTAATATTCTTGAAAGCAAGACACCCTTTCTCCTACTTTGTATGTCTTCATTTACCCAATCGCTTAGCAACTAAATAAATGGTGGCTGACTAGAAGGAAATGACATTCCTGAATAAGTAAAAATAACTTTGAATCCATCTGTTATAACTACAAGTTAGTAGTGTGTGTATGATTTGACTTTACAATCATTTATATTTAAAACTGTAATTTCAAGGACCCTTATTTGATGGCAGACTCTCAATTATCTAGGTTCAGCTCACTGAAGAGTGGCAAGACACCAACAAATGAAAGAGATAAATAACCCCAAAGTTCTATTAGTTTCTAGTTTCAACCTTTCTCCATTCTAACTTTCAGGAGACATTGCTAGTAATAAACAATTTTACATGTATTTGTTATACATCTGCCTCATTTCCTGGCCTGTAATTTTATATAAATGCTAAAGAGCAATAAAATGATCAGAAGGTGGGTAATTACATAGAGGTGGAGAGAAGAAGGAAGGGCAGACTGTCATGAAATCTAAAATATTATACTCTCAGATAATTGATTATACTATGTGAAGGTAGTATGTTTCATTTCTGCCTATAGTCTTTCTATCTGGAATGATTAGAACTGAAATCTGGGAATTCTGCCTTGGTGATTGAAAACATGGTAAGCTCCTCATGGATTCATTTATTTTATCTATTTCTGGCTTTTCATGCAAGGAAAATGGAAAGCAGATCTTCCTGGGAGGCCCTGTTGCCCGCAGAATCAATAATGGCATTAGAAGAAAAAGAGAAACTTACAAAAGGAAGCCAAACAAGACAAAAACTGTATCACAGAGTCTCAGACCTGGAGACAATAAGGAATGTAAAACAAGACAGAAATTCTGAGTCACAGAGTCTTAGACCTGGAGACAATAACAGATCGATGGTGCCCAGTTATCATCACATTTTTCGGTTTTTAAAAGCAGAAGTCTTTTTTGTTTTGTTTTGTTTTGTTTTAAGGTGTATAAATGCCAGTCAGTGAAACAGACACTGATGAAACTTCTGTGCTTGAAGCAGCACTGAAAGCCTCCTTGTCTCAGCCTCTCCCCCCAATGATAGCCTCTGCTGCCCCAAACCTGATGCATCTCAGGTTACAAAACCCTGAGATGTCATAGAACAGTCAAGGACATGCATGCTTTAACTGTATCCATGAAGAAGCCAAAGCGCAGAGAGCTTAAATACCTTTCTCAAGATGCAAGACACAAAAATAGGATCCCAGGTGGCGGTAAAGAACCTGCCTGCCAATACAGGAGACCCAGGTTTGATATCTGGGTCGGGAAAATCCCTGGAGGAGGAAATGGCAACCCACTCCAGCATGCTTGACTCGAGAATTCTGTAAACAGAGAGGCCTGGTGGGCTGCAGTCCATGAGGTCTCAAAGAGTCGGACATGACTAAACCACTGAGTGCAGAAGGGCCAACAACATCCAACATTTGGGTTTTCCCACTTACTGTGGTTTTCCCACTGGTCCACCAGTTCCCATGGAACAACTTGATTGGTTGGGCTTTTCCATTTCTATCGCAGGAAACCTTCAGGGAGAATGGAAAAACCCTCCTTTGTTCTCCACTCTGTCTATGCCCACCATCCATTGTTTATTGCCTTATCCATGTCTTTGTTCTGAAAGTACAAAGGTCTTTGAGAAGAATTCAGACCTCCATCTTTGAAAGGCACAGCACTTGCCCTCCTCTGTGCTCAATCATACAGGCCTTCTTTCCTCTTATCTGCTCCATTGTGACTTAGATGAGACAAATGCACATAGCTCAAACTTTGCAATATTCGATGTGAGACCAATGGGAGGATAGGTCTTAGCCAGTTCTAAACTGAGTGTAAATTATGTGTTATGAACTTAAAGCTATTATAACGTTCTCCCAGCTAGTATAGTGTCTATTTGAGCCAAAGATTAAAAATAGCTTGCATTCTAAGCTATTAAATGTTTTAAATAAGTTTTAATAATGTCACAAAGGAGGTTTGTGAGGATGAAAAAAAAGTTTGATAGTTCTTAGCTCTTAACTAATGCATAGATAAATCATTTCTGGTCTTATAAGAAATAAAATATGGCAACATTATTACACAAAATGGAACTTTCCAGTTCTCATCAAATAACTGAATGCTAACTGGCATCACTGTTTTGTAGGATACCCTAGTTCAGTTCAGTTCAGTCGCTCAGTCTTGTCTGACTCTTTGCGACCCCATGAATCACAGCACGCCAGGCCTCCCTGTCCATCACCAACTCCCGGAGTTCACTCAGACTCACATCCATCGAGTCTGTGATGCCATCCAGCAATCTCATCCTCTGTCGTCCCCTTCTTCTCCTGCCCCCAATCCCTCCCAGCATCAGAGTCTTTTCCAATGAGTCAACTCTTCGCATGAGGTGGCCAAAGTACTGGAGCTTCAGCTTTAGCATCATTCCTTCCAAAGAAATCCCAGGGCTGATCTCCTTCAGAATGGACTGGTTGGATCTCCTTGCAGTCCAAAGGACTCTCAAGAGTCTTCTCCAACACCACAGTTCAAAAGCATCAATTCTTCGGTGCTCAGCCTTCCTCACAGTCCAACTCTCACATCCATACATGACCACGGGAAAAACCATAGCCTTGACTAGATGGACCTTAGTCGGAAAAGTAATGTCCCTGCTTTTGAATATACTATCTAGGTTGGTCATAACTTTTCTTCCAAGGAGTAAGCGTCTTTTAATTTCACGGCTGCAATCACCATCTGCAGTGATTTTCGAGCCCCCAAAAATAAAGTCTGACACTGTTTCCACTGTTTCCCCATCTATTTCCCATGAAGTGATGGGCCCGGATGCCATGATCTTCGTTTTCTGAATGTTGAGCTTTAAGCCAACTTTTTCACTCTCCATTTTCACTTTCATCAAGAGGCTTTTTAGTTCCTCTTCACTTTTTCCCATAAGGGTACCCTAGAACCCCAACATCAACTGACTTGTAGAAGATAATGACACCTCTTTCCCAAAAATCATTCCTGACAGGGTGAGTTTTAAACAATGTAAGATGGTTCAGATGCTCTTACATGGTCTCGTCCCTGGCTGCCTCCATTGACACCATTTCCTTCCTTGACCCTGTCCTCTACTCTCTGATGCTGTTCTACACTGGAGTCAAGTTGTGCCCATTTAATTTATGTCCTAACTCAAGCTGTACTCTCTGGCTGCTTGCCGTGACACATAGTAAGCAGAGCTTCCTCCCTTCCCCAGCTCTACTCCTTCTTAATTCTTACTCATTTTTCGATTTACTCATATATTCCCAGATTCATCTGCTACTTGAACCAAGAGTCTAACTCCATGCTTCTTCTATGTAATTCCATTGTAATACTTGCTGTCCAGATTTTTGTTGATAATCACACTGCTTCTAATAGAAATATTTGAGTGCATCTACCACTGGGCCATATATTATGATGCTAGAAATTTGATTTACCTCATACCAACACTGTATGACATTTATTTCTGTCCTGAACACATTATCACAAGCTCAGGTGTTTAAACAGTATAAACGTATTATTTTACAATTCTTTAGGTCAGAAGTCTGACAGGAGATTAACCAGGCTGCAATCAAGGTGCTGACGGTAATGCATTTCATTCTAGGGGTTCCGCGTAAGAAGTGGTTTCCTTGCCTTTTTCAGTGTCTTGTGGGCATCCACACTCCTTAGCACATGGCCTCCTTCATATTCGAAACCATAAATGTTGGATCAAGCCCTTCTTCCTTCATAGGGTCTCGCCCTGAGCTCTTATGGGAAAGAATATGGATTTTTAAAGACTCCTGTGATTAGATTACATCCATTGAGATAGTCCAGGATAACGTCTCCATCTCAAGGTTCATACTTTTAATCACATCTAGAGAGTCCCTTTTGCCATGTACGGTAATATATTTACAGGTCTGAGAATTAGAGTGGGTACATTTTGGGGGAGGAGTCATTATTCTGTCTACCACAGTGTCAGTGAACTTGGTCAGTGCTTTAGGCTTTCATCTTCACACCAGTTTATAAAAATTTATAAATTAATATTTGGAAATATTCCAGATTTCCAAATTTAAAACCACATTTTCATTCTTGTTTCATGTTTGCCCCAAGTCGGTAACAAAAATGTTACAGTCACAATGAACAAAGTTTTCTCCATGGTTCATACAGAAGAAGTAAGAGCAGAATTGAGCCATGAAAAGACCATGACTACCGCAGGATATCTGCCATGAAGATATAGATATGGTTTGGGGATCTTGCATGTATATATCGTAACAGATTATAAGCAATATGCAAACTCTGCAATGAATAATTTATCTTTGCATCCTTAAATTATTTTAATACCATTTCAAGGACAGTTTATTAACTTAAAATACAATAATAATTCTAGAAATGATTATTCAAATGATTGTTCATCATGTTCAACTTCAAAGTAATTAAGTAGATATAAAATAAGCTACTACATCTATTGCTACTAAAGCCAGTATCACCAATTTAGTTTATAAATTATCATCTATCACAAAATATTAATGGTGCTAATTCAAATTTTATTGGTTATAGTTTTACATTGATTTAATTTGTAACTGGATTGGGGCTTTATGGTAGTAAAAGCTCTATACACATAATATTTATTACCAGTTAAATATATTTATGTAAAACTGCAGTTTTGCCTTTGTACTTGAGAATAATTCTCAAGTTTGTACTTGAGAATAATTACTACTTAATGATATTTCTCAAATCAATATTTCGATGTACTCTTAGTTTTCTTATCCACAAGACTGAATCTCAAATGTCATCATCAAAATGCTAAAATTTATTTTTATATACTTTATACTGAGAACTATTGCATTTTTTTAAAAAAATTCATGACTCTTTCACCAGTCTATTATTCTTTATCTAATTGAATCATTTAAAAACTAGTTAAAAAGCAACCAACAAACATAATAGCCCATCGTGCCTAATGAAATGCAAACTCTATGCATCTTAAAATGTAGAAGATGGATGAAAATTCCAGTTAAATACTTTTCCTGGACAAAAATTCTCTCTTCTAGTGTATTTGTGACTTGAACTTGCAAACTAACATTTTTTGCACAAATTTTAAATACACTATCACTGCATTTAATTCAATCTTGATAACAGTAGCTACCAATATTTTCTTACAAGCCTGTGGCTCAGACGGTAAAGCATCTGTCTACAATGCGGGAGACCCAAGTTTGATCCCTGGGTTGGGAAGATCCTGTGGAGAAGGAAATGGCAACCCACTCTAGTACTGTTGCCTGGAAAATCCCATGGACGGATGAGCGTTGTAGGCTACAGTCCATGGGGTCGCAAAGAGTCGGACACGACTGAGCAACTTCATTTTCACTTTTCACTGACACAATAGTCACCATTTTATAAAGAAATTAAATGGCAGGAGAGGCAGTTGGGGATGTGTATTGAAAGACAGGCTTAAAGTGTCATCAGCTGCGTCAATGCTGTTACTTTTTTTAGGTTAGTAACTAAAATCTGACTAATTTTTAGCATATGCCATCTTGCAGGTGGTTCAGAATCTCTTCAAAATACTGAGTGACAGATTTCTTAACTCTGATATTTCAGATTTTCCCTGACACGTAGTACTCAAACGCTAATTTATTAGCAGCATAGAGTTATCAGAAACAATTTCAACCCTTAGGTAATACTATTATTAAGTTGTTCAGCCCTCTTATTGTTCTTGATAACATAAATGTAAGCCTTTGAACATTTGCATCCTACCTTTCCCAAACAGCAGAGATATCTTATGTTTCAATAGCTGGGCTTTTGCCAACTCAAAAAGCAGCTCATGCAAAATTATTTTGAAAAATTAGATCAGGTCTCTGTAGTGTAGTTTTCTGAATGTTGAGTTTCTTACATTTAATACCAGTGGTGCATCATAAAGCATTTTTATTACCTGCAAAATTTTCCTTTTTAAATCTCATTTGATATTTCCTGTTGTAGTGCTTTGAAAGAAATTTACCACCTAGGCATATTTCCCAGAACCTGTGCTGAAGAGAAGATTATCAGTTGCAAGTTGTGACCTATCTTTTAAGTCCAGAAAATTACAATGTGCTACATCATTTTACTGTGGGATTTGGGTCATTAACCTTACAGACATTAATACCTTTTGGAATCCTTGTAGATTTAGCTTCCCTGTGGCGTTTCAGCTATTGGATGTTGAAAGCGAAGGGGAGAAATCTTTGCCTTATATAACATTTTACCTTTCAAATTCATCTCTGTATAATCAAGGGGTTAAAAATCATGTTGTCTAAAGTTCCTTGCATGTATAACTATTGAAGTTTCCATAATTCAGTAGACCTCAGCATTTCCATGTCTGTGATCTATAGCAGCTTCATGTGTTCAATACTATATGCATGCTAAAGCGCTTCAGTCATGTCTGACTCTTTATGACCCCATGGACTATAGCCTCCCAGGCTCCTCTGTCCATGGAATTCTCCAGACAAGAATACTGAAGTGGGTTGCCATTCCCTTTTCCAGGCAATCTTCCCAACCCAGGAATCGAATCCATCTCTGCTATGTCTCGTGCATTGAGAGGCAGGGTCTTTAGCACCAGCACTACCTGGGAAGTCAATACGAGATAGCTTTAGCAATTTTCTTAATGTATGCCAGTCATGCTTACTGGATGTTGAATGTGTCAAATGCTCTGTCTTTGTCTTCAGTCTTCAAAACCCCCAAATATGTCAGGAATCTCAGTCAAGGGATGTGAAAGGACGTGTACACATGATCTAGTTCTGGAAATGCTCTCCTAGGGAAGCAAAGGACTTTGATGCTTTAAACTATCAGTACCGGGAAACCAGTACTTAAATAATTGAAGCCCTGATTTATTTCACCTCACCACTTGAATAATATAGGTATTAAACAAAACAAAACAAAAGACAGGACATGGAGTAGAGCTAATACTCCTTTTTTAATGGAACCTGTGGTGGTAGAGCATACTTCTCTCTGGTATTTTTTCCACGGGGTTAAGACTCTGGTATTCATCCCCTTCTGTGTACTCATTAGCGATTAAATACTACATTTGGTCTTGCCACCAAATAGCTGAAGCTGTCAGAAACTGCCCCTCCTCCTTTTGATCCTTTGTGGGATTATAAAGACAATAGCCACATCCTGAAAATAGCCAGGTGCCACCC
Source organism: Capra hircus (assembly GCF_001704415.2). Lineage (NCBI taxonomy): Eukaryota > Metazoa > Chordata > Mammalia > Artiodactyla > Bovidae > Capra > Capra hircus. The sequence goes on along the minus strand of NC_030831.1, from coordinate 11,542,709 downwards.
TGCATCATTTATTTATTTATTTATTTATTTTGGTTGTACTGTGCAGCATGTGAGCTCTTAGTTCTCTGACCAGGGACTGACCCTGGGCCCCCTACAAAGGAAGTGAAGAGTCTTAAACACTGAACTACCAGGGAAGTCCCAGAAAAAGCAACAAGAGTTCCAGAAAAACATCTACTTCTGCTTTACTGATTACGCCAAAGCCTTTGAATGTATAGATCACAACAAACTGTGGAAAATTCTCTAAGAGACAGGAATACCATGCACCTGACTTGCCTCCAGAGAAATCTGTATGTAGGTCAAGAAGCAACAGTTGGAACTGGGCATGGAATAACAGACTGGTTCCAAATCAAGAAAGGAGTACATCAAGGCTGTATATTTTCAGCCTGCTGATTTAACTTATATGCAGAGTACATCATGTGAAATGCCTGGCTGGACAAAGCACAGGCTGGAATCAAGATTGCCAGGAGAAATATCAATAACCTCAGATATGCAGATGACACCACCCTTATGGCAGAAAGTGAAGAGGAACTAAAGAGCCTCTTGAAAGTGAAAGAAGAGAGCAAAAAAGCTGGCTTAAAATATAACATTCAAAAAAATAACATCATGGCATCTGGTCCCATCACCCCATCACAAATAGATGGAGAAACAATGGAAACAGTGACAGGTTTTATTGTCTTATTCTCCAAAATCACTGCAGATGGTGACTGCAGCCATGAAATTAAAAGACGCTTGCTCCTTGGAAGAAAAGCTATGACAAACCTAGACAGCATACTAAAAAGCAGAGACATTACTTTGCCAACAAAGGTCTGTCTAGTCAAACTATGGTTTTTCCAGTAGTCATGTATGGATGTGAGCGTTGGACTCTAAAGAAAGTTGAACACCGAAGAATTGATTCTTTTGAACTGTGGTGTTGGAGAAGACTCCTGAGAGTCCCTTGGACTGCAAAGAGATCCAACCAGTCAATCCTAAAGGAAATCAGTTCTGTATATTCATTTGAAAAGACTGATGTTGAAGCTTGAACTCCAATATTTTGGCCACCTGATGCAAAGAACTGACTCATTGGAAAAGACCCTGATGCTGGGAAAGATTGAACAGGAGGAGAAAGAGACAACAGAGGATGAGATGGTTGGATGACATCACTGACTCAACGGACATGAGTTTGAATAAGCTCTGGGAGTTGGTGTTGGACAGGGAAGCCTGGTGTGCTGCAGTGCATGGGGTTGGATAAGACTGAGCAACTGAACTACTGCTCTGCATTATCATTAGTATGTTCAACTAAGCAGATGGAAAAAGTGAAAATCATGACACTGTGTAGTTGAGATTTCAAGACTGCAGGAAACTTCCATGAATACAGAGCATTTCAGTCAGAGGAATGGAATCTATTCAAGCATCTTTCTAAAAGATGCGTCTCAGCTCACCAGGCACTCTGGAAACTAGAGTATCAGCTGAGAGAAACATCACCTGAAGAACAAGCCCTGGGTAGCATCTGAAGGGGCTTTTCAATTCAGGATGTGATAAGGCTTAAAGAAAAATATGTGAATTAAATAATGATCCTTTATTATGAAATAAACTATATATTAATAACAAAATCACTATATTAAACCTCACTATTCAACTATGTACAATAAATAGGTGGATAGTGTTATATCTTAGGCAAGGAGAGCTTCCAATTATTGCCTTTCTCTTTTGCTTCAAAGTTAATTTTTAGATACTCTACCTACAGTCTCTCCAAACAAAAGGGTGTGTGTCTCCTGGGCATATGCCCAGAAAAAAATGTAATTCAAAAGATACATGGACTGTGACGTTTACTGCAGCGCTATTTGCAACAGCTTAGAAATGGAAGCAACCTAAATGCTCATCAAGAGAAGAATGGATAAAGATGTGGTACCTACAATGGACTAATACTCACCCAGTAAAAGAAATGAAACAGTGCATATGTAGAGATGTGGGTGGACCCAGACTCTGTCATACAGAGTAAAGTAAACCAGAAAGAGAAAAACAAATATTGTGTATTAATGCATATAGTTGAAATCTAGAGAAATGGTACAGATTTGCAAGGCAGAAATAGAGACACAGATGTCGCAAAGCGATGTATGGATACGTAGGGGTGAAGGGCATGGTGGGATGAATAGGGAGGTTGGAACTGACATCTATACACTGCTATGTATGATATAGAGAACTGATGAGAAGCCACTGTCTAGCACAGGGAACTCTACCGAATGCTCTGTGGTAACCTAAATGGGAAGGAAATCCAAATAAGAGGGGATATATGTATACAAATGACAGACTCACTCTTTTGTAGAGTAGAAAATAACAAAACTTTGTAAAGCAACTATACTCCAATAATTTTTTGAAGTGTATGTGTGACACATACATATACATATGTATACATGTTATTTACATATATATATATACACACACATATACATGTATAGTGATACATACACTCTTTAATAGAACCACTTTCATTTCACTTCACACAGAGCCATGTAGATGATACAAATGTGTTTTTTCAATGAGATATTTGGAAAAACGTTTGCTATCCCTTTTCTGTCCCGTGGTAGTACTGGTGGCCTTTTATAGATGTAGCTTTTTTTGTTGAGACCAGTGACACTTCTAGGCTCAATGTTTTTCTAAAATATTCTTTTAGTCCAAGTCAACCCTTTGCTTAACAGTTAACTCTTGATTTATAATATCAGGCATTAACCCCGGCCAACGTAGTTACAGGTAAAGACTTGCTTTCCTGCCAAAGCTTTACTGCTTCATCTGGAGAGAAATGCTTGTAAGGAAGTAGAAAATGCATGCTTGGAGAAACATCACTTCAAATAATATGCTCATGGGAAGTGCTTATATATATATTTTTTAACTACTCCAGGAAAGGCAAGCTGTTCTTGAAAGCTATTACTGAGATGAGATCCTGTCTTTTTCTCCTGGAAAATTGGAGTCCATATTAGAAACGTAAAACTGAAGAGAACTGACCTCTCTTCAGGCAAGAAAGCACCTTTTCTTTATATATTAACTTGATTGAAAATAGTCTATGCAGACAAGTAAAATATCCCCAGCTGTCTTCTGGAAGATCATACATCTTACTATACGGAATTCCATGGCTAGAGTCTTACAAGCTCCAGTTACAGGCCCAGTCAGAGTGCCTTCAGCAGTTATATGATCTTCATTCGATAGCTGGGTCATTGCCTTAAAACAATGGGTTTATCATAACAAAAGAACTATTAAATTAAAAAAAATAATGAATGTCATATGAATCTTAACATAAAATAGTTTTGTTTCTGAAAACCAGGATGACTGCTTTCCTCCCTAACCCACTCCTGCTGACCAAGGGTGGTCTGGCAAACGCCCATTGTTCTGGAATAATTATTAGCAGCAACTATGGTCACTCTCAGAATGACTATGGTGGGGATGAGACGGTGGGGGCATGGTTACTGGAGACTGTCATGTAGGGTCACTTACCCAAAAGGGAAACGAAAGAATTCGATTAATGAGAAAGAGCTGGAATGCTCTTTCTTTAGTTATTACTTCATAAGTGAATCAAATAACCTTCTGCAAAATGTTATTTCTTTTCTAAGTTCACGCTAATAAAATATATCGTAAGATGAAAAGAGATGACTCCTCTGACCGTTTTGGTTTCGGACTATGTTCCAAAACTGAAAGAAACTGACATTTGAAAAAAAGGAAAATATGTGAGAGAAATCTCGTTCCATGCTTCCATCCCAGCCTCGTAGCGCCTGCTCTCAGAACAGATGTTGTCTTTATTCTCCGAGCAGCAACATTTCAGTCTTCATCCAAGGAAAGCATCTCAGTTGTAAAGGATTTAAGAATAGAAATGGAAAATGATTCAGAGCAGAACTAGAAAAGAAGCAGAATGTAACAACCTCATCATTCCCCTGGTGGTTTATTTCTAGAAGGAAGATTCTGGAAAACTCCAGGTATCAGGGCTCTGAAGCATCTTTAAGCTAAATTCTCCTGAGACTTGGTGGATTTGCAACCTGCACGATCGTATCTTCTGATCATATTTTATCCCAAATACCTGTGGAAAGAAAAGTCATATTTCATGTGACTTTAGGGGGAGGGGGAGAAAGAAAGTAGGCCAGATGGGTACAGAATGTTCTAAAAGCCAGCATTTTCGTATTTTTCAATAATCATGTTTCTGGTTGTTGGAAATTACAGAGAGGCTTCTTGCCATAGAAGGATGGGCATGAAAGTCCTTTTAAACAATGATAGCCATAAAGATTTTTTACAAGGGAAAAGAAAGATAAAAAAAAAAAAATTAGAATAGAGGCCAAGTTGTATCTGATTTGCTAAGGCACAGTACGTCCTTCCTCTGTCAGCAGAGTCTCCGGTCACTTTAAATTAGAAATAAAGCATATTGCTACACTCAGAATCTAGAGCTGAAATATCTCCTGGTGACACTAGACTTTATAAATTGAATTCATAATTAAGCTTAATCTTTTCATAGGTGGTAAAATCTCTCTTGCTAAATGTGCTTCATAATTCTTTTCTCTTGCCAATAGGTGATATTAGCCTGAAAAGAAATCTGAAACCTTCATCATTTCTAACAAGGGGAAACCACAGATTTTTTTTTTTATGTTGGACTTTCTGGGTTAGCAAAAATTGTCTTTAAGGACTCTAGCTGCAGCTTAAGAGTTAGATAATAAACTTGTTTCCACTCTTCCGTTATGCTTAGACAATCTAAAAATGATAGGATTTTTTGATCACTTTATGGAAATGATCATAAATACAGAGTTTAAAGATAACTTGTTTAATTAATTTTAATTTTGAAATAGCAACACCAGAAATGGTGGTGAATGGTTGCAATGCTTGGTGTTGATGGAACCTAGGACCAAACTTTCTCATTAATGAATATTTTAATTCACTTATGTTGATAATATTTGAACTATCTCAAAGCCTAAGGGGCTAAGTCTCAGCATTTATGCAGGAGAGAATATGATGTATTACAAGATTAAGAGATGGAGTATCAGTTGTCTTTAAGCTTTACATTATTTTTTTAAATTTTATATTCTGCATTGGGGTGTAGGCAATTTACAATGCTGTTAATGTTGTTAACAAGATGGACAGTGAAGGGGCTCAGCCATATATATTCATGTATCCATTCTTCAGGCTGCAACATAACACTGAGCAGAGTCAATGCGCTGCACAGTAGCTCCTTGTTGATAATCCATTTTAAATACAGCAATGTGTACATGTGCATCCCAAACTCCCTAACTATGCCTCATACAGAGCAAGCATAGGAGCCACTGATGGTAGGCAACTGTGTTATATAATCCAGAAAGCTTGCCAGCAAAATAGTCTATGAATAAGGCACTATGATTTGCAATAATTATTCTTAATCTTATAAATTATGCAATTTTGTCAATTAACTAGTTCTTATTTTTCAAACTTGAAATGTTAAGTCTCTAGTAGCAAGCAACACCGGTAAAGATGTCATCAAACAGATATGTAAAACCAATTAAAATAACCACAATAATAATACCACCTACTACCACTTACTGAGGGTCTGATATGCACCAGGAATTATCACATTGCATGCTTTAATATCACTAAATAATCCCTGTAAAATCTATATTAGTAACTACTCTCCCATTTTATAGATAATGTTGAAGCTTATCCCAAAGATGGGAAGATGATTGACTTTCCTATGGAGCTGTGTCCTTTCAGGGAATTCTAGTTCATGAACCTGGTATCAATATTATGATTAATAAGTAATCACTAGTTCTCTTTATTAAGCATATTTCATATAACTGTTGTTATTAACCTACTGCTTTTTTGATATTTAGTATTTTTAACTTTCTGCAGTGCTTTCCTGATTCTTTCTTGATTTGGGGATATTTATCTGTCCCACCCTTCTTTCGGGCTTCCCTGGTGGCTGAGATGGTGAAGAATATCTGCCAATGCAAGAGACCCAAGTTCGATCCCTGGATTGGGGGGATATTTTGGAGAAGGGAATGGCTACCCACTCCAGTATTCTTGCCTGGAGAATTCCATGGACAGAGGAGCCTGGTGAGCTACAGTCCAGGGGCTTGCAAAGAGTCAGAAACAACTGAGAAACTAACACTTTTTCTTTTCAGATGTATCCTGGACTGATGTCCTCATTCACAGAAATTGAGTCGGAGTCCTCATCTGGTGTCACGGGTCAGTCTGTGCCCTGAATTACTTGGGTCTTACTTGGGTCTTACCCAGACGTACTTGGGTCAGTCTGTGCCCTGAATAGTGATTGTGGTTCAGTTTTACCCAGAGATACAGATTGTAAATGTGCAGGCACACACACAAAATTCAGATAGAAAGAGAACCAATAGTAGAGTGAAATGAGACTGAAGGGCATAGTGTAATTAAGAGCTAAGAAAAACTAAATGGTTGTAAGACAAAATACCTCAATAAAATTGAGCAAGGCACAGAGTCCTAGTCGCTGCTTTATTTATCCTGCTAAGGGTTGTTAACTTATATCATCACCAGGTCCTCCCTAACAATAATTTTACAGGCATTACCTCACTTTCTTATTGATTATTTTCCAGAAAGATTTTTCTCCCGGGTTTCCTAATGAAAACATCAAAGAAGGAGTTAAACTCTACTGTGGTCACTTTCTGAATGCTTCTGAAAGCCTAAAATCTAAGGATTTAAGCTAATATGAATACATATTACCTAGACTCCTTTCTGACCTCCAGATCTCACAAACCTCCCTACATGGATGCGTGACTGTGGAGACAGAGACGAAACTCAAGCAGCTGGAATACCAGCCATTTGTACTGACAAGAAAGGAATCTCTTGCTGTCTCTTTTTGCTAGATTCCAAACAAAAGGTGTCCACTCTACTTTTTTTTTTTTTAATTTTTATCAGAGTATAGTTAATCTACAATGTTGTGTTACTCTCAGGTAAATAGCAGAGTGAATCAGTTCTATATAGACGGATTCTCTTAAGGTGACACTAAAATGCTCCCTAAAAGGAATTCTTGTGGAGAAAGTCTTCTTCAGCTTGGCATAAAGACAGCCCCTCCCTCTGTAATGCTCAGTTATCATCCTGACTTAATTCTGTTAGCTTGCCTGCATTGTCTCTGGTGGGAGTCCGTGGGAAGACCATCTTAAGCTGTGTTAGTGAGCGATGCTGAGTCACAACTGCCTACGAGACGTAGCTGCATGTCCTGTCAGGTAGGCTGAGGAAAAGGATGGAATAAAGCCAGCAGGACAACCTTTGAGGAAGTTGACAAGACGACTCTAAAACCGACAGGGCTTTAAGTTCCAATTTAAATGAAAGACCTCTGAAGGAGGAGCAGTGCCAGGCTGCGGACATGCTACAGATGCCACTTACTGAAAAGTGCATTTAGTCTCCTCCTCAAGCCACACTTAACAACCAGTGACAAGACAATATGGTCTTGGCACCTGGCCAAGCCCCAGCGCTAACGCAAGGTTTGTCATAACATTACTTAGCTGGGCAGAAAGCGTGAGGAGCGCAGCTGACAGAGAAGGGGGTGCAGCTGTCACGTCTGCTTCTGAAGAGGGGGAGTACGACAGGGAAGGCTGAAGAAATGCCTCAGAAACGGACCAAAGCTTACCTTCAAAAGTCGGAGCTCAGCCATGAGTGGCTCAATTGCAGTAACAACATGGAAACACGGGACCAACACACGGCAGAAAGGAAGATGAAAGTGAAAAGTGAAAGTGTTAATCACTCAGTCGTGTCTGACTCTTTGCGACCCCATGGCCAGACTCCTTGGTCCTTGAAATTCCCCAGCAAGCATACTGGAGTGGGTAGCCATTCCCTTCTCCAAGGAATCTTCTGGACCCAGGGATCAAACCCAGGTCTCCTGCATTGCAGGCAGATTCTTGACTGTCTGAACCACCAGGGAAGCCCAGTGAGGAATATACTGAGGTCTTTCAGAGGAAAACATGTAGGACAATGGAGTCTAAATCTTCAACTGTCATTAACCTTCATGAATTAGAACAATGCTTCCTCACTCCTGGTTGCCATTGGGTGTCTTTTTCCAGCTGAGAATCTCCACAGGTAGCCCACTTCCCAGGTTCTGTTTATTAGGGCACCTACATGTTGCTTCCCTGGGATTCCCAGTCTGGGAAATAGCAAATATTGTGTTTTTGAGCCCCACATTCTGGAATTTATGAAAGAAACTATATAAAATATATTTCTGTCCTAAACACATCATGGGGACTTCCCAGGTAGCTCAGCTGTAAAGAAACCATTTGCAATTCAGGAGACACAGATTTGATCCATGGGTCAGGAAAATCCCCTGGAGAAGGAAATGGCAACCCCCTCCAGTATTCTCACCTGGGAAATCCCAGGGACAGAGGAGACTGGCAGGCTATAGTCCATGGGGTCACAAAGAGTTGGACAAAACTGAGTGACTTAAACAACAGCACACGTTGTGACTACTGATCAGTATGCTGAGCAAATTGGCAGGTGTATTCAAATGCTCTGGCTTTTATTTTTATTTTAGTTTTTGACAAAATAAAGTTCCTTGAAGATTCACATGGAGCCATAAAATGGATAGGAGACCTCCGATAGGCCAGATAACCAAGTTGAAATATACCTAGCAGCAAAGAGATTAATTTCAGAAGCAGAGTATCCCCATAGCCTACAGGCATATCCAGAGGCTTAAGGATGTGTTTCAAGAAATCACGTAAGCTCTTTGGTCAGAAACACCTGGGGAAACCTCTGCCTAATCTGTCCTAGAAAGCTATCATTTATCTGATAGTAAGCATGCACCATGCTTTGGGGTCTTTAATAGGCACTTGGGATATTGTTGGACTTTTGTTGGTGGCTCAGACTGTAAAGAATCTGTATGTAATGCAGGAGACTCAGGTTCAATCTCTGGGTCAGAAAGATCCCCTTGAGAAGTGAATGCTTACTCACTGCAGTATTCTTGCCTGGAGAATCCCATGGGCAGAGGAGCCTGGCGGGCTATAGTCCATAGGGTCACAGAGTTGGACACGACTGAAGTAACTGAACACACACACACACGTGATATTGTTTAACCACACTGAAAGTAGTCAAAAATGTTAGTGATATACCAGGCTTCCATTTCTACCTGGCAAGAATATTGGACTGGGTAGCCATTCACTTCTCCAGGGGATCTTCCTGACTCAGGGATCAAAACCAAGTCTCTTACATTGCAGGCAGATTCTTTACAGTCTGAGTCACCAAGGAAGACATATTCATTATATACTGCTTATTGTTTCTCAATAATAAGTATTTTTATGTTTGTTATTTTTGTGAGGAAATTGAGTTAGATGCATAGCACAGAGATTTCCCAAATGTTCATGGTTCTGCACATATTTGAACGGTTCACTCTCTCACTCCAGGGTCTGGGTGGACAACTGGCCCTACGCTGCTTTCCAGAGATGCTTTCTGTCCATTGCTCTTTATTTTTAATTCTCTTTTATCTCAGATAATTAAATGCAGCTGATCTATTTTTGCCTTTTCTATTAATCATTGAGGTTCTGCATAGGATCAGCTACTTGTCTGTCGCAAATTGATCTTATGTTTCCCTGTTATATTAACAAAAACTCAGAATAAAAAAAATAGTTTTCTTTTATTTCTAAAGGAAAATATTACAAATGTAAACATGAAAATTTGTACTACCAAATGATGGAGTATATGAAATGAGTTTCCAAAGGAAAAATCTATATAAAAACACCAGCTGATCACACCCATGGCTGTGGATGGAGAATTTAAAACATCAATTTTTTGTCTTCAATGATTGCTGACAAAATCAGCTGAGTTATCCCTTAAATAAACTTCTTCATTACCCAGAAGTTCCTTACACAAGCATACTTTTAAATGTCTTATTATAAAATTAATTAAAAAAGAAAAGTATAATATTGAAATATTATAAAATATATTATAATTTTAGGTCCTGTCAGAGATCTCTTCTACTTGGCTCCTGTTCTAACTGCTTCAGTTCAGTTCAGTTCAGTCACTCAGTCCTGTCCGACTCTTTGCGACCCCATGAATTGCAGCACGCCAGGCCTCCCTGTCCATCACCAACTCCCAGAGTTCACTCAGACTCGCATCCATCGAGTCAGTGATGCCATTCAGCCATCTCATACTCTGTCGTCCCCTTCTCCTCCTGCCCCCAATCCCTCCCAGCATCAGAGTCTTTTCCAACGAGTCAACTCTTCGCATGAGGTGGCCAAAGTACTGGAGTTTCAGCTTTAGCATCATTCCTTCCAGAGAAATCCCAGGGCTGATCTCCTTGCAGTCCAAGGGACTCTCAAGAGTCTTCTCCAACACCACAGTTCAAAAGCATCAATTCTTCGGTGCTCAGCCTTCTTCACAGTCCAACTTTCACATCCATACATGACTATTGGAAAAACCATAGCCTTGACTGATGGACCTTAGTCGGCAAAGTAATGTCTCTGCTTTTGAATATACTATCTAGATTGCTCATAACTTTTCTTCCAAGGAGTAAGCGTCTTTTAATTTCATGGCTGGAACTGCTTCAGCTATGTCCAAAATGTGTTTATAGCATCCCCAAAGTTTGGTTCCTGACTTCCCTGGTGGCTCAGTGGTAAAGAATTCACTTGCCAAGAGATGCAGATTCAATCCCTGGGGCAAGCTGATCTCCTGGAGAAATAATGACAACCCATTCCAGTATTCTTGCCTGGAGAATTCCATGGACAGAGGAGTCTGGCAGCTACTGTCCATGGGACTGCAAAAGAGTTGGACACGGACTTAGCGGCTAAATGACAACAACACCAAAAAGCTTGATTGGTTATCTCCTGCATACACGCAGATGAATCAAACTTTTACTTTAAAGAGCACCCAAAAGAGGAATTGTTAGGGAATTTTGCATTGACATGTGCACATCGCTGTATTCAAAATGGATAACCGACAAGAAGCTACTGTATAGCACAAGGAACTCTGATCGATATTCTGCAACAACCTAATTGGGGAAAGAATTTGAAAAAGCAGAGACACATGTATAACTGAATCACTTTGTTGTACATCTGAAACTAACACAACATTGAGAATCAAACTACTCCAATATAAAATAAAATTTAAAAAAAGAACTGTGTGGCAATAATAATTGCTACTTCTTTCAGAGAGGCAGTTATCCTTAACAAGCATCCCTCTATATAACGCATCTAATGGGAGTTTGTTCAAGCCCCGCTTCTCAATGAGCAGTCTCAGTCTTGCCAAGTAGTCTCAGCCATGTACTCTTCTGATAAAGAATTTACCTGCTATACTCTACGCCCTCTTTGAGGCCTAACACCAGTGCAGCACACAGAAGTCAACAATGAGCACACTCCTGGTAAAGCTCGGAGGACCTTCTACACCAGCCTGGGCCAGACCACTCTCTTCCTTTCTGCATTCCTGCCGCTGGCTGTCTTGAATAAGAAGCATACAGAAAGCTACTTATTATTTCTTTGGTTATGTCCACACTTAAAAAACAAAAAAAACAAAAACTGACTTTAAGCTCTGGGAAAATGGGATTGCCTTTGTCTTTACTAGTGATTTATCTCAGCATCTGATACAGTGTCTGAGGCATAATAGATTCAACAGAAATCTGACAAATGAATTCATGAATTACCATTAAGAATATTTGTGAATATTACTGACCTTGACAAACCAGAAGGTACTTAAACCTCTTTTACATTTTTTTCTTTCCTTTTTCAAAAAAAATTACAGTTAATTCACATGTTGTGTTACTTTCTGGTGTACAAAAAAGTGATTCAGTTATATAAATTATATTTTTCTTTCCATTATACTTAATTATAAGATAGTGAATATTATACAGTAGGACCTTGCTATTTATAATATATTTATATATAAATTTGTATCTGCTAATAACAAAGTTTAAATTTATCCCTCCCCCTCCTTAAAGCTCTTTTTCTATGTTTTCTTTCTTTTTTAAAAGAAAAATCACATTCACAGAGTTGTGTTACTTTCTGCTGTATACCAAAATGATTTGGTTGTATATATTATATTTCATATTCTTCTTCATTATAGTTAATTATAAGATATTGAATATTATACTGTAGGATCTTGTTATTTATCTATTTTATATATAGTAATTTGTATTTGCTTATCTTAAATTCTACATTTATCCCCCACTACTTCCTTAAACCTCTTTTTCTATCTGTGTTTGGTGCACTCTTTATAGAATTCTAGGTTTTCAGAGCCTAGAGCACTTCTTTTAACTTTTCTGAGAAGAGGGCGTTGAAAAATTTACAGAGCACTTTTCCAGGGGGTGTAGTCATCAGCTAGACTTTCTCTCTGAACTAAAAGTGGCTCTGTGACTAGCATCTCCTCCTGACTGTCCATGGGGTAGCCCGTCTCCTCCTGGGTCCCCTGGTTTTCACTTCCCTGACTCTGGTAGGTCTAAAAGCTAGTTTCCCTTCTGACCCCCATGAGTTGGACGTTAGATACCTTCAGTTCAGTTCAGTTCAGTCGCTCAGTCGTTTCCAAATCTTTGCAACCCCATGAATTGCAGCATGGCAGGTTTCCCTGTCCATCACCAACTCCCGGAGTTCACTCAAACTCACGTCCCTTGAGTCAGTGATGCCATCCAGCCATCTCAGCCTCTGTCGTCCCCTTCTCCTCCTGACCCCAATCCCTCCCACCATCAAAGTCTTTTCCAATGAGTCAATTCTTCACATGAGGTGGCCAAAGTACTGGAGTTTCAGCTTTAGCATCATTGCTTCCAAAGAAATCCCAGGGCTGATCTTCAGAATGGACTGGTTGCATCTCCTTGCAGTCCAAGGGACTCTCAAGAGTCTTCTCCAACACCACAGTTCAAAAGCATCGATTCTTCAGCACTCAGCTTTCTTCACAGTCCAACTCTCACATCCATACATGACTACTGGAAAAATCATAGCCTTGACTAGACGGACCTTCGTTGGCAAAGTAATGACTCTGCTTTTGAATATATTATCTAAGTTAGTCATAACTTTCCTTCCAAGGAGTAAGCGTCTATTAATTTCATGGCTGCAGTCACCATCTGCATTGATTTTGGAGCCCCAAAAAATAAAGTCTGACAATTTTTCCACTCTTTCCCCATCTATTTGCCATGAAGTGATGGGACTGGATGCCATGATCTTCATTTTCTGAATGTTGAACTTTAAGCCAACTTTTTCACTCTCCTCTTTCACTTTTATCACCTTCTGCCATAAGGGTGGTGTCATCTGCATATCTGAGGTTATTGATATTTCTCCCGGCAATCTTGATTCCAGCTTGTGCTTCTTCCAGCTGCTGTATCATTGAAAAAGCAAGAGAGTTCCAGAAAAACATCTCTTTCTGCTTTATTGCCTATGCCAAAGCCTTTGACTGTGTGGATCACAATAAACTGTGGAAAATTCTGAAAGAGATGGGAATACCAGACCACCTGACCTGCCTCTTGAGAAACCTATATGCAGGTCAGGAAGTAACAATTAGAACTGGACATGGAACAACAGACTGGTTCCAAATAGGAAAAGGAGTACGTCAAGGCTGTATATTGTCACCCTGCTTATTTTAGATACCTTGGAGCCTTATATAAGACAACGTTTTCTAGTAGAGATAGTTTTCTTCAGTGTGGTTTTCTTTGTTCTCTGTAATAGCAGTATGAGTGTTAGCTCTTTTGAAGAGAGATGGGCAGATACGTAGGTAAATAAATGCAGTAGGAATTTGCAGAAAGGTAGTATCTAGGGATGTTAATATGACATATTGCTTAATTAGGAGAGTAAGCCTTTAGCAGTAAAAGCTCATCTCTATGATTACTCCTTTGAATCAAACCTGCTTACATAGAGTTCAAGACTTTTTATATAGAGTGCCATTTTTAAAACATTAAAATGTGTTCATTTCATCTTTTATTAGTGTTTTATATTAGTGCCCCTGTGCATGTATATGCCTCCTAAGGAGAGGAATTTTTAACATAACATAACTTATTGTAAACCCTACACATGTGGCCCTTGTATTATCTCCTACTTATATTTTTGAGAAAGAAATAAAAGATGTTTTCCCTATGTCATTTCCTATTTCGCATACTTGCATTTCTACATTCCACTCTCCACTCTTATTTTCTACTACTTCAACACAGCAAATGCTATTGATAGAGCAGACTTTTTAAAGGAAAATGTGTTTTGTATTTAGTATTGCGTTTTGGGTTTGGTATTGCCAGGACTGATGAAAGTTTCAATTAAATTCTGCTCTGGAGTCTGAATTGGGTAGGTAAGGATAGTAGGAATTTTTCTATATGTAGGAGTTTAATTTCCTTCTTATTCCTTCTTTTTTCCAAATCATGGAAATTCAGGAACTGCTAGACTATTTTTCTCCAATAATCCACAATTTCCAGTGGAAGCACTGATGAAGGTGTAAAATCTGGCTTTAACTTCTTGCCCAAAATAAGAATAATTAATTCTCCAAACTCCTTGAGAATGACAAATATGCATATAACATACAGTTTTGTGGTTTGAGAGATCAGAAAAAAATTAAAGGTATAGAAGAGAGCTTTCAGAACTGGGTAGAAATTTCCAGTGGAGCTTTTCCTTCACTCTCAGGGTTTTCATTATATTTCATGCAAATTTCTAGTTGTTTCTGGATGGATGAATATATTTCTCCCCATTTTTCAATCAAGCATCTAGTTTATGAGCCCATAGTTTAGTAAATACCAGTCCACAATAATACTCTTATGTATAAGAAGATATCAGAATAGGTTAAGTAACTTGGCTACTGCCTCTTGTTAGGGCTGAGATGAATGCAGTGATCTTTCCACACTAATATATCTTTCCAATTAGGCTTTCAGTCTCCCATGGGAAATGGATAGGCCCTTGTGTCAGCACAGATAAGTAACTGACACAGAGAAAATGAATACTTTGGAAACTCAGAAGACTTTCTGGCATTTCTACTTTTCTGGAGCCATCAAGAATAAATCTTATCTGGAAGACATAACAAATCTTTCATTATTCACACTAATCATTTTCTGTGTTACTTAAGGTTGCACCATTTATCTAATATTCCCCTTCTAAGTTCTTACCGTATTGGATCTTTTCTATAGTACCACACTTATTGCTTTGTGTAACAATTTACATGATTTATTATTCAAGCATAAGCACTGTGAAAGCGTTACTGGTACCTTATTGCTATGGGCTGAATTCGTGTGTTCTCCCATATCCATATGGTGAAACCCCAATTCCCAATGTGAGAGTATTTAGAGATGAGACCTTTGGAAACTAATTAGCTTTAGATGTGCCCATGAGGGTAGAACCCTCAGGATGGGATTAGTGCCCTTGTAAGAAAGGGAAGACACCAGAACTTTTTTATCCCCACCATGTGAGGATTCAGCAAGAAGTTGGCCATTTGTAAGCCAGAAGAGAATTTCTCACCCAAATCCAATGAGACTGGCACCTTAATTTTAGACTTTTCAGCCTCCAGAACTGTGAGAAATAAATTCTCGCTTATAAGGCAGCCATTCTGTTTAATTTGATTAAAACCACAGTCAGTCATCATCATTTTCCTGTACTTGATGGAGTGTAGTACTCCAAGTATACACTCAGTACTGCGTGTCTGATGACTGATGCTGTACTGAAACTATCATTACTATAACAACTTGCTGGATCTGGAGAAGTTCGCTGAAATGAAAGAAGGCAGTTGAAGATATATGTATTTCTTTAATTTGGCTTGCTGTCATTTTTAATTTCCTAAATCTAGACCTAATTTAATGGAAACTAAGAAGGAGGAAAGGAGAAGGCAATGGCACCCCACTCCAGTACTCTTGCCTAGAGAATCCCATGGACAGGGGAGCCTGCGAGGCTGCAGTCCATGGAGTCGCTAAGAGTCGGACAAGACTGAGGGACTTCACTTTCACTTTTCACTTTCATGCATTGGAGGAGGAAATGGCAACCCACTCCATTGTTCTTGCCTAGAGAATCCCAGGGATGGGGGAGGCTGGTGGGGTGCCATCTATGGGGTCACACAGAGTCGGGCACGACTGAAGCACAGTAGCAACAGCAGCAAGAAGGAGGAAAATCTGCAAGAAATATATATTTCAAGTGACTGTTTTTCTTTAAGATATAATTTGAAATTATGTTGTAAGATTTTTTGTGTGGTTTAACTTTTGTACAACCAGATTAACAGAATTTTCTGCCAATTCTAGCAAATTATGCCTATTTTAAAAAACAACCTAACAAATAATCTAACAAGTGATGATCTTCAAAGAAACAGGTTAAGACAAGGTAATATCCACTCATATATTCAAGCAGCAAAATATTTGTAAAATGGACACTTTCTCAGGGAAAATATTTTACTGGAAATTTATAAATAGCCATTTAAAAAGAAAATGTACTCATTTATTCCAGATATTTTACTATTTTCAAAAGGATAGATATATTTTATTCCCCTCATAGTTTTATAAAATTCATTGGAATTTTATCAAATGGCAAAAATATCTTATATTTACTTATTCTGATCACTAGACACTAATATCAGGTAAGTTCTATGTCTTCAATATTCTGTGGCTAAAGAAGAGAGATTATCTTTTTAATGACATAGTTACAGCTATCACATTACCATTGTTTTAGGGACAGACATAACTACTAAAAATAAGCATTTTCTCAATAGACTGGTAACTCAACATAGGGTAACGCAATGTTTAATCTAAAGAAGTCAAATAATCCTAAATCCAGTGTTCCAAAGGTGTCCACCTTGAATATCACTTGAGAGCTCAAATTTATTCTTTCTCTCCCCCCTCTCCCTTGCTCTCTCCTCCTGAAGTCATTTTCAAGCTAGAAATTTACCTAGGACATTGAGATGTTGTTAACTTAAAATTACTGCTCCTGAAGAACTTTTTGAGATGAAGCCAAAGTTAAATCCTCAAATTTTGCTAGCCAGAAACCAAAGTTCTCTTGAAAATCAGGTGTGTCAGATATTTTTGATTTAGATTTCATTTTCAAAAACTGTTCTGTCCATTTTCAATAATTTAAACCAGTAGAATGTGTTTATTCACTTACTTTTCAGATATCAGAATAAAACTTTTTTCCTATCACTGAGGACAATGCATATAGACTTCTTTTACACGAGTTATTAATTATGGAAATGCTAGCACTGCACAGGCTTAGTTTTCCTTTCTCTTTTTCTGTTTTAATTATGATCTCATAGGTGCTAGTATTTTCCAGTACAAATTCTGAATTGGAATTTTTCTCATTAATATAGAACTATAACTCACATTCCCCAGTTTCAAATTGTCATGTCCATCTGTGGAGAGTTTAGTTAAGCTACCCTAAGATATCGTTGCCTTGGTGTCCATTTTTCTGGACAAGCAACCTACTGAGACATTGGACTGATATGAATGCCCCTATGCAAGTTCATACCCTAAACAGCAGCTGCAGAGGTGCAAGCACATGTGAGTTCCTGCTGAGACTCCTCAATAGCCCCTGTGATCATACTAAACCCTGCCTCCCTGCACCATTGTGCTTTACATGCCCCTTAGATAAGAACCCAGTGGATTTACCAAAACTCTGTTCTTTTGGTTTGAACTGACCGATCTAGCCCTGGCTCAGGAACCCATTCACCCACCACGTATCCACTAGGCCTAACAAAGGCATGTGCGCAGGTCTTCTCCTCTCTGCACCCTGCCTTGACCTCCCCGTGAGGCTCCTAGAGGCCTGTCAGGTCCTCCCTCCAGGAACTGCAAGGACTAAACTCTACTTCAGTTTCTTTTGATCTCTTTGTTGAGCAGAGACTCACCTTCCAGCACTCTGTGCTCCACTTAACAAACGTTAACATAACAAAGTCATAACAAGGTCATAACACCAGCAGCACAATTTCAGTCTATGCATTGATTACATCACTATAAATAGATGTGAAAATTGAACTTATTAATACATGCCAATAAAGTATCTTTACGATCCAGTTATTATATTGAATACCATGGTAGATTTTGTGGGGAAGAAAAGCATTCTTCACTGAAAGAGTCTAGAGGTTCTGAATTGTCCCACCCTCCCCTCTCCTGCTGTGGACCAAATACAGTTCCAGACACTTTGATGTTGGCCAGACTTTGTAAAGTTGTTTTGGCTAATAAAATTTTAGGATATAAGCAGAGACTTAAATGTACCCAAGATAAACAGCTCAGCTATAAAACACTGAAAGTAGATCAGGAAAAGAACTTCCCTGGGATAGTTACTATTCTTCCAACCTGAGTGCCAGAATGAAAACAGATGATGCAAACCTGCACCCAGCTGAGAGCGGGAGTCCTCTCTGATGACTGGCAGGTGCCATGCCTGGAATCAAATCAACCAGTGATCCCATACTCACATCTAGGAAACAAAAACTTACTGCTGCACACCACTGAGCTACTGTCTCATTATTTAGCAAGTCTATGTCAAAAACTGAGTAAAAAAACTTGGACAGACAAAGAGGGAAACATTGGAGGAGGGATAAATTGGGGTTTGGGACTGACACACACTACTGTATATAAAACAGGTAATCAACAAAGACCTACTGTATAGCCCAAGGAACTCTACTCAGTATCCTGTAATAATTTATATGGGAAAAGAATCTGAAAAAGAATGGATATACATATATGTAAAACTTAATCATTTTGCTGTATGCTTAAAACTAACACAACATTGTAAATGAACTATAGTCCAATATAAAATCAAAATTAAATTAAAAACAAAACACTTGGACATAATGGTTGAAAACTACTACACTAGTTCAAACAACTTTCAAACATTTTTTTAAAAGTCATAGAAAGGAAGCAAGGAAAGAAGTTGGGTGGGAAGCAAGGAAGAGAAGAAAGAAATGGTGGGGAAAGGGAAGGGCTGTAGAATAAATGAGTAAAGTGGGACAATTTTTTTATACTTGTGTTAAATACAAAACATAGGAAAATAGTTAATTGACTCTTTCAAATGCAATCATAGGGAAAATACTAAAATTAAGCCGGTTAAAACTTTAAAAAAAAAAGATCTTGGAAATTGAACAGACGTTTCAGGATTTCAACAGTAAATTTGTGAGACAAATTTTAAGTGAGCTTTTATCATTTTTCAGGTCTTTGTTATCCTAACTACCCAAATGTGCTGGTAGGATTAAAAAATCTGAGGTCGCAGAGAAGTTGGTCTCTTGGCGCTTGTAAAATTAACTTGAGGAAGCTCTATATTTATGCTGTTATGTTATTACCTTGTTATGTGTACAGGCTCTGACTTTTTAAGACCTTAGTATGCTAATGGTTCTTTCACTTGGGATCCATAAAAAATATATGAATTTTCTTTTCCATTAACTCCTAGGCTTCCCAGATTTTTCTGATTTCCTGAATTATTAATAACAGCAGCCGCCACTAACAGTTGTTGCTATCACACATTGATGAAGCACAGATCTGCTTCTAGCACTGTTAGTTGCTGTGCAGAGAGACCTGACCCCTGCAATCTACAAAAGGCAGCCTTGTAGGGAGAACTGTGAGTGGCATAATTAAAATAAAAAGATTTAAAAAAAAAACTTGTGAAGTATAAAATAAACACTACATGTGAAAGAAAATAAATTGATTTTTATGTGGCAGTAGAGTTGGGGACCTGGAAAAAGGTCTCCCTTTTTCATTAACTTAAGGGAAAATTTCACAGATATTTTGGAGGAAAATTTTTGGAATGGACAGGCATCAAATAGCTTGATAAAATAATTCAGGATGCGGGCAGTGAAGTTGGTAAAGCAAAGAACAAAGTGGAGGTGGGAAATCTGAATTAATATCAACCTATTATTTGTCTAGTCAAGGCTATGGTTTTTCCAGTGATCATGTATGGATGTGAGAGTTGGACTGTGAAGAAAGCTGAGCGCCGAAGAATCGATGCTTTTGAACTGTGGTGTTGGAGAAGACTCTTGAGAGTCCCTTGGACTGCAAGGAGATCCAACCAGTCCATTCTGAAGGAGATCAGCCCTGGGATTTCTTTGGAAGGAATGATGCTGAAGCTGAAACTCCAGTACTTTGGCCATCTCATGCGAAGAGTTGACTCATTGGAAAAGACTCTGATGCTGGGAGGGATTGGGGGCAGGAGGAGAAGGGAACGACAGGATGAGATGGCTGGATGGCATTACTGACTCGATGGACATGAGTCTGAGTGAACTCCGGGAGTTGCTGATGGACAGGGAGGCCTGGCGTGCTGCGATTCATGGGGTCGCAAAGAGTCGGACACGACTGAGTGACTGAACTGAACTGAACTGATTATTTGGCTTCAGTGGTAGCTCAGATGGTAAAGAATTTGCCCGCAATGTGGGAGACCGGGGTTCCATCCCTGGCTTGGGAAGATCCTCTGGAGAAGGAAATGGTCACCCCGTCCAGTATTGTTGCCTGGAGAATAGCATGGACAGAGAAGCCTGTTGAGCTACATTTCATGGGGTCACAAAGAGTCAGATATGACTGGAACAACTGAGCACAGCACAGCCAAGACAACATCAGAAAAAATTTGAAGATCGATCCTTCCATGGAACCTGGGACAATGATGTTCCCAAAATGTGTCAGCTGGAATGAACTTGCTTTTACCATATTCCATCAAGTCAGAGAAATACATTAATACACAGATGATTTGTATGTGGTTTCTAGAGCTTGTGTTAAATATTGTTCTTTTTACTGCTTGGAAGAAGCAATATACCCGAAGATTTTGTTTAATCTGAGGTTAATTTCATCCTTGATATTTCCAACTGTTTAAAATTTGATATAAAATTTCAGCTTCCTAGAGAGCTATAAAACACTTGCTTGATACCGCATTAAAGGGAAAGCCATGAAAATGTCCAGAAGCAATTTAGTGAAAATATATCTTCACAGGGAATTGTACAATTCTTAGTGAAGTAGGATTGGAAATAATATTTTCTTCTATAAACCTTACACCTAGAAGACAATACATCTGTTTAATGTTTTATTTGTAAAATTGTGATCTGTGCATCAGATTAAACTCAACAGCATATTGTTCTTCAGTCACTCAGTCATGTATGAATCTGCAATCCCTAGACAGCAGTATGCCAGGCTTCCCTGTCCTTCATCATCTCCCAGGGCTTGCTCAACTCATGTCCATTGAGTTGGTGATGCCATCCAACCATCTTGACTTCTGTTGTCTCCTTCTCCTCCTGCCCTCAGTCTTCCCCATCATCAAGGTCTTTTCCAGTAAGTCTGTTCTTCACATCAAGTGGCCAGAGTATTGCAGCTTCAGCTTCAGCATCAATGAATATTCAGGGTTGATTTTTTTAAGATTGATTGGTTTGATCTCCTTGTGGTTCAAGGGACTCTCAACAGTTTTCTCTAACACCACAGTTTGAAGGCATATACATCATACCTATACAACAGCACATAGGTATGGTTTATGGCATATACATATACAAAAATCTTCCCTGAAAGCTGAATAATCACAGGGAACAAATATCACTTATTTGTTTAATTAGCCTTTTCAAACTCAAAATATGGTAATTACTATTAGCTTGCTTTATGGCTGAAAACATTTAAACATTTGAGATTTAGGTATTTCTCATTTCAATTTGACTAAGGAAAACAACATTTATTTCCCCCGTCATCCAAAAATTCATGCAAACATATATAAATATAAATATCCTTAGTTTTGCGAGTGTTAAAATATTTTATGCTGTTTCTCTAGTTGAAAAGTGCATTTTCCCAGTGACTGCCAATATAGGATTGCCAATTTATTTTTTTAAAAAGCTAAAAACCTTCAAAAGTTATCTGAAAAATTTTAGTAAGACAAACGATGCAATGCTGTTGCCTTAACTTCTTATCAGATTGGTGAGCCAAATCATATAGAAATTTTCTTCTTTTTCTACTCTTTGCCCCATTATTCTCCAGTATCTTCTTGATATTGGGAAATCTGATTGCATATTTTTTCCACACCCAAAATTTTCCCCAAGTTGCTTCTTTTCTTTAATTTGCATTTATCCCTTTGTTTTTTCCAGTTCCACTTTTGAAAATTATACAAATTCCCTGGTAGCTCAGCAGTGAAGAATCTTCCTGCAATTCAGCAGACACAGGTTCAATCCATGAATGGGGAAGATCCTCTGGAGAAAAGAATGGCAACCCACTCCAGTATTTTTGCCTGAAGAATCCCAGGATGGAGGAGTCTGGTGAGCTTCAGTCCATAGGGTCGTAAAGAGTTGGACACAACTGAGTGACTGAATACTCACACCCATATCACAAACCAACACAAGAAGAAATCTATAATCCCTTTGCTCTCCAACGAGCTTCTCTTGTAGCTCAAATGGTAAAGAACCTACCTGCAATGCAGGGGCCCAGTGTCAGTCCCTGGGTCAGGATGATCCCCTTGAGAAGGAAATGGCAATTCACTCCAGTACTCTTGCCTGGAGAATTCCATGGACAGAGGAGCCTGACAGTATACAGTCCATGGGATCACAAAGAATCAGACATGACTGAGTGACTAACTTTCACTTTTTCTCCAACTGAATATCATTTTGCCCTTATTGGAAGACCCCAAAATTTCTCTGTTAGCCTTTACCTTCCCTCCCCTGACAATCTTCATATAACAGTTCCATATATACTTGTCAAATAGCTTGTTATACAATTTGACATATGACATTTTGATTCACTATTCTTATACTCATGAGCTAATCTTTTTCTTTACTAATCACAAAGAAAATTATAAGTTGCTTTGGTTATGACTTAAGTAAGTAGGCAATAATCAATGTGGGCATTGATAATACTAATAAAGCTATTGCTCAGCTCTGTGGCATTATTACATCATGTTGTTTCTAGTGACATACTAAATGCCAGCTACTTTCTTGATCCAACCCCTTAACAATATCACAATACTATCATAACGATTTTATATATCCCAGGTTGCCTATAATTTCATTTATATGCGATAACACATATTTTTCCTAAGAGACAAAATACATTATAAAGCACATACCAATAGAAAAATTACTGGGATGACTAAATGTTCTTAATGAGGGTAATTTTCCTACCTGCACCTGATTCCAGAACTCTAATAGGTTTTAGACCACTCAGCTTTACCTTGGTACTGTATTAAACCCTAGGAGCTGTTGTACAAAGAAAAGTTCTCTTCAAAAGGACTCCAGGTTAGCAACAGCAATTTTTTCCCATTCACTACACAAGAAGCACAGATAATTTAGAAGGTAGACAGCCAGCTTTTGTGAGACAGAGAATTAATGACAGCACTTAAATGTTCCTTTCATTTAGTATTGTGATTTCAGTGGACTGGAGAATAGTTAGAAGTGTATTAATAGAAACAAAGGTCAAAAGTGTCTTTTTACAAATGTTACCTTTCACAATATGAAGCATTTATCCACCAATACGTTGTCTTGGTCACTGTAGGTAGACAAAATATTATTTATGAAATGTAAAGTTTACATTTAACATGAATGTATTTCCTTGTCAATTAGTCTGGATGAGTAGTCTCATTTTTGCTTTCTATAAAGTTAAAGAATAAATTTTGAATAATCTTTTCAGAGCCAATACCAAGCATGTAAGATTTCTAGTAAATAATTAGTGTTTTGCTTATTCACAAGTCTCACATTTTTTCAAAAATCTCCTTAGCTATCAACACTAGGTACTACTTAGTACTTTAGACCAAATTAACATCTTCTTTGCCCTAGGAGCTAAAGAGTACACTGTCCACATCTGGTGTTCAATAGTGAAAAAATTAAAATGAAAAACTTGAAGAAAATCATGAAGTGTGCCGGTCTCACAAATTGGGGCAAGGGATATACAGACAGGATTCAGAGGGCCATTCTGAAAAAAAGACAATTGAGGCTCCAGAAAGATACTAGGCAAACAAATGCTAACATTTTAGTCACAGGAACCAGGTATGAAGTGAGATTGTGTGTTCAGTTGTGTTCAACTCTTTGTGATCTCATGGACTGTAGCTCCTCTGACCATGGATTTTCCAAGAAAGAATACTAGAGTGGGCTGCCGTTTCCTACTCCAGGGGATCTTCCAGACGCAGGGATGGAACCCATGTGTCTTGGGTCCCCTGCATTGTCAGGGAGATTCTTTACCAACTGCGCCAGCCAAGAAACCTGTAGGCACCAAGTGGAGAGTTACTCAATAAGGAAATCAAATTTGCTTCATTTCAGTCTTTGACTAGCAGATTACTTGTTTAAAGACTTCACTGGGAGAGTAGGAGGCAAAATAGCTATTGATGGCCAGGTTAAATATCTGTGTACTTCCTTAATGTCTTTCCCCCATTACTGATATTATCTGGTATAGGAACGCAGTTGTCATTGCTTAGCCGCTAAGTCATCTCCGACTCTTTGTGACCCTATGGACTGTAGCCCGCCAGGCTTCTCTGTCTATGGGATTTTCCAGGCAACAGAACTGGACTGGGTTGCCATTTCCTTCTCCAGGGGATCATCCTGACTCAGGGATCGAATCTATATCCTCTGCACTGGCAGGAAGATTCTTTACCGCTGAGCCACCAGGGAAAGCAGTAGCCAGAGTCAAAAGTCCCAGTTGCAAACCCACCTGCCCATCAGAGAGGTGTGTAGCCTCAACTGTCTAGATTCAGAATTTGACCTTTCTGCTTTTTGACCAATGATATCATGTTTGAAGATCAAGTTCAGAATGGACTGTGGTGTGGAGTCTTTAAATATTTCTTTCCCACATAAGATCTTAAAATTGTCTGCTCTCTTTTCTTGTAATAAGTCTTTGAGTGTGTTAATAAAATTTACTTTGATGATGAGAAAATGTCCAGAAGCGATCATTTTAGAGATGCATTAGAAATGAGGGATGTAAAAATGAATGATACTGATATTATCAACATG
Organism: Capra hircus; assembly: GCF_001704415.2. Lineage (NCBI taxonomy): Eukaryota > Metazoa > Chordata > Mammalia > Artiodactyla > Bovidae > Capra > Capra hircus. Next base: position 11,517,971 of record NC_030831.1, on the reverse strand, counting down.
GTCATTGAGATTAAAACCTGGTGAGAGATGAAATATAAAAAGGCAATTAAAATATAGGATGAAAAATGCACATTTAAGGGAAACTCAGTCCAAAACTACAGATTCTGACACTTCTCAAAGTACTTCACCTCCAGTTCAGACCTAAAGGATGAGTAGACATTAGCCTGGTGAAGAAAAAATAGAAAAGAACTTTGGAGAGGAAACTCTCTGAAGGGAGAAGGCATTTTCATGCAAGTCCAAGGTACGTGGTATGGCCAGCACAACTGAAGAGAAATAGAAATGAGTGGAGAGAAACTGAGGGGTAAGATAGAGCGAGATTAAAAGGAAAAGCAAATCTATTTAAAGATATGAAACCTACTCGATAGCACAGGGAACTCTACTCAGTGCTCTGTGGTGACCTGAATGGGAAGGAAATCCAAAAAAGAGAGTAGATATGTATTTATTTTGCTGTGTGATCGAAACTAGCACAACAGTATAAGGCAACTGCTCCAATAAAAAGAAGACATAGAATAGTGGTGCTGGACCTTATTCTGAGGGCAATGTGGGGCTTCTTTAAACATCTTAGATATGGAGTGACCTACCTGGAGGATCACTGAGGAAACAGAGGGGCCAAGCCTAGAAATGAGGTGAGAGTTGCTTAGGCTGTTCTAGCGCTCAGGCAAGAGCTAAGGGACAGACTCCAGGAGGGCTTCAGGGGAGACAGGGGTGAAAATGGAAGCGCTTAGGAGGCAGTACAGAGCCGGGCCTGATGAACACCTGGCCATAGAGGGAAAGAAGGAAAGCTAGGCATCAGGAGCTTGTAAGACTCACGCTCCTAACTGTAGCACACCGCGTTTACCGTGTTTATTCATCTGCCGTTCATCATGGATGAGAGTCAAGCCTGATGGAGGGAAGAGCCTCATCGATCCGGAATAAAAGGCAGTGGTGAAGAGTCTCAAGAGTGAACAAAAGCTTTTTCAGAATTATTTCTGGAAAAGAAGGTTTCAAAATGTCCTCCTTCCGCCATTCTGTATCTCCGCTTAACCCTGGGAGAAGCGTGAACATCAGCTGCTCGCTCTCAAGTGCTGCGACTTCTGTCACCTGAAGGCACACGATTGTCAGTATGGATAGGACTATGCCCTGTCCTTTAGATATCCGAGGCGACATGTAAATTTAGAACAACAGATCAAAGGTTTTAAAAAATAACTCATTAAGGCTTCCTATTTCCTTCTTCATAGGTTAACAATTACTGATATAATGTATAGCTTTCTGAAATGTTAATTGTTACCCCCTTCTGCTTCTCTTCCTTTAAATAATTGTTTCTTCAGCACCAGCTATATAATAGGAATAATCATCAATGAACATTTAAGATCTGCTTCCTAAGGGTGTGCACAGATAATTCTTACTCATACAGATTGAGAGTAAAACACCTATAACAAAAGCCCTTATTTCCAGATTATCTGGTCCAGGAATATTGAGTCTAGATCAAAACAAGTTGGAGTGGAGGGGAGAAGAATTCAAAGAAAATATCAGCTACAGAAAGAAACAGCAAGCTGACCTCTGGTTCGATGTCTGGTAGAAAAGAAAAACGTTGAGTAACAGATGTAATTGGAGAGACTGAGAGCCCTACAAGGATTCCAGCAACAGCCCTGACCCTCATGAGCCCTCTGCCCCAGTAGACGCCACTCAGCAGTCACCATCCCTCCCTTTACTTTTAGTTATTATGGGATGCCTTTGAGTGTTGTCTGAGCCCATCTCATGGACCACAGGGCCTGGGTTTAAGAGCGTAGAAAGGAAAGGCCAAACAGGGCAATCAAAACCACCCCCTCAGATTCTTCAAACAGAAACCGAGAGAGGGAAACTCCTTTTTTTATGAGAAGCTGGAAATATGTGAGCCCAACACAGGTCAAAGATGCTCAAATTAATTACCTCGATGCACCTAGAGAATATGGAAGAAAAACTTGGAGAATACAGAATATGATCTTTTTTTCATGAATGTTTTGTAATTGTGTGTGTTTTTTTTAACTGTGGGGTAAAAACTAGTTCCAAATATAAAGAACTGGTTCTCAATACTTGAAAGCAGGAAGATGAATAATTCTATAAGCATTCTTGTGTCAATGCAACAATTACATAAGGCTTTCAAAGAAGTAGCAATGACGTATGTTAAATTCTCTTAATCTCCAGATGCCGTTTTTAATCTTTAAACTACTTTGGATTCCTCCTTAATAGAGACTGCTAAAGTGATCACAGGGGACAATATACCTATTTATTTTCATTTCTAAGCACTGGAAAATTATACAGCCTACTTGGAGGGCTCTCTTACAGCCGTGAAGGAAGTGAAGATTGACATTGATGTGTCGCAGAAGTACAGATGGAAACCTCAAAATTAAGCTGGGATTTTGAGAGTAGAAAACTGGATGTCATCACACTATTATATCAAAATAGCAGTGTAAAATTCACCTTTTGAGGGCTAATTCACATCAGTATCCTAATTTCACTCTGGCTTCCCAGGTGTCTCAGTGATAAAGAATCCACCTGCCAGGGCAGGAGACACAGGTTCGATCCCTGAATTGGGAAGATATCCTGGAGAAGGAAATGGCAACCCACTCCAGTATTCTTGCCTGAGAAATCCCATAGACAGTGGAGCCTGGCAGGCTATAGCCCATTGGGTTGTAAAAGAGTCAGACACGACTTAATGACTAAACAACAATTTCATTCTGTTTCATCCCAGGCAGGCAGGAAAATAAAATTTTGAAGAGACTTAAAAAGATATTTTCTCACATGCTGCTAAGTTCCTAATAGATAAAAGGAAGTGGATGCATTATAATCTTTTCTGAAAGTAATAGTAATTGTAACCTTCAAAATTTTGGTGATCCTTCCTCTGTGAAATGTATGTGTTGAGAGGGTTACAGTCAAGTTGGCATATGAATTTGATATGTTAAATGGCATTTCTTAATCAAAACAACTTTTTAAAAATAGTATTATTGTTTTTGCCAATGTCTTTACCTTTGGTTGCTTCATTGTGTCTTAAGATTCTGCTTTTATAGACTCACTCTTCTACAGTACCCAAATTTTTGAAACTAAAGAATGCAGGTCCAGAAAGAATAATGCGAATTCAGTGAAGATGAAAACAAAGATATGTCTATCTGAGGAAGTTTTTTAAGTCTAGTACTTATAATTATCTTCTGTTAAGTATGATAATATTAAATTTCTTTTGAGTAAAGTCATTTTCTAAAAGACTCTGCTTATGCAGCAAGCAAGCACATGCAAGCAAAACTACAGCATCACTACTATGGCAACTAATTCTAAAACTTTTTATCATAGTTCTGAATTGGAAATTGAGCCAAAAATGAAGGAATAGCATTATGAGAAAAAAAAAGCTGCTGTATTACTCCAGAGAGGTTAAGAAATAATTAGAAAAAGATATAAAGAACAGGGTTTGATGAATGAGAGAAAGCAGGTAAGGTTGGCAATAATACCAGAGAGACCTGAATGCTAAGCCAAAATATATTCAATGACATTCAGTTCAAATGTGAACCTTAAGGGCAACCTGTATAAATGTGTATTGAAAATCAGATGGGAATAAGATATAATTTTTAATATATTACACTGTGGAGTTTTTAATCCTGCAGGAGATAAATCTTTTTTGTCAGTGTCACAGGAGCATGGATTTTTTTTTCAAATGCACATAAAACTGAAATGTAGATGCTTGCTCCTTGGAAGAAAAGCTATGACCAACCTAGGCCGCATATTAAAAAGCAGAGACATTACTTTGCTGACACACGTCTAGTCAAAGCTATGGTTTTTCAGTAGTCATTTATGGATGTGAGAGTTGGACCATAAAGGAAGCTGAGCACTGATAGATTAATGCTTTTGAACTGTGGTATTGGAGAAGACTCTTGAGAGTCCCTTGGACTGCAAAGTCCATCCAGTCCATCCTAAAGGAGATCAGTCCTGAGTGTTCATTGGAAGGACTGATGCTTAAGCTGAAGCTCCAATATTTGGCCACCTGATGTGAAGAACTGACTCATTAGAAAAGACTCTGATGCTAGACTGAAAACAGGAGGAGAAAGGGACGACAGAGAGTGAAATGGTTGTTGGCATCACCAACTCGATGGGCATGAGTTTCAGCAAGCTCTGGGAGTTGGTGATGGACTGGGAGGCCTGGCGTGCCACAGCTCATGGGGTCACAAAGAGTCGGACATGACTAAGCTACTGAACTGAACTGAAAAATCATTTATTATTTTCACTACTTCTAAAACACTTGAACATTCTTACAGTACAAACCATCAAACAAAAGTGGAAAAAAAAGAAAAGAATAGAGTAAATCAGGATGGTAGTGAAGGAAAAGTAAGAAAGTAAGTACATGAGAAAACTCAGGGTAAAAAACCTGGCAAAAGCAATGGAAGAATTAAGAAAGATGAAATAGGTTGCATCATATTATATCATATAATTCTATCAATTTCACTATTTATTAGGCTCATATATGAGCCAGATATCTTTGCATTAGGCAAATATATATAAAAAGAATTATGTACTGTGGCTTCAAGGGATGCAAGATCTGGTTTAAGTTATCTAGATTTACTATCTTATTCAAGATTTCAATATAATCCTTATTCATGGGGAGTGGGGAGGAGAAGGTGAGATGTATGGAAACAGTAACATGGAAACTTACATTACCTTATATAAAATAGATAGCCAACTAGAATATGCTGTATGGCTCAGGAAACTCAAACAAGGGCTCTGTATCAACCTAGAGGAGTGGGATGGGAAGGGAGGTGGGAGGGAGGTTCAAAAGGACAGGATATATGTATACCTATGTCTGAATCATGTTGAAGTTTTACAGAAAACAGCAGAATTCTGTAAAGTAATTATCCTTCAGTAAAAAATAAATTAAATAGAAAAGAAAGCAAAAAAAAAAAAAAGATTTCAATATAATCCTTACAAACTATTTTCCAATGAATAGGGTTGCCAGAACTTTTATACTATTAATCACAGATTCCTTTCTGATAACATTGTTTAAAGTTATAGTTTCATAAGTATAATTTAGTCTAAATTAAATTCTTCCAGTTAAATTTGCTCATCTAGTTGACAAATGTCATGCTGGCTAATATAAATCAATTTTCCAATGTAGCTTACATCTTAATATCTAAACTCATATTGAGTAACCATGAGTTTGGAAAAGGGGATGAATCATATTTATATTATGTTCCATGTCTAAAATGTAATTGTATAGAATACTATAGTGATATGGTTTAAATAAAGGTATGGCCAAAATGCATGTCATATAAGGAATATACCTTCATTCCAAGTCAATGTAAAACTGAGCACTCCAGTACTCTTTTCTGGAGAATTCCATGGACAGAGGAGCCTGGTGGTCTACAGTCCATGACGTTGCATAGAGTCAAACACGACTGAGTGATTAACACTTTGACTTTCTTTCCAAGCCAATGCTGAAAACTTTCACAAGGTGAAAACAAATTGAAAGTCATAAAAGTACATCATGACCAGTCTGCTGTTTCCAGTCTTTCCATGGCCAGTGAATATTCCTTTGAACTTCAACAAAGAAGTCCCATTAAAACCGGACAATGACACACAATTTCAAAGTATACTAAGAAAATATACATCTATAACTAGAAATTATAACTTCTAACGATAATTTGAGAAAGTATGTGTTTTTAATTATATCTGTTCTTTCTTTCAGTTCAGACCACACAGTCCTTTGAAAATATGACCCCTTTTTCTGTTTGTTTGCTTTAATTGTTTAGCATTTTAAATATGCTGAAATGCTTATATTTTCTATAAAAAAAGTATATTCATTTTGTTTATACAAGTTTATTGTGAAGGATATTATGCAGTATATAAATAGATTACACAGTATATAGTCCATTCATATTGTTAACTCCATTTAGTATTCAGTTTCCAGAAAAAATGATTATCTCTGGGTGATATTATATTCTTCCTTTTAAATGAAAATAAGAAATGTATAATTTATATTTTTCTTCTTTTTATCTTGGTTGTTATGAATATCAAAACCAAATATAATATTCACTCATAATAAAGCATTCTAATATATATTACATCTATTTTTCTCCTACTAGTATTTTCTAAATTTCAAGTATCCAATTTTATTAGATTTATAATGTTTTGAGATGTGGTTTATATATAATTTTCACTGGACATTTCAAACTTGATTTCATATAAATGGCAAAAATGATGCATTTCAGTTGAAAGGCTATTGGACATCACTGGATTCTATTCTTGGCTCCACAAATATAATTATCTTGCTTTCTGAGACATATTGCTTTTGTTTTTGAGGGCATGATTTTTGTTTTTAACTTTTATTGGAGTATAGAAGAATCTGCCCACAATGTGGGAGACCCAGGTTCAATCCCTGGGTTAGGAAGATACCCTGGTGAAGGAAATGGCTACCCACTTCAGGAATCTTGCCTGGAGAATCCCATGGACAGAGGAACCTGGCAGGTTACAGTCTGTGGGGTCACAAAGAGTCAGACACAGCTGAATGACTAATGCACATGCGCACACACACACACACACATGCATAGTTGATTTACAATGTTGTGTTAATTTCAGGTGTACAGCAAAGTGATTCAGTTGGGATGAGCATACACACAATAAGATAGAAAATAAAAAAGGACCTACTGTATAGCACGGGGAATTCCACTTAATACCCTGATGCTAACTTATGGTGATAAGAACACAAATGGAACAGGAAGAAATATAATAAAACATTACAGAAAATATAATGCCTTTGCAAAGCTGGGCTCTCGATGTTACAAGGCTAAAATGTAAGACAAATAAACTTAAATATGTAGATGTTATTATCATTTTTATTCTACTGTGTATATCTACATCTTTGTTTTCTGTATATTATACCATTTTGACATTTTTTTAAAAAAAGAAACTTTCTTACTGGAGAGAGACCCACTCCATCTCTTGGATATAGCCAATGTTGTTGTTGTTGTTTAGACGTATAACCCACCAGGCTTCTCTGTCCATGGGATTTCCCAGGCAAGAATACTGGAGTGGGTTACTGTTTCCTTCTCCAGGGGATCTTTGTGACTCAGGGATCAAACCCACATCTCCTGCACTAGCAGGCAGATGCTTTGCCATTGAACCACCAGGGAAGCCAATTCTTTAGAGATTCTTCAAAAGTCAGGCCAGAGCACATTTTTAATATGCAGACTAACCAGTGCGAAGCCAGATCTCCTCCTTCTGGCCCACACACCCCTGAGAAAAAATTCTGCCTTTATCAGTCTGGTAAGGTACCAGGCATCTAGGGACCAACCCTAAAGCTTAGAGCCACCAAAATTACTCCAGTTGGCCTATCCTAACCATTTGCTGTGCCCTGCCTTCTCTGTGTGTGCTTAGCCGCTCAGTCATGTCTGTGTCTTTGTGACCCCATGGACTATAGCCCACCAGGCTCCTCTGTGCATGGGATTCTCCAGGCAAGAATCCTGGAGTGGATTGCCATTTCCTTCTCCAGGGGATCATCCCGGCTCAGGGATCAAACCCACATGTCTTATGTCTCTTGCCTTGGCAGACAGGTTCTTAACCACTGCGCCACCTCGAGCCCCAGTAAAGGCTCCCCGTCACCTGTCTTCTACCTCCTATCTACCCTGGCTTCTTTCCTATGTGGCCCTGGAGGTGCATACTTCCCATCACTAGGACCTGGGAACATAATAAGCTTGGTTCTCCTGTCATTCTTCCTTTATTTTTGGCTGTATCTGACTGATCATCTCATAAAATTACACAGAGCACTTATCATTCTGGATTTAGGCTATAGTGTTCAGCCATGAGTCCCAATAACTTTTTTTTTTAATTCCTCCCCCCATCCTTCCCCCCCCAGTAACCATAAATTCATTCTCTAAGTCTATGAGTCTGTTTCTGTTTTGTAAGCAATTTCATTTGCATTACTTCATTTTAGATTTCACATATAAGGGATGTCATACAATATTATGACATTTCACTCAGTATGACAATCTCTAGGTCCGTCCATGTTGCTGAAAGTACATTCTTTTTAATAGCTGACCTTAGGTCCTACAAGTTTCCCAACTTTTTCTGTGTGTTAAATGAGGTTGTTTGTAAATGCCAGTTTACTTCAGAGGTTTATTTTTTGAGGCAAAATGCTTTTAATTGCTTAGGATATCTTCTCAATAATAAATTATTTTAATGTCTCAGAGTACCATTCAAGGCCAGCACAGAAATGTTTTAGGAAAGTTTGCTGAATCCAACAATGGAAGATGTCTGTCAGAGAAAACGGCTCACAAAAATCACACACACACACACACACAATAGCATCATTTTTCAGCAAGATTTTCAAGCATATATTTCATTTGTTGATCTATCATGGATACAAAAGTCATTTTCCTATTACTCTGTTTCTTGCCTTTCCTATTCTAATATCTTTCTCAGTTACATTATAGGCATGTGGGCCATTTTGAGGCCTCAGAGAAACAAAATCTAAAATGCATATGATATTTTTTCAGTATTTTGAAAACAAAACTCAGTAAACAGTGATATTAATCAAATTCTGTTAAAATACTACTGAGTTGATGAGCACCAAAATTATTTTTTATCACAATTCTGTTACATGGAAATACTCATCAAGATCTATGGACTTCTAAGTATTTAAAATATGGTTAATAAATTGCATTTCAAGTTGGCTAATTTTTTAAAACTAGAGTTTCTTTAATAAACAACAAATATTTTACTATGTGTATATATTACTGCTAAATTTATATTTATTTTATGTATTTCTATACCATTTTTATATACATATTTTTGTAGAGAATATCATTTTTTGTATATGGAATTAATCATGGTTTTATATTAGCCCATCTGTAAAATAAATTTTTTATATAAAAATGACATGTATAGCTATTACTCTTAGATAGAAGTTTAAAAATTAATTAACCTAACTCCTAATTTTCTTATTCTAATAAGATTACTACAAATTTTGTGACACTGATATAAGGGCTCTGTTACATCTTTGACTCAAACTAGTATGCAAACACAAGATATTGTGGACATAATAGACAAATTCACTAACCTGGAATTTTCTGGAACAAGGAAACGGAATCAGGCACTGTTGAATTAGTACACTGATCTGTAACATACTCCACCCATCCATCCCTAATATACCAAAGGACCATAGAACATCTATTTACTAAAACATCTGATTATTTTTAAAAGAAATAATCAAAATAATATTTGATTATTTCAAAAGAAAGAAGAAAGGCTGTAAAGATGAGAAAAAGTCTAATTTGGTCTGAGACTACTTATTTAAAAAAAAATTTTTTTAAGAAATTCTAATAAAATAATTTTGGATAATTTTCAACCTAAGAAATGAAAATATTCATTCTTAGGATGCAGATAACTGAGTTGGCTCTCCCTGTTTATGTCTAGGTATAAAGTGTTAATATCTCTTAGGTAATAAGTACACCCTGCTTGCTGAATAATAAACATAAGAGCAAGAGTACACAGTTGCGCTATCTGGAGAGATTTAAATCATGTTTCTCTAGTGCCCAGGGGGCTGAAAACATTGAGGTTCCATCTGGCAGCCTTTCTTCTCCTTGATTTTTAGTCTCTGTAAAACACAAAGCAGACACACTAGTCAACAAAAACAAGTTACCAGCACGCTGAATGACAATCACGATTTTACCGTGTTTTAATAAACATTGGATGGCTACCAAATATAGAATATACATGTAAAATTTGAAAGTGGAGTTTTACATTATGTATACAACACAAACATATGTGTACGTGGCACTATACTGTGTACTATACACATGATATGTAAGACATGAATCGTGGGGCTTCCCAGGTGGCTAGTGGTAGAGAACCCGCCTGCCAATGCAGGAGACGGAGGAGATGTGGGATAGATTCCTGGGCTGACCCTGGAGGAGGAAATAGAAACCCACTCAAGTATTCCTGCGTGGAGAATCTCATGGACAGAGGAGCCTGGTGGGCTATAGTCCATAGGGTCATAAAGAGTCAGACATGACTCAAGTGACTTAGCGCAGCCCAGCAAGACATGAATCATGAGAAACATACTTAGCTTAATCCCTCCACATACTGTGTACAGTGAAAGCTCACAGTGCCTCATATGCTTTGTGTCAGAAGCATAAAACTTGACTATTTTGAGGGTTAACCCATTTTTTTAAATTTTCAATGGTTTAAGATAGTCTGGACAATCACAGAAGGTATCATTTATTTAAGGAGAAACATTTTATCTTTTACAGAGCTATCTACTGAGATACAGCTGGGAATAATTCAATTTCCAGTGATTTGCGGAAGTGCAATGGCTTGAGTGTCTATCCCACTGCTTTTCTCATCTTGATTAGATCTTTTTGTGTGCAGTTTGTCTGAGACTCAGCCGATCTGTCATTGACTAGCTGACTTCAGCCAACAACTTTGTGGAAGCCTAAAACTTTTGCTAAATTGTTTATATTGTGAATTTTGCCCAAGAAGCCCAGTTCCCTGCCATTGTTCTACTAAGTTTTTCTTCTTGCTTTTTTTGAAATGAAAAATTAAACTATTATGGGCATGTGATAGTTTACCAATTTCCCAACCCACAGTAAATATTATAATACTAAAAAAAAAATTGCCATTAATTTTGATATAAAGCAAATTCCACATATTTTATATTCAGCTTTTTAAATTATTTCATCCATATATCTTCAGATATTTCTAGATTACCCTATTATACTAGATCTCACACCTAACATTGTTTCTCAAAAGTACAAATCGGCTTCTTTTTTTTATTCTCACCATTCCTTACCTGTATTGATTACTGAGCTGTACTACAAACTGGAAGAACAATATGTGCTATTTCCTAAAGGATGAGAGTCAACTGGAAGTGATTCTTTGTCAAGAGCTTTCTGGTCTAAACCCTCAAAATAGGAAAAAGAAGGGAATATGCAATATAAGATCAAGCTACCATGTTATTTTCAATGCTACATGTTTTCATTGTTTTTTTAAGCAACAGGTTCTGCTCTTGAACTTTAATATATATTTTTCCATAAGTGAAAATATTTAAAACCTGACTGGAGTATTTGTCGTTTTTTCACAAACATCTCACTCTAGAGACAAAAATAATCCCTGGCCAGTGATCTGGTCTCAAAATACATATAGTGTCAGTTAAGATACTTTTAGATGGAGATAACAAGATGGGATTAGGTGTACAAGAAATGTACTAGGGAAAACATGTGTGAAGGCTGAAGACAGAAACAGCCAGAGTAGACCCTTCGCACCAGGTTGCATGCCTGACCTCTGCACACGGCGTGGGAGGGAATGGAAGATTGGGTAGAAAGGACCTTGACATAATGCATGTCTGAGAAAGTTTCATCCAGGTTGACCAGGAGTCTTCAAGCAAAACGTTTCCCACCTGAAGACTCCTGGTCAACCTGAATGAAACTTTCTCAGAATGATGCATTACTAACCTCCCTTCCATGCTCAGTGTAGCCAAAGAGCAAAATCTGAGATGTACCCAAATGTGTGCAGCTGAAGCCTGTCCATCAACGATGCTCCACTGTAAACTCTCTAAGGGAAGGGTGTCTGTAGAGGGGTTGTTGCTGCTTCACTCCCAAAGATTTTCCTTAAAAAAAACTTCTTTGGATCCTTACCACAGTACTGTATTGTGAAAGACCCTCATTATGTAAGCCATCTATTTTTTAATATTGTGGGACAGAGCAAGATACCAGTCTTTCTGTTTATGTATACATTAAATAATTTCATCTGGCATTTATGTAAAACACATGCATTGCTCTCCAGTCACAGCAAATACGAAGACAAGTGTACACCTTAACCACTGATAACCTTAGTTTAATATTCTACTTTAGAAAGTCACCTCAAGAAACTATTCTATATTAATAAAACAAAAGCAAAGTTACACTTTTTCTCAGGGACATCTCCGATATCCTTCAGGAAAACACTACATAATTCCATTTAGCAGTTTATTTCACCTGATTATATCAGTGTGTATCTTGTACCTTACTTATATCCTTGTAGAACCACTGACTTGAGGACACTTTTCTCACAGCTAAGTTGTTCTTATAAATCTAGCCAAGTTACTTTCACCATGCAGAGGGTAGTTTATTAACTCTTGTTCTCAACATCTTCCATGCCAAGGTTATACTGTAAGATTTAGGATCTTTAATCAAACTACTTTTGGACAGTAAATATGCTTAAGATATACTTTTAAGGGAAAGTTTGGACAAGCATCTAAAAAAGTCTGCCATTACCTGCTGAGATACATTACCTGTATCTAGGCATGAATTTTACTTTTGTTAACAAAATGTAAACTTTGAAATGACATCCTAAACTTCTAAAGTATGTGTGTTTTCTTTTAATCACATTTTATCTGTAGATCAAATAACTGATTTCTTGCTAAGTATGGAAAGCTCTCTATAAAATTGCTTGCTAACGAGCCTTGGTCACATGCCTACTATTTAATGGGGACTATCTAAAGGATATTTACCCAGTCACATCTCTAACTGAGCTAAACTCTATTCTCATATATTAATCATATATGAATAGCTTGATGAGCACACTGAAAATCTAGGTGGTTTAATATATGAAAGATTCGGCACATAATGGCTTAAAGGGTGGGAGGAGTGTTTTTTCTTCATTGTAATTCAACGGCTGAGTTATTTCCCATGAACACTGGGTATCTTAGGGTCTGCACAAGAGCTGAGAAATGTCACTCAAAGTAATGCCAGTGTCTTAATCCATGTGGTCTGCTGTCACAAAGTACCAGAGGCTAGCTAGCTCTTACACAGTAAAAATATATTAACCACATATTGGATGCTGTGAAGTCTGAAATCAGGGTGTCAGTAAGATTGGATGAGAATCCTCATTCTGGATTAGACCAGTGTCTTCTCACTATGTCCTTATATAGTGAAAGATGCTAGGATCCCAACAAAACCCTCATTTATAGGGAACGGATCCCATTCCTGAGATTCTGCCCTCAGGACCCGAGAGCCTCTAAAGGGTTCTGACTCCTAATGCCAGCCTATTGGGGCTCAGGATTTAACATATAAATTTAAGGGTGGTGTATTCAGAACAGAGCAGCCAGGACGAAGCAGACAATGGCAAGCAGTAGGAACAGTAAGAGATTTGGGGGCAAACAAGCTAAAGAAAAAATCTTATAGCATTTTAGCTTTCAGCAAAATAATTTCACAGAATTAAGATTTCCTCTTCATGCTTGGCTTTTATGTAATCTCATTATAATCCACAGCAAAAATGAATTTTTTACCCTTTCTCTATGTCATGGAAGGTACTGGGCATTTTTTTCAACTAATTCTCTCTGTATCAAATTTTGTTCATGTTTTATTATGTTACACTTCAATTTTTTGATAATATAAGCACACTAAACATGAATAATTGCTAATGATGGGTTAGTTTGGGGAAGTTTTAATTTTTTGATTTTTGGTGGTGGTGTTCAGTCGCTAAGCCATATCTGACTCTTTGTGACCCTGTGAACTATAGCATTCCAGGCTTCCTTGTCCTTCACTATCTCCCAGAATTTGCTCAAACTCGTGTCCATCAAGTCGGTGATGCCATCCAACCATCTCCTCCTCTGTCTCCCACTTCTCCTCCTACCCTCAATCATTCCCAACATCAGGGTCTTTCCAGTGAGTCACCTCTTCGCATCTGGTGGACAAAGCATTGGAGTTTCAGCTTCAGCACCGTCCATCCAGTGAATATTCAGGGTGGATTTCTTTAGGATTTATTGGTTTCATCTCCTTGCAGTCCAAGGGACTCTAAAGAGTCTTCTCCAGCAGCACAGCTTAAAAGCATCAATTCTCAAGCACTCAGCCTTCTTTGATTTTTGGCAAAGTGTACCATGGGCTTCCCTCATAGCTTAGGTGGTAAAGAATCCACCTGCAATGCAGGAGACCCCTGTTAAATTCCTGAAGTAGGAAGTAGGGTCAGGAAGATCCCTGGAGAAGGAATAGGCTAGCCATTCCAGTACGCTTGGGCTTCCCTTGTGGCTCAACTGGTAAAGAATCCGCCTGCAGTGTGGGAGACCTGGGCTCGATCCCTGGGTTGAGAAGATCCCCTGGAGAAGGGCAAGGCTGGTTACCCACTCCAGTATTCTGGCCTGGAGAATTCCATGGGCTGTGTAGTCCATGGACTCGCAAAGTGTGGGACATGACTGAGAAACTTTTACTATAAACCTAGGATCTACTCTATAAATCTACATAATAGAATAACTACTAAGAAATATATTTACTGTGTCTACTTTTTAAGACGTTACATGAAGCAGAAGAGAACTTAAATTTATCCAGAACTGAGAACAAGAATTGGTATCTGAAGTCAGAAATACTAACACTGCCTTACAACCAGTTGGAAACAGCTGAAGAGAATCAGAACTCTGAAACCCACTGTGATAGGTAGAAGGTAGAGCTGGAAAGAGATTTTTCAGATGCAGCCATGGTCTCCAAGTGAAAGCCCAAAGTCCTCAGTGCTCTCTACCACTAATATACTCTAATCATACCAGTAAGCACACTAAAAAAATGACCAAGAATGGGATACATGCTTCTCTTAGCCATGATCAGTCCTAATAGAGAGACAATCCTAAAGAGCTCCTCCACTAAAACTTTAGACAGGCTTCTTCCAGATGCTATCTCTGACCTGGCTTTTCTTACAGCATTTACCTTAAAAACCTTATCATTGTAATTCTTTCTCTGCTTCCTTGAAATGTAAATGTTTCTATGCTCTTTTTTATTTACTTTTTATTGACATATAATAGTTGATTTACAATATTGTGTTAGTTTCTGGTGTACAACAATGTGACTGTACAACAGTTATACAGGTGTGTGTGTATAATCTTTTATAATATGTATAATATTTTATATATCTTATATACATAAATCTTATACATATATAATCTATGTATATTAGGTATAATATATGATCTTTTTTGTATACTTTTCCATTACAGTTATCACAGGTTATTGAATATAGTGCCCTGTGCCCAGTAGGACTTTGTTGTTTATTTTATATATGGTAGTTTATATCTGTTAATAACAAAATCCTAATTTATCTCTCCCCTACCCCTTTTCCCTTTTGTTTCAGTTCAATTCAGTCACTCAGTCATGTCCAACTCTTTGAGACTCCATGGGCTGCAACAGGCCAGGCCTCCCTGTCCATCAGCAACTCCCAGAGCTTGCTCAAACTCATATCCATTGAGTCGGTGATGCCATCCCACCATCTCATTCTCTGTCGTCCCCTTCTCCTCCTGCCTTCAATGGTTCCAGCATCAGGGTCTTTCCTAATGAGTCAGGTCTTTGCATCAGGTGGCCAAAGTGACTATAGATTTATTTTCTATGTCTGTGAGTCTCTTTCTGTTTTGTGTATAAGTTCTTTTGTATTTTTTTTTTTTTTTAGATTCCACATGTAAGCACTATTATATGACATTTGTCTTCCCATGTCTGGCTTAGTATGATAATACTAAGCATTATTTAGTAAGTATAGTAAGTATTATTATAAGTAAGTAATAATAAGTATTATTTAGTAAGATATTATTCTTATCATACTACGCTTCACTTAGTATGATAATCTCTAGGTCCATCCATGTTACTGCAAATGGAATTATTCCACTTTTCCTTATGACTGAGTAGTACTCCTTGTGTATATATATGCCACATTTTCTTTATTCATTCTTCAGCCAATGTATATTTAGGGAGCTTCCATGCCTTGGATATTGTAAATAGTGCTATTAATAACACACAGGTGCATGTTTCATTTTGAATTATAGTTTTGTCTGGATCTACGTCCAAGAGTAGGAGTGCTGAATTATATGACAGCTATATTTTTAGTTCTTTAAGAAGACTTCATACTATTGTTCACAGTGGCTACACCAATTTATATTCCCACCAACAGTATAGGAAGGTTCCCTTTTCTCTGCATCTTTTCCAGAATTTCTTATTTGTAGACTTTTTAATGATAGCCATTCTGATTGGGCTTCCCAGGTGGCACTAGTGGTGAAGAACGTACCTGTCAATTCAGGAAACGAAGGAGATGCGAGTTCAGTACCTGAGTGGGGAAGATCCCCTAGGGGAGTAAATGGCAACCCACTCCAGGATTCTTCCCTGGAGAATCCCTTGGATAGAGGAGGCTGGTGGGCTACAGTCCACAGGGTGGCAAAAAGTCGATCATGACTGAAGCAACTTGGCAAGCATATATTCTGACTAGTGTTGAGGTGATAGCTTATTGTAGTTTTGATTTGCATTTCTCTAATATTTAGAGACATTGAACATCTTTGCATGTGGCTATTGATCATCTGTACGCCTATTTTGGAGAAATATGACAGTCTATTTAGGTCTTCTGTTCAGTTTTGATTGAGTTTTTTTGTTGTTATTGAGTTTTACAAGCTGTTTGTATATTTTTGAGACTAATCTTTTATAAGTCACATCATTTGCAAATATTTTCTCCTGAAATGTAAAAATTTTAAATCCTCTCTCCCGTTTTACAACTCAAACTGTCTCTCTCAAATACATAAGCACCAGGAAGACAGCATGTCTATTCCCTAGTGTCTGTGGGAGGGTAGGAGCTAATTTTGGTTAACATCAGTTAGCAAACACAGATGGGCTACGATCCCCTCACCTCCATTATATCTCCTAAAATCTATCCAGCCTGTGTTTCAGCTGAACTGAGCTTAAATGAGTTCTGTGCCATAAATTCTCTCTGCCCTACTGCAACAGATTTTTAAAGAATTAATTTTTATTGGAGTATAGTTGATTTACAGTTGTGTGAGTTTCTACTATACAGCAAAATGAATCAGCCATACATATACATATACCCGCTCACTTTTGGACTTGCTTCCCATTCATGTTACCACAGCTCATTAAGCCGAGTTCCCTGTGCCATACAGTATGTTCTCATTAGTTACCTATTTATACATAGTATCAGTAGTGTATATGTGCCAAGTCCAATCTCTCAATTCCTCCCACCCCATCTCTTTTCCTTTTGGTATCCATATATTTGTTCTCTATGTCTGCATCTCTGTTTCTTCTTTGCAAATAAAATCATCTCTATCATTTTTGTAGATTCCACATATATGTGTTAATATACAGTATTAGTTTTTCTCTTTCTGACTTACTTCACTATGTATGACACACTCTAGGTCTATCTACAGCTCTAAAAATGACCCAATTTCATTCCGTTTTATGGCTCTGTAACATTGCATTGTAAACATGCATTACTTCTTCTTTATATGCTCATCTGTTAATGAACATTTAGGTTGTGTCCATGTCCCAGCTCTCGTAAATAGTGCTGCTATGAAGATTGATACCGTCTTCCTTAACTGTTTCCCTTTGTCTAGTGCAACTTTTGCATTAACATTACTCTTGGGTATCTGTCCATTCAATGTTTTCCAATACTGAACAAGACTTTAGGTTAATGTCACTTTTTAAATGAAGTTTAATTTCACATGCAAGCTGAATTGATATTATCATAAAAAGCACACTTGTCTCAGAAATATATACATATGTAGTATTTTATGTATTATTATCTCTTACCTGAAGCTTCTATTTATTTGCTTTCAAAGATTTAAAAGATATTTATTGCTTTCAGAGTCATCACATTTAAACTGGAAGTTTAATTAAATTCATTCTTCACTGAATTCACCATCATTTTTTTTTTCTCTTGACAATCCCTTTACTTTTTTTCTGTTTCTAGGCAATGATTAAAGTGATGCATAACAGGAGACATTATTTAGAGGTAACCTTTAAGATTTACTCTTAATGGTCCAAAATGAAGTTTTCCCAAAAAACAGTGAGGACTGAAAAATGCAAAATTTAGTGAAGGACTTACATAAAAAGGAGATTACAGTACAAAATTTAAATGGTTATACAAGTTAGCAAAATGCATATGACTAAAAGAGATATGCTTTTATTTTTAAGTTATGACATCATAATTCTTATTTTAGCTGCCAAATTTGATAACATGCAAACAAGATAAAGAGATTGGTTAAATTCTGTAAACTAGTATTTAAAACATATCAAAAAATAGAAGTTAAAAACATTAAGTATTAAGTTCTTTCAACTGACCAAAGGTTAAAAAACGCAGGATGAATGTTAATAATTTTAGCTAGCTTGGTTATTTGTGAGTCTTGTTTGTCTATGCACATTTGTAAGCAAAGAATGATTTTTCCAAAAGTATGGCAATTTGGCTGTCCATGTCTACATAGTCAAAAAGCAGAGAATGAAAAAAACTCAGAAATTATCCAAAATGAGTCAAATATTCTTTCTGAATCTTTTGGGTTCTTGCCCAAAAGAATTTCTGTCAGGAGACTTCCATACTGTTTTTCTTTAATAGACAACCGTTCTAACAACTGCAAATTGACCAGCAAGCAGAGAACACATGGTAGGCCTGAGTTTGTTTAAGGATATCAAATCAATTCGATTTTATAGTTACTGCAGAATTATTTATTCAAAGATATTGTTTGTGAATGAAAGCCTAAGCTTTGTGTACATGCAAATTATCAAGTTCCCAGGTGCCAGTATTAACTGAGCATGCAAACGTAATTGCATGTTAGAAACTTCAAACTAGGAACTCCATGGGGTGAAAAAACATTTAATTTGTAGCAAAAGGTAAAAATAATGACATTTGTACCTTGTTTCTGCTATATCTAATGGCTGGCAATATTTAACTGGCAAAAATAAGTTTTGAAATGTTTACCTTGGGCCTTTTGATATGTAAAGTCTTGAATATACAGGACATCATGTTATAATCAGAGACTCAGAGGATTTGAGGCTTTGCATTCACATATTTTTCAGTAAGTCAAAGTATAATAACATTTAAAACCCAAACAAAAAACTCCCCATAGCTATGAGATTAAACTGAATCAGAACCTGAGGTACTGCAAGGAAAATTTAGACTTTATATTTAATGATTTGTTAAATTTAAAATTTTTATTTCTGGGAAATAAAATTCAGACAATAGTTAATAGATATGCATTTCAATATGATAATTCCCTATAATTATCATATGATAATTCATTCAATATGATAATGACCACTCAAAGTATATCTTAATTGATAACAGTCATGTTTTATTTTTTAGAAGATAGAATAAGTTAAGAGAGATGGAATGACTGCTTTAAATTTGCCCCCTAATCTAACATTGTAATTATTTTCTTTTACTTTTATTTAAAAGTCACTTAGTCCTGTCCAACTCTTTGTGGCCCCATGGAGTGTAGCCCACTAGGCTTCTCTGTCCATGGAATTCTCCAGGCAAGAATATTGGAGTGGGTTGCTATTTCCTTCTCCAGGGGATCTTTCCAACGCAGGGATCAAACCCAGGTATCCCACATTGCAGGCAGATTTTTACTGCGTCTGAGCAACCAGGGAAGCCCACATTTAATAGTAGAAGAAAAGAAGTTTAGCAATGTGGACTAGTCCTTGGTATTTCAGTATAACATTCATATCTTTTGTGATGCTGGAATGGTGTATAGGATTGTTATCTTGCTTCTCTCTCTGTCCTAGAGTATGAATTACAGAGAAACATTTCAGCTAAAGTTTACCCATAAATATAGAAACTTCATTCATTTTCACCGAGGTATGTTGTTTAGCCGAGTGATAGCAATGGATTGCACTGGAGTGCAAAAACAATAATAATATGGATTAACTAAGAAAATACTAAACTAGTAAAGGATACATTGGAATCCAGTTTGAAGTTTTTAGTTTCCATCAAATGGTTAGAAAACAGCAGAGCAAATTAATCATGCTGGGATGAAGTAATCAAAACTGTTTCAACACCTTAAAGTACATCCCCCTTCTGAACAAACTTAAGAAACAGAATTATTGACAATAATAGGTCATTGGACACAGTATATTTATTCATTCATTCATTTGTTTTTAAACAAATGTTTTTTTTTCTCTTTGAGTTAAGATATTTGGAGAATATAAGAATCTTTTCTTGAAAAATTAGGTGGGAATAAGTGGCATTAAACCATTTATTTCTCCTTGATTTGTATTACCAATGGTGCAAATAGTAGGGTATCTTCATCCTTACATTGCTGTGATATAGTTATTATAAATCTATCTTGCCATTTCAATAATAACTTGTGTCATCTACTCTTATTTTGTATCTAGCAAAACATCATCGTCCCAATGTACCAAGATAAGCTAACAAGAAAACTTATTCTCAAATATGTGAGAAGCCACCTAAGGGAAAATTTGGCAATGACCTCACCTTTGTGAGTGTCCTTTGAAATCTTTGGGGGCACTTTTTATTTTGATGCTGCATTTGATACGAAATGACATTTGCCTTGAGCTTCCCACAGCTGATACTGATGTCACTGGGCTCTGTCCAGATTGACTGGTCCACGGCCTTTTGGGACAATATTTCCTTTAAAGGAAGCTTACTTTCAGTTAAATAAAGGAAAATGAAATGGTGATATGAATCAGGAGTGTCATAGGTAAGCAATTTTTGGAGGCATTTTAACATATGTTTATCCTTTCTATAATTCTTCTGTTTGTAATATCTTTAAAAACAGATCTATGATTCATTTAAAAGTTTTTTTATAAAACATACACCTTCATTCATTATTAAGTTTGGGCATCTATTGTGTGTGCAATAAAAGCTGGTTGTAGAAAAATTATATATATCCTCCATGAAGAGTCTATAATCTAGTGTGTTAAAACTGACAAGGAAAAAACTTCATGTATCCTGATTAATAACATTAAAGGCGTTAGGGAAGCTTTTGTAATGAAGGTAGAATTTTAGCACAACCTTATAGCTGATTCAAAATATTTTCATAATGGTAACAAGATTTAAAACACTCCACATGAGCAAATAACAACACAAATGCAAATCATACAACTAATGCAAGATCTAAGAAAATGTAGCATAAACTGAGAAACATTTCAAATATCAAATGACAAAATGCAGGAAATAAATAGAAGAAAAAATATAATATTCCCTGTCAGAAATGAATATGAAATCTAAGATACTCCAAGAACAATTGGTTTGACTAAATGTATAACAAGGAACATAAAAGATGTAGATGAGGACAATCAGAAAAATAAAATAGAAATTTTAAAAAGTTATTTGAAAGGATCAAAGAAAGGACAGTGTATTTTCCTGCACAGTCTATACCGCAAACTTCTCACTGGATACAAATGAGAAAGATTGTGGATAGAATAAGACCACAGAATCCTCAGTGTGCAGGAGGGGTTGTCTGCCTTGACAGGAAAACAACAAAGTCCCATTCTCTCCTCTTAATCAAATGATTCTCTGCAAAGTCTTAAGCAAATGGGAAGGGACAAGTATATTGCTAGGCAAAGGAGCTGAGGGAAAAATGAAAAACAGAAGCAGGAAACTCTTGAGGCTAAGATCCTAGATTAATTCTATGAGAGATATTCTGGAGCAGACATAGGGTCAGAAACCTCTTGCACAAAACATGCCACATTTACATGGCAAAATCTAGCCCATGTAAGAAGCAGCAGAAACATTGAAAAAGCTAAACTGGCATTATGTATAGAAAATTCTAACCAACAACAGAAAAACCGACACTTTTTTGAATAGATTTTTTTAGAGCAGTTTTAGATTCACAATTCAGCATAAAATACAGTTTCCAGATAATCCCTGTCACACACTTGCACAGCTTCCCTGACAAGTAGCATCTCGCACCAGAGTGGTCCATTTGTTAAAACTGCTAAACCTACATTGACACACATTTATATCTCAAGGTCCACAGCTTACCTTTGGGCTCACTCTTGTTGTTGTACATGTTGCAGATTTTGACAAAAGGATAAATAAATTGTCCAACATTGTATTATCATGCAGAATAATTTCATTGCTCTCAAAATTCCTCTGTGCTCACCTGTTCATCTCTCCCTCCTCTCAACCCCTGGCAACCACTGATCTTTTACTCTTCCTTAGTTTTGTCTTTTCCAGAATGTCATGTGCTTGGAATCATACAGTATGTAGCTTTCTCAGGCTAGCATTCTTCACTTAGTAATAGGCATTGAAGATTCCTCCATGCCTTTTCATGGCTTGATAGCTTATTTATTTTTAACTCTGAATAATATTTCATTATCTGGATGTACCACAGTTAATTTTTCTATTCACTTGCTCAAGGACTTCTTGATTGCTTCCAAATTTTGGCATTTATGAATAAAGCTGCTATAAACATCCACATGCAGGTTTTTTTTCTGACATAAATATTCAACTTATTTGGGCAAATACCAAGTAGCCCAATTGCTGCCTCATAACATGAGAGTATCTTTTTTTGTAAAAAAGAACTGCCAAACTGATTTCCAAAGTGGCTGAACTATTTTGATTTCCCACTTACTTACTATGAATGAGGGTTTCTGTTGCTGCACATCCTTTCCATGATTTTCTGTTGACAGTGATTTGGATTTGGCCATTCTATTAAGTGTATAATAGTAGCTCATTGTCATTTTAATTTGGAACTCCCCAATGGCATACGATGCTGAGCATCTTTTCATGTGTTTCTTTACCATCTCTATATATTCTTTGGTAAGATATTCATTCAAGTCTTTTGCCCATTTTTAACTGGATTGTTTGTTTCTTTTGCTGACTTTTAATAGTTCTTTGTGCGTGTTGGGTAAGAGTTCTTTATCAGATATATGCTTTGCAAAGATTTTCTCCTAGCCCACGTGTTGCGTTCCAATTCTCTCTACATTGTCTTCTTCAGAGTATAAGTTTTTAATCTTACTGATTTCCAGTTTATCAGTGACTTCTTTCATGGATTGTGCCATTTTAGTGCTGCAACTAGAAAGTAATTACCATATCAAAAATCTCTCAGATTTTCTCTTATTCTTATTTCTCAGAATTGTATCTTCTAGTGGTTTTGTAGTTTTCATTTTACATCTGGGTCTGTAATTCATTTTGAAACAATTTTTGTGAAGGGTGTAAAGTATATGTGTAGAGTTTATTATTTTATGTGGATTTTCAGCTGTTGTACACCATTTGTTGAAAAGAGAAAATGTATTACTCCACTGTATCATTTTTGCTCCTTTGCCAAATATCAGTAGATGCTATATACAAGTTCTTTTCATATCTACATAAAGCATTTAACAAGATGGACTATACTTTGTTCCATCCAGTAAACCATAAAATTTTAAAAATTTAAAGTATACAAATTGTTTTCTTTGACTACAATGAAATATTAAAAGAAATGAATAACAAAGAGCCAGAAAAAGTTCCCAAATATATAAAAATTAAACAATGTGAAAGCAACTCATGTCACACAAGAAATTTTTAAAAAAGGATATTTTGAATTAAATAAATTGGAAAACATATTTCACAATTTCTTTTAAACAACAAAAGCTATTGTTTTCATAGTATGAAATGCTATAATATAATAAAATAGATCTTATTCAGTTACAAGTTTATATTAGAAAAAGATACAAGGCTTATTATCCAAGCTTTTATCTTAAGAATCTAAAAAGAAGCAGATTTTTTAAAAAGACAGTTGGGAAGAATGACTAAAAATAATAAATGATAAAGATATTAGAAAATAAAATTTAAAACATAAAAAATAAAAATCAATGAAAACAAAATCTACTTCTTGAAAAGAGAAAATGTATACACTTTTAGCAGGACTGATCAAGAAAAAGAGAAAGAAGAGATAAATCATCAATACTAGGCGTGAAAGAGGAGCTGTCCCTGTAGATCTTACTTACATCAATGTACCAGTAAGGATATACCATGAAGGGCTTTACACCAATAAATATGAGGATTTAGATCAAACTCCTGAATGACATACACTATAAAGACTTAGTCACAGTCGCAGAGAAATGGATAACTTGAGTATTTCTGTGTCTATTAAAATAATTAATTTTATAATTAAATATAAAACCACTTTTCAAAAAAACCTCCAAACCTAGAGAGTTTTACTGATGAATTCTACTATTAAAGTTGGAAGAAACTGCATCAGTTCTACACACACTGTTCATACGTGGGGAATAGTTCCTAAATTATTCTAAGAGATCATCATTAAACTGAAAACAAGCCCAGACAGATATACTGTACAAAAGAAACCCGAGAAGCAGTCTGCTGTGAATATAGATGTAAACATCCTCCATAAAATATTAGTAAATTGTGCTGCTTCCTGTATAGAAAAGATAGCACATCATAACTAAGTGGGAATTTTTCCAGGTAAGCAACTTTAGTTCAGCATTCAAAAGTCAGCCAGTGAGATTTATCTATAAAATACTAAATAAAAAAATCATATAATTATCTCAATGTATGCTGAAATACCACCTTACAAAATTCAAGATCTATTAATATTAAAACACTAATAATAAGTTATTAAAGTCGACCATCTACACTTGGCACAATACTTTATATTTTACTTTCTGTTTCTAAATTCAGAAACAAGTCACTAATGATTGTTCTTATCACTTCCATTCAGTATTTTCCCAGAAACCCTAAGCAGGGAAATGAAGCAAGGAAGAAAAAAGGAATGGATGCATAGAGATTGGAAAAGAATAAATAGATGTGTTTATATTTGAAGATAACAGTCATTTATGTAAAAAAACATCAAAGGAACCACACAGTGTCTTCTAGATCTAATAAATGAACTTAACAAGGGTTTAGGACAGGGGTAATAAAAAGTATCAGGTGAATTTCAGGAACAATTACATGTTTAAATTTTAAAAATTCATTTGCAATAACATCAAAGACATAAAATTCTCAAGTATAAATATAACATAGAATATGTAAACTTTGTGCTCTGAACTTTGTAAACACTTCTGAAAGAAATCAGATAGACTATCAATATAAGAGGAGAGAACTTTGTTAATGAATTAGATCGCCAATATTTTTAAATGCACATTTTCTCCAAACAGATACGTAAAAAAAACCCCTCAATCTCCTATTTTCTTAAGATGCCAAAAAAGTGATTCTATAATTAACATTGAAAAACAAATGAACTAAAATAAGCAACACAGTTTTGGAAAAAAGAACGAAACTGAAATGTTCAAACCACCAGAATTCAAGACATTATAAAGCTGTAGAAATTAAGACTATACTCAAATGCTAATCTCTTCCTGAACCATCCTCACAGATACAATCAGAAATAATGCTTTACCAGTCCAGTCAAGTTGACTATAAAAGTAACCACCTCAGACACTGAGACAAAACATACAACCACTATAGGCGCTACTGAAATACAGAAAGGAGGCAAAAGTTTTTCAGAGAAATGGGCTAGCATTAATAGAGGCAAAGTTCCTATCGAAAGAAGGAGCCAGTGCTAAAGAAAGGCTTGCTTTATAATGCAGTCCAACGTTAAAAGAGTAACAGAATAAAAAGTAACACATGCAGCATCTCCCAGACACCATGAAGAATTTGGTCTACACTGGAGGAACAATGAGAATGCATTCAACCTATTTTATTTTAATGGGGGAGGCATTTTCAAATGTGCATTTTGAAAAGATAACTCTGATTGCCTGGAGAATAGAACCGTGTAGGCACGTGGTGGCTGCGGCGGGTTGCCGAGGAGGAAGGCATTTAGTTGCCAGCAATACAAAATTAGCCTCTAAACTTGTGCTTTACACACACTTGGCAATGCTGTCCTGATTTTTGTATTCCTCCCCTACTGTGATCCCCTTTTCCTCCACCCTGGCCTTAGTGTTGTGCTATGCTCCTTGTAGGCAATAATCCTTCTGATCTCAGGCTCCCCAGGCCAGAAGAACCTGGGCAAACACTAGGGAAAACTGAGACAGAATTTGGAAGCTCTTTCACTTATGTTATTATTTTTCAAGCTTTTTATTTTGCTTTGGGGTATAGCTGACTAACAATGTTGTGATAGTTTCGAGTGAACAGTGAGGGGACTCAGCCATACATACACATGTATCCATTCTCCCCCCAAACTCCTCTCCCATCCAGCCTGCCATGTAACATGAGCAGAGTTCCCAGTGCTGTAGAATAGGGCCTTGTTGGTTATCCATTTTAAATACAGCAGTGTGTACTCTTGTGATCTGAGAACTGTTAGGTAGTAGATTTAATACAGGATATGTTAAGGGTGGGGAATCAGAGGAGACACTGGCAGATTACTAAAATGCTTAACAAAATTAAATTCTGCTGGAAAAGATTATAAGAGTTAATTTTAGGATATCTCTATGTCACTCTGCACTTCGCTTTCCCTTCTCCCTTCATTCTATTCTTTCTGTATTTGCCTATCGTTCCCTAGGACAAGCCAGTCTAACTCCACAGTCTCAGTGAGATATTTTCAATATCTCTTTATTATGTTTATACCTATGCACTTGATTTTTAATCTATTTATTTTCTATTTGTCAACTTCTATCTTCTCTGTACATTGTCACCCTGCTTATTTAACTTATATGCAGAGTACATCATGAGAACTGTTGAGCTGGAGGAAGCACAAACTGGAATTAAGATTGCCAGGAGAAATATCAATAACCTCAGATATGCAGATGACACCACCTTTAGAGCAGAAAGTGAAGAGCAACTAAAAAGCTCTTGATGAAAGTGAAAGAGGAGAGTGAAAAGATGGCTTAAACCTCAACATTCAGAAAATGAAGATCATGGCATCCAGTCCCATCACTTCATGGGAAATAGACAGGGAAACAGTAGAAACAGTGTCAGCCTTTATTTTGGGGGGCTTCAAAATCACTGCAGATGGTGACTGCAGCCATGAGATTAAAAGACGCTTACTCCTTGGAAGGAAAGTTATGACCAACTTAGATCAGTTCAGTTCAGTTCAGTTCAGTCACTCAGTTGTGTCCGACTTTTGCGCCACATGAATCGCAGCACACCAGGCCTCCCTGTCCATCACCAACTTGTGGAGTTCACTTAGACTCGCATCCATCGAGTCAGTGATGCCATCCAGCCATCTCATCCTCTGTTGTCCCCTTCTCCACCTGTTCCCAATCCCTCCCAGCATCAAAGTCTTTTCCAATGAGTAAACTCTTCGCATGAGGTGGCAAAAGTACTGGAATTTCAGCTTTAGCATCATTCCTTCCAAAGAAATCCCAGGGCTGATCTCCTTCAGAATGGACTGGTTGGATCTCCTTGCAGTCCAAGGGACTCTCAAGAGTCTTTTCCAACACCACAGTTCAAAAGCATCAATTCTTCAGTGCTCAGCCTTCTTCACAGTCCAACTCTCACATCCACACATGACCACAGGAAAAACCATAGCCTTGACTAGATGGACCTTAGTCTACAAAGTAATGTCTCTGCTTTTGAATATGCTATCTAGGTTGGTCATAACTTTTCTTTCAAGGAGTAAGCGTCTTTTAATCTCATGGCTGCAATCACCATCTGCAGTGATTTTAGAGCCCCCCAAAATAAAGTCTGACACTGTTTCCACTGTTTCCCCATCTATTTCCCATGAAGTAATGAGACCGGATGCCATGATCTTCGTTTTCTGAATTTTGAGCTTTAAGCCAACTTTTTCACTCCCCTCTTTTACTTTCATCAAGAGGCTTTTAGCTCCTCTTCACTTTCTGCCATAAGGGTGGTGTCATCTGCATATCTGAGGTTATTGATATTTCTCCTGGCAATCTTGATTCCAGCTTGTGCTTCTTCCAGTCCAGCGTTTCTCATGATGTACTCTGCATAGAAGTTAAAGAAGCAGGGTGACAATATACAGCCTTGATGCACTCCTTTTCCTATTTGGAACCAGTCTGTTGTTCCATGTCCAGTTCTAACTGTTGCTTCCTGACCTGCATACAGATTGCTCAGGAGGCAGGTCAGGTGGTCTGGTATTCCCATCTGTTTCAGAATTTTCCACAGTTTATTGTGATCCACACAGTCAAAGGCTTTGGCATAGTCAAGAAAGCAGAAATAGATGTTTTTCTGGAACTCTCTTGCTTTTTCCATGATCCAGCAGATGTTGGCAATTTGATCTCTGGTTCCTCTGCCTTTTCTAAAACCAGCTTGAACATCAGGAAGTTCATGGTTCACATATTGCTGAAGCCTGGCTTGGAGAATTTTGAGCATTACCTACTAGCATGTGAGACGAGTGCAGTTGCGTGGTAGTCTGAGCATTCTTTGGCATTGCCTTTCTTTGGGATTGGAATGAAAACTGATCTTTTCCAGTCCTGTGGCCACGGCTGAGTTTTCCAAATTTTGGCATATTGAGTGCAGCACTTTCACAGCATCATTTCAGGATTTGAAATAGCTCTACTGGAATTCCATCACCTCCACTAGCTTTGTTCATAGTGATGCTTTCTAAGGCCCACTTGACTTCACATTCCAGGATGTCTGGTTCTAGATAAGTGATCACACCATTGTGATTATCTGGGTCATGAAGATCCTTTCTGTACAGTTCTTCTGTGTATTCTTGCCACCTCTTCTTAATATCTTCTGCTTCTATTAGGTCCAGACCATTTCTGTCCTTTATCGAGCCCATCTTTGCATGAAATGTTCCCTTGGTATCTCTCATTTTCTTGAAGACATCTCTAGTCTTTCTCATTCTGTTGTTTTCCTCTATTTGTTTGCATTATATCGCTGAAGAAGGCTTTCTTATCTCTTCTTGCTATTCTTTGGAACTCTGCATTCGGATGCTTATATCTTTCCTTTTCTCCTTGGCTTTTTGCTTCTCTTCTTTTCACAGCTATTTGTAAGGCTTCCCCAGACAGCCATTTTGCTTTTTTGCATTTCTTTTCCATGGGGATGGTCTTTATCCCTGTCTCCTGCACAATGTCACAAACTTCCATCCATAATTCATCAGGCACTCTATCTATCAGATGTAGGCCCTTAAATCTATTTCTCACTTCCACTGTATAATCATAAGGGATTTGATTTAGGTCATACCTGAATGGTCTAGTGGTTTTCCCTACTCTCTTCAATTTCAGTCTGAATTTGGTAATAAGGAGTTCATGATCTGAGCCACAGTCAGCTCCTGGTCTTGTTTTTGTTGACTATATAGAGCTTCTCCATCTTTTGCTGCAGAGAATATAATCAATCTGATTTCCATTTTGACCATCTAGTGATGTCCATGTGTAGAGTCTTCTCTTGTGTTGTTGGAAGAGGGTGTTTGCTATAACCAGTGCATTTTCCTGGCAAAACTCTATTAGTCTTTGCCCTGATTATTAGAAAACAGAGACATTACTTTGCCAACAAAAGTCCGTCTAATCAAGGCTATGGTTTTTCCTGTGATCATGTATGGATGTGAGAGTTGGACTGTGAAGATATCTGAGCACTGAAGAATTGATGATTTTGAACTGTGGTGTTGGAGAAGACTCTTGAGAGTCCCTTGGACTGCAAGGAGATCCAACCAATCCATCCTAAAGGAGACCAGTCCTGAGTGTTCATTGCAAAGACTGATGCTGAAGCTGAAACTCCTATACTTTGGCCACCTCATGGGAAGAGTTGACTCATTGGAAAAGACTCTGATGCTGGGAGGGATTGGGGGCAGGAGAAGAAGTGGACAACAGAGGATGAGATTGCTGGATGGTATCGCGGACTCGATGGAAGTGAGTCTGAGTGAACTTCGGGAGTTGGTGTTGGACAGGGAGGCCTGGCGTGCTGCGATTCATGGGGTTGCAAAGAGTCGGATACGACTGAGTGACTGAACTGAACTGATCTCTGTTTACACTTTCTGTTAGCCAAAATGCAACCTCACTCTGAATTATCTTGTCCTTTTTTTTTTTTTTTAAGATTTAAAATGTTTTATTTTTTATTTTTTTTTAATTTTAAAATCTTTAATTCTTACATGCGTTCCCAAACATGAACCCCCCTCCCACTTCCCTCCCCATAACACCTCTCTGGGTCATCCCCATGCACCAGCTCCAAGCATGCTGTATCCTGCATCAGACATAGACTGGCGATTCAATTCTTACATGATAGTATACATGTTAGAATGTCATTCTCCCAAATCATCCCACCCTCTCCTTTTAAGTGTATATCATACGAAACTATTTGGAAGTTTAAATAAAATAATGTGACTCATGCTGGTGACGTTATTATTCTTAATTACAATTTCTGCATATTTATGTGGCAATATCCTTTGCTGAGTATATAATGTCTAGTATAATATCAAGTATATAATACCAAGTGGTCACCACTATGGGAAGTTGTCATCTAAATACTAGAAAGTCTTTCCAATGAGATTTGATGCAAATTATATGTGGTATTTTCGGAGAAGGCAATGGCACCCCACTCCAGTACTCTTGCCTGGAAAATCCCATGAGTGGAGGAGCCTGGTAGGCTGCAGTCCTTGGGATCGCTAAGAGTCGGACACGACTGAGCGACTTCACTTTCGTTTTTCACTTTCATGCCTTAGAGAAGGAAATGGCTACCCACTCCAGTATTCTTACTTGGAGCACCCCATGGACAGAACAGCTTGAAATGCTAGAGTCCACGGGGTCGCAGAGAGTCAGGTAGGACTAAGCAACTAACACTGTCACTTTCTTCCAATTGTCAGCATGTATTACACTTACACACACATATTTGTGATTTACCTCTACTAAGAAGAGGTAGGGTTACTTCTACTAAGAAGCTGAAGTGTTTGCATGATAAAGTCTAAAATAGTAGAGTTATTTACAACCCCTTAGAGCTAATTGCTTGTGCTTTCTGATACTGCGGCTCTGGAGCTGAGAGAAAATTGGCTGGTCCACTGCATTTGCTCCCTCTTCTTGTCAGCCTTTGGGTTATTTTATTCTACTAGTGTCATGCCCCTGTTTGAAATGATTATTTTTGTCAGTAGCTCCAGGTTAGTGATGTCAAAAGATGTAGTAGTGTAACTTTTGAAATTATATTTCACCTTATGAATAACCAGGCTATGCTAATGTCGACCAATGCAAGAACCTGCTTAAACAGTAGGACATACAATGAATATTTATCTTCTGCTTATTTTTATGATAGATACCGTGTTCATTAATTGCTTGCCACACAAATTGAGATCACTTTGCCAATCCTGATAAAGCTATTGTCTACTGCTAGTTTTTATTTTTTCATAGTAAAACAGGTTAACAGAACCCAAATTTAAAGAATTCTGATTTTTTCTGAGATATAAAATTAAATATGCAATTTTTCAACTGGATAAGGAAGAGTTTGCCATGAAATGGATAGTTGATCCCCCAGATTTTTTTAATGCATAACTTTAAATATTTATCATTTTTGCTATGCTTCCAAGGAAAATAGTGAGTGAATTGTAGTCTTAAATAATCTATTTTTTCAGGAATCTTTAAAGAAGAATCCGTTCAATTCAGTTCATTCAATTGTTTCTGACTCTTTGCAACCCCATGGACTACGGCACGCCAGGCTTCCCTGTCCATCACCAACTACCACAGCTTGTTCAAACTCATGTCCATTGAATCAGTGATGTCATCCAACCATCTCATCCTCTGTTGTCCCCTTCTCTTCCTGCCTTTAATCTTTCTAAACATCAGGGTCTTATAATTATAATTATATATGTACATGCGAGTTCTGTCTTTACATGCAGATATATTCCTTATTATCATATTCAAATAAATATGATGCAAATAAAGTGTGCAAAAATGGAGAATAAGCATATCTTCCAATGACACATCAATGCAGTTTCAGAATGAAAGAATATTCCATTGGATTGTATTTATGAATACAGGCTTACTTTTATGAAAGAGTAAAAGATTAATTGTAAGTTCCCTTTAAACTTTAAAATGTGGTGACTTCAAAAATTCTGCTTTTTCCACATTTGAAAATTCATATTCTAAATAATAATAATGCAAGGTATGATCACAATGGGCTTTCCCTGGTGGTTCAGAGGTAAAGAATTTGCCTACCAGTGCAAGAGACACAGGTTTGATCCCTGGGTGGGGAAGATCCCCTGGAGAAGGAAATGGCAACCTACTCAGGTATTCTTGCCTGGGAAATCCCATGGACACAGGAGCCTGGTGGACTAAGGCCCATGAGGTCACAAAGAATTAGACATGACTTAGCAACTAAAGGGCTTCCTCGGTGGCTCAGAGGTTAAAGCGTCTGCCTGGAATGCGGGAGACCCGGGTTCGATCCCTGGGTTGGGAAGATCCCCTGGAGAAGGAAATGCCAACCCACTCCAGTACTCTTGCCTGGAGAATCCCATGGAGGGAAGAGCCTGGTAGGCTACAGTCCATGGGGTCACAAAGAGTCAGACACAACTGAGTAACTAACACAAAGCTGATTTACACTGCTGTACAGCAGAAACTAACACAATATTGTTATCTAGGAGGTGGGATAGGAGTGGGGTGGGAGCAAGGCTCAAAGGGGAGAGGATGTATGTATACATTTAGTTAAACTCACTCTAGTATTCTTGCCCAGAGAATCCCATAGACAGAGGAGCCTGGCAGGCTACAGTCCATGAGGTCCCAAAGAGTCAGACACAACTGAGTAACTAACACATAGCTGATTCACACTGCTGTATAGCAGCAACTAACACAATATTGTAAAGTTACTATACCCCAATTAAATAATAAATTAGGAAAAAATATTAAAGTGACACCAGTCAGCAAGAGGGACCTCAGAACATTTATGCAGATGGAAGAGTGCTAACTTACCACGCTGAAAGTTCCTCATAGGAAAAAGGATAATTTACCCGAAACAAACCAAGTTAATGCTTAAACTGTAATGTGTTCTGGTGATATAAGATCACTGCATTACCGTCATGCCTTTGGCAAAGATTTTCTGTTTGGTATGTACTGCGTTACCTATAATGATTTCATATTCCAACAAACTGACAAGCATTAATTCTCTTATTATGTCTTTCCTTGTCCTGCTTCTCCCAATGATTTGTTCCTCTTTAAAGGGTCTTATTTTGGAAGCTTAACTGTTATTTCTGCAAATTATAGCCTGCCGAGAAACTAGAACATTTTTGTATAAAATCTATATTGACTTTATTTGCATTCAGTTCCTGCCTGCATAATATCTGTTCAATCATCACATATAATTACAATAGGTGGGCTTGGAATTTACACACCTGGAAAGGTCACTTGAGCTAGTTCCGAAGCATCACACCTTTACCTAACATCCTTTCAGTGCTGTCAAGACAGCAAGCACCTCTGGCCATTGTTTAATTTATGCAGTTTGTAAGATATTAGCACCCTTAGTCATTTTCCATGAATGCTGTGAACATAAGCTCTTAAAACAATGACATGAATTAAGGTTACAGAACACTTTCACCCTTCATGCCTGAAAGTTTATTATCAGAACCTGTTTGATGGTGACAGCTTGTCTCCTCTTACTAGCGCTCGGTGCCCTGCATTTAAACAGCGGGGGCTTTAATCAAAGAGACACGTTTTCCTCCCTGTTCGAACACTATAGTTTCACATCACAGTCACAGCCAGTGACACACAGAAAGGTCTGTGCCCAACTATTTTTGACATTCAACATCAATCAACTTTCCATCTGAGGCTGAACATGCGCCGTTAATCACTGAGGGAAATTGTGAATTTTGACAAAACGAATCACATTAAGTTTTAAACAAATGTCATATCCGGACCTTATTTTAACAAAGATGTTTGGTGGTTGTGTTTCATCACTGTGTATATGTGGGTGTTTCTGTGTTGTGTATGTGTGTGCACCTTGATGTGTGAGAACACATAGCAATCTCATTGCATTGGCAAACACAGAGAGAATCATTGTCATTCATACAACTGAAATATATATCAGTTCCCTTCAGTTGCTCAGTTATGTCCGACTCTTCACAACCCCATGGACTATAGCACACCAGGCCTCCCTGTCTATCGCCAATTCCTGGAGTTATTCAAACTTACATATACTTTAACTATCTATGCAAATTGGAGAAAGCAGACAGTATTTGAAAAAGCTAAAATTGGAGGTGCTAATAAATACTCCAATCAGAAAAGAAAGACTGAAAACATCATAAGATAATAAGTCTTACCTGCGTTATATGGTGGTTTCACCCTCAAGAGATGCAAAGTGGCAATTGGTATAGCTATTGGTTCATACCGATGTAGTACTTAGGAGAACTGCATTAATTCACGGGAGTTCTGTTTCATGCAAAAATTAAAATGGACTGTTGAGGTTTGTATAAGGGATGGGGGAGCATGGTGGGCTGCTGTCTCTGGGGTTGCACAGAGTCAGACACGACTGAAGTGACTTAGCAGCAGCAGCAGCAGGTAAAGATTAGGAGACAGAAAACTTCATTTTTCACTCCAGATGCTCAATCTTTTTTGGCATCTACAGAAGACTCAAAGGTACACTTTCATTAACAATGACAGTCAAAAAAGTGTATTCAATTATCAATACCAATGGCATACAAAAGGGTTGCATTAAAATGGGGAAGGACAGAGATCCAGGGACAATTTTGTCTCAATCCAGAAATGTATACTTAATTGGTCAAGACCCCCTGGAGAAATTTCTAATCAGAAATACTTCTTTTTTTTTTTTTTTTAATGAAGGCAACTAAAAGACAGTGCAAGAGTGAGCATGGATAGTGATAAATGTTCCCTTTTAGAGAAATGTATAATGTATTTTGTAAGTGTTTGGATTCCTGTGAACATGGAGGGTCATACTGATTTTTGATATCATGACAAGAGTTCTTGGCAACCATAAAATATGGGTATGAATTGCTGGGGACAATGAGCCATTTACAGAGATTTTTAATTGCCTGTTAACACTTATTTAATAACCTTTTCATTTCTCCTAGGTCTTTTAACATCTAGCTATTCAATAATTAACACAGAAAGGGCAGTAGGGAAACGTGAAATAAAGCTAAAATGAAGAAAATATTTTGTTCAAAACAAAATAAAAAACACTTCAGTAGGTATTTATTTAACCAAACTAATTATGTTAAAGGAGAGTTATCATTAAATATTTTTGTTATTTTACTTATGAGTAACAGTCCTCTAATAACTTTAGCATATTTATTAATATTAATGAGAATACCTAATCTTTCTGTATGATAATATATGTAAAGTTATGAGAAAGCTTTATAGTTTTTATTCTAGTGGGACAGGAAATTTTAAGAGCAAAATAAAATTAGAACAGGTTACAATACACAGCCTAGTTAGTACTTTAGATAAATCAAACATTCCCCTTGAAAATGTGAAGTGTTACAGAAGTACTGTACACTTAATACAGAAGCTGGGACCAGATAATTGAGTTAGGTGCCAGGTGGGTGATAAATCTAAGTTAGATTCACCTAAGATTTATGCACAGAATAAGGCAGAAAGACAACCATAAAGCAAAAACTAACAAAGAATAACAACAATAATATTATGTGAAGGAAAATAAATGAGTGGGGGAAACTTTAGCTTTTTTCCAAGAGTCCTAACTTTCTGGGGAAGTATGTGTGCTTGGTTATTTATTTTCAGTTCAGTAGCATTGTGGCACCCACTTCTGGGATTTAACTTGCACTGTAGAAAAGTCAAATCTCCCAAGATCCCCTTCCTCCTCTACACAGGTCAGAATCTGCCAACAATGGGCAATTACAATAAAGATTCGGGCAAAAGAGGAAGGGAGGTCATTATTTTCCAGATGGAGTCGTAAGTGTGAATGAGCAAAGGTTAGGTCCAAAATAGCCGCTGAAAGATTTTCCTGAGCATCACTGATGTTAATGATGGAGATTGAAAGAGAAGTAGAGCTTCTCAGAATTTGGTGAGATTGACAGGGGCTTCAGGGTGAGATGATCCTGGATTTTCAGCAATTGCTGGCTTGCATTTTCAGAACTCCCTGCTTTGGAGACACAGACTGATGTCACTGGTGACAGTTTCTCTGACCTCTGTCCTTCCAACTTTACCAATAGTGACGTTAACCTCTCATTCTTTCTGCTAAAACTTTTCACTCACCAATCATGTATTCTGTCCAATACGTTGTACTCCCTACAGTCTCATTACTCAAGAGAGAAGATGAAAGTTCTGCTGCAGTTTAGATTTGTTGGAGACACAGCCGAAAAAAAAAAAAAAAAATGAAGCTTACTTAGAGGAAGAAGAACGTTTGGCTGGGGAGGGGGGCGTTGTTGTTGCTATTGTTTTTGTTTAACAAAAATTTACTGTTTCTTATGCACCAAGAAAGTGGGGAGTATATCTGGAGTGAATGTATTGGCCAAAGTCCAGGGTCTTACGGAGTTTCTAACCCAGCGTAGTACATAGCGCTGGTGATGTCAGGAGAGGAGTATAAGTGGGGAATTCTATCAAAGGGGCAAAATTGTAGGCCAGGAGTCTGGTTAAGAAGGGATTGCAAAATCCAGGTGAGACATGATAGTTGTTGAAACTACACTGGCAAAGGCAAAACCTTATAAATATGTTTGAATGTTGATTCAGTTTTTATTCAAAACATATATTGAGTGTCTACAGTGTGCAGGAAGTAACTGTATGGGACACTGGAAATAAAATGAAACAAACAAAAAATGATGTGGAACCTTAGGTAATTTGAATCAGAAACAGAAAAAATAAGTTGACTATACACTGGGTTTACCAAAAGGTTCATTCAGTTTTTCCAAGATATTATGGATATCTTCATATAGATATGAGAACCTTTCTGCCAACCTCTGGCTCACTGGTAAAGAATCTGCCTGACAATGCAGGAAATACAGGTTAAATCCCTGGGCCAGGAAGATTGCCTGAAGAAGGAAATGTCAACCCACTCCAGTTTCAGTTCAGTTCAGTTCAGTCGCTCAGTCGTGTCCGACTCTTTGCGACCCCATGAATCGCAGCACGCCAGGCCTCCCTGTCCATCACCAACTCCTGGAGTTCACTCGGACTCATGTCCATCGAGTCAGTCAACACTCCATTTTACTTGCCTGGAAATTCCATGGATAGAGAAGCCTAGATGCCCATCAGCAGATGAATGGATAAGAAAGCTGCGGTACATATACACAATGGAGTATTACTCAGCCATTAAAAAGAATACATTTGAATCAGTTCTGATGAGATGGATGAAACTGGAGCCAATTATACAGAGTGAAGTAAGCCAGAAAGAAAAACACCAATACAGTATACTAACACATATATATGGAATTTAGAAAGATGGCAATGACGACCCTGTATGCAAAACAGCAAAAAAGACACAGATGTGTATAACAGACTTTTGAACTCAGAGGGAGAGGGAGAGGGTGGGATGATTTGGGCGAATGGCATTGAAACATGTATACTATCATGTAAGAATTGAATCGCCAGTCTATGTCCGATGCAGGATACAGCATGCTTGGGGCTGGTGCATGGGGATGACCCAGAGAGATGTTACGGGGAGGGAGGTGGGAGGGGGGTTCATGTTTGGGAACGCATGTACACCCGTGGTGGATTCATGTCAATGTATGGCAAAACCAATACAGTATTGTAAAGTAAAATAAAGTAAAAATAAAAATTAAAAAAAAAAAGAGAAGCCTGGTGGGCTATAGTCCATGGGGTCACAAAGAATCAGACAAGACTGAAGCAGCTTAGCAGAGCACACGCATTCATGAGTATATTGTCTGACAAAATATACTTTTCTTTTTTTTCCCAATAATATATAGTACAATTCTCATGGGTCTTCTTATAAGCTATATTCTTCACCTTGACAGTTATAGGGAATTTTAAAATAGCTCTTTTTGAAGTTGTCGTCTACAGACAAAATTAGGTCATACATAGACAGTGGTCAAAGTAAGAGAAAAATTGAGGACATTACCGAGTATTCCACAAATAACGTGTCTCCTTATGTTTTTGCCTTTGAATTTTTTGTCTTTCTCTGTGTGTGTGTTATGTGTCTGTGATACATATACATATCATTATGTAACTGTTCATACTCATACACATAATACTTAGGAATAATTCAGAACAAGGTAAAAGAAGTTTGATTTGTTAAAAAAAATGACTAAGGAAGATAATTTGGGTGGTACAAACAAAGAAATTTAACACTTTATGAAGAAGTGTTAACACTTTATGAAGAAGTGTTAACACTTTATGAAGAAGTGTTAACACTTTATGAAGAAGTGTAATCTCTATCTCCAAGAGCTGGAAAACTGTAAAACAGGATGGAAAACAGAAAGCTTTTATAGAATAAAGAGTAAAGAACAAGGAAGACATAGAGGATAGACTTATGGACATGGGGAGAGGGGAGGAGAGGGTGAGATGTATGGAAAGAGTAACATGGAAACTCACATTACCTTATGTAAAATAGATAGCCCATGGGAATTTGCTGTATGGCTCAGGAAACACAAATAAAGGCTCTGTATCAACATAGAGGGGTGGGATGGGGAAGGAGATGGGAGGGAGCTTCAAAAGGGTGGGGATATATACCTTTGGCTGATTCATGTTGTGGTTTTACAGAAAACAGCAAAATTCTCTAAAGCAATTATCCTTAAATAAAAAATAAATTAATAAAAATAGAAAGAAAATCAATAAGGAAGAAAGAAGCCCAGACTGGAGCCCAGAATTGGCCTGGGGTTTGGGGAGGGGTGGGGGGTGGCTAACTGGCTATATATGATACTTCCAGTCAAGAGAAAGAGTAACAAGAATGCAAAACTTATCTAAATTTGCTGACACAGCATCTCAGATGCAAGCAGTTTCATCTTTGGCCAAGACATTTATTTCAACAGATATGGATGGAAGTGAGTGCATCACAACTAGCTCCAATAAGTCATAGAATGTATGTGTGTGCACATGTGTGTGTGTGCGTTAAGTCATGTCCAACTCTTTGCAACACTATGTATTGTAGTACACCATGCTACTGTGTCTGTGGAATTTCCCAAGCAAGAATACTGGAGTGGGTTGCAATTTCCTGCTCCAGAGGATCTTCCCAACCCAGGGATTGAACCCATATCTCCTGTATCTCCTGCATTGGCAGGTGGGTTTCTTACCACTACGCCAACCTGGGAAGCCCAAGTCATAGAATGGGCAGACTAAATGAGATCAACACAGAGAGAGTGCAAAGAAATACCCTAGTATTGAAATTAGACTCTGCTTTCTTTCTTGCACTGAGCATTTGCCAAGTGGAGTATTTGCTTAAAAAGTATTTGCTTGTTACCTCTGCTCATCATTTTCCTTCACTGAAATGTGTTGTCTAAATGAGCATGCTTTGTTCTCTAGGTTATAACTTCTGCCTGTTTAGTAGGTTAAAAAATATGTTTTATATAGATATATATATGTGTGTGTTATAAACACACACACACACATATATATATGTAAAGTGAAGTTGCTCAGTCATGTCCGACTTTGCAACCCCATGGACTGTAGTCTACAAGGCTCCTCCATCCATGGGATTTTCCAGGTAAGAGTACTGGAGTGGGTTGCCATTTCCTTCATCAGTGGATTGTTCCAACTCAGGAACTGAACCCAGATCTCCCACATTGCAGGCAGACATTTTACCATCTGAGCTACACAAACACACACACACACACACATATATACACACACATTGTTCTCCAACAACTGCTTTGATACTAGAAACTAATTTGGGATATCTACAAAGAAAGTTAAAGTTTTCAGCAGAATAGAAAAGCAACCAGTTGCTCTACATTATTCTAATTTTTACACTGATGTAAACCATAAACTCTGTTATTGTTCAGCTCCTAATTCATGTCCAATTCTTCACAACCCCATAGACTGCAGCACACCAGGCTCCTCTGTTCTCCACAACCTCCCAGAGTTTGAGCAAATTCATGCCCATTGTTTCAGTGATACTAACTAATCTCATCCTCTGTTGTCCCCTTCTCCTCCTGCTCTCAATTTTCCCAACCTCAGGGTCTTTTCCAATGAGTTAGCTCTTCACATCAGGTGGCCAAAGTATTGGAGCTTCAACTTCAACATCAGTCCTTCCAATGAATATTCAGAGTTGATTTCCTTTAGGATTGACTCATTTAATCTCTTCATAGTCTGAGAGATTCTGAAGAGTCTTCTAAGCTACTAGATGCTATTTATCAGTCGAAATCACTCTTCTCTGTACTCCTCTTAGAGACCAAAGTATCTAGATTGGCTTCCTATTCAGAAGCTTTCTGAAATGTTGCACACTAGTAACAGGTTGTTGCTGAACGAAAACACGCTGGGATTCTTGGCCTCCAGAGGAGAAGAATTCAACCTGGGGCCAGAGACGAGGCTTGATCACTCAGAGCTTTTGTGTAATAAAGTTTTGTTAAAGTATAAAGGAAATAGAGAAAGCTTCTGACATAGGCATCAGAAAGGGGCAGAAAGAGTACCCCCCTGTTAGTCTTCAGCTGGATGTTATATAGTCACTAGCAGTCTGTTAATGAAAGAAACGAATGCCTTAAAACTCAGTATGACACCAGGCCCCTCACCCATAAGATGCATTTTGGGATAATCTTGCCACCAAAATGTTCATCTGGGGCCATAAAATGATTAACTTGAATCTTGTAGAAGGGCAGATCACCATACAAATAGTTTCGTTTACATAGATTAAGTGAAAGTGGAGTTGCTCAGTCGTGTCCGACTCTTTGCGACCCCATGGACTGCAGCCCACCAGACTTCTCCATCCATGGAATTTTCCAGGCATGAGTACTGGAGTGAGTTGCCATTTCCTTCTCCAGGGGATCTTCCCAACCCAGGGATTGAACCCAGGTCTCCTGCATTGCAGGCAGACACTTTACCATCTGAGCCACCAGGGAATCTCCACTTACATAGATTAGGGGAACAATATCTGAGTATAACATACTTGTTTGTCAAGTAGGTTCTGAGCCAAGAGGCGGAACCAATTTAAAGACAGAGTTTGGGGTAAATGCACAGTACATTAGCATAGCTTAAGACAAACATTTCCATAAGAAAAGTGCATTGGTTAACTCAAGGTTTGAGAATAGTTAACTTCAGGTGAAACCAGATGTCATTATGGCAACACAGTATTTTAAGGGAAACCTCCCTTTAAATTTGTATAGAGAAGAAAAAATTATCGCTAGTTTGTTTCCTCCTGCCACTTAAGAGAGATAAAAATGTCTGACACTTGCAGGCTATTTCCTCCGTTTGGAGATCCATGGCCTTCCTGCCTGTTACCCTCTCACTAGGAATCAGTCTTTGCTTTGCTTCGGTTTAGTTGCCACTTGTTTTTATAACAGCACAATCTGGTGCATCAAATCCTCTTTGGAAGATATCACTGCCCTTCTCTCTCCACTGCATTCTTGCTAGGAGTATTATTATCATTAACATAGGCACCATTCTACCTACATATTGTGTGGTTAAATGATCCCACCACATACTATCCAGGGACTTCCCTGATGGCTCAGGGAAGAATCCATCAGTTAGTAAAGAATACACCAACAATGCAGGAGATCCAAGATCTGGGTTTGATCCCCGGGTCAGGAAGATCCCCTGGAGAAGGAAATGGCAACCCGCTACAGTATTTTTGCCTGGGAAATCCCATGGACAGGGGAGCCTGGTGGGCTACCGCCCATGGGATTAAAGAGGCAGATAAAACTTGGAGACTAAACCACCACCACCACCAGCACATACTATCCAGGCTGCCCAAGAATCCCTTGTTGTATAATACACAATACACAGACCAAACTGTTTGCAATCATCTGTTTAAAGAAGGATTTAATTTCAAGTGTTTTCGGGTAACTAAGGTAAAATTCAAAGACTGCTATTTTTAGATTTACTCACCAAAGGTTATGTTGGGAACATAACAGCAGTGAAATGCAATCCATATGGCCTGATTTCAGACAAGAAAGGCAACTCTCTCCTGGAAAATATCCCCTTATCTGCAAAGCTGATGGCTGACATTCCTTTAAGGAGGACAGATAGGACTTCATCCCACAGTACCACTGAAAGCTAAAAATACAAGTACTTCAGAGAAGTAGCTCATTGATTTATATTTATTCCATGTTGTCAATGAGGGTGATCAAATCCTTTCCTGCAAGGAAATTCTGTTAGGAGGGAATCACACTTCTGAAGAGGAACAAAAGGGACTGCCCCTGAGGGAAGTAAAGCTGTTAGGCAAAGGAAGATAGGTCTCTCAAGGCCATTGTTCCCCTTCAACATTTTGCCTAAGGCCACCTCGATAGCAGCCCAGCTTGCTTAAGCATCTTGAAGAAATGAACTGGTGTGCTCTTTGAAGCTGAGAAGGGACTGTGCTAATGAAAGAGCCTGATTCTTAGTCTCCATTCTCCTATCTAATGTCTATTACTGTTTACACAGGGCAGTTGAAGTACTCCTGGCAACAGAGTGGAGAACAGAAGACACAGACGCTTACAGGTCTGCTTAATTCTTCCCATTCCCTCTATCCAGCTCAAAAAAGTAAAATGTAGAATCATGAACACTTCACAGATCTCTCTCTATATATGGGACTCTATGCCATGCAAAGTTAAGATAAAACTTTGGAATATGAACTCTTGATTTAGGATCTAAAACAAACAAATCAAAAGCACCTGACTTTAGCTATGACTGTATCAGTTCAGTTCAGTTCAGTTCAGTTCAGTCAGTCACTCAGTCATTTCTGACTCTTTGCGACCCCAAGAATCGCAGCACGTCAGGCCTCCCTGTCCATCACCAACTCCCGGAGTTCACTCAGACTCACGTCCGTCAAGTCCGTGATGCCATCCAGCCATCTCATCCTCTATTGTCCCCTTCTCCTCCTGCCCCCAATCCCTCCCAGCATCAGAGTCTTTTCCAATGAGTCAACTCTTCGCCTGAGGTGGCCAAAGTACTGGAGTTTCAGCTTTAGCATCATTTCTTCCAAAAAAATCCCAGGGCTGATCTCCTTCAGAATGGACTGGTTGGATCTCCTTGCAGTCCAAGGGACTCTCAAGAGTCTTCTCCAACACCACAGTTCAAAAGCATCAATTCTTCGGCGCTCAGCCTTCTTCACAGTCCAACTCTCATATCCATACATGCTGCTGCTGCTGCTAAGTCGCTTCAGTCGTGCCCGAATCTGTGCGACCCCATAGATGTCAGCCCACCAGGCTCCCCCGTCCCTGGGATTCTCCAGGCAAGAACACTGGAGTGGGTTGCCATTTCCTTCTCCAATGCATGAAAGTGAAAAGTGAAAGGGAAGTCGCTCAGTCATGTCCGACTCTTAGCGACCCAATGGACTGTAGCCTACCAGGCTCCTCCGTCCATGGGATTTTCCAGGCAAGAGTACTGGAGTGGGGTGCTAGTGGAAAAAACCATAGCCTTGCCTAGATGGACCATTGTTGGCAAGGTAATGTCTCTGCTTTTCAATATGCTATCTAGGTTGGTCATAACTTCTCTGCCATTCTAATTAATACCCCCATAATTAAGTTTCTGGGATAAGATTTCTCAGGATAGATATAAAAAGCCAACACAGCTTGGCAGGGGTTGTACTCCAAAACAGACAGAAGATAGATCTGCTGATCCCTGAACAAGGAGGGACTTGAGCCATCTTGAATGAGATGTGTTGTTCTGGGTAAATACCTCCAACTAAGTTAAAGTCTCACAGTCCTCAAGAAAAACATTCAGACCATACAGGATCTCAGAGAATGAGCTGGGAGTTCTTGGGTGTAGCTGCAGTCTCTCTTTGGGAATTCCTTCTAGCAATAGGAAATTTAGAGTTGGCTAAAGCCCCTACTATTCCTGTCATCACCTTATTGATGCTGCTTATGATTGCTCTTTGTATTATTAGTTGTCTAACCCATTTTGTCTCTGTCTAGGCCAATAAGTTACAACATGCCATGCCAGTTCAACAAGGATATATAAAAAACTATAGCCGACCACAGAAAATATCACTCACCCTTAGATGGACATCGCCATAAAGACTCTGGAGACTAGCAAGAGGGGGAGGCCCAATTCCCCTCAAGTTCCCAGTTCAGCAGGAAGTAGCCAGAGAGACCTTGATGTCCCTATTCCCAAAGAATTGGGCCTCCCATCTCTTGAGGGGGGAATGTTAGGTAGTTAGAATAGGAAAAAGGAGTTCAAAATGGGGTGGATAAAAGATAAAGAAGGGAAAAGCCAAAGGAACGTCTGAGGACCAGAGTGAGAACTTCAGGTAAAACAAACAGCCCTCCTGGCTAGCCCAATTTACATAAGG
The DNA here is from genome assembly GCF_001704415.2 of Capra hircus. NCBI lineage: Eukaryota > Metazoa > Chordata > Mammalia > Artiodactyla > Bovidae > Capra > Capra hircus. The sequence goes on along the minus strand of NC_030831.1, from coordinate 11,474,138 downwards.
CGGGCTCACGGGAGGGGGAAAAAAAAAAAAAAAACATAAAAAGAGGAGCCAAAATTGGGATGAGGGCTTCTCTTCTCTTCCTGTCTTTTGGGTCGGCCCACCCTCACGCCTCGAGGATGTATTTTTCTTTACTTTCTAAATGAAACTGAGCTATAACATGGGCCTGTAACACTGGCCCATCTGTTGTTTCAGATTTTTGCTGTGGCAAGACAGAACCAAGGAAATTACACATTCTCCCAACAAAATGTTTTGTCATGCCTAAGTATAGTTAGTCCTACATACTCTTGGGGTCCATATCCATTGAGAGACTTGTATTATAATAAAGTCACACAGTTGTCATTAGGTATCTAAAAAGGATCCATTCCAGAATCACTGTGGATACCAAAATCTAAAATGCTCAAATCACTTATACAAAATGATGCAGTACATTACTGCTCCGAGTTCCATCTAGAAGGTATTCGAGTTTTACAATGGCAAAATCTTCCAGAGGGACTTGTTAATATAACAGATAGTAACTAGGATCCTTATTTCTCCCATTGGCTAGGAAGGGAAGAAACAAATTCCTGTCACTTCCAAGAACTCTTTAACCTCTACTGTTTTATCTTAATTTTAAACTTACTTCTTTTGGCCAAAAGAGCTCCTGATGATTTATCACTGGATAAATATCTAAGGGCAAAACTTACCATTTTATATTTTAACAAAATTCCTGAGGTACTTTGGCAAATAAATTGAGAACCAGAAACACCCACCTCCACATTTGGCTGTTACCACAATAACCTAAACCAAACTTCAATATGACTTTGCTATTTCAGTCTTCATTAGTATCTATTCATTCGTTCAGGATTGTCCTGCTAAGACAACTGGCTTGATTGTTCATTTTTGGAACTTTCTAAGAGCCCTAGAAACTCCTCAGTGGAAAACATCAATAGACAGTTTGTGCCCTTAAATTATTTGAACTTCTGGCCACAATGGTAATGGTAAAGAACCTGTATGCCAATGCAGCTATAAGAGATGCAGGTTTGATCCCTGGGTGGGGAAGGTCCCCTGGAAGAGAACATAACAACCTACTCCAGTATTCTTGTCTGGAGAATTCCATGGACAGAACAGCCTGGTGAACTACCATCCCTAGGATCACAAAAAGTCTAACAAGACTGAAGTGACTTAGCACTCATGCATGTGCTGGCCAAAATCCTCATGTTACTCTGTTCACAAATCCTAGGCTATTTTATCATTTTTTTACTCAATCATAATCAAGTTCCTGCATTGAAAGATGCACCTTAAGCCAAACATCCAAATGACAAGAAATCCTGACATTCCCTTCTCCATTCTGAGACAGTCCTTCGTTGTGGAAAGCAATCAACACAGCTTTATCTCATAGACAGGTTGTGTTGGTGATGAACACCTGGAAAATAACATGAGCAAGTACATGAAAGCAGAAAACTTATGCGATGTTTAAAAAGTGGCAAGTGGCATATTTTGGCAAGGATTTCTCAGGTAGCACTAGTGGTGAAGAACCTGGGTGTCAATGCAGGAGACTTAAGAGACACAGGTTCGATTCCTAGGTGGGGAAGATCCCCTGGAAGAGGTCATGGCAGCCCAGTCCAGTATTCTTGCCTGGAGAATCTCATGGACAGAGGAGACTGACAGGCTAGAGTCCACAGGGTTGCAAAGAGTCAAGCAACACGACTGAAGCAACTTACACACACAGATATTTTAGCAAATTATCTGAAAACAGACACAGAACATAGAAAAACTGATGTAAGATCATATTGTCAAGGGTCTCAAAGCTTTAATCACTTTTAGACCAAGAGTTCCTCACTAAACTATACCAACACTTTGGGATGTCTTGATCAACAAAATTATGTGTGAATAGCATTGAATGAAATTCAGAAATAGTTTATTTGAAAAAATATTTAAAAGTCCAGTTTAAAGTTTTCATTATTACTTTGTATTGTCACATGTCTTCCCTGGCTTCCCACTTGGCTGAGTGGTAAAGGGTCCATCTGCCAATGCCGGGTGTGCAAGAGATGCAAGTTCAATCCTCAGGTTGGGAAGATCCCCTGTAGCAGGAAATGGCAACCCCACTCCAGCATTCTTGCCTGGAGAATCCCATGAACAGAGGAGCCTGGCAGACTACAGTCTACGAGGTCACAAAGAGTCAGACACAACTGAGCATACACCCACACATACACCCACACATACCCAGCATACACCCACACATACACCCACACATACACCCACACATACCCAGCATACACCCATACCTTCTTTAATGGGCCAGGGCCACTAATCTGGTGATCATTTTTTCAAGAATTGCTGATGTAGTAGACAAGACAGAGCAAAAATAAAATGTTTTGGGGGCAGAAACATGTCAAAATCTGTATTTGAATATTACTCTGACAAAAGAGTATACACTACCCTGGTTTTTCTGAAACTGTATGGAAAGGGAATATACCAGAATGTGTATGTCTGTGAACAGCACAGCAAAGGCAGTCATAATCAATTTCTAGTCCGAAATTCCTAGTAGAGTGCTTGATTATACAGCATTAACAAAAAAAATTTTAATTATGCATGGTGCCATGCTAGTATTAACACAAAAGTAAAGTTTAGATAAATGTTTATTCTCTAAGCACTAGAAATGCATGGCTTCTGGGAGGCATTTCTCATGATTTGAATAAAAGAAGCCACTGCTCTCTCTCTCACCCTTACTTCTTAAGAAGGGCAATGGAAAATGACAGCAACTACCTTGGGACTTAACTCCGTGTCTTCATGATGCATCAATAGAGATCAGCCTATACTAGGGTTTGGGGGCTAAAATAATTAAAACAATCAAGCCCAGGAGGGTTAGGCCTATTTCTGTCTGGTTTACCTTTTTGTCTATGTACCTGGCATGACGCCAAGCACATAACACTTACGTCAAGTGATCATACAAATAAAGGCTTGAAACATACCCAAATACACAGTTTATACAATGACAACAGCACTAAAAAGTGGGAAGTGAATAGAATGATTCCTCTCCTTTCAGGATATGCCTCTCTCTTACTAACCCAGTGTTGTTCTGCTGTCCTTGGTGCCTAAATCCTAACCTTCTGTCACCGTTGACTTGGGCTGCTACAATAGAAGCTTTTAGAGAACAGAAGTTCATTTCTCACAGTTCTGGGGGCTGAAAAGTTTCAGATCAACGCACTGGCACATCTGGTTTTTGGTGAGTGCTCTCTTCCTGGTCCATAAATGGCTCTCTTTTACTGTGTCTTCACAGAAGAGGATGGAGGAGTTCTCTCGGGTCTCGTTTATGAGGACATTAACCTTACTTAAGGGCTTCCCTGGTTGCTTAGAGGGTAAAGCAGCCGCCTGCAATGAGGGAGACCTGGATTCAATCCCCGAGTCGGGAAGATCCCCTAGAGAAGGAAATGGCACCCCACTCCAGTACTCTTGCCTGGAAAATCCCATGAACGGAGGAGCCTGGGAGGCTGCAGTCCATGGGGTCACAAAGAGTCCGACACGACTGAGCGACTTCACTTTCCTTTTCCTTTAACCTTGCTTATGAGGGCAGAATCTTCATGACCCAATCACCTCCCAAAGCCTCCAATTCTAGATACCAGCTTGTGAGGACTAGGTTTCAACATATAAATTGTGAGGAGACTTAAACATTCAGTCTAAGTTTAGCTCTAGTCAGGTCACAGGTGGTGAACTAATATTAGCTTTCACTCTAAGGTATTAAATATGAACAATGGCTCTATGCCACTTTACGGATATTGGTGTTCCATAAAGCTTGCTAACCAATGGTATGATATGATCTTACGCATTCAAGGCAATGATGCTGGAGGGAGAAGACTTTGAAGGGATTTAGTTATTGCTTCAGATTTTCAATCTGTACTTCTAAAATGTAATGAAAAAAAGAGTAAAATATGGATGTCAGAAATTGACAAATTGCACAGACTTTTCCTATTCAGCTCTTCTTTGTATAGCATTATATTTCTTAAGTTGAAATCAGTAAACCTATTATACAATATAGATGTTATACAGACAAAATATATATATGAAATGTGTTTAATTCATTATCACATCACCTAGAAAAAATATAACTTCATTTAAGTAAAAGATTTAAAAATTAAGACTACTTTTGAAGACTGCATCCTAGCAGTGAGGATACACTCTTCAAGTATAAGAATTATTGCTTATACAAGATCAGTATTTTAAATAATTTATGAATTAGCAGTGATTTTATTTAGATATGCATCTGTCTTTTAAACATTATTTTCCAATGGTTACTGCTTGATGTTATAGCATTTTCCTTTATATCACTATCATTACATCCATTACATATGTCCTTGTGTATGTTAAAGGAATTTGGGTCTGTGCCTTATCTTTCCTATTTGTTACTAAGTATCTTGAAAGGAATAAGCCATATCTTGTTTATTTATATGCTGTTAATTAGGACTTAATATATTTGCATTAAGTTGAATAGGATACTACAGGAAACTCATGTAATGATAACTACATGCTGGACAAAATTTTTTAGTGATAGGAATATATAATTTATTCCCTATACTAAACCTGTAAGTTACATATGGAGAAACCGAGGCAGTGATAAGTGAGTTGCTCCTGATCATACAGCCAGTTGGGAGCCAATATATGTTTGAATCCAGGTAATCATTTCCTAGGGGCTCCCTGGTGGATTAGCAGTAAAGAATCTGCCTGCAATGCAGGAGCTGCAGAAGATGAGGGTTTGATTCCTGGGTTGGGAAGAGCCCCTGGAGTAGGAAATGGCAACCCACTCCAGTATTCTTGCCTGGAGAATTCCATGAACAGATGAACCTTCTGAGCTATAGTCTATGGGGTTACAAAGAGTCAGACACAACTGAGCAACTAAGGATACACTCATATTATAAACACTATTCTTTACTGTCAGTTGTTTGACAAAAGAAACACACTATTCAGGAGTTTACATAGCTTTCAATTCTGTATTTAATGTTCTTCTTTATTCATGTATATGAATATTCATTCATACTGATTCATTCATATGCATATTCATATGTCTATATATATTCATATGTGAAATGCTAATTACAAATACATGTACATTGTAAAAAATTCAAAATAAGGAATGTTTTCATCAAAAGTTCAATGCTTTTTAGTCCTATGGGGGAGAAATAACCACTGCTAATAGCTGAGTGCCTATTCCATAAAACTTTATTTGCATGCATATGCTGTACTTTAAGGGACACATAGGATGCTCAGAGCAGCATTGTTCAAAGCAATAAAACAGTGGAAACAAAATAAATGTCACTTGATAGGCACAGAATTAATACATTGAGATATAATATTGATGGAATACTATAATATATTTGTCTTAGCTGTGTGTCCTGGGAAGCAGTCTCTGTGAAATGGAGCACGTAATTTATTGAGAAGTTGATTCAGAAAACTACAGTGGAAACACAAGGACAGTGACACTCAGAAGGAGGAAAAGTCAATAAAATGCATCAAAGAGCTGGTTTCCGGTGCAGATGCCTGGGGCTCATTCCCCTTAGAGACACACTAGGGAACTGTATGAACTGGATGTCAGGAGCTAAGTGCATGTACACTGTCACCTCAGTCGTGTCTGAATCTTTGCAATCCTATGGACTGTCACCCTCCAGCCGCCTCTATCCAGTCCATAGGATTCGCCAGGCAAGAATACTGGCTGCTACTGCTAAGTCGCTTCAGTCGTGTCCAACTCTGTGCGACCCCAGAGACGGCAGCCCACCGGGCTCCCCCATCCCTGGGATTCTCCAGGCAAGAATACTGGAGTGGATTGCCATTTCCTTCTCTAATGCATGAAAGTGAAAAGCGAAAGTGAAGTCGCTCAGCCGTGTCCAACTCTTAGTGACCCTATGAACTGCAGCCCACCAGGCTCCTCCATCCATTGGATTTTCCAGGCAAGAGTACTGGAGTGGTGTGGGTTGCAATTTCCTCTCCAGGGGATCTTACTGACCCAGAGATCGAACCTGATTCTCCTGCACTGTGGGCTGATTCTTTACTGTCTGAGCTACCAGGGAAGTTCCGGATGATAAAGGTCAATTCATTCCTTCATTAAAAGCAGCCTGGCATGCATGAACATATTCTTTGTGGCCTCAACAATCTGGTGGAAGTCATGGGGTGGCAAAGTTCAAATGGCTACACCTTGAAAAGTGTGAACGTGTTAGTCGCTCAGCTGTGTCCAGTTGTTTGCGACCCCAGGGACTGTAACCCACCAGGCTCCTCTGTCCATGGGATTTTCCAGGCAGGAATACAGAAGTGGATCTTCTCAACCCAGGGTTCCACCCTGGGTCTCCTGCACTGCAGGCAGATTCTTTACCATCTGAGCCACCAGGGAAATCTGGCTATGACTTATATTCACCTTACTCATTCTGAACCTTGCCTTGCACATCAGAGGGATTCAGTCGATACATAAAAATAGGATGAACAAGCGTACATAGTATATGATTTCATAATCAGTTTTTTTTAATGCTTTTTTTGTTTTTACCATGAAGATAACCTCTTAGAGATGTCTCGTATTAGTAACCTTCTTCCTTTGGACCACTGGCCCAGGACCTTCAACTAAACTGTGTTTTCTGAAGCCTGAGTGCCTCTATGTTCATGCAAGATTCCTTTTGAGCACCATGGTAATTCTGACAAATAGGAGCTCATTGAAACAGAACATGCCATTATGTTGTCATGAGAAACAAAGTACTGAATGCCTCCAGGTGAGTACAGGGAGGATCAGTTGAAGCAAGTCAGGCTTCATTGCCAATAGGTAAATAAATGAATCTCAGCTTTAGTCATCTGTCACTTAACTCGTGACTGATGAGGGAACACAAAAAGCAAATAACTTTTAGATTGCTTGGCAGTCTATCAGAGCATGATCTCTTAGGTACTTCAGTGCTTCATAATCTATATTTTGTCCTTTTGGATGTGTTCTTGTGATCTAGACACTGCTCCTGACTTATCATCCTAGTCCTCCCCATAAACTGGGTTCGCATTATTCCTCTTGGAGAGATATTCACCTATATCAAATGAACATTTCAATAAGATGTTTTCATTTCATTTTCAGCTGATTTAAACCAGCAGCTGAGCTCCAATTTGCAAGTTGAATTTGCCGGCTCTAAAATGCCACTGCTACAAACTAATACATAATTTGCTGTCCTTAATTCTCCTAGGATTTCATATCTTGCGACAGGGAGTTGGGGAAAGCAACATTCACATTTATTTCTTGAAGGGCTTGAAAATCATCTTCCCTTGAAAATAGAGAACAATTTCAAGTTATGTGCATGCATGTATAAATTTAAACAGTATATGTATATCCTGAATAAAATCAAATAAAGCAAGAGGATTATGCTTTATAATTGAAGAATTTTGCATGAAATATATTTCCCTAGACCGTATTTATGATATTTAAAATAGTAAAATCCAGAAAGCCCATATAAGTAGACAAGTCATAAAAAGAATACATTTTTAATATAGTAAAAATGTAGATAGCAAAAAGTTTTATAAGCATTTTAATGTCTTACATATTAACAGTCACCTAAAGAATAAGTGGCAGAATATAGCTCATGTATTATTACATTTTTTTCATTTAACAGTTCCAAGTTTAAATGTGAATACTCATAATCGAATAAATAAGTGGAAGATTCATAGTGAGACACTGTCTGTATGTGTTGAAGTCTCATTTTACTAATGGTAGCTGCTTAAATTATTTTCTTATATATGATATTTCTATAATGAAAGAGTAAATTATTTTGAAAAAAGAATTGCAGGAATAGATTTATTTGTTAACTATCAGACACATAGATTTCTTTAGCATAAAATATTTTAAAATGTCCATTAAATGCTATGCTTATGTTTTAACTGATTTAATAGTTTCCTCCTCTTTTTAGAGCAAAAAAAAAAAATGTAATTCAATATTTGGATTTATCTCTGTTCATAATGTCACTAGTATATATTGTACACAACATACACACAATATATAGAGTAAATATTGATTCTAGTAAAGTGATATCATATCACTGATAATACAATGGGCAGCTTTAATAACCTGTGACTCAATAGAGCTTTACTCATTACTGTCATTCACACATGTTAATATTAGCCTTCTTTCTCTGTCCTCACTGTCCCTTGTGTCAATAAAGGAACACAATAACAAATTTCTTTCCCCCCTCATCTGAACTGAGGAATGCAGTAATCACCTCTTTCCAGGCTCTATAAAGATAGCTGAGGCTGCACATGTGGCATTTTCATGCACAGAGCCTAGACTCAGTAAAGATAGTGTTTTGTTTTCTTTTTCCTCTTTGAAGTTGAGCTGAACAGGAAGTCAATTATGTGTTAGAAGGTATCTCAGTTCAGTTCAGTTGCTCAGTCGTGTCCAACTCTTTGCGACCCCATGGACTGCAGCTCACCAGGCCTCCCTGTCCATCATCAACTCCCGGAGTTTACTCAAGTTCATGTCCATCGAGTTGGTGATGCCATCCAACCATTACATCCTTTGTCATCCCCTTCTCCTCCTGCTTTCAATCTTTCCCAGCATCAGGGTCTTTTCCAGTGAGTCAGTTATTCACATCAGGTGGCCAAATTATTGCAGTTTCAGCTTCAGCGTCAGTCCTTCCAATGAATATTTAGGACTGGTTTCCTTTAGGATGGATCCAACCAATCCATCTCCTTGCAGTCCAAGGGACTCTCAAGAGTCTTCCCAACACCACAGTTCAAAAACATCAGTTCTTCGGTGCTCAGCTTTCTTTATAGTCCAACTCTCACATTCATATATGACTATTGGAAAAACCATAGCTTTGACTAGGTGGAACTTTGTTGGCAAAATAATGTCTCTGCTTTTTAATATGCTGTCTAGGTTGGTTATAACTCGTCTTCCAAGGAGCAAGCGTCTTTTAATTTCATGGCTGCAGTTACCATCTGAAGGTATTTAGCATCACATTTAAGGAAGTCCTTTAGTAAAATATCTGCAGATTGGTGAAGCCTACAGAGATTCTGTAACTGAAATATGAAGAGAAAAATGTTTCTGGAGTATAGAGCTGATGAAATGATTTGGCATAGACAAGTGCCTTACATATTATATTATGTAAGTGGAACTTCCCAGGTAACTCAGTAGTGAAGAATCTGCCTGCCAATGCAGGTGATAAGAGTTTGATCCCTGGGTCAGGAAGATACCCTGGAGGAGGAAATGGCTATCCCGCTTCAATATTCTTGCCTGGGAAAGCCCATGGACGAGGAGCCTGGCAGGCTAGAGTCAATGGAGTCACAAAGAGTTCGACACGACTGAGCAAGTAAGCACACATGCACAAACACATATTATGTAATCACATATAATATCATTTAAAATATATAGTTTTATTATAATATTATTTACATAAACATAGTTATTAGATATTATTGACATCTTGGTGCTTCAGTGGATCACTATTACATTACAAGCATTTGTGCAAGAAAAACAGTGAGCCTAATGTATATGAAGTAGTAAGCATTTGTCAAATTGTTTCCAAAGCAATCTTATTCCTTCTAGAAAATAGAAATGAAATGTGTTTATAGATAGCTCAGTTGGTAAAGAATCCACCTGCAAAGCAGGAGACCCTGGTTCAATTCCTGAGTCGGGAAGATCTACTGGAGAAAGGATAGGCTACCCACTCCAGTATTCTTGGGGTACTTGGCTACCCACTCCAGTATTCCCTTGTGGCTCAGCTGGTAAAGAATCCATAATGGAGGAGGCCTGGATTCGATCCCTGGAGAATGAAAAGGCTACTCATTTCAGTATTCCGGCCTGGAGAATGGGGTTGCCAAAAGTCAGACACAACCGAGCGATTTTCACTTTCTAAATATCACACAATATTATGCAGAGTTCTCAGAGAAATAAAATTTTTAGCATTCGTTTAGAAGGGAAATGGTGTAACCAGTAATTTACAGTAGGTTGCAGCTCACTTTGTCCAGAGTTTTGATTCAGAGATTTAGAAACATACACAAAAGCGTTACAATCCCAGGTGCTGAGATCTAATTAAAGAATAGTTCTGGGGCCAGAAGTCAAGATCTGCAATGTTCACACATCTTTTCTTTTTTTAATATGGTAAAATAAGAAATCCTACTTAGCATGACTTATTTTTGGTTAATGTGGTCATGCAAATCAGAAATAAATGCTCATAACAAATTACTTACGTGTATTTGGAGTGTATGTGTAACGCATATAGATATACTCCTTTCTTCTTTAATATTAAAATATTTGACATAATTATTTAGAATACTTAAGAGCAAATGTTTTAGGATAAGAAATGTAAATGTTTCCCTTACATGTCAGAACAGGACGGCAGTAAAATGTTTCTGTTGCTCTTCTACTTCATTGACAATCTCTTTAGGGCTCATGTAACAAGGACAACAAATATGGCGCCTTAAAGCCACAGAAATCTATTATCTGACAATTCAGGAGGCCAGAAATGTGAAACCAAAGCGTAAGAAGTGTTGTTTCCTTCTGCATGAGTGCTCAGTCATGTCCCACACATACTACCCCATGGACTAGACCTGTCAGGCTCCTCTGTCCATTGGATTTTCTAGGCAAGAATACTGAAGTGGGCTGCCATTTGCTCTTCCAGGGGATCTTTCAGACCCAGAGATTGAACCTGGGTCTCCTGTATGGGCTGGTGGGTTCTTTACCACTGAGCCACTAGGGAAGTTGTGGTTCGTTCTGGAGACTCTAATTAAGAACCAGTTGTCCCAGGTCTATCCCCTTGCTTCTGGGGTTGCTGAATTGCCTTGGTGTTTCTTGGATGGCAGCTGTATCTCTCCAATCGCTGTCTCTATTTTCACTTGACATTCTTCCCTGAGTGGTTCTACGTGTCTTCTCATGGGCTTCCCAGGTGTGACTAGCAGTAAAGAACCTGCCTGGAATGTAAGAGACACGAGACAGCGATTCGATCCCTGGAGAGGAAAGATCCCCTAGAAAGGGAAATGGGAACTCACTCCTGTATTCTTGCCTGGAAAATTCCACGGAGAGAGGAGCCTGGCGGGCTACAGTCCATGGGGTCTCAAAGAGTCTAACATGACCGAGCATGCTCACCATAAGCATCTTCTTATAAGGACAATGAATTACATTGTCCTTATTTCATGCAAATCAGAAATAAATGTTCATAACATATTACTTACATGTATTTGGAGTGTATGTGTAACGTATATAGACATACTCTTTTCTTCTTTAATATTAAAATACTTGACATAATTATTTAAAATACTTAAGAGCAAATGTTTTAGTATAAGGAATGTAAGTGTTTCCCTTATAAGCCAAAAAAGGATGACATATCCTTTATGTCATATCTTTTACCCAAATCCATAATCTAAGGTTCTGGGTTGACATGAATTTTCAGTTCAGTTCAGTCGCTCAGTCATGTCCGACTCTTTGTGATCCCATGAATCACAGAATGTTAGGCCTCCCTGTCCATCACCAACACTCGGAGTTTACCCAAACTCATGTCCATCGAGTCGGTGATGCCATCCAGCCATCTCATCCTCTGTCATCCCCTTCTCCTCCTGCCCTCAATCCCTCCCAGCATCAGGGTCTTTTCCAATGAGTCAACTCTTCGCATGAGGTGGCCAAGGTATTGGAGTTTCAGCTTCAGCATCAGTCCTTCCAATGAACATCCAGGACTAATCTCCTTTAGGATGGACTGGTTGGATCTTCTTGCATTCCAAGGGACTCTCAAGAGTCTTCTCCAGTTCAAAAGCATCAATTCTTCGGCGCTCAGCCTTCTTCACAGTCCAACTCTCACAGCCATATATGACCACTGGAAAAACCATAGCCTTGACTAGACGGACCTTTGTTGGCAAAGTAACGTCTCTGCCTTTGAATATGCTATCATCTAAGTTGGTCATAACTTTCTGTCCAAGGAGCAAGCGTCTTTTAATTTCATGGTTGCAAACACCATCTGCAGTGATCTTGGAGCCCAAAAAAATGAAGTCTGACACTGTTTCCACTCTTTCCCCATCTATTTCCCATAAAATGATGGGACCGGATGCCATGATCTTTATTTTCTGAATGTTGAGCTTTACGCCAACTTTTTCACTCTCCTCTTTCACTTTCATCAAGAGGCTTTTTAGTTCCTCTTCACTTTCTGCCATAAGGGTGGTGTCATCTGCATATCTGAGGTTATTGATATTTCTCCCGGCAATCTTGATTCCAGCTTGTGCTTCTTCCAGCCCAGCATTTCTCATGATGTACTTTGCATACAAGTTAAATAAGCAGGGTGACAATATACAGCCTTGACGGACTCCTTTTCCTATTTGGAACCAGTCTGTTGTTCCATGTCCAGTTCTAACTATTGTTTCCTGACCTGCATATAGGTTTCTCAAGAGGCGGGTCAGGTGGTCTGGTATTTCCATCTCCACACACTAGTAAAGTAATGCTCAAAATTCTCCAAGCCAGGCTTCAGCTATTGTGAACTGCGAACTTTCAGATATTCAAGCTGGTTTTAGAAAAGACAGAGGAACCAGAGATCAAATTGCCAACATCCACTGGATCACTGAAAAAGCAAGAGAGTTCCTGAAAAAGATCTATTTCTGCTTTACTGACTATGCTAAAGACTTTGACTGTGTGGATCACGATATACTGTGGAAAATTCTGAAAGAGGCATGAATTCAACCCTCTTTCCTTTCCTCCAGAATATCTTCAGTGGTCCAGACTCTGAAAATGAGTGGCCTCACATAGACACAAAGAGAATATTGTATATATTGCCTTAAGAAAAGCATATGGGCTTTCCTGGTGGCTCAGTGGTAACAAACCCACCTGCCAATGCAGAAGACTTGCGTTTAATCCCTGAGTTGGAAAGATCCCCTGGAAGCGGAATGGCAACCCCCTCCAAATTCTTGCCTGAAGAATCCCCATGGACAGAGGAGTCTTGCAGGCTACAGTCTATGGGGTTGCAAAAGAGTCAGACACAACTTACTGACTAAACAACAACAACAAAGAAAACCATCTAACAACATCTCAGTCAATTGTATAGGAACATATAAAAGCATTTTAGAAAATATTTTGCTTGTCCTTCGGTTTCATAAGTTGTATTGACATATAATTTTGTTTCATATCAGCATCTAAACTCTATGCCAATCATTCATGTTTAATTCTAAGAACAGATTGGAGAAATTCTTCAAAACTTACCTCTAATAGACATTTGATTTAAGAATGCTAGTAATTTCTTTCTAGTCATTGCAGGGCAATGAATGGTATGTATGATGGAGGGGTACAGAGAGAAAGAAACTTGCATATGCTATTGTGCTCTGAAATACTTTCTTTGACAATCAGAGAATATAGAAGTACTGATAATTCTATAGACTGCCACATCATAACTTTTAAATATTCTCTTTTTTCCTAGAAAAAAAAATAGAATTGTGCTATTTATTTATCTGATTGTGGTATATGCTTCAGAGCTTTGCCCTTTGAACCTGAAGAAGAGACAAAAAAATTATTTGAGTCTGTTTTTAAAAAATTCTTTGTTTATTTAATAAACAATAAGTATTGTATCTCTTATCTATGTATCTATTCTTTTAGTGTGAAGACTTCAGGAAAGCAAACATTTGTGAAGATAAATTTACATGGACTGAGCATGTGAAATGCTACAGAATTTGGAACTGATATCAATAGAAATTGAATATGAAAGTCTACATAGTATCTTTTCAGAAATCGTTCTAAATTTCACTTAACAGTTGTTTGGAAAACATAAGATTCTTGAGGTAAATAGGCAAAACTTATATAGTTCCAGAATGTAAAAACATTGCTATTTGCATTCTTACTGAGAAAGTTGGCTTTCCACGATCTCCCTGTGTGAAGGTTCTTCAGACTCCCCAGTGAGAGTCTCCTTAAAAAGCTAGCAAGCAATGTTTCTGACTGAGTGAATATAATTGTGACTGAGTAAGCATGCTTGTTTTGTTCTTATTAAAGAACACATGGTATGTGGATAATGTTCAGTTTCCACAACATGTACTGTCATTTGCAAAATGTTTTATTAAGCTAGACCACCAAAGTTAATTGAATTTGATGAAAAGCAATCAAAACAGAAGTTACCTCAAGACTTTAACCCAAATTAAGATGTTCAGTAACTAAACTTTAATTGGTTGCTGGTTAAATCCTTAGGAAACTAAATAAGTTTTAAAAAATTAACTAAATTCTGGATGTGTATTTACTTTCTTTTCCCTGGGTAGTTATACTTAAATCATTCCAGAAGCCACTGAGGAAACCAATATGAAGTTGGGAAATACTAATAAATAAGACATCTTGGCTGATGGTACACCTGAGACAGGGTGATTATTATTTCAGTTAAGGAGACTATTTCTCTGAGCCAAAAATTCAATAGCAATGGACTATAAATATAATGTCATAATTATAAATTGCAGAAGAAGTTTTGCATGTATCCTACACCTAAAAAAATGTCTGGCCATATCATTTTCCAAGACATATTTTTGCATTTTCGTAGCAGTGTTACATTTTTTGACATTCTTATTTTTAAGAAATAGTCTCCCTTATAAATAAATGTGTTATGGTCATTGCTTTAAACCCATTTCATTTGGTATGTCCATATCACTTGTCTAATTTTCACAGGATGAGATAAAATGTATTAAAATCAATCATCTTCATTGTTTATCTTCCCTTGGTCTTTCATGCTATCCTGATCTTTCCTCAAATTATCTTACATGTTGACTGAGGAGACCCTACAGGTAAAGGGATGGTGTCGAACATAAGTTGCTGGAAAAGGCATAACATAAAAGAAGGTAGGATCACTCTTGCCAACATGCTGTGGTTTGGTAATCTGCTTGGGAGTTTCTGTTGCTGTGTTAGTCAGTCAGTCGTGTCCAATTCTTAGTGACTCCATGGACTCTTGCCCACCAGGCTCCTCTGTCCATGGGATTCTCCAGGCAAGAATATTGGATTTGGTTGCCATTCTTTTCTCCAGGGGTCTTTCCAACCTGGGTGTTGAACCTGGGTCTCTTGCACTGCAAGCAGATTCTTTACCATCTGAGCCATTAAGAAAGATACCAGTCAGTTTTGTCAGAAACATGGTGAACTACACATCATGTGACTCATGATGGGCAGACTATAGCTATTTGTAGTGTTAAAACATTTTTGATTATGAATACATGAGGGTTTTATGAATACCTGTTTTTATTACAAGTATTCTTTTGTAACATTATGGCTTTTTAATGAGAATTGAGTGAAAGGATTTTTCTGCATTTGAGGGAAAACATCAAAACTAATGTCTTGCGTGTACTCTTGTGCAGATGGAGTCCCAAACTAAGTGGTCAGGAAAGAGACTTCAAACAATTATGGTATCATTTCAAAAAATTGAATATTCTATGTGATTGTCTATTATAGCAGATTTTAAAGAAGAACAGCACTTTTATGCCTCCTAAGTTACTTTGTTAAAAGTAGGACAAAATGGGGGGGAAAAAAGATAAAGCTTCATGTGAAAATTCTTTTGCAAAGAAGAAAATAATGTTCAGGTTATAGACTGGCTGCCATGGTCCAACAAGAGATGAAGATGTGAATCAATGGGAGACTGCTTTGCTGGGAGTTTTCACTCTTTTATCTTTCATGAAGCAGATGCTAAGTAAGTGAGGGTGATCTGTTGAAACGTCCTGCCCTTAAACACTGATAGAAGGATAGGTCGCGTCAGGGTGACACGTCTTAGAGTACGTACTGTTTCACTTATCTGATGAGTGAAGACCCTAATCATGTACGTCAACTTGTTTTTGTTTCCCCATAGCCTTGTACTATGTAAATTTGTTTGCTATCTTTTCTTATTTTGTAACCAAAATAATTGTCAAACTCTACTCAGTACTCAGCAAAATATGACAAATGATCACATATCCATCAAGAAGTATTAATACTTCCAAGTGAGTTCTTCTAATTTTGAAAAATGATATGCTTCAGTAAATTTTATTATATAAGCTAATGCTTTCTTAATTAGTTATCCTCATAAAGGAATTAACATGCAAAATTTCAAAATATTCAATATTTGCCAAGTTAAAAGTTTAGACAACTATTTGAATAGAAATAGAAAATAGGAGCTATCCTTGACTAGACAGGGATTAGAATGCAAGATATGATAGTTCATTGTTTAGGCACAATATTAGTTTGCCTTTGCAATGATTTTTATTTAGTGACTTGCACTCAGATAAAAAAAATTAATGGAAAATAAATAAGGCAAGATGAAAGAAACTTAATTTCTAGAATGAAATAAAAAACAAATATTTATCAACATTTTCAAAGTAAAAATGAAAGTGACCTTCTAAATTCTTATTCCTATATGATTCAATAAATATTTGTGCTCAACCTGCATAAACACTGGGACATCCAATAGATACACACATTTTAATCATATATTCATCACACCTGTATTATATATGTCAGCTTGTTCTAGTTCTACTATTTACTCAAGTGGCAACACCTTACATCTAAACTTTATGATATTTAAACAGTATTGGAAAAAGAAATTTGCATATATTTATTCTTATCAGGGGCTTCCCTGGTGGCTCCACAGTAAAGAATCTGTCTGAAATGTAAGAGATGCTGGTTTGATTCCTGGGTCAAGAAAATCCCCTAGAGAAGAAAATGTCAACCCACTCCAGTATTAGTGACTGCAGCCATGAAATTAAAAGATGCTTGCTCCTTTGAAGAAAGGTTATGACCAACCTAGATAGCATATTAAAAAGCAGAGACATTTACTTTGCTAACAAAGATTTGTCTAGGCAAAGCTATGATTTTTCTAGTAGTCATATACGGATGTGAGAGTTGGACTATGAATAAAGCTGAGCACCAAAGAATTGATGCTTTTGAACTGGAGTGTTGGAGAAGACTCTTGAGAGTCCCTTGGACTGCAAGGAGATCCAACAAGTCTACCCTAAAGGAAATCAGTCCTGAATATTCATTGAAAGGAGTGATGCTGAAGCTGAAACTGCAATACTTTGGCCACCTTTTGTGAAGAACTGACTCATTTGAAAAGACCCTGATGCTGGGAAAGATTGAAAGCGGGAGAAGGGGACAACAGAGGATGAGATGGTTGGATGGCATCATGACTCAACGGATATGAGTTTGAGTAAGCTCCGGGACTTGGTGATGGACAGGGAAGCCTGGTGTGCTGCAGTGCACAGGGTCACAAAGAGTTGGACACTACTTAAAGACTTCACGACAAGTCTTATCAGAGAATTTCTTATAATCTAAGACAGACATTATGAAAAGGAAACTGGTCAGAACATTATACCAATAAACACTAAGCTGTTCGAAAAGTACCTATTAATCAATATAATGTAGATGTGTAGAAGACCAAGAGAACTGATGGCAAGAGATAAGACAGAAAATTAGAAAAAAGGAAATTGGATATGTGATGTCAATTTCCAAGATGTACAAATTTTAGTTCAGTGGAAAAGTGCAAAATGGAATCTAGTAATTCCCTTAATTTCAGAAAGTTTCTGTGTGCATCAGCCTTGCTCCTCTCACATTATGGAGAATGCTCTAGTTGCTCTGAAATACTGGCATCTTTTGCTGGTTAAAAAAACCTTCAATTATCTGGTGTAGTTTTCCTAGGTCCATCATAAAACACATTCTCATAGAACATATATTTATGGGGATGATGTAAACAAGAATATAAATGTTTTTTGAATCCCTAATTATTCCTTTTAGTCTTTATTCTGATTTCTGGTGGAGGTAAAGAAAATATTTTGAAATTTAAATTATGAACATTTAACTTGGAAACCTGAATTTAACGTCACAAGAGTTGTTACTTCATCAAATATCTTTGAACTTATTCTTGGATTTTGACTATGTTCATCTAAATTCAATTGCACAGGCTTTTCCTGGTCTAATAAAAGCACACTCTTACTCTTTCTAGTTAATAATTTTATTGAGTACTCATGCTTAAATAACATGAGAATTAAAACTAAACTTCAATTTTAGAAAGAACGCCCTGTGTTTTAAAGTGGATTATATTTGATCCCTTTAGAGTCTTGTTGACTTAAATTTTAAAAAGTGTGTTGGACCTTTTTGCCTTTGAAAATATTTCAATTTTAATGGCTTTTGCTTCATAACTAGAACTTAATATGCAGAGCTTCCCTGATGGCTCAGACGGTGAAGAATCTGCTTGTTATGTGGTAAACCTGGGATCGATCCCTGGGTTGGAATGATCCCCTGGAGAAGGTAACAGCTACCCATTCCAGTATTCTGGCCTGGAGAGTTCCATGGATTCTGTGTCCATGGGGTTGCAAAGAGTTGGACATGACTGAGTGACTTTCACTTTCACTTTCCATGCACAAAACAATTAATTAAATGTTAGCATGTAAAATCTGAATATAGATTTGGAGACATGTTAATTTTGTTATTGCTAGTTTAATTTTATAAAATCTTGGCTTTCTAATTATAAGAAATAAAGACCTTATTTCAGAATTAGTAAAAATAAAGTTTATGCCACATAAGATCAAGAAACTGAAGCATCTGTGGGTGTTTCTTTCTTGTACAATATTGTAAAGGTGTTTAAGTTGGAAATTAGCATTTTGGTCTTTCCTGCAAATTTTAACTATGCATCATACAGTAAAAAAAAAAACAAGATAAATTTTTATTGGATTGGACTTTTTCAGTGAAAATTGACACTACTGGACTATGATAGTCATTAATTAACTTTCATATATCTTTTGGAAACACACACATACACACACACCCCACACCCCACACACAAACAAAACTGGGAAAACCATACCAGAATTGATTTGATGATCAGACATTTTAAAATACAACACATTTTAAAATTTCTTTCCATATAATTCATCCTCTTTTTGATTAATTTGTTTCATTTATCATGTTATTGATTTATGCTATCAATAGTTTTCTGAAACATATTTAAAACATATTCCTGAGTAGTTTTTTTAAAATAGATGAAACAAGTCACTAATAATTCATATTTTTATTCTAGTTTTTTTCTCTCTTTTAATACCTAATATGTACAAATAGAATGAAGTAGTTCTTCAAAATATAAAGCAAACACTTAATACATTTTTCAGGAAAATTTTATTTCTTTTAAACTTGTAAATCTTTTAACCTGCTTAAGTGTTAAAGAAGGTTAAATGTTTACTCCTGGTCCTTTTCAACAATTTTTACAATATTTGCTATTTTTAAATGGCACGTTTTGCTATCTAGCCATTTCACCTTCATTATCTGAGATGCAATAATTATTTAAAACACCAGGCTGTGATAATGGTATTAATAAACAAATTTATACTTGTAATTTTTTATGGCTGATATGATTTCTGAGACTTGTCTTATAGTATTCAGTGAGGGCAGAAGTTAATAGAGACAAACAAAATATTTGACCATGACTTGAACAATTGTTATTGTTGATGTCATTTGGTCCCTTGAACTGCAAGGAGATTCAACCAGTCCATCCTAAAGGAAATCAGTCCTGAATATTCACTGGTAGGACTGATGCTGAAGCTGAAGCTACAATACTTTGGCCACCTGATGTGAAGAACTGACTCACTGGAAAAGACCCTGATGCTGGGAAAGATTGAAGGAGAGAGGAGAAGGGGGACGACCGAGGATGAGGTGGTTGGTGGCATCACCAACTCTATGGACATGAGTTTAAGCAAGCTCCGGGAGTCGGTGATGGACAAGGAATGCTGGCATGCTACAGTCCATGGGGTCACAAAGAGCTGGACATGACTGAGTGACTGAACTGAACTGAACTGTTTAGTCCCTAAGTCATTTCTGACTCTTTGATATCTTGTGGACTTCCAGGCTCCTCTGTCCGTGGGATTTCCCAGCAAGAATACTGGAGTGGGTTGCTGTTTTCTTCTCCAAGTAATCTTCCTGACCTAGGGATTGAACTTGCATCTCCTATGTCTCAGGCATATTCTTTACCCCTGAGCTACCTGGGAAGCCATGCAATTGTTAAATCTAGGTAAGGAGTATGTAAAGATTCAACACACTATTCTATCACTTGTGTATGTGTTAGAAATCCTCTGAAATAACGTTTTCTGGTTTTGTTTTGGCCATACTGTGTGGTTGGTGGGATGTTAATTATTCAACCAAGGATCTAACTGGTGCCCCCTTCAGTGCGAACAGAGTCTTAACCATCGGACTGCCAAGGAAGTCCCTGTAATAAAGTGTTTAAAAATATGATAGAATTTGTACATTGTTATCCTGTATCAATCCATCCTTAGATTATGATTATCATAAAGCCAGAGCATGATAATTCCCATTTTGAAACCAGAAAACTGAAGCAAAAAGGAATTGTATTATATCTATTCTCTGGCCTAGAGAATTCCATGGAATACCCAGTCCATTGGATTGCAAAGAACTGGACACAACTGAGCGACTTTCACTTCACTTCACTTGACTTGATCGCCCCACAGTGATTACGTGATATTTATTGGTTATCTGAACCTATATATGTACAGTTACACATAAACCTCTGTGTGTAATATACAGGGATTTGGATTAGTGGTGGAGGCTTGCAGTGGAGGAAGAAATGGCAACCCTCTCCAGTATTCTCGCCTGGAGAATCCCGTGGACAGAGAAACCTGGTGGGCTGCAGTCCATGGAGTCACAAAGAGTTGGACATGACTGAAGTGGCTTAGCATGCATACATGGAGGGTTACAGATGGCTCTGAGTGCAATATCATCTTCCAGTAGTAGCTAGAAGCCTTTCCTGTACACAGTTGCATGGAGTTACAGAAGAGAAACAGAGAATATCTAATCAGAAATCTATGGGAGAGTTTTAAAAGCTGGACAAGGAAGTCTCTCTCAGCCGTATGCTAAAACGTCTCCCAGCTTCCCTAGTGAGGAAGAAAGAAATGCTAATACGGAACCATGACGCACATTAATTATAGTGTTGTACTCATCTGTTTCTCTTTCTTCTCTCTAGTAACTTTTAGAAAGTAACATTCTGTTCTCATTATTGAGTGGGTTTAAGTACTGTCAATACATTTTGTTGTGGTGGTTTTCCTTTTGTCTCAAATTACATAACTCTTCAGTTATTAAGTATATGTTGGAAGGCATCCAAATATAAATTATACATATATAAATAGAAATGATATTTGGATAGTTCACATATTAAAATTGCTGCCAAAATTATTATTCTCAGTGGATAGGAAATAAATCTGTGTACTCGACAAAGTGCTTTCTGTAGCTTACCATCTGGGTAGGCTACACATGACATCTACAATAAACACTCAATGTACATTTGTTGAATATATCTGAAAGGAAGGATCTAACTATTGGAACAAGCCTTCAGATCTTAAGGTATAATATATTCTAATATTGTCATTCTTTTTTTTAAGAAATGTCAATATGAAATTCAAAATGATTCATGTAAAAGGACAAATGTTACTGGAGACATCAAGTTTTATCTTGGAAATGTAGATCTCAAAAGAACATCATTAAATAAAGGAAAAAGAAATAAAAATAAAATAAGGAATAAAAATTAAAAAAACTGGGCAAGTGGCAAGCTAGTGACTTTTCTTGAAACAACCGGAGAACTGAGGACTCAGAGCAAACAACCCAATATGTGGGTAGAGATAGGTCCCTACTGTGACAATAAGAAAAAAAAAAAAAAAAGACTTAAGTTTTTGTGTACCTGAGCAGATGACATTGGATATCCTCTAAACCAGTAAGAAGATACAGCTAATTTTTTTTGTTTTATTTTTTTCACTTTTACAATATTGTGTTGCTTTCTGCCATACGACAATGTGAACCAGCCATAACCACGCATATATCCCCTTCCTCATGAGCCATCCTCCCGTCCCCCAATCTATTAACACATATATATGGAATCCAGAAAAATGGCATTGATGAGCCCTATTTGCAGGGAAGGAATGGAGATGCAGGTGCAGAACACGGACTTGTGGACACATTGGGGGAGGAAGTAAATGGGATGAATGGAGAGAGCTGCATCAACATATATACATTACCATGTGTAAAACGGATGGTAGGTGAGAAGTTGCAGCTAAATATTTTGAATGAATTGCTAATGATCGAGCATGGTTGGTATAAGAAGGTGACATTCTGGGGGCTTCCAGCAAAAAAATAAAATAAAATAAAATAAATGCCTGCTCTTGCAGTCTTTCTTCTCTAAACCCACCAGGCATTTGTAGAGAAGATTGCAGATGAAACCACTGAGAGATGGATGAGCAGTCACTGGTGAGACTCTGCTCATTTCCACCTGCCCTATCCACCCCATGGAATAAAAGACGTATTACTCAGGGGAAAGAATAAGAAAACTTAGGGCTGCTGGAAACTGAATAGAAGCCAATAAGAAAAATCATCTCTCTGGGCAAGAGGCAGGAGAATCTGCAAAGTCACAGACCTGAAACCCAGGTACACATTGCCTGCCAAAGTCTTCATCAGAGTTAATCAGAATAGCAAAGGATGTCCCACCTCCAGATTCAGAATGGTGGGTGCAGAGACTGAGAGCCAATCGAAAAGATTCCACTGTAGAAAACACCCAAGCCCTTCTGCTGCTGCTGCTGCCAAGTCGCTTCAGTCATGTCCGACTCTGTGCGACCCCATAGACGGCAGCCCAACAGGCTCCCCCAGCCCTGGGATTCTCCAGGCAAGAACACTGGAGTGGGTAGCCATTTCCTTGTCCAGTGCATGAAAGTGGAAAGTGAA
Source organism: Capra hircus (assembly GCF_001704415.2). Lineage (NCBI taxonomy): Eukaryota > Metazoa > Chordata > Mammalia > Artiodactyla > Bovidae > Capra > Capra hircus. Next base: position 11,451,487 of record NC_030831.1, on the reverse strand, counting down.
AGGGAAGTCGCTCAGTTGTGTCTGACTTAACGACACCATGGACTGCAGCCCACCAGGCTCCTCCGTCCATGGGATTTTCCAGGCAAGAAAGAGGACCCTAAATCTTTTCTGTTATGTTCTTAACCTTTGGGATGTTATTTGTTTTATAAAAATCACTACAACCTTCTAAATTTCATTGTGTGATATATTGACCAAAATAAGTCATTTATTATTATGATATGTGCATTTTTCATATATTCCATGCATCTATGTGCTTATTCTTCTGAACAGCTATTCATACTTCAAAGATGGATGCCTGCATGTGTGTTAAGTCACTTCATTCATGTCTGACTCTTTGCAACACATGGACCATAGACCACCAGGCTCCTCTGTCCCTGGGATTCTCCAGGCAAGAATACTGGCATGGGTTGCCATGCCCTCTTTCAGGGGATTTTCCTGACCCAGAGATTGAACCCGCATGTCTTGTGTCTCCTGCCCTAGCAGGCTACTTTCTTTACCACTGGTGCCATTTAGGAAGCACTCCAAGAGAGATATAGCCATTCCAAAATATTTACTGAGTCCCTATTACATGCCAGCCATAGTTCTAAGTGCAAAAGAAATGATAGAAAACAAAAAATAAACTAGTGTCTATAATTAAACCAGGGCTCCTGCATTGCAGGCAGATTCTTTACTGTCTGAGCCACCAGGGAAACTCATAATACACAATATAAATAAATAAATAACATTATTTCAATTAGTTATATGTGTTGTAAATATAAAATAGGCTAAAAGAAAGTAATCAGAGTCTGCAAAGTAGACATTTTAAATTAGGTGATTACAATTGAGTAATGCCCTTAAATGTTGAGAAGGAGCGAGCCACACAATCCTTTGAAAGAAAATTAGGTCAGGGAAAAAGGAAAGCAAATATCAGAGAATGGAAACTATGTGTCCGAATGTCTCAGAAATGTCCAGAATGGCTAGGGCATAATGGAGCATTAAAGATAATAGCACAAGTTGACATTGGAGAACTGGGTAGGTAGTTCCAGATCATGGAAAGCCATGTGGGCCATGAAAAATTGTCTGCAGTTCTGTTCAAGTTTAATCAGAAGCCATTGATGTAAAATTAAAGGAATGTCATAACCTCATTTAGTTTTGGGGGGAAAAATACAGTTCTTCTAAGGAGACTGTAATAAAGGGGAATAAGATGAAAAAAAAATATTGTTGTAAATCAAGTAAGGCATAGCTAGGAACAAGGAAATCATCCATTCTACAGATGAAGCATGTAATGACACTATTCTAGCTCTGGGGCTAAATGCAAACAAGACCAGACTAATTAATACCTCCTTTCTAAGTTATATCATGAATGCTCCAAGCAGTTTGCTCTTTCACTCAAGTTTCCATTACTTTACATATACATGTCTTATTATATAAAATTTATCAAAATGTATTTGTCTTCCGAATTAAACTTTGGGCTTCTTACGGATAGATTGTTTATTTCAGCTTTAGTATATTTTCTATACTTTGTGCCCAAACCAAGCAAAAGGAGAAATATTTCCAAATACATGTTTTTAATTTTAAATAAGAAACACTGGTGAAAATCCTTAAATTAACTGTAATCATCACTAACCAGGATGGAGTCAAATGGTGCTCAGGGCAAATAAAATTATAAGAAAATTCCATCCTGGCTCATCCAAAGTAATTAATTCAATTGACTAGGTAAAAGCTGATATTTTACATCTACTGTCCTTATATAATAAAGTGGAAAGGTGAAAATGCTAGATACTTTTGGTGATTCTAAAGCTTTTTATAAAACCATAATGATTAGGTTTCAGAAAAGTCAAGCTTGTCTTGATGAGCATGAAATTGATTCAAATAATTTGTACTTTCACCTAGAATGAGTGGTAGAGTTGAGTATCTGAACTCTGCTGATTAAATTCTTGAAATATAATATATAAAAATGTCTTCATATTAATTCTACTATTTTCTACTCAGTGGTATTTTAGCATATGATAATATACAAATTAATATTTTTCTTTTGCATGTATACAAATTGAATGACACAGCTGATTCAAATAAACAGTAAATCTGTATAGAAAAAAGCTTTATTTGTCAAATTCTCACATTAAATGAATGGAATAAAGAATGAATCAGCAACTGTGAAAATATTGGAGGTTGGTCTAAAATTACATGTCTTGTGAATGTGAGAGAATTGACTGTATTTTCAATTACTTTTCACAGCAAGAGTCCTTGGGCAAATCCATATCATTGGGTTGATATGCTAAGTTAGATGCTCCTGCTACAAAACAAAATATTGCTCCTAAAAACTTTAGGATCTGTGCCCTAAGAGCTGCTTTATAGCAGTGTGTTCTCATTCCTTGAAACTATTTACCAGTATTGCAGTATAATATTCATTAATGATATATTAACTTATTCCGAAGCGGTTACAACCATCTCATCTTCATACAAAATTCTAACATAGCTATCCCATAAGAATGAATTCAGAAAGAGTTCTTAAATTTTTATACAGAATTTAAAAAGCTATATATTTCTGTTTACATTTTCTACTCAAGTAGTTCTGATGATTTCTGTTATATTAAGAGCTAACTCTTTTTAGACTGATTTTTAAGTGTTCTGGTTTTGGGGGTATTTTTCAATACCATCTGAATAGGGCTTTTTGTAGCTGGTTTAGATGTATGAAATCAGGTATCAGTCCTTCTATGTTGTTACTATAGAAAAACAAAACATAGACACTGGCCATTGTTGCTGTAAATCACAATTAAAAGTTATAAGTAGACGCCTGCCAATGCAGGAGACGTGAGTTTGATCCCCGGGTTGGGAAGATCCCCTGGAGAAGGAAATGGCAACCCACTCTAGTATTCTGGCCTGGGAAATCCCACAGACAGAGGAGCCTGGCAGGCCATAGTCCATGGGGTCGCAAAGAGTTGCACACAATTTAGCAACTAAACAACAATTGTGCACCAAGCCATATCCAAGTGATCACGGAAGTATCAAACATACTCCTCTTTGTCCAGTAGCAACTGTACCTGCTCACAATAATCAGTGTTGTTATAGTTTTTAAACAGTAAATTATCTTCTAAAGAGACATAAACAGAAAATTATCTTATATTTTTATCCAAGTTTTACCTGCTCAGTTTCCATCTGATAGTTTTCTGTGTGAGCCTACTGGTGATGAATACTTCTAGCTTTTGTATTTCTTAAAAACATCTTTGTTTTGCTTTCATTGTTGAAAGATAGCTCTATCAAGAGTCACACAAAGTACTATGTATATCTTAGCTACTGCTTGGTGTAATTTGCAATAGCCCCCTATTATGTGGTGTGAGCTATCCAGTTTTGCAAGGGCCAGACATATAATAAATGCATCCTTTAAATGTTAAAGTGTGGCACCAACTTGTGTCATTCCTCTGAGATACAATATTGCTTTTTATTTATTATCTGGACATGAGGAAGGGGCAACTTCAGAGGCTCCTGCCTGAAGTTTCCCTGCAATAGCAGCACTTGTCCCATTGAAAGTGTGTTGTTGATAGTCAAGTGTATCCATTCAAATTATATATGTGGAATTGAAGAAAAGACTAAGAGGCAAATCCATGGACTTTATGGACACATTTGGACACAGACCTGGGTTAAAACTCCAGCTATTATATAATCCCCATGTAGAGCTCTCAAAAGAACATGAAAGTCCGTTTTCCCTAAAATGGACATGTCCCTTAGGAAATGGACATGTGTCTTGAAAGACTGGGAAGATCAAGTGTTTATTCTTTTTCTGGTCTTACAAGTTCCTTCCAATGGGGACTGGTCGTCTCCATCAGATGGAAGTGATGTAAGTCTAAAATAACATGCAACCTGTTGGTTTCAGCACCTCCATTCTTAGTCTCTCCCGATACATATATTAAGCAATACTATGTTAGCTGTCCATCAAGTTCCTAGATCCCAGGTACTATAAGCCATCTCCATCAGTACCTACCAGTCATATTCCTGATTGACACACCTATTTCTCTTAGACTTTTGATCCATTTTGCCACAGTTTGTTATGATGGTTCTGATGTGTCTACTCCATTTAATGTGAATTACTACTCTTGTAACTTTGTCCAAGCGCCCAAGAGCCATCAGAAAAGCATAACAAAACTGTCACTAGGATCTTCACCGGTGTTTTAGCTCCTGTTTAGTGTTTGTAATTGCTTCTACCCAACTTTAAACTCCTCCTTTCTTGTCCTAGCACACAGGATCCATTCCTGGGCTGAGATTTGAGCCTAATTATCATATCACGGGCACAGGGGTGGAGTGACGTAGGGGGAAAGCTGCAAACCCTGCAGCGGAAAAGCATTTATCTTGTGAGGTAGCTGCCTAACTTGAGTACTCCGCCTTTTCTTCCAGCAAGAGGGTCTCTGTCTTCCAAGGGAGGGTGGGCCATGTTTGAAGATTCAGTTGGTACAGGAGAAACGAAGCTCTCAGTCTTCTCAGGTGTATCTACCAAGGTATTCTCAAGCCAAAGCAAAAAGCCCCATTCCTCCCCTGTCCAGTGACTGTCGTGTGAGACTTCCCTGAATGTCTGTCACTCTCAAGATAAAGTGTTGCCCCCTGGTACTCAGCTGTGTCTTATTAGGGGCTGTAAGGGATGAGGATCTATTTAAATACTGTGAAGTCTCTCTCTCACATTTGGCTTTTAATCGCTAATTAATTACCCTGGCTTGTTTTTCCACTTTTAACTGAATTGGTCACATTGAGAAATAGCTATCCGGTTCAACAGTTGCTATTTCTTCTGGACCTTTCAAATTTCTAAGAGGGTGCCTGTAACCTCTCCCAATTTAAATGAGTGAAAGTCTTTGGAAACACATTGCTGTGGTCGGCAGGAACTTTTTATTACTTCACCTGCCGCCAGAAATGGGATATTCCTTGCAATCAGCTGATAAGTGATGCAAATCCAGAACCTTATCCTTTGAATTCACTTTCTAGAGCCATTAACAGCATCAAATGCCTTAGGTCAGTTTCCCCAGAAACAGTACAAGATGGGAATTCCTGTATAAGTGATTTATTGCTGGAGTGCTCTTAGGACAAAGGGACTTGCTCCGCAGTCACTCCTGCCTTGAGGCATGACGCCTGCATCTTGTAGCAAGATCTCCCTGGGAAAGGATGAAGAGTGGGGAGGGTCCCTGACTGTGGTGGCTCCTTTTGGCTCAAGGCAATTTTTTGAAAAAGAAGACAGCTACAGTTTTGAATGTCTAACAGGCAATGTTAATGGGCTGATAGGTGCCCAGATAGTAGGAGTACCACCAGAATCCACACAGTTCAGCTCATTTCAGTCACTCAGTCATGTCTGACTGTTTATGACCCCATGGACTATAGCACGCCAGGCTTCCCTGTCCATCACCAATTCCTGGAGCTTACTTAAACTCATGTCCATCGAGTCAGTGATGCCATCCAACCATCTCATCCTCTGTTGTCCCCTTCTCCTGCCTCCAATCTTTCCCAGCATCTGTTTATCAGATCTAATCCCTTGAATCTATTTCTCACTTTCACTATGTAATCGTAAGGGATTTGATTTAGGTCATACCTGAATTGTCTATTTTTTTCCCCTACTTCCTTCAATTTAAGTCTGAATCCACTATAGGAAGTGTAATCACCATAAAAATTCCTGAGCTTCTTGTGCGCATGTGTGCTAAGTTGCTTCAGTCATATATGACTCTTTGAGACCGCATGGACTGTAGTCCACCAGGCTCCTCTGTCCATGGGTTTTTCCAGGCAGGAATACTGGAGTAGATTGCCATTTCCTTCTCCAGAGGATCTTCCCAATGCAGGGACTGAACATCTCCTATGTCTCTTGAATTGGCAGGTGGGTTCTTCACCACTAGTACCACCTGGGAAGCCCCAAGTTTTTTTATATATTTGTAAGTTCCTTGAGGCTGATGCTTTTAAGATATCAATTATACTCAAGAAATGTTTCTTGAGCACTTAGAATATGGCAGATTTTGTGAGAGACCATAGTTCTCCATTCTTAAAGCATTAGACAGCTAGAATAAAAGAGTAGAAAGGTACTCCAGTTAACAAAATGTAGGAGGGAATGTGGAAAATTGCCTTAGGTCTAAAACAAAGGGAGATTATATCAAAGAAACATCTATTTTAGAGAAATACTTTCTCCAAAATGAGAGTGTGGAGTATTTAGGTTGTGACTATTTTTTAGGTCAACAATAGGTAGGGGTTTTCCTGATATTGTGACATACATGAAAAGTTTCTGTCCTTCATTCTGAAATTAATATGATGCCTCTGTTCAATTTAGTTCTGTAATTAATTTGACACCAGGCTCTGTGGATAAGAAAATATAAAGAGGTAAGACAGTCTCTGAGTTGATAAAGTTTAGATTAGTGACCACATTATTTTGAAGGTTCTTTTTTTTTAACTGAAAAGTGAAAATAAAGTGGTTATAACTAGCAAAATTTTCCAAATTAAAAGAACCTCTTAGTCTCTGGAAAGGAAGTGAAATTTAAATTGGAGTTTAAGCTAGCAAGAATGGCTGAAGGACTCCAAACCTTGAATTCATTTCTTAATTTTCTTTGCGCTTGTGTACAGGCAAAGTTGCTTCAGTCATGCATGTCCCATTCTTTGCCACCCTATGGACTTTCTCAGCCAGGGGATCTTCCCGACCCTGGGATAGAACTCGTGTCTTTCACATCTCTTGCGTTTCCAGCAGTGCCACTTGGGAAGTCCCAATTTTCTCTGTATATTCTAACAATTATTTGTTAAATAGTATTGAAATGCAATACCATTATTCAGTACCCTTAAACTTTAGTGAAATATACTTTTGTGTAGTGATATTAGGAAAGTTCAAATATCAGGGAGATATTTGACTTAGAAAAAACTGTAATGTAAAATACAATATTCCTACAGCAGTGTAAGAAAACTCAAAGGAAGAAGATGCTTAGAGAAAATGTGTATAATTATACTGATTTTTCTTTTCTTCTAAATGATTGTTATACCTTTGGAAGCACCTCTCCCTTTAAGAACTCTGTAAAGAACATGACTGGGTATTATGATATTTGTTTTATAAAGCAGAATATTGCCTTAAAAGTAGAGTATCACTTCCAAGTGTGTGTAGATATTTGATGTTAGTTGATATGACAGCTAGATAATACAATTTCCACCTCAAAACTTTTTGTGAGAACTATTGCCTCATGAAATTAAAATGTCCTTGATTTCTCAGGATGGTTTTAGAACTAGTATTTTTAATTACTGTACAGGCAGCAGGTTATCCCCTCATCAGGGCATCTTGTCGATCTTTGTTGACAGATGTCAATTCAAAAGTATATCAGAGCTTGGATGGAAGTCAGTCTCGATTTCGGGTTTGCATTTGAATTGAGGTCTGTCATGAGTGGTAAAGAGTGACATGTGACATTGCCACGTCGAAAGATCATTAAATGTCACCCTGGGTCCTGGCAGCCAAATGGCTGGCAGGAAGTCAATGGTGCAGACATGGTGTGGAGCGTGGAGAGTGGAGATGGATCTAGGGCAGCAGAGAGTCATGCAAGCTGTGAACAATCAATCAATCATTTCATTCAAAGGAAAGTGAAATGAGACTTGATGGAAATACTGTGTGAGAGCCTACAGCGGTGGACATCTAGCTTGTAAATATTTTGATTTACATCTGTAACTGTTAATCGCCAGCAGCTAGAATCCTAAGCTGGGAAAACTACCCATCGGATCAATTTACTTGAAAATCTCCTTGACTTTGGGTGTTCTTTATGCACCTCACATCTTAAACAGTCTTAACTTTCCTAGCTCTAGAGCACAGATGGCCTAAAGTGACTCTGGTGTACAGTCAACCTATTAGAGGTACAATTTATACACCCCAATAAAGAAAGCACTAAATCTGCCCAGCAACGCTATTTCACTTCTTCAGTGGCTTCCTACAATTTGCGTATAATTTATTTAGCTTTCCACTTTACTTGCTGCCCTGCCATTTCTATGAATTGATTCCCTAAAGTTGCTAAATATAAATTGTACTTAAAACAGTGTGGAAGTGCTTACTTGATATTAATATTTATTTTCAAAAAGCTTTTAAAGCCATAACACAAATATGAAGCACTTTTTATATGTTCATCCAGTAATTTACACCAATTGCATTTTCAGTGTAAGCTGGAAAATAAAAACCATGGCCATTGACTACTAGTAGGTGTATGTTAGACTGATAAATCTGTTTAATCTGGTTCACTTCCATTTGATGAAAATGGAGAGTACAAAATACATAAAATACGGAGGGAAGCAAGAGGTATTCCGACAGGAGAAGTTTGCATTAGTGAGCTCTTTCTATATTCATATATTTGACTCAGGGTCTTTTAGTATGAGTTATGGGTGTGTCAGTATAAGTGTACTGAGAATAATATTATCTGTTTCAAGTCATAACTATATATTAAAATCTTTATTAGACTGTACAGGTAGCAGATATTCTAAGTACAATTCAGATAGCTATTTTCTGAGGTAGAATTAGAAACCTATTTTTTTCCTAAAATTTTGGTCAATGAGAGTCAGAGAACTGGGCATGTTTATTCAGCAATGCCCAGTTTAATGTCAACATCCAGTCTCTTTGGCAAAATTATCACTAAAGATGGAAATAATTGGATGGATATTTCAGCTGAATGTCATCACCAATTAAAAGCATTCATGCAAATTTTCATATTCCAATTTCTGAGGAGCTACAAGTGTTGTTTTGACTTATATTTAGATTACTATCTAGCTTTTCCTACAGAAAGAATGAAGAATGTCTAGGTGGCATGTCATTGTCCAGGATTTTCAGCAATTATGCTTTCATTTGAGGATCAGTAAATGGCATCCTGTTCAAGTTTAAATGACTGTTTTAGCCTAATACACCTATTTTTAAAAGCAGTTTTTCATACTGTTATCATACATCTGCATCTAAATGTGTTATACTCACATGTTGTGGGTTATGTCTCTCCTTCTGCCAAATACTGAACTCCTCTTGAGGTGTGATTTCTATCTCAATTTATCTCTACAAATTTGTGTCTCAATTTATTTATACAAAGATGTTTCTTTTGGCAATTTCTCTCTTCTTGCATCTCTCTCTGGAATGGCTACCCACTCTGATATTCTTGAAGAATCCACTTGCCATGTGGTAGATCTGGGATGGATCCCTGGGTTGGGAAGATCCCCTGAAGAAGAGAACAGCTACCCACTCCAGTATTCTTGCCTGGAGAATTCCATACACAGAGGAGCCTGGCAGGCTACAGTCCATGGGGTTAAAAAGAATTGGACACGGTTGAATGTCATGACTGAGTGATACTCGCTTTCACTTTCTCCGAGCAAGAATACTGAAGTGGGTAGCCGTTCCCTTCCCCAGGAGATCTTCCCAACCCAGGGATCGAGCCCAGGTCTCCTGCATTGCAGGTGGATTCTTTACTATCTGAGCTACAGGGAAGCCCCAATTTCTCCTAAATTAGTCCCTTATTCTATTATTCCCCAACGAAGAAACATGAAATTTGTATTTACTCTCTACCTCTTCTAGCAGCTCTACCTTTTTTATCTTCCTTCTTATATTTCTCAAAAGCTTTCTTTAGAGTTCTTCATTTGTTTATCTCTCCTTCACTCCTTTTTTAAAAAAATTTTTTTGAAATATAGCATACCTTCAGAAGTGTCTAAAATCATATGATCAGTTAAAAGGAAAAAAAAAAGTGTTTCTTTCAACAGTTAGCTGAAAGAGTTACCTAAAGGTTTTAGAAGAACCTGTATGTCCTTTCTCATTGCATTCTGTCTCCTGCTTCTAGAGGTAACCACTATTCTAATTTGTTTTTCAAAATATATCTATATAATTAAACAGTATACTGTTTAATTTTTTTAGCCTTTTACCTTCATACAAACAGAATCATGTGATATATGATCTTCTATGGTTTGAGTTAATCAGTCAACATTATGTTAAAAAGTTTTATTCATGATAATATCTTTCGGTTCAGTTCAGTCGCTCAGTCGTGTCCGACTCTTTGCGACCCCATGAATCGCAGCACGCCAGGCCTCCCTGTCCATCAACAACTCCCGGAGTTCACTCAGACTCACATCCATCGAGTCAGTGATGCCATCCAGCCATCTCATCCTCTCTCCTCCCCTTCTCCTCCTGCCCTCAATCCCTCCCACCATCAGAGTCTTTTCCAATGAGTCAACTCTTCGCATGAGGTGGCCAAAGTACTGGAGTTTCAGCTTTAGCATCATTCCTTCCAAAGAACTCCAAGGGCTGATTGCCTTCAGAATGGGCTGGTTGGATCTCTTTGCAGTCCAAGGGACTCTCAAGAGTCTTTTCCAACACCACAGTTCAAAAGCATCAATTCTTTGGTGCTCAGCTTTCTTCACAGTCCAACTCTCACATCCATACATGACCACAGGAAAAACCATAGCCTTGACTAGACGGACCTTTGTTGGCAAAGTAATGTCTCTGCTTTTGAATATGCTATCTAGGTGGGTCATACCTTTTCTTCCAAGGAGTAAGCGTCTTTTAATTTCATGGCTGCAGTCACCATCTGCAGTGATTTTGGAGCCCCCAAAAATAAAGTCTGACACTGTTCCCACTGTTTCCCCATCTATTTCCCATGAAGGGATGGCATCAGATGCCATAATGTCTTTAGCTGCAGTCTATTTACATTCATTGTTGTATGACCACATTTCTGTGTGAACACAGCACAGTTTTATGTATCCATCTATATTTTTTGATGGAAGAGGTGATTTTAAAAGCTTCAAATTCTTTGATATGCCACTCACCCCCACTAAGATCTATCTTCTCTTCCCTCTACTCTGGGCAGGTTTGTGTTCGTTTTGCAAATAGATTATGACAGAAAAGAAGCTTTCCTTCCAATGATAGGTAACATGTAGCCATAGAACTTTCTTTCATCTTGTCCACTGGACCAGTTGTGCTTTATTGCTCTAAGGTGTAATGTTAGTAGTCCAACTACCCTGAGGTTACCATGGCGGAAACCATAAACAGTTTCAACTGATGCCAGCCTTCCAGTAATCCCCATCAAGGAATCAGACTTATGAGTGCAATGATCTAGGACCCTGTAGACATGCCCATCTACCTGTTGAATGGCACCAAGTGACCTCTGCCGATAGTACCTGGAACAGAAAGATCAGCCAACCAAGTTCTGCTCACACCGCTGCTCCCCAAATCATGATATCAACAAGATGACGGCTGTGTTAAGCCACTAAGTTTGAAGATAGTTAGTTTCACTGTAAAAAGTAAATGGAAAGTAATTTTTGCACCTGGAAATGGGATGATGCTATAACAAAACCTAAAACTGTTATGGGATTGGGCAGTGGCATTCAAGGATCTGAAGGGACTCTATTGGTGAGATTCTGTGATAAAGTGAGAAAAAAGTATTGGAAGGTAGTGAAAAGAGGGCTCTTATTATATAATAGTGAAATTTTGGCAACACTGTTGCCTGCAGTAATGTGAAAAGTAGGAAATATTCCAAAGGAACTCAATGACCTAATAAGAGATTTCTGGGCTGAGTGTTAAAGTTGTCACTTGCCTTCTTTCATTTGCTTGTCATAAATAAAGGGATAACTGAATGAAAGCTATAACTTTGGTTTTGGAGTAGAAAATGGATGAAAGGTTAAGGGGCCAGCAGCACAGTGTTTTGTTTTTTTTTTTTCCAACCAGAAAAGAGTTCCCCTAAAGAGGAAAAATCTCCAGGAAAATATTAAATCCAACTCACTGTCAAGTTGTCATCTCAGTGTGAAGGGGGAGCCAAAGTTGTAACTATAAAAACCTTTTTAGAACCTTAAAAAGACTCAAGCTGAGGCTTCAAAGACTCTTTCAGATGGACAAAGACCTTCTATGGATCTCAAGATAGGCCCCACAGGTCTTATTTGTTAAATGAAAGGGTTTCTAAGAACCTTCAGGCATTTTCCAACTGCAGCCTTATAAAATGTCCAGAGTAGAGAAAATTTATCTCAAAGAGATTTGTGGGTATGTCCTTTGCCTAGTGGAATAGGCCATAGGAGGATACTTAAGACACTCATATTTTTTACAGAATTGTACCTATTTGAGCAGAACAGGATAGGGAAAATAATTAGATTCTAAAATTTCTGTGAGAAGAAAGCAGGTTAAGAAAAGTATTGAGCTGAAAACACAGTCTATTTTCTTTCTTCCTTCTCTTCTTTTTCTTTCTTTCCTTCTTATTTATTTTATTTTATTTTTTTTTTAAGAAGAATGATTCAGAATATGGCTTCTTAGGTGGCTCAGTGATAAAGAATCTTCATGCCAATGCAGGAGATGCAGCAGACGTAGGTTCAATCCCTGCATCTGGAAGATCCCACTGGAAATGGCAACCCACGCCAGTATTCTTGCAAAACCCCATGGACAGAAGAGCTTGGCGGGCTACCATCCATGGGGTTACAAAGAGCTGGACACAACTAAGTGACTAATATGCATCTATATCTGGATTTGATTCAAATGAAGATTCTATTCCTTGAATTCAATCCTACGCTATCAGTCATTGAAGAATGACTTCATCTTGCATTTCAGAGTGTGTGAAATGGCCAGAGGTATATATTGGTGTTTCCTTTTAAAATGTGGTGACATATTTCTGACAGATTTCCCAACAAGATGTCTAGTTTAAGTCCTCTGCCCTTGAATATGGGTGTGCTTATGTTGGTTTCAACTGACAGAACTACTTTCAGAGTTAGACCACACAACATCATTTGGCTTTCATCTTTCTCCTAGATTCTTTTCTCTTGAAGCTTTGACCCACGTAAGAAGTTTGAACCCCTACAGACAGGAGGCTGAGGAAATGGAAATGCATGTACTCTGATCAAAACATCGGAGGCCAAACACCCCCTACCCTACTAAAGGTGCTAGTGGTAAAGAACTCGCCTGCAAAATGTAGGAGATGTAAGAGACACAGGTTAGATGCCTGGGTCAGGAAGATTCCCTGGAGAAGAAAATGGCAGTCCACTACAGTAGTCTTGCTTGGAGAAAACCATGGACAGAAGAGCCTAGTAAACCATAGTCGATAGGATCTCAGAGTCAGACACAACCAAAGCAACTGAGCATGCACCCCCTAATAAAGGGCATAGCCAGTAAGAGAAGACAGACTTCCATCATCTGAATTGGATCAGGTAAACTCAGTCAATGACATATGGAAATAATGAATTGCCTAGTTGAGCTCTACAAAGTTTCCAATTTCCCCCTCTTGCACTGCTTAATCCTTCCACTCTAAAATATATCACAATTCTCCACCATTTCTTCCTCTCAAAGAGGGTTTCTTTACTTCAATGCTGAAAATATTTGGTTTTTATCATTCTCTGTCAATTATACTTTATCTTAGTTCAGTTCAGTTCAGTTGCTCAGTCATGTCTGACTCTTTGCGACCCCATGAACTGCAGCACGCCAGGCCTCCCTGTCCATCATCAACTCCCACAGTTTATTCAAACTCATGTCCATTGAAACAGTGATGCCATTCAACCATCTCATCCTCTGTCATCCCCTTCTCCTGCTGCCTTCAATCTTTCCCAGCATCAGGGTCTTTTAAAATGAGTCATCTCTTCACATCAGGTGGCCAAAGGATTGGAGTTTCAACTTCAGCATCAGTCCTTCCAATGAATATTCAGGACTGATTTCCTTTAGGATGGACTAGTTGGAACTCCTTGCAGCCCAAGGGACGCTCAAGCATCTGCTCCAACAGCACAGTTCAAAAGCATCAATTCTTCAGTGCTCAGCTTTCCTTATAGTCCAACTCTCACAATCATACACGACTATTGGAAAAACCATAGCCTGACTAGACAGACCTTTGTTGGCAGAGTAATGCCTTTGCTTTTTAATATGCTATCTAGGTTGGTCAGGACTTTTCTTCAAAGGAGCAAGCATCTTTTAATTTCATGGCTGCAGTCACCATCTACAGTGATTTTGGAGCCCAAAACAATAAAGTCTCTTTCTGTTTCCACTGTTTCCCCATCTATTTTTCATGAAGTGATGCGACCAGATGCCATGATCTTAGTTTTCTGAATGTTGAGTTTTAAGCCAGAATGTTCACTCTCCTCTTTCACTGTCATCAAGAAGCTCTTTAGTTCCTCTTTACTTTCTGCCATAAGGGTGGTGTCATCTGTGTATCTGAGGTTACTGATATTTCTCCCAGGAAACTTGATTGCAACTTATGCTTTATCTAGCCCAGCATTTCTCATGATGTACTCTGTATATAAGTTACATAAGCAGGGTGACAATATACAACCTTGATGTACTCCTTTTCCAATTTGGAACCAGTTTGTTGTTTCATGTCCAGTTCTAACTGTTGCCTCCTGATCTGCATACAGATTTCTCAAAAGGCATATCAGGTGGTCTAGTATTCCCATCTCTTTCAGAATTTTCCAGGTTGTTGTGATCCACACAGTTAAAGGCTTTGGTATAGTCAATAATGCAAAAGTAGATGTTTTTCTGGAACTCTCTTGCTTTTTTGATGATTCAATGGATGTTGGCAATTTGATCTCTGGTTCCTCTGCCTTTTCTAAAACCAGCTTGAACATCTGAAAGTTTACAGTTCACATACTGTTGAAGGCTGTCTTGGAGAATTTTGAACATTACTTTACTAGCATGTGAGATGAGTGCAATTGTGTGGTAGTCTGAACATTCTTTGGCATTACCTTTCTTTGGGATTGAAAGGAAATCTGACCTTTTCCAGTCCTATGGCCACTGCTGAGTTTTCCAAATTTGCTGACATATTGAGAGCAGCACTTTCACAGCATCATCTTTTAGGGTTTGAAAGAGCTCAACTGGAATTCCATCACCTCCACTAGCTTTATTCATAGTGATGCTTCCTAAGGCCCACTTGACTTCACATTCCAGGATGTCTGGCTCTGGGTGAGTGATCATATCATCATGATTATCTAGGTCATGAAGATCTTTTTGGTACATTTCTCTGTGTATTCTTGCCACATCTTAATATCTTCTGCTTCTGTTTATTTCAGTCCCCTATTTTATCTTGGCATTAAACAGTTATAAGTATCTGAGTATACAATATCTAAGTATTTATTTATCTCCATGTTCATTATCTGGGGCCTCCCTGGTGGCACTAGTGGTAAAGAACCCACCTGCCATTGCAAGAGACAAGGGTTCAATTCCTGGGTTGGGAAGATCCCCTGGAGAAGGAAATGGCAACCTACTCTAGTATTCTTGCCTGGAAAATTCCATGGACATTGGAGACTGGTGGGCTATAGTCCATGGGGTCACCAAGAGTTGGACATGAGTGAGCAACTGAGCACACATGTTCATTACCTGTCTAATAAATATAATCTTCCTAGGGCAAGTATTTTCCTGTTCTCACTTCTTATATTATCTTTTTATCATATAAAGCCATGAAGAATAGCTTCCACTTTTGTAGGTGCTTTGCAGGAAAATACTGAACAGATGAATGAAAGAACTTGCCCTGTCATCGTCTTCTTCAACCACAAAATATTTTACTAATTTTTAATGAGTGTCTGTTTTACACTATCTTGCTTCAAAGCACCATATGTCTTACTTGGGAAAATTCCAAAGCTACTTGACAGATATTTTCTTATATTTTCAAACTTTTACCTTAAAATTGATTTTCCTCAAGGACATATTCATAGGCCAAAACAGAATCACTGAATCTATGCTACAAACATTCAATTTAGGCAAATATTAAAATTTCCAACCAGAGTTGTAAAATTGTGCATGATTTCTTTTTATCCTTCAGACCTGGGCTTAGAGGTTCTCTCAAGGAGATCCTTACCACCATCAATCCATCTGCAAAAAAAAAAAAAAAACAGCACTTTTTATCCATTCCAAGTGTCCAGAAGAGTGTGTAACACATACTTAGTAAATAATGACACTCTGTAAATAGTGAATGAATAAATGCATTGATCAAGGACTGATCAAATGTAATCAACATGTACACAAAGAATGACTTCATATGGAAATATATATCACCCAATAGCTTTTTTCTCTCAAAAACTCCATTGAAATATTATATCTTATGTTTCTATGTACAACTTAAAAATGCTGGATGATTCAATTCATTTACTTCCAAAATCCACAGGATGTAAGAAAAAGAAAACATTTGCTAAAAGACAATTAATGCAGAGTTTAATACATTCCACTGTAAGTAACATTTCACCATTTCTTATATAAGCAGTAGAAATATTACAGGGATAGATACGACAGAGGCTTGTTGCTTTTAAAAATTAAATTTGTTTATAGGAAAGCTCTAAATCTAAGTTTAAATAATTCCTCACATTTACTGACCTTTCACTCCAGTTCGATTGTTTATCTCATATTGTTTCCTACATAAAATCATATTACTGTTCATTACTATTCTTACTATCTCAGTAATTAGAAATATAGCTAATTATTGTAGTATGGAAGGTCATAAAACTTGAAAATCTTCTAAAGAATAATTTTTATTCTCTCCATACCTTTATTTCATTCCCTTTTAAAACACATTACATGATCAAATTCCATAATTTTATTTTACAGTTACAAAATCTCAAAATGTGTACTCACATATTTATTTATTTAACAATTGTTTGTTAATTATTTGATGTGTGTTGGCATGATACATATGAGGGACAGATATCATCTCTGGCCTAGTGATCATGACAGCTCAAAGAGGACACCACCACTAAGTAACTCACACATGTAATTCTGTAAATCATGAGTAAGTAGTAGGAAGAAATAGGTTGCAGTGAATATGTACAAGGTGATAACTTAAGCAAGTCCAAGGACTCAGGTAAGTACTCCATGAATAAATAGCACCTATCCCTGGAAAATAACCTGTCATACAGATAAGAGTCTGGGGCAGGGAGATGGCAAAAGAAATGCTGGCTGTGTCTCAGGCAGATGGAAAGCATGGAAGGAAATCAGTGTGTTTATTATATGAAGCATTTCCTATGAATGCTCAGATTTCTTCAAGTCTTGTGTCTCATAAAGCCTCTTGATAAAGTTTTTTGTTATTTTTTGTCTATTCTGTTAATAAAACATGCCTTCCATGTGTCCTTGAGTAATAATACATTTTTTATGACCACAAGCTTTTATCGTACACGATGCTTTCTTCTTTAACACACGATTTTCTTAAAATTCCTTTTAATTTCTAAGGAAGACTTATGAAAGTTCTGACTTTTGTCCATCACTTTTTAAGTGAAGATTCTAACTTTGCCCCCAGTGATTGAATACTTTGGTCACCTGTGTCCTTCCTCCCTTTCTGTCAGGTAGATGATTTATCACCTACGTATTTAACCTGTTGTTCATTAAGAACAGAAATGACTCCCATCAGTACAACGCTGTATTGGTGGTGGAAATCCGACATAAATAATGTAAAACAACAGAAACTGCTTGTCAACTTTTATTCTTTCTAAGTCTAATGAGAAAAGTCAAATTTCCATCACTTGGAATTTATTTTTTGCAAGCCCTTCCCATCAAGGTACATGCCAAGAATATTCACAGTCGCCACACTAATATCTACAGTGACGCTGTTTGCATAACTCCCTTTCATTTTCCTCTTTACTGAAATTATTAATTTTATATTCCAGCTTTTCTAGCTAATTGTAGCTTAACTTTCAAAATGGCTTCCTTTTATTCTTTGTTACTATAAAAACTATGGTATAGAAATATGCCATAAATAGGCAGCATCAGTAAATCCATGCTGTTTTGTTATTTTTTAACTAGCATACTATATGTTCACCACTTTTACTTTCAGAGGGGGTTATCTGCAATGAACACATACTTCAAGGATGACATAGTTATAGGGCAGCCTGTCCTAGTCTGGTTGTTTGATTTCTTTCCCAACTCATCTATTAAATGAGAAATTGTTGACATTTATCTTCCATTCTCTAATCTGCTACACTCTGCTCTCTTCTAATGGATTTGTATAATTTTATATTTTTCCTTTATCACACCTTAAATTTTCAGCAAGATTGCTACTAAAATTTTATAAGAGACTATTTGGCATGTGTCAGGATTCTCTGTTTTCTGAGCCCTTCCTTGACTTTTAAAAATATAATTATTTAAAAGCTATTAAGTTGCTAATAATTCTGTTTCTCTTCTATGTGTATTGTTCTAAAAAAAGTCAGTAATTAAATACACACATTTGACCATATTTTAAAATTACATCCTTCTTTTCTTACCTCTTTCTTTCTTTCTACCTGTGTATTTTCACCTAATCAGCCACCCACAAGTTTATTGAATTATTGCTTTTTGCCAGGAACTTGAGTTAATTCCTGGGTATGTAAAGATATATAAAGTCAAACAATTCCTGCCATCAGGTAGTTTATACTCCAATAAAGAAGAAAGATGCATAAATAAATAAATGAAGCAGAAATATTGTAGATTTATATATGTTGCTGAGTGGTGAAGGACAATTAAATGTCCATCTGTTAAACAACACATAGAAAAGATATTCCAGGCAGAAAGAGAAAAACAATCAAAGGCAGAATTATATTTTTGTATCAGCAAATATGTTAACATGCTCTATCAGGAAGAGGAAGAGAAGAATGAACGTAAGGCAAGACAGACTCACTACTTCATGGCTTGTTGTTTTTGCTGTTAATGGTTAAGTTCTGTCTGACTCTGCAACCCTATGGACTGTAACCCACCAGGCACCTCTGCCCATGGGATTTCCCAGGCAAGAATACTGGAGTGTGTTGCCATTTCTTCCTCCAGGGCATCTTCTAGACCCAGGTAGCAGACTCACATCTCCTGCACTAGTAGGCATTTTCTTCACCACTGAGCTACCAACTAATCCTAAGCCTAATTTCATGGCTAGAAGTTCACAATATATTTTACATAATGAGAAGAGAAGATTTTGAAGATTATCACTTTGGGATATAAGAAGATCATATTTGGACTTTAGAAAATGAAATTTTATTTCTCTACTTTTAAAAGTCCCAGAGAGCCTCCTCTGGTGGCTCAGTGGTAGAGAATCCTCCTGTCAATTCAGGAGACACAGGTTCAATCCCTGGTCCAGGAAGATCCCGCATGTTACGAAGCAATTAAGGCCCTGAGACACAGCTTCAATAGCTGTGTGCTATAGCTCAATGCTTGTTCTCTAGAGCCCAGAACCGCAACCAGTGAACCCACGTGCCACAGCTGCCAAAGGCCAGGCGCCCTAGAGCCCATGCTCCACAACAAAAGAAGCCACAACGATGAGAAGCCCATGTACCACACCTGGAGAGTAGCCCCCACTTGCTGCAGCTAGAGGAAAGCCCTTGCAGCAACAAAGACCCAGCACAGCCAAATAAATAAATAAATGATCTTTCAAAAATATTTTAAAAATAAATATCCTGCAAATATCCCAGATTCTTTGTCCACTTTTTGACCTTGGTATCAATTAATAAGTAGCTCTTTTACTATTAATAGGTACTTAGTGTGATTTTACTTTTACATTTTTCTTTATGTTCATCAACACTCCCCCTCCCATAATTTCTTAACAACTTGTTCATAGTCTCAAATTAATTTTTTATTTGACTTGCTTGTTTTGCCATCATTTTGAGTAAAATTTGAATATATTTTTCTACTTTTTCTTTGAGTTCTAAAATTTGACTTATTAAGACTTTTTTTTTTTTTAGTCTGGCTTTAGATTCACATCATATTTGAAGGAAGACTACAGATTTCCCATGTATATCCTGCTCCCACACAGGCATAGCCTCCCCCATTATCACCATCCCCAAGAGAATGGTACATTCACTGCAATTGATAAACATACACGGACACATCATTAACATCCAGAGTCCATAGTTCATTCTTGGTGTGATACATTCTATGAGCTCTCACACATGTAAAATGACATATAACTATCATTATAACTTCATGCAAAATAGTTTCACTTCCCTAAAACTCTCTGTTTTCTGTCTATTCACCTCTCTCCCATTCCCACCCAAGCAATCACTAATCTTTTAATTTTTTCCATATTTGCCTGTTGCCTAGTACCATACAGTTGGGATTATAACAATTTGTAGCCTTTTCAGATTGGCTTCTTGCATTTGATAGCATGAATTCAATGTTTCTCTGTGTCTTTTCAAGACAAGAGTTCATTTCTCTCTCTCTCTCAGTTTTTTTTTTTTTTTTGACTTTTTCTTTCTTTTGTTCTTTGTTTTGACCATACCACATATGGGATTTTAAAATCCCATGGACAGAGGTCTACAGTTCATGAGATCTCAAAAAGTTGGACTCAACTTAGCAACTAAACAAAAACAGCAAGTATGGGATCTTAGTCCCCCAGTCAAGGATGAAACCCATGCCCCCGTCAGTGAAAGTGCAGAGTCTTAAGCACTGGATCACCAGGTAAATCCAAGATCATTCTTGTTAGTACTAATATTCCATTGCCTGGATGTACCATAGCTTATCCATTCACCTACTAAAGGACATCTTGTTTGCTTACAAGTTTTGTCAATTGAGGAATAAAACATCAGTGTGTAAGTTTTTGTCTAAATGTAAATTTTCAACCTCTCTGGGTAAACACCAAGGAGTATGATTGCTGGATCATATGGTTAGGGTATGTTTAGCTGTGTAAGAAAGTGCCAAACCATTTTTCCAAGTGCCAAGATCATTTTGCATTCCCACCAGCAGTAAATGAGAGTTCCTGTTGCTCCACATCCCTGCTAGCATTTGTTATTGTCAGTGTTTTGGATTTTGGCCATTCTAATAGGTGTGCAGTGGCATCTTATTTTTGTCTCAATTTTTGTTTCCCTGATGAAATATCATATGGAGCAGCTTCTCATATGTTTATTTGTCATCTGCGTGTCTTTGTTGTTGAGGTGTCTATTTAGGTCTTGGACCTCTTTTTAAATCGGGTAGCTTGTTTTTTTCATTGTTGAATTTTAAGAGTTCTTTGACCCTAACCATCCTTTATCAGATGTATTTTTTGCAAATATTTACTCCCAGTCTGTGGTTTGTCTTGATATTACCTTTCACAGAGCATAAGGTTTTACATTTTAATGATGCTCAGTTTATGAATTATTTGTTTTATAGATTTTACATTTGCTGTTGTATTTTAAAAGTGATCACCGTATCCGATTGAGTTTTTCCTATGTTATCTTCTAGAAGTTTTATGGTTTTGCATTTTACATTTAAGTCTGTGATCATTTTGAATTAATTTTTGTGAAAAGTGTAAGGTATAACTGGATCCTTCTTTTTGCATGTGGATGGGCAGTTGCTCAAACACCCTTTGTAGAAAATACAATCTTTGTCTGGTGTATTATCTATGCATTTGTGTTGAGGATTAGGTGGCCATATTTACGTCTGTCTATTTCTGGGCACGCTATCCTCTTCCACTGATCTATTTGTCTGCTTTATCACCAGCACCACACTGTCTTGACTCCTTGTAGATTTACAGTAAGAATTGAAGTCAGGAAGTGTCAGTTCTCCAACTTAGTTTCCACTTAATACTGTGTTGGCTATCTTAAATATTCTTTTAGTTGGTGTTACAGTAAGTCCACTATACATGGACAAGTTCAGCTCTGAGAGCATGTTTGTAAGTTCAATTTATTCATAAATTCAACAAAGTTAGCCTAGGTACTAAATACAATTTGCTGTATAGTAGAAGGCAATGGCAACCCACTCCAGTACTCTTGCCTGGAAAATCCCATGGACAAAGGAGCCTGGTAGGCTGCAGTCCATGGGGTCGCTAAGAGTCGGGCACGACTGAGCGACTTCACTTTCAATTTTCACTTTAATGCACTAGAGAAGGAAATGGCAACCCACTCCAGTGTTCTTGCCTGGAGAATCCCAGGGACGGGGGAGCCTGGTGGGCTGCCATCTATGAGGTCGCACAAAGTTGGACACAACTGAAGCAACTTAGCAGCAGCAGCAGCAGCAGCAGAAGATCCCCTGGAGAAAGGAAGGGGAATACTGGAATATCCATTCCAGTATTCTGGCCTGGAGAATTCAGTACAGTTCAGAATACAGTACTGTACTATAATAGGTTTATAATACTTTCCACACAAATAATGTATAAAAACAAATAAAAAAATTAAACATTTTAAATCTTACAATACCATACCTTGAAAAGTACAGTAGTACAGTACAACAGCTGGCATACAGAGGCTGGCAACGAGTGAACAGGCAAGAAGTGCTACTGAACGCAGGAGGGAGAGGAGGCAGGAGATGGTAAAGCTGAAGGATTATCAGCAATAGAGAAGGAGGACAAGTTGCAATTTCACTTACACCTGACTTTGAAGGAACGCACATCTTTGAAATTTTGCAACTTCAAGGTTCATAATAGTGTTATTATTCTATTACTTAGGGTTTTTTTATCCTGTTTAACTCAATACCAGGCTTTAAAAAAGTCCCAAAAAGTCCTTTGAGATTTATGGAGATAAGAGATTATGAAAGCGAAGCTACATCTAGTTTATCCTTACATCAAGGGTATAGTCTTTTGAGTACCCAGCTTACTGTGGTGAGGGTTCTTATATAATCCCTACTCTAGATTTAAATTATATACCTATCTTTATCCTTATCCCATGAGACTTTGAACTAAAGCCTGTGTTTGCTGGCTTGTCAGGACTTATAGGAAAAAAAGTATTTGTATGCTCAAGGATTATGCCTGCATGTCTTCTTTAGAGTTTTCCCAAGAATTTATCTTGTCCCTGTCCTACTGGCCTGACAGCTCATCTGAATGCATTTAGGTCATCAGAAATATTTACCCAGCAGTTTTATTGTTTTCCTTGTAAAATTCGATCCTAATAAAGAACTTGATCCACATTATTAGAAACAGAAGTCCTCATCTTTGAATCTCTAGTACTTTATAGAGTACTTGACACAAATTAAGCACCTCATAATAAAAAGATGAATTGTTGAGAAGTGCTTTTTGCAATCATTTTTGGGCCTGAGTCACAAATTATACATTTCATAATTGAACAAATTTAGAATGTTACTTCTAAAATTCTGAAGATGAATAACTTATAAAATAAGTATTTCTGCCTCAGGTGAAACTTTAAGCTAAAAGGCTTCTGTTAACTTTTGAAGCATTTTATCCATGGTTAAAATTCCACAGCATGAAGTTTTCTAAAACCAACTTTCATGATTCTTGCAAATGCATATCAGCTGAAATTCAGTTTTGGTAAAGTAACATTTAACAGAGCTTATTATTCATAAATGAAAAAGTGATTGATGTTTAAACATCAATTTGGTCAAATATATTGGAGCTCAATGTCAGGTTCCTCAAATACTTTTCAGTTATGTAAAGGAAGTATTTAACTTTTGCCACTGAGGTCAGTTAAGTCATTTGTATATACAGATAGAAACAGATAATTCATGAAATTGTAATTAGACTTCTTTAAAGCTGTTTAAAAATTTACATCAAGAATATTCTGTAAATATTGTGATTCTATCAAAACATTGGAGAGCTTTTAGAGAAATCTAACAGAAGTTAATGAATAAAATATATCAAATAGTTGATTGCAGATGTGGACAACATGGGTACTCATTGAGAATTGTATGAATCTCTGCTAAGTACCATATATATTTTCCAATTGTAATGGACATACCCTAGAGTGGCCACTATTAAGTCATGCCTTCATAATGGAGTCTTCCTTTGGAGTGTGGACAGCAGCTATAACTTGATTTGAACCAATAGAATGTGCTACTCCCTCGATTGTTGTTGTTATTTAGTGGCTAAGTCATGTCTGACTCTTTTGTGATCCTCTGGACTGTAGCCTGCTAAGCTCATCTGTCCATAGGATTTCCCAGTCAAGATTACTAGAGTGGGTTACCATTTCCTTCTCCAGGGAATCTTCCCAACCAAGAGATCAAACCCACATCTTTACCATTGAGCCACCTGCTAGGAAGCCCTACCCCCTTGATTAGGTAATGCTGTCTGGCAAAAGTGAAGAGATTAAAATCCCTAATTCAGCACACTTAAGTTAATCAAGCGAAGAGTTGACTCATTGGAAAAGACTCTGATGCTGGGAGGGATTGGGGGCAGGAGGAGAAGGGGACAATAGAGAATGAGATGGCTGGATGGCATCACTGACTCCATGGACGTGAGTCTGAGTGAACTCCAGGAGTTGGTGATGAACAGGGAGGCCTGGCGTGCTGCGATTCATGGGGTCACAAAGAGTCGGACACGACTGAGCGACTGAACTGAACTGAGCTGAAGTTAATCAAAAAGTTAGCTTTGGTGGACCTGACCTAATCAGCTAAATGAAGTCCTTGGGGTTCAGAGGCTCAAAGTAGTAGAGACACTGTCCTGCTCGTCTCGAAGAACAAATAGCTTTATAGTAATGATTACCTGGCATGAACATCAGGTGATTTCAAGGAGCTAAGCCCTCTTACTTCTAGGAGCTGAAGTGAATCTGTCAACAACTAGTGAGTTTTTAGAAGCAAATACCAAGACCAGATAACATCATATCCCTGGCCATCTTCATGATGAAGCTCTGTGCACCCCTAAACAGAAGACACAATTAGAATACGGCCACAATCCTAGTCTACAGAAAACTATAATAAACA
Source organism: Capra hircus (assembly GCF_001704415.2). Lineage (NCBI taxonomy): Eukaryota > Metazoa > Chordata > Mammalia > Artiodactyla > Bovidae > Capra > Capra hircus. The sequence continues at coordinate 11,427,045 of NC_030831.1, read as the reverse complement.
TATATTCTTTAAACCTGCTAAATGTGTGATATTTTGTTTCATAGAAATACAAAGCAAACACACAAACACATATTCTTCTAGAAATAACAATTTTTAAGAAAACACTCTCCCTTCAAATTCTACCTGAATTTAATTAGCCTTTATAAATAAAAACATAAAGTAACAGATAAAAATAATTGAACAATATTATTATAGCATTTTAAGAACATTATTATCTTTTGCTATAGCCAAAAACTGTTAACAAGATCATTGTAGTGTGTTGAGACAAATTGATTTCTGAACTGATCTCAATTATTCTTTTTAATTTTCATCTAATTAAACAATTAGCTCATTTTCCTCTCAGAAAATACATTACAGCAAAAATTTAAACTTAGCAAAAGACTTCAAAAAATTACTTTTAGTCTTCACTCAGGAAGTTAATGAGGACATTTCACAAAGTCATATATTTATAAAAATGGAAGAATCATTCACTGTAATCTTTTTTCAATCAACTTTACATCCACAGCATATTTTATACAATGCATTTCCATTTTAAATGTACCCACATCATCTTTAAAATTGCTTGATAGTCTCTTATATGATATACAAATTATTAGATTCTATATTTCTGACTATAATTTTTCTATTTTTTTTATTTTAAAGCTGTGAAAAACATTTATGCACATGTATCTTAACTCATCTTCTGATCACTTCCTCAGGAAACTTTCTAAAAATAGAACTCCTTATGACTCTACAGCATTAAACAGTCATTACTGACTTAAAGATTATCCACATTGTTCTACACTATTTTATATGTACTTCTCATGCTGGTAACACTCATTTTGATTTGAGGATATTGAGGTGGACATACATGAACACCTGACTATGCATGAGGAGTCCAGCTGCAGATCAAACCCTTTGTGTGAACTTTCAGTTTTGACCATTGGCAAGTGTAGGACACTCCCTGGTCCATGACACAGAGAAGCTTCCCTTCCTACAGTAACCTGGGTACGGGGCCTCTTCACTGCAGTGTTTGAAGAGAATTGGACATAGAGGCCAGACATATCCTGAGCATCTTTGCATTTCTCATCCAGACACCTCCTTTGGGGGATCTTTTCATCAAGGGACCTCAGCTGAGACACTTGTAAGTGTCTCCATGGAGATCTATTTATTGTTATTAGAGGGGAGAGGGCTTGGCACTTTTCTCCCCTTGGACTCTTCTCAGCTCTCTCCCGGATCCATAAAGTGGTAGGGACCTTTTCTCCAGGCCTTCTCGGGAGGAGGATGGGTCCTCCATCTGCACTCATGCACCTGAGTCTGCAGGTGACGTTTCATGGGTAAAAATAAAAGACTGTCTCTGTTGGCCTCTTGTTCCAGAGTGGAGCCTAGCTTGTTAGTCTCAGTTTGGCTCATTGTCCTAACTGACCTTCTCAACACCTGGCTCAATGAAGGAACTCATTATATTGGTGTAATCTCTACCCTACACTTGTATGTAGAAATTAAAATGAATACAAATGAAAAAGATAGCATGTAATTTTTTTTTAAAATTGAATAATATAATCAGAGCAGTTGAGTAATATAATCAGAGCACAAAGGAAAAAAAAAGAAACATCATTATTATTTGTAAGGAACTCACCAATGAGTGGAAACTTTGACAAATACTGAATTTCAACTAGAATTGAGTAAGTAAAAGTGTTTTTATATTTGAACTATTCAAAAATTGCTTCATTGTGAACCAAAAACAAATCCTCAGAACTGGGCAAATAATGCTGGAGATTCATGATTGTTACTTATTGGACTGTTTAGTAATCAGTTCAGTTCAGTCGCTCAGTCCTGTCCAACTCCTTGCGACCCCATGAATCGCAGCACGCCAGGCCTCCCTGTCCATCACCAACTCCCGGAGTTCACTCCTAATAAGTGTTTTCAATTGATATTACAATCTATATTCTAGTATCATTACCAATCTCAAAAATTAAAGCTGTATCATTTATATTTTATATGTATTAATAAAACAAGCCCAAATGGTTATCATTGACTATAAAAAATATATGTAAATAATAAGGTATACTTTTGAACTTTATGAAAACTATCTATCTTTGCCTTTTTTTTTTTTTTCTTTTGTGGCTCAGACGGTAAAGCGTCTGCCTACAATGAGGGAGACCGGGGTTCAATCCCTGGGTTGGGCAGATCCCTGGAGAAGGAAATGGCAGCCCACTCCACTACTCTTGCCTGGAAAATCCCATGGACGGAGGAGCCTGCTAGGCTACATACAGTCCATGGGGTCGCAAAGAGTCGGACACCACTGAACGACGTTCACTTTCACTTTTATTAATAACAACTGGGGAACAAAATGGAGCAATCTGTGTCTATATTTACATACCAAAAACATGTCTAAAACGGTCTCTTTATATTCAAACACATTCATATTTTCTAGTTATTGAATTAGAACATGATTCTGATCAATTACTAAATAAGATATTTAAAACCTAAAATGCATAATATTAGTGAATCATTGAATGGATAGGATATTCAATAGCACATTTTTCTGGGAGGAGAAAGCCTGGGTCACTGAGTTTTACTCTGCATGTTTTGCAATTGTAGCACTCTGAAGTATTCCAGATTCTTAACTTTAAGAGGTCGACAGTCTAATTAAGCAATTTCTTCTTTGTTATGTTCAATAAGTCATATCTTTATTCCTTCAACCAAGGATTTAAATTTGTTTCTCTTTTAAAAAGATTTGGAATGTGTCCCATAGTAATTGATATCAGAATATTATTTAATATATTGCTCAACTGTATTTAAATTTTATCAGTAATATTTTGCATAATTTTAAGGGCCCGACTTCCCTGGTGGCTCAGAGGGTAAAGCATCTGCCTACAATGCGGGAGACTGGGGTTCAGTCCCTGGGTTGGGAAGATCTCCTGGAGAAGGAAATGGCAACCCACTCCAGTATTCTTGCCTGGAAAATCCCATGGGCAGAGGAGCTTGGTTGGCTACAGTCCATGGGGTCACAAAGAGTCAGACATGACTGAGTGACTTCACGTTCAAGGTCCAAAAAAGTTAACATCTTTTATATAAATTTAAAGATACCTAAAATATTTCAACAAATGAGCTTACATGATAAGTAAATGTTTAAGTTATTTTTCTATTCTGAAACTTTCAGAGACATTTCTGTCTTACTTTTGTTCAGTTTAAACAATACTCATGTATCTGCAAATAAGTACAAGTGACTATTATGTGCATTATAGGTGGTACAAGTTAAGAATCAAAGATCAGCAAAACATAATCCTCACATAAAAGATTATAAACAAATGAAAAATAAGATTCAATATTATTCAGTACATTTTAAGCTGAAAATGCCTTAATTAATACACAATCATTTTTCTTAGTAGAAGTTTATTTTACTTCTCTGACCATTGTGTACTTCATATCTTTCAATTGGCAAGTTATTTTTTTAATAAATTTATTTATTTTAATTGGAGGTTAATTACTTTACAATATTGTATTGGTTTTGCCATACATCAACATGAATCCGCCACAGATATACACGTGTTCCCCATCCTGAAGCCACCTCCCACCTCCCTCCCCACACCATCCCTCTGGGTTGTCCCAGTGCACCAGCCCCAAGCATCCAGTATCCTGCATTGAACCTGGACTGGCGATTCATTTCATGTATGATATTATATACGTGTTTCAGTGTCATTCTCCCAAATCATCCCACCCTCTCACTCTCCCACAGAGTCCAAAAGACTGTTCTATACATCTGTGTCTCTTTTGCTGTCTCGCATACAAGGTTATCATTACCATCTTTCTAAATTCCATATATATACATTAGTATACTGTATTGGTGTTTTTCTTTCTGGCTTACTTCACTCTGTATAATCGGCTCCAGTTTCATCCACCTCACTAGAACTGATTCAAATGTATTCTTTTCAATGGCTGAGTAATACTCCATTGTGTATATGTACCACAGCTTTCTTACCCATTCATCTGCTGATGGACATCTAAGTTATAATTTGTAGTTCATTCAAAAAATTAAAACAGATACATCTGTTGCTTATTATAAGTAACATTTATCAAAAATATAGGAAATTTGAAATTATACTTCACTTTAATATATTGAAACTAGTTATATTAGGTAAAGATATACTATCATTTAAGGGCTTCCCTCATAGCTCAATTGGTAAAGAATCTGCCTGCAATGCAGGATGATTCCGGTTCAATACCTGGGCCAGGAAGATTTGCTGGAGAAGGATAAGCTATCCACTCCAGTATTCTTGGGCTTCCTTTTCAGCTTAGCTAGTATAAAGAATCTGCCTGCAATGTGGGTGACATGGGTTCTATCCCTGGTTTGGGAAGATCCCCTGGAGAATGAAAAGGCTACCCACTCCAGTATTCTGGCCTGGAGAATTCCATGGACTGTATAATCCATGGGATTGCATAGAGTCGGACAGGACTGAGCGACTTTTACTTTTCATGTTGTTGTTTTGGAGAAGGAAATGGCAACCCACTCTAGTATTCTTGTCTGGGAAACCCCATGGACAGAGGAGCCTGGTGTTTTTGGAGTCTCAAAGAGTTGACATGGTTTAGTGACTAAACAACAACATGCTATTGTTTGTATAAGTGAAAAATGGAATCGTCAGCCAGACAAATTTAAACTCATCCAATCTAAAACACCAAACACTTAACTGTGCTAACAATACAAGTTTACATATTGGTGACTTATCTCACCATATATGCATGTTTATAGAATTAGATGATCAGTTTATTGTATTGGCATCTTGCTGACCCGAAGGCAAAAATAAATTCTATTCATTATGCTGTTATTTTATTCTTTGTGAGTAATGTGATAGTCCATTGAATGTAATTGTTTAAAAGAGGAGGAACATTAGCAGGATATGGTGAGTTTTTTCTTAATGTAAAATAGCCACTTTTACAGAATAGATATAAAGCTCAGGTTCATTTTACAGGAAAGAACTCTCTTAAAGAAAAAACTCACACTTACAAGTTTGGTCTCTTGGTGCAAAAGGGAGAGCTTGTATCCAGAAAAAAAGGTTGACAGGTCATCTAAAAATAACACTGACTTTCAGGATCAGTGAACTTCCCTGGTGGCTCAGATGGTAAAGCATCTGCCTACAATGCGGGAGACCTGGGTTCAATTCCTGGTTGGTAAGATCTCTTGGAGAAGGAAATGGCAACTCACTCCAGTATTCTTGCCTGGAAAATCCCATGGGTGGAGGAGCCTGTAGGCTACAGTCCATGGGGTTGCAAAGAGTCAGATATGACTGAGTGACTTCACTTTAACTTTCAGGATCAACACTTAGAATGAATTTGGGTAAAACTAAAGCCCATAAAGCCATGGGATTATTTAAAAAGTAGGTTAAAGAAAGTTTTTGATGTAATGATTATACTTGAATAAATTTATAATCAACCTTTTGATTAATATTTCAAATATGAGGATGCTTTAAAATGTGCTTATATGTATGTTTTAAAAAATGAAATTTACCTGCCATTTCATTACAAAATCAGTCAGTATACAAGGTCTCATTCTTATCTGCATGGAATGTAGAATATCATTGAGGAAGGAAAGAAACTCATGCATTATACAGTTGTCCAGGATTTTAAGCAAGTGAAAAATGTCAAGTGTTTATATAAACATCGAGGACCAGGTTTAACTTATGGCAGGAGAGCGTAGGCAGAAATAGGAAAATTGGGTTAAAGGAACCATTGGATTGGGTGATGAGGAATAATCATCTGTGTCTTGGAAGCTGAAAATAATCTCGAGGATTTTTCCACCACTAGGTGAAACTTTGATTTAAGGCACGTAAGTATGAGCACTTAATTCCTATCTCATAATTTATATTAGGCAAGATATTTTTTATCTCTGCCTTTTCATCTTAAAGCTAATTTTTAATTTTAGAATTTATGGTAGTGTTTTTAAATGAATGCACCTGGATAAACATTATACAAAGGAAATATGAAGTGCTATTATATAAATTCAATTTAAAATATTATATTTGCTTTGTATCTGCTGGTATTTATTCTTCAAGGCCCTTGTTGCCCTGTATTAGATATATTCATCCAAACATAGGTAAAATGATCCCTGTAATAGAAGAAACAGGGCTCATAGTTAAAATAAATACAGTATTATATTAGTAGTGTACAATCTGTTTCATTGCTGAAAATTAACTATAATTGCAGTAATAAAAGACTTTCAACTGACATTTTCACCTGTCCTTCCCTTAGCTAAGGGGAAGAAGTAAATGTACACAAATCTTTTTAGAGACAAATGCTTTACTGAATTATAAGTGTGATGGATTTTCATAGACTGAGAAAGATCAGGCAAGTGAGAAACATATCAGTATATTTTTCTCTTATTTCTAAAATGGCAGATGCTAATTCAAAGTACTGAAGCTCTTAATTCTATCATTGGTAAATTATATGCATTTTCTTAACTAGTATTCTACTGATTTATGAGTTCTATTTAAATTTTCTGAGCTGACCATTAAAATTTTCTTATTAAATGGATTATTAATGATTAATAAAAGTTACAAAAGTGAAATTGCAAGTGTAATATTTTAAATTAGGGAGTGTAGAAATTTAACTGTGAACTATGGTGCTGTAGAAGACTCTTGAGAGTCCCTTGGACAGCAAGGATATCAAACCAGTCAGTCCTAAAGGAAATCAACTCTGAATATTCATTTGGAAGGACTGATGTTAAAGCTGAAGCTCCAATACTTTGGCCACCTGATATGCAGAGCCAACTCATCGGAAAAGACCTTGATGCTGGGAAAGATTGAGGGCAAGAGGAGAAGGAGCCAGCAGAGGATGAAATGGTTGGATGGCATCACTGACTCAATAGACATGAATTTGAGCAAACTCCAAGAGATGGTGAAGGACAGGGAAGCCTGCAATGCTGCAGTCCATGGGGTCACAGAAAGTCAGACACAACTTGGTAATTGAAAAACAACAATTCACAGTTAAGTCATAAAATTTTTACTTAATTGACCATTTAAGTAATCATTTTCAGATCCTAAATAAACACAGATGTATGTTTTCTCAGTTTTGTTTCAGGCTTAGATTTAAGTCAAACTGCTCAATTTCCAATAATTTGTATGTGTTGTGGTCACTTCTTTCCAGGAAATCATGGGATAAATGAATTGAGCATGTTTAACCACCATCTCTCTTGCCAAAATTTCATATGTAAGGTGTACTACATAAGTAAACATCTTAAAATGCCTTGACTTTGACATGTGTAACATAAATTGCCTCTGAAATTCTGCTGCTATAACTGATGATTGAAGGTCAGACCACAACATAAAGAAAGTTAATTAAAAACAAACTTTGCTGCCATAATAATTTTGAATATATCTGGGTAGTTTTAGAACAGCAATTTTTTTAAGATTTCTTTTTTTGTGTGTGGACCATTAAAAAAAATTTTATTACAATAATGATTCTGTTCTAAGTGTTATGCTTTTAGCCAAGAGTTATGGCCAAAGTGTTGTGCTTTTGTGTTATCTTAGTACCCCAACCAGGGATTGAACCCTCACCCCTGACACTGGAAGGTAAAGTCTTAAACACTGGATCACCAGAGAAATCTAGTAAGAAATTTTGATTCATGTTTTAAGCTGTGAATTAGGAAGTGGCATTAAGAAAGCGTTCCTTCAGTGACTGAAAGTGAAACTGTTTGTGTAAATGGTATAACCTCATCCATGGGTTTGGAAAACTATTTTTAAATTCAAGCTGTTTTGGAACAGGGGTGTGTCTTTGGCAACATAGCGTTGAAATAAGTCTCTCTTCTTGATTAGAAAGAGTGAAAAAGCAGTTGTTAACTTGGCAATATTAACTGGAGAACTCTCAACATTTCTGAATGAGAAGTTGTCCATAATATCTAGTCCTTTAAACAGAATAGAGCTTCCAAACAGCTATAATGTCTCCAGAAAGAATTATTGTGCAGATAGAATGCAACAATGAACAAGAAAACACTTGATTAGTACCAACAGAGCCTGGCAGTGAACTGAGGCTGTTGTTATTTCCCTTCTGAATGTTCTGGATGCTGTTTTTGCATGAGCCAGACGTCCACGGCTCTATGTAGTTTTGCCATAGTTAGTTATCTGGATCAGAGCCACCATACCATTTGGCAGAGTAGCAGTGTGACAAATGAAGCATCAAACTCAAGGCTAAAGGTTTGTAAACTGAAGTGTGGTTTGCAGTCTGTTGTGCGTGTGTGAGACTGGAAAGCTTTCACAGCCATCCCCTCAGCAAATGGTATTAGCCATGCTTGCACATCATGTTTATACGCAGACATAATATATGAGGATACATGAATATATGCATGCATACAGGCAGGAGAATCCACCTACCAACGCAGGAGACATAGGTTTGATCCCTGGGTTGGGAAAATCCCCTGAGAAGGAAATGGCATCTCACTCCAGTATTCTTGCCTGGAAAATGCTATGGACCGAGGAGCCTGTCAGGCAACAGTCCCTGGGGTCGCAGAGTCAGACATGACTTAGCGACTAAACAACACCAACATGTACACATACATACAATAAGACAAAATTTTAAACTACCAGACTGGGAATGAAGAGCAGCAGTGAGAATCCAAGCCTAATAAAAACTGAAGACTGGAAATTATCCCTGTAGTTTTCCTTCTAAAGGGGCAGAGATGCAGCTTTGCAAGCAGCAGCTGGACTTTTAGCTAAGGCCCTTCTTTCCCCAAAGCAGCCTATGCATATGAACATCGTGACCAGTTAGCCTTTCATTGCTCTCCATCAATTGTCAACCCGAGAAATTCCCAAAAATTCTCAGAATGGGCTTTCAATTTGGAAAACTATGTTGATATAAAAAAATGCAAAGTTCATAGACAGTTTATCTCAATGTTATTAATATGATTCAGAAAAGATCGTGACCAGTTTTCACTTTTTATCTATATTGAATGAAATTAATCTTTGTTAGGAATGATCTGCAAAATAATGTCATGTGAAACAAATAGAGTAATGAAAGCATTTTCAGTATCAATATTATTTCAGTATCATTTGGTTCCTCAAAGAAACAAGATTTTGTAATTACAAATCATCTTATTTTTGTCAATGCTATTCTTTTTGTTGTAATAAACTTGGGTGAAATCACCTAAAGAGTTAGCTAGAAGAAAAGAAAAGCAAAATGATTTTTTGTAAAAATCAGTTCAAGCTAGATTCAACAAAACCAGTCATTCTTATCTCCTGCCAAAATTTTCCATGACATATTAGTGCTAAGTAGTATTACCAACATTTCAGTGCAGGAGCCACTGTTCAGTAATTTATAATTAGCTTCAATGTCCAAAATTCTGTGCCCAAAACACTCATTTTGCAAATGTATTCCAAATAAATTTTGTGCATACTTAACTCAAACCTGCAAGATAAGACAGTTCTTTAAAATAATATATTCAGAATGTTTTGCAGTTGCAAGTCCAATTAATAGAAGAAATATAAACTTATGAAACTTCCCATACTGTAATTTTAATATTATTGAATCATACAGTGATTTTTTTTTCTATATGAGGATTCCTGCTACAATTTTGTCTCAGAAAGTTGAGAAGTCATGAACCAGAGTAGTATATTATGCATTTTAAAGAAACAGAGGAAAGTTTGATTTGAAGAATAACTTAAAACAGTACAAATTTATTCATGATAATGACATGCTAAACTCAAAGATGCACACATATTTAAAACAAATGTCTTGTTTTTAACAGTAAAAAGTGATATGATATCTAGTATAAAATGATGTATGGCCAGCAAATCCATCTGAAAATCTTTTTATCTTATTTCCACACACTTCCCATCAGCCACATACAATGAGAAAGAAACTTAAGGGGACATATCAGAGACTAAAACTTTAAGTTTTCCTAAAAATCAGAATCAGCAGGGAATTGAATAATTCAGAGATGAGCTGAATTGGTTGCTCGCAATTCAACAACAGTAAAATCTGAAATTAGGTCAAAAGTATACTTTCAAATTTCCTGCCCCATGCTTACCAGGCATTCACAAAAACACTATCTGGATAAGTAGAACTTTGGCCATGTGTTTTTCCACTTCATAACCATGGATTTTACATCAGCCAAAAGTACTGATGCCAGATAATCACTTCTTTACCTTCTATCTTTTGGATGATGAAACTCTCTGAAAAACAGTTGTGAAGAATAAGAGTGAATTGGTAGTGTGATGCATTTAATTGAAGAGGTAACTCTTTCAAGGTAAATTTTTTGGTGCAGGGCAGAGTTGTTGTTTAGCTGCTAAGTCAAGTCAGACTCTTGCAACCCCATGGACTATAGCCCCCCAGGCTCCTCTGTTTATAGGATTCCTAGGCAAAAAAACTCGAGTGGGTTGCAATTTCCTTCTCCAGGGGATCTTCCTGATCCAAGAATTGAACCTGTGTCTCCTGCATTGTAGGCAGATTCTTTACCATCTGAGCTACCTGGGAAGTGAACAGAGCAGAAGCAAAGTATAATTTGGAAAGCATCATTTTGGATATTAACATTCTTCTTGTACTCTATTTTTTCAAGGTATAAGATCTTACACTGTAGAACTTCTGATTTGATGTGATAATGTTCAATTTACTTAGTTTTTCTTTCCTTTTTCTATTGAGAAATCTTTACCAACTTCATTTCCTCTTTCTCTGATTATGTTGCTTTTTTTTTTTTGACATGTTGAGAAAATTTAGCATATTTGTAAAAGGTTCTTAAATTTTCTAGTCTCCTAACTACATCTTTTTGTCTTTGGGTGGGGAGGATTCTGTCTCCATTTACTGGTAATGTTTCATCATGGTCATAGAACACACTTTCTTGGTTTTGGAAATGTATAGTGATTTTTATTTAAATACTGGAACTCATAACTGTACAGGGTCAAATGCAGAAGTTGGTGCATTTATAAAGTGATGTTGAAATTGGTTTTAACTGCAATTTCAAATGACTAGAGCAAATATAGTCTAAAGAAAATTCTTGAAATCCTTACCATGCAAGAATATATAATAAAGCTTCTAGTTGTAAAATATTTTATTATTTTCAATACTTTTGTGGTCTTTGAGACAATACTTTAAAATTACATTTTAAAAAAAAAAGAGAAAAGGACACATGCTAGTTCTGCTTCCATAAGCCTCTTATCTGTCTCCAACAGAGGGTTGACAGAATGAAAACCACAATCACAGAAAACTAACAAATCTGATCACATGAAACACTTCTTGTCTAACTCAAGGAAACTATGAGCCATGTATGTGGGGCCACCCAAGACAGACGAGTCATGGTGGAGAGTTCTGACAAAACATGGTCCACTGGAGAAGGGAGAACCCCATGAACAGTATGAAAAGGCAAAAAGAGAGGACACTGAAAAATGAACTCCCCTGGTTGGTTGGTGTCCAATATGCTACTGGAGATCAGGAGAGAAATAACTCCAGAAAGAATGAAGAGATGGAGCCAAAGCAAAAACAACACCCAGTTGTGGATGTGACTGGTGATGAAAGTAAAGTCCGATGCTGTAAAGAACAATATTGCATAGGAACCTGGAATGTTAGGTCCATGAATGAAGGCAAATTGGAAGTTGTCAAACAGGAGATGGCAAGAATGAACATCAACATTTTAGGAATCAGCAAACTAAAATGGACTGGAATGGGTGAATTTGACTCAGATGACCATTATATTTCCTACTGTGGGCAAGAATCCTTTAGAAGAAATGGAGTAGCCATCACAGTCAACGAGAGAATCTGAAATGCAGTACTTGGATGCAATCTCAAAAATGAGAGAATAATCTGTTTGTTTCCAAGACAACCCATTCAATGTCAAAGTAATCCAAATCTGTGCACTGACCATTAATGCTGAAGAAGCTGAAGTTTAATGGTTGTATGAAGACCTACAAGACCTTCTAGAACTAACACCCAAAAAAGATATCTTTTCCAATATACGGGACTGAAATGCAAAAGTAGTAAGTCAAGAAACACCTGGAGTAACAGGCAAATTTGGCGTTACAGTATAGAATGAAACAGGTCAAATGCTAACAGAGTTTTGTCAAAAGAACACACTGGTCATAACAAACACCCTCTCCTAAGAACATAAAAGAAGACTCTACACATGGACATCACCAGATGGTCAATAGTGAAATCAGATTGATTACATTCTTTGCAGCCAAAGATGGAGAAGCTCTATTCAGTCAGCAAAATAAGACTGGGAGCTGACTGTGGCTCATATCATGAACTCCTTATTGCCAAATTCAGACTTAAATTGAAGAAAGTGGAGAAAACCACTAGACCGTTCAGGTATGACCTAAATCAAATCCCTTATGATTATACAGTAGAGGGGAGAAATAGATTCAAGAGATTAGATCTGATAGACAGAGTCCTTGAAGAACTGTGGATGGAGGTTCCTGATATTGTACAGGAAGCAGTTATCAAAACTATCCCCAAGAGAAAGAAATGCAAAAAGGCAAAATGGCTGTTGAAGGAGGCCTAACAAATAGCTGAGAAAAGAAAAGACATTAAAGGAAGGGAGAAAAGGAAAGATATACCCATCTGAATGCAGAGTTCCAAAGAATAGCAAGGAGAGATTTAAAAAAGTCTTCCTCAGTGATCAGTGCAAAGAAATAGACGAAAAAAATAGAATGGGAAAGCCTAGAGATCTCTTCAAGAAAATTAGGGATACCAAGGGAATATTTCATGCAAAGATGAGCTCAATAAAGGACAGAAATGGTATGGACTTAACAGAAGCAGAATATATTAAGAAGAGGTGGCAGGAATACACAGAAGAACCATACAGAAAAACATCTTCATGACACAGATAATCACGATGGTGTGTTGACTCAACTAGAGCCAGAGATCCTGGAATGTGAAGTCACGTGGGCCTTAGGAAGCATCACTACAAAGCTAGTGTAGGTGATGGAATTCTAGTTGAGCTATTTCAAACCCTAAAAGATGATGCTGTGAAAGTGCTGCACTCAATATGCCAGCAAATTTGGACAGCTCAGCAGTAGACCCAGTACTGGAGAAGATCAGCTTTCATTCCAATCCCAAAGAAAGGCAATGCCAAAAAATGTTGAAACTATCACACAATTGCACTCATTTCACACACTAGCAAAGTAAAGCCTAAAATTCTCCAAGCCCAGTTTCAACAGTGCATTAACTGTGAACTTCCAGATGTTCAAACTGGATCTATAAAAAGCAGAGGAATCAGAGATCAAATTGCCAACATCCATTGGGTCATTGAAACAGCAAAAGACTTCCAGGAAAAACATCTACTTCAGCTTTATTGATTTTGCCAAAGCTTTTGACTGTGTGGATCACAACAAACCGTCGAAAATTCTTCAAGAGATGGGAACACCAGACCACCTGACCTGCCTCCTGAACAATCTGTATGCAGGTCAAGAAGCAACAGTTAGAACTGGACATGAATCAACAGACTGGTTCCAAATCAGGAAAGGAGTATGTAAAGCTGTATATTGTCACCCTGCATATTTAACTTATATGCAGAACACTTCACGCAAAATGCCGGGCTGGATGAAGTACAAGCTAGAATCAAGATTGCCGGGAGAAATATTAGTAACCTCAGATACGCAGATGACACTACCCTTATGGGACAAAGTGAAGAACTAAAGAACCTTTTGATGAAAGTGAAAGAGGAGTGAAAAAGTTGGCTTAAAACTCAACATTCAGAAAACTAAGATCATGACATCCTGTTCTATCACTTCATGGAAAATAGATGGGGAAACAGTGGAAACAGTGACAGACTTTAGATTTGGGGGCTCAGAAATCACTGCAGATGGTGACTGCAGCTATGAAATTAAAAGACGCTTGCTTCTTTGAAGAGAAGCTATGACCAACCTAGACAGCATGTTAAAAAGCAGAGACATTACTTTGTCAACAAAGGTCCGTCTAGTCAAAGCTATGTTTTTTCCAGTGGTCATGTATGGATGTGAGAGTAGGACTGTAAAGAAAGCTGAGCACTGAATAATTGATCCTTTCAAACTGTGGTGTTGGAGAAGACTCTTGAGAGTCCCCTGGACTGCAAGGAGATCCAATCAGTCCATCCTAAGGGAAATCAGTCCTGAACACTCACTGGAAGAACTGATGCTGAAGCTGAAACTCCAATACTCTGGCCACCTCATGTGAAGAGTTGACTCATTGGAAAAGACCCTGATGCTGGGAGGGACTGGGGGCAGGAGGAGAAGGGGATGACAGAGGATGAGATGGCTGGATAGCATCACCGACTTGATGGACATGAGTTTGAGTGAACTCCGGGAGATGGATGGACAGGGAGGCCTGGCATGCTACTGCCCAAATGGGGTCACAAAGAGTCAGACACGACTGAGCAATTGAACTGAACTGAACTATTTCTGTTTGATCAATTTCTATTTTCATGGAAGATAAATATATTTATATACAAAAAACTGTGTGAGAACAACTAATTAACTTTTGAAGTTTTAAAGTCAAGAGTAGCACTGAAGTATCCTGAACTTTCTTCTATAACATCTCTTCATCTTATCAAATTCTCTCTTTCAATGGTATGAGTTTGTTCTTTCAAATCCAAATGAATTTGGTTTAATTTTTCACAAAGTTCCTCCATGGACTACTTTTCATTGTTGTCTAAGAACTGACTAAAATAAGAGCAGAATTATATTGAAAATGTGGAGAAAAATTATAATATTTTCTTTTTTTATTAATAAAATATTTAATTACAGTCTCTTATGTTATAATGTGTTAATTGCCTTCTTAACAAATACATCATCAAAATCAAGTTTTGGAACTGATTGAGTTTTCTCTATAATTTTTTAAAATTATGGTCCATGAATGGTCAATGGTGTTTCCTTTTTTGTACTTTTTTTTTTTTTTTTGCACTGACTTGGATTTTTAGCCCCATTTGTATATTAGATCAAATTTTTAAAACTAAGTTTAACAGCTAATATTTAATACACATACACTTTAATTCCTAAAGCTTTATTACTGAAATAGACATACTTAGAAATGAAATTGAGACTCACTTTGAAATAAGTTACAGTAGAATATCACAATTAGATTTAAATAACTTAAACTACATAATTAAAATTTGAAGAAATCAGGCTA
Source organism: Capra hircus (assembly GCF_001704415.2). NCBI lineage: Eukaryota > Metazoa > Chordata > Mammalia > Artiodactyla > Bovidae > Capra > Capra hircus. The sequence goes on along the minus strand of NC_030831.1, from coordinate 11,411,985 downwards.
TTAATGTCTGCTTTCCTATAATGTATCCCTTATTTTATTAATTAATCATTAACAAATCATCTGAGTCATTTAGTAGAGTTAAATGCTTAATAGCAACAAATAGTAAAGAGTGATGTAAGCTGGTTCTAATAGTTATCCACTTTAACACAGTGCATAACCACTTGGGTTTCTTTTACAAAAACATTAATTTTGTATAGTATATTAGTACAATGTAAATATATGAAATGAGAATAAAAAATAAAATGTGAATAGTGTTCCTATAAATAAAATATATATACATATATTGCACTATATAGTATACGAATTTTGTTTTATATATGCTCTACACATGGACATCACCAGATGGTCAACACCGAAATCAGATTGATTATATTCTTTGCAGCCAAAGATGGAGAAGCTCTATACAGTCAACAAAAGCAAGACCGGGAGCTGACTGTGGCTCATATCGTGAACTCCTTATTGCCAAATTCAGACTTAAATTGAAGAAAGTAGGGAAATCGCTAGACCAATCAGGTATGACCTAAATCAAATCCCTTATGATTATACAGTGGAAGTGAGAAATAGATTTAAGGGCCTAGATCTGATAGATAGAGTGCCTGATGAACTATGGAATGAGGTTCCTAACATTGTACAGGAGATAAGGATCAACCATCCCCATGGAAAAGAAATGCAAAAAAGCAAAATGGCTGTCTGGGGAGGCCTTACAAATAGCTGTGAAAAGAAGAGAGGCGAAAAACAAAGGAGAAAAGGAAACATATAAGCATCTGAATTCAGAGTTCCAAAGAATAGCAAGAAGAGATAAGAAAGCCTTCTTCAGCGATCAATACAAAGAAATAGAGGAAAACAACAGAATGGGAAAGACTAGAGATGTCTTCAAGAAAATGAGAGATACCAAGGGAACATTTCATGCAAAGATGGGCTCGATAAAGTACAGAAACGGTAGGGACTTTACAGAAGCAGAAGATATTAAGAAGAGGTGGCAGGAATACACAGAAGAACTGTACAAAAAGGATCTTCATGACCAAGATAATCACAATGATGTGATCACTCATCTAGAGCCAGACATCCTGGAATGTGAAGTCAAGTGGGCCTTAGAAAGCATCATTATGAACAAAGCTAGTGGAGGTATTGGAATTCCAGTTGAGCTTTCAAATCCTGAAAGATGATGCTATGAAAGTGCTGCACTCAATATGCCAGCAAATTTGGAAAACTCAGCCATGGCCACAGGACTGGAAAAGGCCAGTTTTCATTCCAATCCCAAAGAAAGGCAATGCCAAAGAATGCTCAAACTACTGCACAGTTGCACTCATCTCACATGCTACTAAAGTAATGCTCAAAATTCTCCAAGCCAGGCTTCAGCAATTCAGGAACTGTGAACTTCCTGATGTTCAAGCTGGTTTTAGAAAAGGTGGAGGAACCAGAGATCAAATTGCCAACATCTGCTGGATCATGGAAAAAGCAAGACAGTTCCAGAAAAACATCTATTTCTGCTTTCTTGACTATGCCAAAGCCTTTGACTGTGTGGATCACAATAAACTGTGGGCAATTCTGGAAGAGATGGGAATACCAGACCACGTGACCTGCCTCCTGAGCAATCTGTATGCAGGTCAGGAAGCAACAGTTAGAACTGGACATGGAACAACAGACTGGTTCCAAATAGGAAAAGGAGTACGTCAAGGCTGCCTATTGTCACCCTGCTTCTTTAACTTCTATGCAGAGTACATCATGAGAAACGCTGGACTGGAAGAAACACAAGCTGGAATCAAGATTGCCGGGAGAAGTATCAATAACCTCAGGTATGCAGATGACATCACCCTTATGGCAGAAAGTGAAGAACTAAAAAGCATCTTGAGGGGGAGGGAAAGATGGCGGAGGAATAGGACAGGAAGACCACTTTCTCCCTCACGAATTCCTCAAAAGAACATTTCAACGCCGAGCAAACTTCACAAAACAACTTCTGTAGGCTGGCAGAGGACATCAGGCAACCAGAAAAGCAGATCATTGTCTTCAAAAACAGGTAGGAAAAAATATAAAAGACGAAAAAGGAGACAAAGGAGGTGGGGAGGGAGCTCCGTCCTGGGAAGGGAATTTTAAGAAGAGAGGTTTCCAAACACCAGGAAACACTCTCCCTGCCGAGTCTGTGGCGAGCCTTGGAAACACAGAGGGCAACATAACAGGAAGGAAAAATAGATAAATAATTAAAACCAACAGATTACAAGCCCAACAGTAACTCCCCCAGCGGAAAAGCAGCACAGACGCCTGCATCCGCCATTGGGAAGTGGGGGCAGGGCAGGGACGCGCGGGAGGCGCGGGCTGCAGAGCTTTGTAAGAATCCGGCAGGAACGCCCCACGCACAACCAGAACGATCTAACTCGGGCTAGCAAACCAGACTGTGGGATAGCTACTACGCGAAAAGCTCGAACATAAGACACCGCCAGGACCGAGCACAGAACAAAGGACGGAACGGGAAAAGCCGGCTGCAGACCATCCCCCGCCGGGGACAGGCAGCCAGAGTCGTAAGGACTGGAAAGGGGCAATTGCAGACCCGGAGAGACTTTACTTACCTAACTGCAAGCAGGCGCCTTTGCTAAGACTTCTGGGGGTGCTGGACAGTCACAATCTACCGCACGGGGTGCGCCAGCGGCCCGCCCAGAAAGCTGAGCAGCAGCGGCAGAAAAGATGACAAGCCGCGGCGATCGCGCTCGCCAAACTCCTGAGCTACTCGGACCTGGGAAGGGCACAAAGCGCAGTCCCAGCCGAATCTGTGCCTCTGAGGGCTGCCTGAGGGCCGAACCTAAGCGGCTTGGACCGGGGAAGTGCACGCAGCCTAGGGCCGGCCCCAGACGGTTCCCGGCTGAGCATCCTAGAGCCGGAGCGGTTTGTGCGCCGCGAAAAAGGACAGGTCAAGCCGGGCAGAGATACTGTGTGCACACGACAGTGCTATTTGTTAGCAGCAGCCCCCCTCCCCACAGCGCAACTGTGAGCCTAAAAAGCCAGCAAACAGAAGAAGTTAAACAGAGGGAACCACCTTGGAAGTGATCCCACACGGCCCATTACACCAGAAAGGGCCAGATATTTTTAATATTTATAAAATCATTCCTTTTTTTTTTTTTTTGCTTTTTTTTCTAACTTTTTTTAAATTGTTAAGTCTTCTATTTCTCCTCTAATTTTTATTTCTATAACCTATTATTACTATATTTTTTTGTTTGCTTTTTAAAAAGACTTTTTTTTTTTTTTTTAAGGCAAACACCATATACAGTCTTTGGATGGTTGTTGATGGCTTTTTTTTTTTTTTTGATTGTTTGTTTGTTTGTTTGTTTTTTAATAATTCTTTTTCTTTTTTTTTTTTCTTTCTTTCTTCCTTTTTCCTTCTGCTTCTCTCTAATATTGTATCTTTGAAAATCCAACCTCTACTCTAGATTTTTAATCTTTGCTCTTAGGTTTTTGTGGTCAATTTTGTACATTTAAAAACCCAAACTTCACTATCCCAGTTTACCTGAGAGCGAGATTACTGGCTTGACCACTCTCTCCTCCTCTGGACTCTCCTTTTTCTCCACCAGGTGGCCTCTGTCTCTTTTCTCCCCCATCTCTTCTCTATCCAACTCTGTGAATCTCTGTGTGTTCCAGACGGTGGAGAACACCTAAGGAACAGGTTACTGGCAGGATTTGTCTCGCTCCTACTCATTCCTCTCTCTGATCCTCCTGGTCACCTCTGTCTACTTCCTCCCTCTCCTCTTCCCCGTATAACTCTGTAAATACCTCTGAGCAGTCCAGGCTATAGAGCGCACATAAGGAAGTGACTACTGGCTAGCTTGCTCTCTTCTCTTTTGATCTCACCGCATCTCATTCCAGTTACCTCTAACTACCCCCTCCATCTTCTCTTCTCCTTATAACTCAGTGAACCTCTCTGAGTGTCCCTCAATGTGGAGAAACTTTTCATCTTTAACCTAGATGTTTTATCATCGGTGCTGTATAGATGGAGAAGTCTAGAGGCTACTGTAAAAATAAAACTGAAAACCAGAAGCAGGAAGCTTAAATCCAAAGCCTGAAAACATTAGAGAACTCTTGAATTCAGGGAACATTAAGCAATAGGAGCCCATCTAATGCCTTCATACCTACACCGAAACCAAGTTCCACCCAAGGGCCAACAAATTCCAAAACAAGACATACCACGCAAATTCTCCAGCAACACAGGAACACTCCCCTGAGCTTCAATATACAGGCAGCTCAAAATTATCCCAAAACCTTTGATGTCTCGTAACCCATTACGGGTCACTCCATTGCACTCCAGAGAGAAGAAACCCAGCTCCACCCACCAAAACTCCAACACAAGCCTCCCTAACCAGGAAACCTTGACAAGCCACTGATAGAACCCCACCCAAAGTGAGGAAGCTCCATAATAAAGAGAACTCCACAAATTCCCAGAATATAAAAAGGCCACCCCAAACGCAGCAATATAACCAAGATGAAGAGACAGAGGAATACACAGCAGGTAAAGGAACAGGAGAGTTGCCCACCAAACCAAACAAAAGTGGAAGAAGTAGGGAATCTACCGGAGAAGGAATTCCGAATATTGATAGTGAAAATGATCCAAAATCTTGAAATCAAAATGGAATCACAGATAAATAGCCTAGAGACAAGGATTGAGAAGATGCAAGAAAGGTTTAACAAGGACCTAGAAGAAATAAAAAAGAGTCAAAATATAATGAATAATGCAATAAATGAGATCAGAAACACTCTGGAGGCAACAATTAGTAGAATAACGGAGGCAGAAGATAGGATTAGTGAAATAGAAGATAGAATGGTAGAAATAAATGAATCAGAGAGGAAACAAGAACAACGAATTAAAAGAAATGAGGACAATCTCAGAGACCTCCAGGACAATATGAAACGCTCCAACATTCGAATTATAGGAGTCCCAGAAGAAGAAGACAGAAAGAAAGATCATGAGAAAATCCTTGAGGAGATAATAGTTGAAAACTTCCCTAAAATGGGGAAGGAAATAATCACCCAAGTCCAAGAAACACAGAGAGTTCCAAATAGGATAAACCCAAGGCGAAACACCCCAAGACACATATTAATCAAATTAACAAAGATCAAACACAAAGAACAAATATTAAAAGCAGCAAGGGAAAACCAACAAATAACACACAAGGGGATTCCCATTAGGATAACAGCTGATCTTTCAATAGAAACTCTTCAGGCCAGGAGGGAATGGCAAGACATACTTAAAGTGATGAAAGACAATAACCTACAGCCCAGAATACTGTACCCAGCAAGGATCTCATTCAAATATGAAGGAGAAATCAAAAGCTTTACAGACAAGCAAAAGCTGAGAGAATTCAGCACCACCAAACCAGCTCTCCAACAAATTCTAAAGGATATTCTCTAGACAGGAAACACGAAAAGGGTGTATAAACTCGAATCCAAAACAATAAAGTAAATGGTAACGGGATCACACTTATCAATAATTACCTTAAACGTAAATGGGTTGAACGCCCCAACCAAAAGACAAAGACTGGCCGAATGGATACAAAAACAAGACCCCTCTATATGCTGCTTACAAGAGACCCACCTCAAAACAAGGGACACATACAGACTGAAAGTGAAGGGCTGGAAAAAGATATACCACGCAAATAGAGACCAAAAGAAAGCAGGAGTGGCAATACTCATATCCGATAAAATAGACTTTAAAACAAAGGCTGTGAAAAGAGACAAAGAAGGCCACTACATAATGATCAAAGGAACAATCCAAGAAGAAGATATAACAATTATAAATATATATGCCCCCAATATAGGAGCCCCGCAATATGTAAGACAAATGCTAACAAGTATGAAAGGGGAAATCAACAATAACACAATAATAGTGGGAGACTTTAATACCCCACTCACACCTATGGACAGATCAACTAAACAGAAAATTAACAAAGAAACACAAACTTTAAATGATACATTAGATCAGTTAGACCTAATTGATATCTATAGGACATTTCACCCCAAAACAATGAATTTCACTTTTTTTTCAAGTGCTCATGGAACCTTCTCCAGGATAGATCACATCCTGGGCCATAAATCTAAACTTGATAAATTCAAAAAAATTGAAATCATTCCAAGCATCTTTTCTGACCATAATGCATTAAGATTAGATCTCAATTACAGGAGAAAAACTATTAAAAATTCCAACATATGGAGGTTGAACAACACACTTCTGAATAACCAACAAATCACAGAAGAAATCAAAAAAGAAATTAAAATATGCATAGAAACTAATGAAAATGAAAACACAACAACCCAAAACCTGTGGGACACTATAAAAGCAGTGCTAAGAGGAAAGTTCATAGCAATACAGGCATACCTCAAGAAACAAGAAAAAAGTCAAATAAATAACCTAACTCTACAACTAAAGCAACTAGAAAAGGAAGAGTTGGAGAACCCCAGAGTTAGTAGAAGGAAAGAAATCTTAAAAATTAGGGCAGAAATAAATGCAAAAGAAACAAAAGAGACCATAGCAAAAATCAACAAAGCCAAAAGCTGGTTCTTTGAAAGGATAAATAAAATTGACAAACCATTAGCCAGACTCATCAAGAAGCAAAGAGAGAAAAATCAAATCAATAAAATTAGAAATGAAAATGGAGAGATCACAACAGACAACACAGAAATACAAAGGATCATAAGAGACTACTATCAGCAGTTGTATGCCAATAAAATGGACAACGTGGAAGAAATGGACAAATTCTTAGAAAAGTACAATTTTCCAAAACTGAACCAGGAAGAAATAGAAAATCTTAACAGACCCATCACAAGCACGGAAATTGAAATGGTAATCAGATCTTCCAGCAAACAAAAGCCCAGGTCCAGACGGCTTCACAGCTGAATTCTACCAAAAATTTCGAGAAGAGCTAACACCTATCCTCCTCAAACTCTTCCAGAAAATTGCAGAGGAAGGTAAACTTCCAAACTCATTCTATGAGGCCACCATCACCCTAATACCAAAACCTGACAAAGATGTCACAAAAAAGGAAAACTACAGGCCAATATCACTGATGAACATAGATGCAAAAATCCTCAACAAAATTCTAGCAATCAGAATCCAACAACACATTAAAAAGATCATACACCATGACCAAGTGGGCTTTATCCCAGGGATGCAAGGATTCTTCAATATCCGCAAATCAATCAATGTAATTCACCACATTAACAAATTGAAAAATAAAAACCATATGATTATCTCAATAGATGCATAGAAGGCCTTTGACAAAATTCAACATCCATTTATGATAAAAACTCTCCAGAAAGTAGGAATAGAAGGAACATACCTCAACATAATAAAAGCTATATATGACAAACCCACAGCAAACATTATCCTCAATGGTGAAAAATTGAAAGCATTTCCCCTAAAGTCAGGAACAAGACAAGGGTGTCCACTTTCACCGCTACTATTCAACATAGTTCTGGAAGTTTTGGCCACAGCAATCAGAGCAGAAAAAGAAATCAAAGGAATCCAAATTGGAAAAGAAGAAGTAAAACTCTCACTGTTTGCAGATGACATGATCCTCTACATGGAAAACCCTAAAGACTCCACCAGAAAATTACTAGAGCTAATCAATGAATATAGTAAAGTTGCAGGATATAAAATCAACACACAGAAATCCCTTGCATTCCTATACACGAATAATGAGAAAGTAGAAAAAGAAATTAAGGAAACAATTCCATTCACCATTGCAACGAAAAGAATAAAATACTTAGGAATATATCTACCTAAAGAAACTAAAGACCTATATATAGAAAACTATAAAACACTGATGAAAGAAATCAAAGAGGACACTAATAGATGGAGAAATATACCATGTTCATGGATCGGAAGAATCAATATAGTGAAAATGAGTATACTACCCAAAGCAATTTACAAATACAATGCAATCCCTATCAAGCTACCAGCCACATTTTTCACAGAACTAGAACAAATAATTTCAAGATTTGTATGGAAATACAAAAAACCTCGAATAGCCAAAGCAATCTTGAGAAAGAAGAATGGAACTGGAGGAATCAACTTGCCTGACTTCAGGCTCTACTACAAAGCCACAGTCATCAAGACAGTATGGTACTGGCACAAAGACAGACATATAGATCAATGGAACAAAATAGAAAGCCCAGAGATAAATCCACACACATATGGACACCTTATCTTTGACAAAGGAGGCAAGAATATACAATGGAGTAAAGACAATCTCTTTAACAAGTGGTGCTGGGAAAACTGGTCAACCACTTGTAAAAGAATGAAACTAGATCACTTTCTATCACCGTACACAAAAATAAACTCAAAATGGATTAAAGATCTAAATGTAAGATCAGAAACTATAAAACTCCTAGAGGAGAACATAGGCAAAACACTCTCAGACATAAATCACAGCAGGATCCTCTATGATCCACCTCCCAGAATTCTGGAAATAAAAGCAAAAATAAACAAATGGGATCTAATTAAAATTAAAAGCTTCTGTACAACAAAGGAAAATATAAGCAAGGTGAAAAGACAGCCTTCTGAATGGGAGAAAATAATAGCAACTGAAACAACTGACAAACAACTAATCTCAAAAATATACAAGCAACTTCTGCAGCTCAATTCCAGAAAAATAAATGACCCAATCAAAAAATGGGCCAAAGAACTAAGTAGACATTTCTCCAAAGAAGACATACGGATGGCTAACAAACACATGAAAAGATGTTCAACATCACTCATTATTAGAGAAATGCAAATCAAAACCACAATGAGGTACCACTTCACACCCGTCAGAATGGCTGTGATCCAAAAATCTGCAAGCAATAAATGCTGGAGAGGGTGTGGAGAAAAGGGAACCCTCCTACACTGTTGGTGGGAATGCAAACTAGTACAGCCACTATGGAGAAGAGTGTGGAGATTCCTTAAAAAATTGCAAATAGAACTACCTTATGACCCAGCAATCCCACTTCTGGGCATACACACCGAGGAAACCAGAATTGAAAGAGACACATGTACCCCAATGTTCATCGCAGCACTGTTTACAATAGCCAGGACATGGAAACAACCTAGATGTCCATCAGCAGATGAATGGATAAGAAAGCTGTGGTACATATACACAATGGAGTATTACTCAGCCGTTAAAAAGAATTCATTTGAATCAGTTCTGATGAGATGGGTGAAACTGGAGCCAATTATACAGAGTGAAGTAAGCTAGAAAGAAAAACACCAATACAGTATACTAACACATATATATGGAATTTAGGAAGATGGCAATGACGACCCTGTATGCAAGACAGGAAAAAAGACACAGATGTGTATACCAGACTTTTGGACTCAGAGGGAGAGGGAGAGGGTGGGATGATTTGGGAGAATGGGAATTATAACATGTATACTGTCATGTAAGAATTGAATCGCCAGTCCATGTCTGACATAGGGTGCAGCTTGCTTGGGGCTGGTGCATGGGGATGACCCAGAGAGATGTTGTGGGGAGGGAGGTGGGAGGGGGGTTCATGTTTGGGAACGCATGTAAGAATTAAAGATTTTAAAATTAAAAAAAAAATTAAAAATTAAAATTAAAAAAAAATAAATAAATAAAAATAAATAAAAAGCATATTGATGAAAGTGAAAGAGGAGAGTGAAAAAGTTGGCTTAAAGCTCAACATTCAGAAAACGAAGATCATAGCATCCGGTCCCATCACTTCATGAGAAATAGACTGGAAAACAGTGGAAACAGTGTCAGACTTTATTTTGGGGGGGCTCCAAAATCACTGCAGATGGTGATTGCAGCCATGAAATTAAAAGTCGCTTGCTCCTTGAAAGAAAAGTGATGACCAACCTAGATAGCACATTCAAAAGCAGAGACATTACTTTGTAGACTAAGGTCCGACTAGTCACGGCTGTGGTTTTTCCAGTGGTCATGTATGGATGTGAGAGTAGGACTCTGAAGAAGGGTGAGCACTGAAGAATTGATGCTTTTGAACTGTGGTGTTGGAGAAGACTCTTGAGAGTCCCTTGGACTGCAAGGAGATCCAACCAGTCCATTCTGAAGGAGATGAGCCCTGGGATTTCTTTGGAAGGAATGATGCTAAAGCTGAAACTCCAGTACTTTGGCCACCTCATGCGAAGAGTTGACTCATTGGAAAAGACTCTGATGCCTGGGGGGACTGGGGGCAAGAGGAGAAGGGGACGACAGAGGATGAGATGGCTGGATGGTATCACTGACTTGATGGACTTGAGTTTGGGTGAACTCCGGGAGTTGGTGACGGACAGGGAGGCCTGGCGTGTTGTGATTCATGGGGTCGCAGAGTCGGACACGACCTAGCGACTGAACTGGACTGAAAATATATTAAATACATTATATATAATAGGGCTTCCTAGGTGGCGCTACCACCTAAGAAGAACCTGCAGGAAACATAAGAGTCATGGATTCCATCCCCGGATCAGGAAAATCCCCTGGAGGAGGAAATGGCAACCCACTCCAGTGTTCCTGCCTGGAAAATTCCATAGACAGAGGAGCCTGGAATACTACAGTCCATAGGGTCACAGAGTCGGATATGACTGAAGTGACTTGGCATGCACGCACAAATAGACTGATTAATACATATGTGCATACATATGTGTTAGTGGCTCAGTTGCATCTGACTCTTTGTGACCCCATGGACTGTAGCCCACCAGCCTCCTCTGCCCATGGAAGTTTCTAGGCAAGAATACTGGAATGGGTTGCCAGTGTCATCTCCAGGGGATCTTCCTGACTCAAGAATCAAACTTAGGTCTCCTTCACTGCAGGCAGCTTCTTTACTCTCTGAGCCACCAGGAACACCCTGGTGTACAAATGTATATATAATGTAATAGTATGGTTTATTATTTAACTTATTATTTATTTTATTTATAGTATAATTTATTATTTAAAGTACAAGTGAAGAGTTGTACTTGTGGTCTTGTATACTGTGTGAACGAATTTAAGTCTTCAGTTTCTCCATTAATGTCTAGGAAGATTAGCCTTCTAAGAATTCTTTCTGCTATGAAGTTCTAATTATCTTTGTTAAATTTTTTATGTACCAGCATTTTGGTAACAACATTTGTAAGATCTTACTGTTTTAAAATGTCTTATATATTTTGATAGCAATAAGGGAAAACAGATTAATATCAATGTATTTACCAACTATCACTTTATGTGAAACTATGTAGCAGAATATTAAAAATAAGGTATTTGAATTGATACAATACCCTGGAGAGAATTGTTATAATGGCTGGTCCCTAAAGGAGATGAAATATTTATTCTTAAGATCCAGTCTTCTAGGCAATTTGTCTGATTTCTATAGATCTGCCTATTTCTACATAATTTTAGATACATTCTATTCATGTGAAAGACCTTAAACAATGTGCTGATTTCATCTGAATTGTGTAAGGGAAAATAGGTAATCTAATCACACCACAGAGCCTAGATAGGTCCAAAGCACTTTTTTTTCTTTTTTTTTTTTTTTTTTAAGCACTTTTTAAAGATAGAAAAATGTGACCAGCAATAAATGCTAAAACAGCAATTTGTGCAATGTAGAACATTAACTAAAATCTTAAAACAGTTTATATTCCAAGTATGTATCAAACTGCAGATGTCATGTAAAATGCTTTCCCTGATGGAGATTACATGTCATGCAGAAAGGTCTTTTAAGGAAACTTCCAAGGTGATGAGCCATAATAATAAATCAGCCAAATGATCCTCCTTTCTGGCTGATGAAAGAAAATTCTCCTTAAGATCAATCATTGAGAACAAGCTGACAACCAAGTAGCCTTGCAGATCTCGTGCCAAACTATGTGGAAGATTTCACACATCCTTGAGTTGCAGCTAGTGTAAAAATTGCACACTTTTCGCTTAGCCAATTTGTTTCACAGAGAAAGCGAGAGAATGATAGCTTTTTGACCTCAGATAAGAAGAGCATAAAGCGCTGCAAAAGAGAGGGGTGTGTGTGTGTGTATCAGAAGATTTAGAAGCAAAAGAGAGGTAGGAGGGATTTGATAAATGTTGTGGGGGTAGGGCAGCTACATATTTTAAAAGAACTTTCATAATCTACTGACCTCGATTAAGAGTTCAGAATCAAGAAGCTGGTTGGAAACATTGAATTTTTGTAAAATCTATGATACTTCTCTATACACACTGCTTAATACGGAAAATCGCTCTCTCTCCCACTACTGTGTAAATTGCCATGTGAAAATAACCTCAAGGCTCACTTACAAACAGATTATGGTTCCTAAAACCCTCCCTCCACACACACATTCCAGTGCATCAGTGAACTTGTAATAAACCACTGAATAATTCACAATGAGAGTCTAGGATAGAAAAATGGAGATTTTTGCTGGAAACACAGGAAATTATATGCTTAACCTGTAATTAAGAAACATGCCTAGTTTAAGTATCACAAGCTGTTCTAAAGGATCCTTCTTACTCATCAGCTTAAGATATTTGTACTTGTTCAGGCTTAAGACAACAGCTTGTGGTGGGAATATTGCTGACTAGTACAAGCATCAGAACTAAGCTATCCTATTGACTCTGCTACTATTTTCTGGACTTTGAGGAAGTCGCTTACTCATGTTTTTTTTTTTTTTTTTTTTTTTTACTTCAACTTTCCTAGCTTCAATGGGAAATTCTTGCCCTTAATGAAACCTAAATTTCTTATTATCAAACTTGCTGAAACTTGCTAGGCTGTTTTCTCTGCATGGAAATGCATTGCCTGTGTCACAATTCTTGCCAAGGAAAAATATCACAGGAAAAAATATGATATTTTCTTATTTGGCTTAATTGGAATGTTCCTTTAAACATCTACAAAGTTTCTAGCTAAGTGAATTTTGACCCTTTATTTTCATCATATAAATTATGGTCAGAAATCATTCAATTCTCTTCCTAATAATCAACCAGTAAGTATAAACATTACTTGTAAATCTGTTTCAATTCTTTTTTTTTCAAGTTTCAACTTTAACCTTAAGCATCTGAATCATTTTCAGTTATTTTAAAATAACTAGACACTTAATTAGGAAATCTAGCAATTACATACAAATGTCTGAACAAATACCAATGTTCTTATTCTTCACAAGCTTTTAAGTTCAAACATTCTATGGAGAAACTTCCAAGTTTGTCATGTTAATGCTTGTATTAATGAATAAAACATGGCATTTTTTCAAAAATATGATGTATTGAATGTCAAACCTTTGCAATAACATAGGTCTTTTAATTTCCTTTCCTCATAATGGACATTACTGAAATGAATCAAGCACAAGGAGGAAGAGAAGTGACAAAGTAACCGATAGCATAAAATGAAGAACAACTTTCATACAGATTAACTGGTTCCATTTGTGAAAACAAAAAATAGAATCAAATATAATCTCCAGTTCTATCCTCCCAACTGATGTTTGCTGATTACAGGTAAAAGTTTTTGATTATGATGAATTTTACTTTCTATCATTTTGTCTCTTTCACTGAAAACAGTTTCCATATGACTTTTATGTAAATATTTTTTCATGAAACTGAACTGTAACCCTGAAGTTGAACACTTCATATACACTGTTTTCTGACAACCAGAAATCCCAGCATCTCTTAACAGAAATCTGAGAATCAAGTGGGGGAAGAAAATGGATGACTTTGTAGGATATTTCTTTTTCTTATCTTTAAAGTCAACATAGTCTGTGTTTGAGATGAAGAAAGATGTATCTGAGGGATTATAGATTCCAATATATGGAGTTTATGTAGCATCCTTATGCTGCTTGCTCTGGGGAGGACTAATCTTAAAGTGCGCGTTTGAGTCTTAAAGCAGCCCTGGATGTTGCTAGTGTGACAGTTATAGCAGCCTACGAAGCGCAGAGGTTTGGTTATAAATCAGGCCCAGCTATAATAAAGTTTATAGGAGCTATGTCAACAGCATATACCCGGCATAGGAGGAACTACTTTTGCCCTCTTCTTGCCTCCCTGCTTTTATTTCTACAGTAAGAACTTTTGAATACTTGGGAAACTGGTCTCTAAGCTCCTCATCTAGTCCCTGTGAGGGAAGAGCAATCATGTGTTTGGTGAGACGGGAGCAAAAAGCACAACTGGGCATACGGCTCAGTCCTTCTGACTTCTCTTTCAGGTGAGCTGATCCTGAGGATGCCCACTCTTCTTCCCACGCAGTAAAGAAGTCCAGCTGGAATTCTTGCCTTGGAGAGCTGAGTGTAGGTTAATTTTCTCGGTCTTTCTGTCTCTGTACTTTCTCTCTCTCTTTCTCTCCTCTCTCTCTCTCTCACATACACACACACGCTTTATAGGTAGCTACATTTCCAGAGTATCTTACCAGATTTTCATGCGACTTTAATCACAGAACATTCAAGTGTTCAATATTCAGAACTCAAAAGAAAATGACACCTGCTAATTTAAAAATCGATGTGGATAAGTGCCAACACAGGCTATACTGGGCTTCATTTTCCTAGACTTTCTAAATGTAAGCTTAGAATTTCTCAAATGTGTAATGTTATACGTTACTTGATTTGAACTGAATTATTATGTGTTATAATAATATTATGAAATTATAAGTGTTATAGATGTTTCTGAGGGTTTATATACTTAGGAAGATTTACCCTAGGCTTAACTGGAGCCATGGGCCAAAAGTCTGATATTGTACAAAATGCCAACAAATATTGGAAGATAGATCAAATTAGCTATTATGTGAAAGTAAATCTGTAATGATGGAGATGAAATGAAGAAACAGGAAAAAAATTAATTCCAGAAATGAAAGAGAGAGCAAAAGACTAAAGGCTGATGACAAAGTTTAATCAATACACTTTAATTCATGTGCAAAAAGAGAGCAAACAGAAAAAAGTTTATAATTCTAGATTCTGAATACTTTTTCTCCTCCTTAATATTAAGAAATCTGCTGCTACCTGAAACACAATACACTCCATATTTTCCTTATAAGATATCCTCACATATTACATTGGCAAATATTTCCAGCAAAAATTTAGGAAAATAATTGCCACATAGTCATTTCCTACAACAGAGAAGGCAATGGCACCCCACTCCAGTACTCTTGCCTGGAAAAATCACATGGATGGAGGAGCCTAGTAGGCTGCAGTCCATGGGGTCACTAAGAGTTGGACACGACTGAGTGACTTCACTTTGACTTTTCACTTTCATGCATTGGAGAAGGAAATGTCAACCCACTCCAGTGTTCTTGACTGGAGAATCCCAGGGACGGGGGAGACTGGTGGGCTGCCGTCTATGGGGTCGCGCAGCGTCGGACATGACTGAAGCGACTTAGCAACAGCAGCAGCAGCAGCATTTCCTACAAAGTTTATATTCTAAAGAAGATAACTTGTAAATCTTCAGCTTTTTCAAACAGGATCCAGAAATCAAATTTGTGACAGAATCTGCTTTTAAATCTTAGAACTTTATTAACTTAAAGAAAATTTGCTTCTCTCCAGATGTGACCATAGAACTCAGTAGTTTGGGATGTGAAGACTTAAAACGGAAAATTTTAAATTTGTTAATGTTTCATTAGCAATTATTTTCAAGTATTATCGATAACCTATATTTTAGTAGGCTTCATGCAGTCAGATATTATAAGACTGTATATTTACATCAATAACATGCATGGGCTTTACTGACTATTGACCACAGGCTCCAACATCAGAGGAAGTATGGCATTTCTCCTTGCCACCTACTAATTTCCTCAACTTCCAACTCAAAGATTCTTGAATGTTACTGCTAAGAATATACTGATAAAAGGAAAGTTAAAATGGAGGCAGTGTTGCTAAGAGAACTCTCTAAACTGGAGCCAGGATTCTCTGAGAAAGTGTGACATATGACTGGCTAAGCCTGGATGGTATGTGAAACCTAATGACTGATTGCCACAGGTGTCCAGAACACCTTCCCAATGCTGCAGAAACTCAAGATACTTATGGAACACTTACCCCAAAATCAGGCTTCTCTAGTGGCTTAGACAGAAAAGAATCTACCTGCAATACAAGAGACTCTTTCTTGCATTCAATCCCTCTCTTGACAACCTTCCCTTTAGGGACAAATATTTGCTTTCCTGTGTCAGAGTTAATCATAATTCCTGGCAGACAACTTTAACAACCTCACAGTTTTGTTTTGTTTATAAGCCCCTGATTCTTTATCTCCCTCAGAACACTTTTGGATTCTACCAGAATTTGGATCTCCCCAGCTGCAATACCTAAGACACCCAAAAAAAACTCTTTGTTCTTAGCAGTCTCCAAGTTGATTATTAACTAGAAAATTCTGCCAAGAAGCTACTATGTTCTTTGGTTTTGGTAGAAGACACAAATATTAAAAGTTTTTATATTCAAATAGTTATTTTGTACTTTCTCCAATTTGGAATTATCATTTACAAGTTTACCTCTTTGAAGGTCAAAAGTGGAAACCAGAGTGGATGTTGTGAAGGAGCCTCAGGCAGATAGCAGCAGTTTTCCTCAAGTCTAAATGAAAAGGCTCCAGGTAACTTAAAATAATTCCATCAATAGTATTTGGATAGAGAGAATATGGACCAGAATGAAGGCTCAAAAAAGCAGCAGAGTGTGGTTTTTAAATAGTATGGCTCCTTTACATATTTCCTTCAGGTTAGGAACATTCTCAGGGTAACAGGATAAGATTTAAAGATTTGGAGGTCCTTATCCTGCAAAGAACATTCTCATTTAGAGCCTTCTATATTCAGAGTGTGGAATTAGACACCATTACCTTGACAGACTCCACATGATGACCTTTATAACCTTCAAGGCCATAGACACATTCATAACAGTATTTTTAGCAGACATATAAAAATACTTTGAAAAAATAAAATACATTTTTTTTGGCTTAGAATGGTAGCAAAATTCATATTGTAAAAGTCACTGTGTATGTTTTGCTTTCATTATTCATGCACTTGTTTGGGATTATGTTTCTGTAAGGACTACATATTTATAATTAACATTTCAAATACCCCACCAATGTTTTTCCTTCATCATTTACAACTGCTGGAGAAATTACTGAAAATGTTGTATTTCTAGGGAGAAAGGAAGGCACTTCAAGTCCTTGCTATTATGTTAGGAAACAACAAAAAAGGGTGCAAAAGGAAAGGCTTGTTGGTGATGAATAACATTAGGAGAGAGATTTTAGGAGCGGTCTCAGGTTTGCAGTGTAGCTCTGTAGTGTCTCTATTGCTATTGAATTGTCATTGCTAACATACAGAAGGAAATGATGAAGGCACTTTATTGCTTTTTGAAACTTAGAAGGGAAAAAAAAATTGGTATCTTAAATAAAGATTTCAATGCCTGACCTCACTAGCCTACTTTGCAATTGAACCAAAGTCATTAATTTTAGCCTCAAGTAAATGAGAATTCAGGATTTTTCTCTCTGCATACAAAAGCTCAATAAAAGGGGCTGTACTGGCAGAGTAGGAGCACTGCGTATGCAAATTCAGACGCATTAAGGATGGATTTCATTTCACAATGTCATAGTAAGTCACTCTAATATGCAACTACCATGCTTTTTTTAAGAAAATCACATTTTTAAGCATTCTATGCTGAACTTAAAAAAAAAAAAAACAAAACTTTTTTTTGTTTTGTTACCTAAGTCTTTTGGCATTTGTGAGTTTGGACTCTTTTCCAACTGTCAAATTTCTATACCACTGATGGACATTTTTGATACCTGTCATCATTATTTTGAAATGTCTCTTAAGATATGCATGCATAGGTTGAATACAAAGGCAAAGGTTCTATGGAGAAGACGAGACCCCGGATTGGTTGGAGGACAACTGAGACAAACAGAGGGGCTGAGGAAGTCTGGATTCTTTCTATAAGGAGAACATACATGCTGACTGGCCCCAGTGGCAGGGCAGAGCAAAGTCTACTGCGGTGGCTTTCAGGTTCCCTGTGGACCACTTCCCTGTGAAACCTGGCCCAAGCTGAGCTGGAGGCATCACAATCTTCAATTTCAAACTCTATTACAAAGCTACAGTAAGCAAAACAGCATGGTACTGGCACAAAAACAGACGCATGGATCAATGGAGCAGAATCAGCAGATGATTAAAGACATAAATGAGACTGTAGAACTCTTAAAAAAAAATCTTTTTGACAATATTCTTTGGATCTGCCTCCTAAGGCAAAATAAATAGAAGCAAAAATGTAAAAATTGGACCTAAACCTAAAGACTTTCATACAATAAAGGAAATCACTGACAAAGCAAAAAGACAGCCTACCAAATGGAAGAAAATATGTGCAAATGACGGTCAGCAAGAGGTCACTCTCCAAAGTATACAAACAGCTCATGTAACTCAATAGCAAAAAATAAGAACCCAATCAAAAAAAAAAAAAAAAAAAACTGGGCAGAAGACCTAGACTTTTTTCTTTTAAAAAGTAATCTTCATAATTAATATACCCAATTTTACAAGATGTGTAATTTAAAAAAATTGTATTCCCATCAATTTATAGCACATGTCTGCAATCACAAGATTCTGGGAAATGCAACCCTTTAGAGCTAAAAAAGTATACAAGATGTGCTTGGGAAGGTTTTATTTGGTTAACTCAGATTTAAAGACATTTATCTCTTCCATAAATTACTTATTTGGCTGATTTTTAACAATATTCAAGGATTCAAGTACACATATTAGTATAAACTAACTTCCCAGATAGCTTCTTAATCATTTTCCTAATATCCAACTTCTTTTAGGACATTTTTGTAGCATATCATTCTGATACCTTACTTAAGCTTCAAAAAATGGACATTTTCTTTCACCATTTTAAAATTAATTTTAAAAGCCTTATTTTTATTTATGTTAACCATTCACATTTCAATTTTCTCACCAAGTCATTTATTCCCACAAGTTTTCCAACTTCATTATCTCATAACTCTTAGTTAATAAGATCAATTATATACCTAATGAGAAAATATAAATACCAAAGCATCTTTGGATTTTCTTTTATATTGATTTTTTCAGTGTAGGGTTTATGCTAGTCAGGAAGATGCCCATCAATTTCAGTAGTAACTTATTGTTAGAGATAGGAACATGGAAAATTGTAAAGAAAGGAAATGAATCAGTGTCAGAATTTTCTATGACAAACAGCAATAAAAACCTTTGGTCAGGAAACTGTCTATTCAAACCCACAACCTTTGTCCAGAGAAATGGCAAGAAAGCTCTTCTTCTGAAAAAGATTTAAAATAAAAATACGGATTTTGTTTTTATAAAAGATCAATATCTCAACCCTGTGCTATCTGTGATTGTATGGTAGCTACTTACTCTGCTCACATGATAAAGAAATGTCAAGCTAAGTAAATAATACAGTAACTCTGTCTGTGTTCATGGAATCCCCAGGGCTCTGGAAGAAGCTGTATGAATCTGTGCTGTAGAGGCAGAGTCATAACTTATGTTAAGACCCTGAGAATACTACTCTTTCTTAAAAATAAGCAAAAAAAAAAAAAAATTAAAGCCACATGAGAAAACAAGTCATCAACAGGTAGGATCACAGTAAATAGTCTGGAAGGATCTGGGATAATTACAAACCTGCAAGTATAAAATCACTGCAGACAGCGACTGCAGCCATGAAACTAAAAGATGCTTACTCTTTGGAAGAAAAGTTATGACCAAGCTAGATAGCATATTGAAAAGCAAAGATATTACTTTGCCGACTAAGGTCTGTCTAGTCAAGGCTATGGTTTTTCCAGTGGTCATGTATGTATGTGAGTTGGACTGTGAAGAAAGCTGAGCGCTGAAGAATTGATGCTTTTGAACTGTGGTGTTGGAGAAGACTCTTGAGAGTCCCTTAGACTGCAAGGAGATCCAACCAGTCCATTCTGAAGATTAGCTCTGGGATTTTTTTGGGAGGGATGATGCTAAAGCTGAAACTCCAGTGCTTTGGCCACCTCATGAGAAGGGTTGACTCACTGGAAAAGACTCTGATGCTGGGAGAGGTTGGGGGCAGGAGGAGAAGGGGACGACTGAGGATGAGATGGCTGGATGGCACCACTGACTCGATGGGTGTGAGTATGAGTGAACTCTGGGAGTTGGTGATGGACAGGGAGGACTGGCGTGCTGCGATTCATGGGGTCACAAAGAGTCAGACATGACTGAGCGACTGAACTGAACTGAACTGAACTGAAGTATAAAATCAATTCAGTTCAGTTCAGTCACTCAGTCGTGTCCGACTCTTTGAGACCCCATGGACTGCAGCACACCAGGCTTCCCTGTCCATCACCAAATCCCAGAGGTTACTCAAACTCATATCCATTGAGTCAATGATGCCATCCAACCATCTCATCCTCTGTCATCCCCTTCTCCTCCCACCTTCAATCTTTCCCAGCATCATCTCTTAAAGAATTTTCCACAGTTTGTTGTGATCCACACGGTCAAAGGCATAGTCAATAAAGCAGAAGTTGATTTTTTCTGGAACTCCCTTGCTTTTTCAATGATCCAATGGATGTTGGCAATTTAATCTCTTGGTCCTCTGCCTTTTTTAAATCCAGCTTGAACATCTGGAAATTCATGGTTCACATACCATTGAAGTCTGGCTTGGAGAATTTTGAGCATTACTTTGCTAGCCTATGAGATGAGTACAATTGTGTGGTAGTTTGAGCATTCTTTGGCATTGCCTTTCTTTGAGACTGGAATGAAAACTGACCTTTTCCAGTCCTGTGGCCACTGCTGAGTTTTCCAAATTTGCTGGCATACTGAGTGCAGCACTTTGCAGCATCATCTTTTAGGATTTGAAGTAGCTCAACTGGAATTCCATCACCTCCACTAGCTTTGTTCATTGTTATGTTTCCTAAGGCCCATGTGACTTCACATTCCAGGATGTCTGGCTCTAGGTGAGTGATCACGCCATTGTGGTTATCTGGGTCATAAAGATCTTTTTTGCATAGTTCTTCTGTATATTCTTGCCATGTCTTTTTAATACCTTCTGCTTCTGTTAGGTCCATGCCATTTCTGTCCTTTATTG
Source organism: Capra hircus (assembly GCF_001704415.2). Taxonomy (NCBI): domain Eukaryota; kingdom Metazoa; phylum Chordata; class Mammalia; order Artiodactyla; family Bovidae; genus Capra; species Capra hircus. Next base: position 11,391,041 of record NC_030831.1, on the reverse strand, counting down.
AGCCCATCTTTGCATGAAATGTCCCCTTGATATCTCTAATTTTCTTAAAGAGATCCCTAGTCTTTCCCATTCTATTGTTTTCATCTATTTCTTGACATTGATCCCTGAGGAAGGTTTTTTTAATCTCTCTTTGCTATTCTTTGGAACTCTGCATTCAAATGGTATAAAATCAGTATACATAAAATCATGAAAGCAATACAAAAAGTAACAAAAATCAAAATGTATAACTTAATACCATGAAAAACTGAGAAAGCATGTTCGCCTCATGACCAAACTAAAATTCTGGTGTTTCAAACTTTGATGAAAAAACACATTATATCTCTATACTCAAATAAAGCAGTGTACAAGGATAGGCATGGATTACCCTTGTGGCTCAGACAATAAAAAATCTGCTCACAATGTGGGAGACCTGAGTTCGACCCCTGCAACCCATGCATCTAGGGAAGATCACTTGGAAAAGGGTATGGCTACCCACTCCAGTATTCTTGCCTTGAGAGCTCCATGGACAGAGGAGCCTGGGGGGCTACAGGCCGGGGGTCACAAAGAGTTGGACACGACTAAGTGACTAACACTTTCACTTATTTTTTTCACATTTTAATTAAGTGAAGAGATAACATGAGATAAAATTAGAGCATGAACCTGAGCAAACAAATTTAAATAAATAATAACCACCCAAGTCAATATAAAAATAATGGCAATTTGGGTAATTTAAAAGGGGAGCTACATTAGTGGGTCAAAACCGACTGTTAAAGAATTAGTGGTAAATAGAGTGTTTGACTTCCAAACCACAAGGATCAAAAGGAACAAAAAATGCATGAAATTTGATGCATTCAAAGTTTTGCCAGGTAAAACTTACCAACATGTTATACTCTGCATATTAGAACACAGTGAAATTATAAACTAATTTTTCCTTTCAGTCAGTGTCTACTATCATTGCTGTGTTTCTGCTTTATATGGGAAACCCAATTCAGCTGAACAAAATATGAAAATGATATAAAAGGTAATAAAGGAGAGGAAAATATTATATAATTGATAATGTGATCTTTTACAATGTACAGCATCAGAGAAACTCTAAAAACTATTAGAAAGGGATGTTTGTTGGTATAGACCAGAAAAAAGTTATAAAAGATTACTTAAAACATTTTTAATAGCAGAAAAACTAAAATTTGTAGGATAAATATTACAGAATTATCCAAAGTTTGTAAAAAATATTATCACATTTTATTAAAGTACATAAAAAAGATCTAAATTTAAATATCTATTAACCCTAAATTACAAATTGATCCCTTTTTGCCCCCAAGTTGCCAACATTTGGCAAGCTGATCCAAATGTTCATATAGGAGATGAACTGGTTCAAAATGAAATAATTCTCATAAAGGAAAATAAATGCCCAAACTTACTGTATTAGATAATAAAGTTTGTTACAAAGCCAGTAATTCAGACTGTGTGGTAATGACCTAAGGACAAGAGAGGCAGATAGAAGCAAATTTATAAAAAAGAAAAAAAAAAGTGGGATATATATATATAGACACACACACACATACATATATAGAGAGAGACATATAGGCTCTTGAAGCACAATGAAAATCAATGGGTAATAGATGGACTAGTTAACCATATGTAAAGACATTGTCTAGCCATTGTTTTATGATACATTACCATATATCTTGGGTTTCCCTGGTGGCTCAGAGGTTAAAGCGTCTGCCTCCAATGCGAGAGACCCGGGCTCGATCCCTGGGTCAGGAAGATCCCCTGGAGAAGGAAATGGCAACCCACTCCAGTATTCTTGCCTGGAGAATCCCATGGACGGAGAAGCCTAGTAGGTTACAGTCCACCAGGTCGCAAAGAGTTGGACACGACTGAGCCACTTCACCTTACCATATATCTTATGTAAAAAATGCCAATAACATATTTATACCTGATGGATATAGCAATATATTAATAGGACCTATACACAATAGTTTTATATATATAAATGTGCAGATAGCGCATACAAACACCTATTCCGGCGATTATAAACATTTTATAAACAGTGGTTGCTTGTCTGTCTGATATTCTTTATTGTCTTATTCTGTATACTTGAATTATTTCGTAATTAAATATCATATTTCATATTTAAATATAAATGAAATGAGAACAAGCTCATAGAGCATAAGATATTCCAGTCTTCCACTGTGATTCTTCTGTAGGCAAATATGTTACTTCACACTTAACACAGCTCTGTTTCCATTCTTCAGTCCTCACCATGCAGTACACTACTAATTATCTATTTGTGTAATAAAAACATTGACTGAACTTCTTGTTTTTTCTTTTTTTCCCTTTCTCTATTTCTTTAGATCTTAAATGTTGTGTTAAAAGAATAGATTTCATTTTGCTTTTATCTCCTAAACCTGAGTCAGCACAATTCTGTTTCCTTGCTGGCCTTTTATACTCTGGAAATCATTTGAGGGCTTAGAGCTTGAAAAGAGTAATTACCCAAAGCATCAAAATTGCCCACTGTGATTTGTAGGACTTCAGCCAAGAAGGCTGACGCAGTGACAAAGTACCCCCTTTATAACTCCAGGTAATAGAAGACAAGCAGATCCTCGCCATCTGTACCTCATTTCATTTCCCATTTAAGTGAAGTATCATCTCTCACCATCTCTTGCATTTTAACTCACCCTCTGAAATGGAATCGACCATCCTGCACGTACAAAGCAAATGGACATATGTAGGCGATTTCTGGGCGAGCTTGGCAGGCTTTCCCCTCACATGTCGCTGCCTCTCCCACCCCGCTGTCCTCTGCCCTCCTTTTTGATCCATTCCTGTTTGAGAGCCAGCCGTTCCTCCCACACATAGGGCACTTTTGGCAGCTTGAGGCCTCATCGGCATACTGGCCGGCCTTAGCTGGTTATGGAACAGATGTTGGGGAAGTCACATTTTTTGAAATTTATTTTCTCTGTAGAATAGAGGACAGAGTTTTAAAAATAGAGGACAGGGTTTATGTCCACATTATCCTTTCTGCTCTTTTGAGAGTTAGGCTCTTAAAAGTCAGTTCTTAGAGAAGAAACACATGAATGTTTTCTGCTAATTTCATTAGGCATCAAGTTCATTAAGCATCAAGTTGATGATCAGAAAAAGTGTCAGAGTCTAAGATGCAACAAGGAAGGTATCACTGGTTACACAGCCAGAACAAGTTGTCAAAATACACCAAGCATTTCACTTAGGAAGAAACTGGAAGAAAATACAACTTAATAGCTGTATTGTAGGTTTGTTAAATGAATAATAATATTTTAAGGACATTATTTATGGAAGCTTATAAAGACCTATTCTCCCCTGTGGAAAATGCATGGGATAATTAATTCATGGCTCCTATCCTCAAAGGAATTTACAATGTAGCAATCACAGAGAGGGAAGAGAAATAATAAAATACAAGTTAGGAGGGAAAAAAAAATGAGATGGATATAAAATGCCACCTGCATGTAGTATGAGTTTAAATAAAATGCCACCTGTAACCAGGAGGAGAATGGTATAGAGTGTGAGTGCTGTTTGAAACAGAAACCCTGAGCTTATTCTGTAATGTTTGGTTGCTTGTTTTGTATTTTGGTATTCACAGTTCTTTTTAAACACAGAGTTGGTTATTTCTGAATATATGAGGAGGAGTTACATTTGAGTTAACTCAGAGGCCAACTTTGAAGTCTGAAGAAAGAATGGGGGATTTCTAGTTTCTTTATTTTATTTTTAATTGCAACATAATTCCTTTGCAATGCTGTGTTGATTTCTGCCATACATCAACATGAATCATCCATAGGTATGTATATTTAAATAGATAGGATATTCATATGTGGAAACATGGAATATTTATGTATAGCCAGAGGTATCTCTAAGAGAATCAAGCTGTAGGGGTTTGAACAAGGTGATTTCCCCCTCACACACCTGCCAAAGTATCAGATGATGTTTTTAATACTTGTTTGTATCTCCTTGTAGCAGTTGGGAGATGAAGTGATATAGATTACCCCATTAGAGCTGGGACGCCGTCTCTGGGGTCGCACAGAGTCGGACACCACTGAAATGACTTAGCAGCAACAGCAGCAGCTTTTCAATTATGACACTATTCTGTTAATGGTTTACAACTTAGTCATAAAGTGTCCTTTCCATCTGAGGGAAAAAAAGCAAAAAGCAAAAACTTGGTTTCTCAGGTCCCGAAGGAGGAGAACTATTTTTAAAAACTGATTTTTTTTAAGGCTGGCTATTTTAATTTTAAGGCAACTTTAGAAGAATGATTTAAAGACATTTTCAACTCCAGAATTTTCAAAAGCAGGATTGATTTAGTATGCATTGAGCCTTAGCTATGGAATAATTACTTGAAACTGGGGTCTATTTTCAATGTTACAATAATTTAATTTCTTTAAATTGAAGTTTAAAGTCCAATTTCAAAGATGGTTTCTGTGTCATGTGCTAAAGAATTTCATTTGCTTTTTATCCATGTGTTAACCACAAACTACTTCTTTCTAATATAAGCTATAGAAACAGTAGCAATGAAAGTATATTTTCCAGAACTGAATTTCATTTGTTTCAGTATTTCCATGACTAAGCACAAGAAATATACAGTAGACTTCTACTGAATTTATTCTTTGCTAAGCTTTCAGTCCTTTTCCTCAGCAAGTTATAATTTATTTTTTACAGTCATAATTTGCAAAATTTAATATTCTAATTATTTAGAGGTATCAGATATTAGATTCAGAAAACTAAGCCTTTATAGAAATGAAGGTAGCCCCAAAAGAATACTTGAACTATTTTCCATTCACACTGCTTGGGTGTGAATGAGATACCTTTCCTTTTCTTTCCATCTCCTCTTCATAGCAACGATCATTCCACGTGAGAATCATTAAACTATTCACTTATCTTCCGCATTCGATGGACTCTGTTTCAGTGTCCTGATTTGTGCATCTACTCTTCTTATTCTGAGTATCAGAGCAGAGTGTCAGGGAACTATTAGACATTTTATGATTATTTATTGAATGAATGGATGAAATGAGACATGCCGGAGCCTGAGCATCTTGCCTACTGTGATCTATTGAGTTGACACCAATTCTGTCTCATAGATTTTGCCATAAAGAGCAAAAGCTTTTATTAAATATACATGCACATGAGCAAATACACATACACCAAACAGATATACAAACACATAACTTTTTAATAAATCTTTTAATGGCCTATAACTTGTGCTTCTTTTTTGTTTCCCGTTCTTTATAAGAACTTCATTTTATTTATTTATTTTCTAAAAGGAATTGGTATATATATATATATAATATATACATACACTGTTTTTACTTCTAATTCAGTGATTTGTAAAAAAGTAGTATTTAAACCTATTTTTAAAAAATGCAAGCATCAAAATTGGAGAAATTTTTATATTAATTTTTTCTTTTGCATTTTCCAAAAATGTTTTGTTTTTTTATTGCCAAAATTTCTATTTTTATTTCATTTCTTTTTTGTAAGCTTACCTTCATGAATATAATTATTATCCTGATGTCTCTTTATTAATATGCATATCAATTTTTTCCCACTATTGCTTTTGTTTTTTGGCGAAAAGAATTCTGGATAGAGCTTTCTCAAGTTTGTTCTTCACATCACTAATTAATTTTCTCTTTGGTAACAATTTTACATTTTACTGCTTCAAAGGCAGATTTTAATTCTACAGTTATATCTTTATTTTCCTTGCAATTTTATCTTATTTAAACACAGAATACAAAATAAACGTTAATCCTCTCATTTTCAGCTTTTGTTTTCTAGAGCACATTTCAACAATGTTAATTGAATGCAAAGCAGATGTTCTCTGTGTCTCACTGTCACAGTCACCGTCTCTCTCTGTATCTGTTTTCTTTCAGAATTTTTCCTGGGTTCGTGTCAAGATGTTGACTTACTTATTTTGTTCTCCTTTAGGAATTGTTTCTAGATATGGAGATTTTAATAATAGTTGGTTTGTAGATATTTTTTGTTTTCCTCAGTGCTCACTCAGTTGCCAGTTAAAATCTTTGTCTTATTTCTTGAACCGAAGTCTCCTTACTATAAACATTTTCAACCCAAAAGGCGTGGTGTTTCACAGCCCTTTGTTAAATAAGTACCTATTGGCCCAGTACTTAATTATAGGCAAATGGCTCCTTTTACCTTGGATAGTAAGTGCAAATAAACTGAGGAGAAAAACAGAGACACAGAAATCAATTTTAAGTTAAATATATATTAAAATATAACATTTGAATATATAGGTATTTACACACACGTTTATGTCAGTGTATATATATGTTGTGTATGTATATGTGTACATATATACACAAAATTTTTCTATACAATGTGATTAATGAAAATCAATTGACAAATCCTTGAGCAACTTCTAACAGGGTTTCTTCAAAGGTATAGGACATTGCCTGAAGACATTCATTCAGCGCTTATTTCATGTTTATATGAATATATCCAGAATGTGTATTTTTTGATTTGTATATAATTCCATATACATTATGTATTATATATTTAACTCCGTATATAATACACTAATATAGAGGAGGAAGGAAGAGAGACTGACTTCCGGTTGTGGAAGCAAGGAAGAAAAGATGGCCAAGCGGGAAAGGAAGTTCAGAGTTGAGTAAAAGCAAGAATTAAAACAGGAAGTCCCAAATAGTATGTCATTTTCTCTGTGAAATAGTCATTGCCTTTCAGGGAACACTGCAGTGATGGAATACTATAATACCCAAGATTCCCCATGACTAGATCAATATTGATACTTAAATCACTGATGTATTTCAAAATAAAGTCAATATTTTGATAACAAATCCTTATTTTTTTAATCATCTTTCTGTTCTAACCAGCATAAAATACACTCCCAGTGTTTAAGACAGCATAAAATATATAGATTACCCTCTATAAGAATTAGATTTGAGGAGAGGAAGACCTCATGGAACTTCATGAAATTTTGACCAAACTAATTCATTTCTCATAAATGTATTATCTCTTTGATAAAGGACCTAAAGAACCCTGAAGCTGGTGATGCATAATTAAAACTGTGAAATATTTCATTTTATATTGCAAAATAAGCCAATATTCTTCTTAAAGTTTAATATAATGAGTTCACAAATGGAGAATAAATAGACTAATATCTCATAACTTACTTAACTGAATGCCTTAATACTGCCTTAATTTTGTTTGTCCAATTGCCCCCTGGTTTGTTATTAATCTTTCACTATCTTTCACAGTTGGCATTTAATATAATTCTATGCAAGGCCACTTGTAGCAAGCAGAGCAATTAAGTATGCGATGGCCTGAGCTATAATCCAGTTCAAACATTTTAGGTAATTTTTTTTATGAAACAAAATAACAACAAAAAATTTGGCTCTTGACTGCAGCCAAGTCATGTTGAAGCTCTATTCATTAATTATTTATTAAGTACCCCTTCTGAATCTGGCATTAGGCTATGCACTGTTGCCTTGCACAAATGAGTAATGACTTCATTCCTGTCTCAAATACTCATGGTTTAAAAGGGAAGATTTGACACAGATGCAACAACAAATACCAAGTTGAATATAGCAAGTACCTAAAGGGAGTAGGTACAAAATACAGAGTGATTTTAGAAGAGGCAGGTCCATCTGGGCTACAAGAAAAAACAAATGAAGGGTCTATGAAGAAGAGACATGTTGATGGATGGATAAAATTTGGATAGAGAGCTATAGGAAAATTGCCCTTCAGGTCTGGAGGAATATATTGAGAAAAAATCAGAGTATGGCAGATGTTTTAGAATAAACCAAGTTGAGCTTCAGCTGGAGTATTTGTGTGGAGTCAAATGAGCTTAGGACAGACTGTATAAGCATGAACGGCAGCCTGAGGAGTAGATATTTGTTGCCTGTGATGCAGGAGACCTGGGTTTGACCCTAGGTGGGGAAGATCTCCTGGAGAAGGTAAATACTAATATTTCCCTTCCAATAATCTTTCCTGGAGAATTCCAAGGACAGAGGAGCCTGGTGGGCTATAGCCCTTGGGGTTGTAAACAATCGAATATTATGTAAACATCTCTTTATAAATGACCAAAATGTAGAAAAATAGTGCATTTTCTGTGTGAAAAAAATTTAAACCAGTTTGCCTAAATAATACTGAGCCTTATGACACCAGCTTTTGTTATTTTTATAACTTTTATTTTAAAACGGTTCTTTTATGCTGCTCATTAATGCACTTTATGGTTTTAATCCATAGTTTTATTCTCATGTTTAAAAAAAATCCATTGTACCCAAATGTAGAGCATACATGCTGAAACTGCAGCTCTCCATTTTTTTTCTTTTCCTGTCCACCTGCCCTTGCTATCAGTTGTTGACAGTCACCCACATGTAAAATACATGTCAGGAGGAAATATGAAGTTATGCCAGACAGTTTTACATGATGTAAGGGCTGGGAATGCCACTGCATGGTCCACTGTCCCCTGAGATACTCATATGAATGAGCAGAGCAGAAGCACAGCAGATTTGGTACCCCCCACAGCATCAGAGCCACACCTGTTCACCTACAACCTGGCCCCTCAGCTGGAAACCAGACCAAACTGGAGGATTCCTTTCAAAACTAAATGAGATGCTGTGAATGGACCTAGAAATTATTATACTAGTGAAGTATTAAGCTAGACAGAGAAGGACAAATATATAATTTTGCTTATATGTGAAATCTAAAATAAAAAAAATGATATAAATGAGCTTATGTCCAAAACAGAAATAGATCCACAGACGTAGAAAACATGGTTTTCCATGGTTACCAAAGGGGAAAGAATGGGGGAAGGATAAATTGGGAGTTTGTGATTAGCAGAAACTCATTGCTGCTGCTGCTAAGTTGCTTCAGTCGTGTCCGACTCTGTGCAACCCCACAGATGGCAGCCCACCAGGCTCCCCCATCCCTGGGATTCTCCAGGCAAGAACACTGGAGTGGGTTGCCATTTCCTTCTCCAATGCATGAAAGTGAACAGTGAAAATGAAGTTGCTCAGTCGTGTCTGACTCTTCGCGACCCCATGGACTGCAGCCTACCAGGCTCCTCCATCCATGGGATTTTCCAGGCAAGAGTACTGGAGTGGGGTGCCATTGCCTTCTCCAGATACTCACTACTATATATAAAATAGACTACCATCGAGAGCCTACTGTATAACACAAGGAAGTCTAGTCAATATTTTGCAATAACCTATAAGGGAAAAGAATCTGAAAAAGAAAAAAAAATATATATATATATATTTGAATCTCTTTGCTGTATAAATGGAACTAACACAACATTGTAAATTAACTATACTTCAATTTTGAAACAGATGAAGAAACACAACACAATGAAAACTCAATGAGATGGCATACAGGGAAAGTGCAAGTATATATTATATTTTTATTAATATTTTCTCTTCACATAACTTGTGAGTAACTCTGATAGAATGCATACCACTGGCATGCACCAGATTCTGAGTTTAAAAAAGGCAACATTTCAATTTTAATTTTCATTTTCCGGGGTAAGATTCAAAATAGCAACAGATCTGGAATACACACTTAAAATGGTCATTGCAGCAGATAAAGAGCAGCTTCCTACTGACCCGGGCATCAGTCCTTCACTTGCTGGGTATGGGGGAGTCCAAGCTGGCTAGGGAGGTCACAACTCACTCAGTGAGTAGTGACTACCTGTCAACCAACACAGAAGTTTTCAATGCATAGCAGCTGCTGGGCTATACTAATGCACACCATTGTATCTACAAATGATAGTGTTCCTATAACCTGCTCCTTGCTGTTAATCAATCAGTGAGTTAAGAAAATGAATAGCAGTTTTCATTTTAGTAAGCAGGATATCTCTGTGTTGGCTTGTAACTTCTTAACAAGGTCATTCTTTTATATATGTCCATTAAAAAGAATCATCTTAGGGCTCCCATAAAAGAAACCTCCCCAAAGACCAGCTTATGCCACTGGAGCATTCGAGGAAGGATTAATTGTGACTTTGTGAAGCATTTTTTCCCCATGAATTGTTTTATTTGCTTCATTTCAATCATCATTCCATAATTTAGCTTGTTTTTTCCTACCTGTTAGTATCTTTCAAAATGAGGTACGAAGTTGTGTGTTTAATCATGCACTTTAAAGTATAATATTAGCAATTATCTGTAGCAGAACAACCCTTGTACATGTCACTCAATGACAGAGCAAAAGAGAAAACTGGAGTGAGTGTATTTTGGGAGAAGGCAAGATGAAAAAGAAGGAGAGTTCAAAAAAGTGAGAGAATCTGAGCACAAGAGAATAAGAGGAAGAAAGAAGGCAAAGGCCAGAGCAGGAGTCAGAGGTCACACTGATGGGAGCAGAGAAAGACGACAGTAAAAATATCTATGATGGACTAAAAGAAAAAATCTAAGTGGCCTCCGAAAAAAAGAAAAATATGAATGGTTTCAGAAAAAAAATGAGGAGGAAAACAAAGGATATTTAGAAATAAGATGAAAGGAAATAATAAGGAATGATAAAAGGAAGAGAAAGGAAAAGAGAGCAAAGATGCAAGGGAGTTGAAAGTGACCAGCACAGTAAAAAACCTGAGAGACAGACAGGATGAGACTGGACACTACATAGGAAGAAATAGACGGTTTTTAAAGAAGGAAAATAAGAACACAAGATAAATGGAGTATAAGTAAGAGTTTAAGAGAGAAAAAGGCACAAGGCCATTCAGCTCTGGGATAGAGAATTGTTAATTCACCCTTTCTTTCCAACCCAGGGATCAAACCCAGGTCTCCTGCATTGCAAGGCAGATTCTTTACCATCTGAGCCACCAGGGATGCCATTATATCCTTTAGGTGTTACGTGTTATTAAATGTTACTCAGTTGAGGACCAGAGGCAATCGAGGACTTAAAAAGAAATCCCAGTATTCTATGCTAAGTAAGATTATTGGAGATTTAAAGTTCATCAGCAATTATTTAAAAAGGAAAAACTAAAACAAGAGAAAACCACTTTTGGTAAAGCGCCATAGGCAGTCTGGGGGTTAGTTATAGAATGTTAATTAGACAAGTCATTTGCTCTTTTATCCACAGGTCATGAAGAGATACATTAATAATTTCAATTGGCAGCCATTTGATTTTATCTTCATCTAATATAAATGACCACTTACAGGCTGGAGCTAACTGAGCAGGTGGAGGAAAAAAAAAAAAAAAAAAGAAGGGAAAGATTTATTCTACTTTAGCCAGTAGAACTGATGGAAGGAAAAGTGGAGTATGAAATGCATCTTTTGCTAATTATAGCATACCATGAAATAAAATTTTTAAGTTATTCAAAATGAAGTAATTCCTCTCATATTAGAAAAAATATAAAGATTATTATTCTGGACACACACATAGCTCAGGGTTATGCTATTATTGATTTTTTTCTTTGTTTCTTTCTTAAATTTCTTTTATTTTGATTTATTGTTAATTGAGGTATAGATGGAGAAACACTGGAAAAAGTGTCAGACTTTATTTTTTTAGGCTCCAAAATCACTGCAGATGGTGACTGCAGCCAGGAAATTAAAAGACGCTTACTCCTTGGAAGGAAAGTTATGAACAACCTAGACAGCATATTGAAAAGCAGAGATGTTACTTTTCCAACAGAGGTCCATCTAGTCAAGGCTATAGTTTTTCCAGTGGTCACGTATGGATGTGAGAGTTGGACTGTGAAGAAAGCTGAATGCTGAAGAATTGATGCTTTTGGACTGTGGTGTTGTTGGAGAAGACTCTTGAGAGTTCCTTGGACTGCAAGGAGATCCAACCAGTCCGTCCTAAAGGAGATCAGTCCTGAGTGTTCATTGGAAGGACTGATGCTAAAGCTGAAACTCCAATACTTTGGCCACCTCATGCGAAGAGTTGACTCATTCGAAAAGACTCTGATGCTGGGAGGGATTGGGGCCAAGAGGAGAAGTGGACGACAGAGAATGAGATGGCTGGATGGTATCTCCGACTCGATGGATATGAGTTTGGGTGAACTCTGGGAGTTGGTGATGGACAGAGAGGTCTGGCATACTGCGATTCATGGGGTCACAAAGAACCGGACACAACTGAGAGACTGAACTGAACTGAACTGATGTACAATATTATGATTCAGGTGTATCAACAGAGTGATTCGCAAGCTTTTTTTAAAGCTTATACCTCATTAATAGTTATAAAATGTTGGCTATCTTTCCAATGCTGTACAATATATTCTTGTAGCTTATTTGTTTTATACCTAATAGTTTGTATTTAGTTTTTTGTTTGTTTATTTTCACCATGCTGGGTGGCAAGTTATCTTATTTCCCCAACCAGGGATCAAACTTGCACCTTCTGCAGTGGAAGCTCATATTCTTAACCACTGGACCACCAGAAAACTTGCACAGTTCGTGCTTTTTAATTCTCTACCACTATCTTGCTCCTTCCTCCTTTCTTCTCGCCACTGATAACCACTAGTTTGTTCTCTATACCTGCGAATCTGTTTCATTTTTTTAATAATCACTAGTTTGTTTCATTTTTTAGATTCCACATGTAAGTTATGTTATACAGTACTACTGATCTTTTTGCAGTCATTTTGATGCTAGGAGAGAGGATTTGGGACTCATCCCTAGATGGATATGTTACTTTTCAAGTTCACAGGCAAAAGCGGCAGTCAAGGCCTTAATGATATGTATTAAATTGTGTGTTTACATCAGGATGAAGTTTTAAAAGGCTGTACGCTGTTCAAAGAACAGGAACAAAAGCAAAAATTCTTTGTTTTACTCTTGTCTTACCTGGGGATTTTATTTTTCTATTCCCTTACACTTTATATTATATTTGCATTGTTGTCATCTACAATAGTCTGTCATGGATAATACATCCTTAAATAGATATTATTTCAATAAATAAATGGCAATAAATATTTAAGTGATTGGGTTCAAAGGGGAAAGATAGGGAGAGGAGAAGAAGGAAAATGATTGAATAAAAAAGTATTTTAAATAATTTGAATTTGAATTAATTCACTTAAATTCTTAAGGCACATTGCACTTTCAATCTCAACTTGAGTGAGTAATCCTAAATATTATTACAAATAGGTAATGGGAAATCCCATGGACAGAGGAGCCTGGTGGACTATTTAGTCTATGCGGTCACAAAAGAGTCAGACATCACAACTTAGCAAATAAAACGAAAACTATAATGTCTTAACAGGACAGTGGAGTTTGAACAGGACAAAAAAAATAAATGAAATGCAAAAATGTATTACTTTTTATCATTTGTTCAACAAATACTTGCAAAGTTTCTGTTATATACTAGAGGTTGGAGATGAACGATGCCAGAGCAGGGATGAAGGCAGCCTGAGATTTTCCTAGAGGGAGATTATATTACTTGTAAATAATGTAATGCTGAATAAAGAGATATTTGAGTCTCAGTGAAGTTCTGGGCAACCCATTAGCACTAGTCTTAGCTGAGTAAAAAGATGATAATTAACACAGATCTGTAAAACACTGCATAAGGAAGGAATAGGGCTCTGGCATGCTTGATTCCAAGCCAGGTGAGAAAAACGGATTAAGATAAAATGTTGTAAAATTTAGGGGGCCCTTGATTCCAAGATTCTGACAGTCCCAGCAAGGAGAAAAGCTCCCATTCAAGATGGTTCCTCTTAGAAAGGGAAGGTCGGCTAATTAAAGAACAGGATAATGACTAATGAGAAAAGAAGACGGACCCTTTTAGATTATACATCAAATAACTTCTATTTAACAGAAAAAAATAAAAACATTCTGTGGCATCAATAGTGTCTCTGTTTCACACAAGCATTCTTGTTTCTTTTGTTTTGTTTTTGGTGTTCTTTTCTGGTCTGGGGTTTATTTGCCCAAAGTTGCTAAGTCATGTCTGACTCTTTGACATCCCATGGACTGCAGCATGCCGGGCTTCTGTGTCCTTCAATATCTCCTGGAATTTGCTCAAACTCCTGTCAATTGAGTCTGTGATGCTATTCAATCTTCTCATCCTCTGTCACCCTCTTCTCCTTCTGCCTTCAGTCTTTCCCAGAATCAGAGTCTTTGCAAGTGAGTCAGCTTTTTGCATCAGGCGGCCAAAACGATTGCAGTTTCAGCTTCATCATCAGTCCATCCAAAGTATTTTCAGGGTTGCTTTCTTTTAAGAGTGACTGGAGTGATCTCCTTGCTGCCCAAGTGACTCTCAAGAGTCTTTTCTAGCGGTACAGTTAAAAAACATTAATTTTACAGTGGTCAGCCTACTTTATGGTCCAACTCTCGCATCCATACATGACTACTGGAAATACCACAGCTTTGACTATAAGGACCTTTGTCAGCAAGGTGATGTCTCTGCTTTTCAAAACACTGTTTAGGTTTGTCATATTTTTTTTTCTTCCAAGTAGCAATTATCTTTTAATTTTGTGGTTGCAGTCACCATCCACAGTGATACTGGAGACCAAGAAAGCAAAATCTGCCCCCATTTCTAATGTTTCCCCATCTATTTGCCATGAAGTGATGCGACCAAATGCCATGATCTTAGTTTTCTGAATGTTGAGTTTTAAGCCTGCTTTTTTCACTCTCCTCTTTCACTTTCATGAAGAGGCTCTTTAGTTTCTCTTTGCTTTCTGCTGTTAGAGTGGTATCATCTGCATATCTGACGTTGTTGATATTTCTCCTGGCAATCTTGATGCCTGCTTGAGCTTCATCCAGCCTGGCATTTCACATGATGTACTCTGCATATGAGTTAAATAAGCAGGGTGCATATATACAGCCTTGACATACTCCTTTCCCAATTTTGAGCCAGTCTGTAGTTCCACATCCAGTTCTAACTGTTGCTTCCTGACCTGCATACAGGCTTCTCAGGAGACAGGTAAGGTAGTCTGGTAATCTCATCTTCTCTAAGAATTTTCCACAGTTTGTTATGATCCACGCAGTCAAAGGCTTTGGCACAGTCAGTGAAACAGAAGCAGATGTCTTTCTGGAATTCCCTTGCTTTTTCTATGATCTGACAGATGCTGGCAGTTTGATCTCAGGTTCCTCTGCCTTTTCTAAATCCAGTGTGTATATCTGAGATTTCCAATCATGGTTTGGGTCGTTTCATTGTTTTCTGTGACTATTCATATGTGGACATGGGTTTATCTGTGTACATGCATGTTTTAATTTGCTTTAAGATGACTAAGGATGGAGTGAGGGGAAGATATTCTGAAAGCAAATTTTAGAAGTCAGTTGAACTTTGGATCAGGTAGGTTTGGTGCCACTCCTGATTATTCAGTTTATTGACTATAAACTCAGATATGCATATGACTTCACCAGATCTCAACTTCTTCACCTGTAGAACAGTGTAACAAATAGAACCAACCTCTTAAGTTTGTTATGATAATTAAATAAATTTATGTGTATTCTATTTTGGACTCGCAGAATGTGTTCTATAAATATTCAGTATTAATGTTTAGGATTTATGCCATTATTGGGCAAGGGAAAGTGATGTGTATATCCTGAGAAAGATGGGAAGGACAGGGCAGAATGCACACCTTGATTCATCCCCTTCTAATTCAATAAAAGAGGAATTGTTGAAAATATACAAGTGCATCAATGTTAAAGTGAAAGTGAAAGTCGCTCAGTCGTATCCGACTCTTGGCGACCCCATGGACTATACAGTCCATGGATTCTCCAGGCCAGAATACTGGAGAGGGTAGCCTTTCCCTTCTCCAGGGGATCTTTCCAACACAGGCATCAAACCCAGGTCTCCCACATTACAGGTAGGTTCTTTACCATCTGAGCCACAAGGGAAGCATGTGCTTATAGTTGCAATATGGGTTATTATCATCTGCTATTTATGTAGATAATGCTATGCTCTTGTTTAGTGGAAGGTGGAAGGTCTTATTTCTTTTTCAGAATATCTTTTAAAATAGCATCACTATTGGGATAAATAGAGTTTAGAGAAAATTTTCATGTAGTGTTTTCAACGCTAAAGAAATGATGGTCATAAAGGCTCCTTTGACATGGAAAATGGAAAAAAATTAAAATTACTGTAATTAAAAATACATTGTGTTAGAGTTTATATATTTCTTGTTTGTAGTCCTAGATCTTAACTTGCTAATCCATTGGAGATAGATTTTTAAATTTTATATTCCTATTTCATTATTAATTCCAACAATGTTTCAATACTGTTTTAAACATAAGTTTGAAGGAAAAACTGAGAATTCATTAATAGTAGTTTTTAGAGAGCTTCTTGAATCATTTGAATAGCAATAAAAATAAATCACATAATCATCAGAAAAGATTTCCAAGGGCTTTTTCTACATCTGTCAATATACTTTGTTCTGTGGTTGATCAGAGAAACAATGTAAAAGTCAACCCCTGCCCTCATGATTTTAATATTTAAAAGATGAGATGATGATAATATTGACGAGAGGATTGTTCAGTTGTTGAACACAGTATGTCCACAATATGAGCAAAAATTTTTAGAAAACAGATAAGAGTCTGAGGTAAACAAGGAATGTAAATTGGAAATGGAATAGTAGCAACTTCATTGGCACTGAAACTGAAAGTGAAGTCACGCAGTCGTGTCTGACTCTTTGTGACCCCACGGACTGTAGCCTATCAGGCTCCTCTCCATGGGATTTTCTAGGCAAGAATACTGGAGTGGGTTGCCATTTCCTTCTCCAGGGATCTTCCCAACCCAGGGATCAAACCCAGGTCTCCCACATTGCAGGCAGAGGCTTTTACCGACTGAGCCACCAGGGAAGTCCATTATAGAGGCTATCATTGGCACTAGGATTTGCAAAAAAGAATGAGATTTGAATAGTGAAACTCATAACAGCAAGAACATGGTGCAATAACTCCTGGGATCACTCACTTTATGTGTAGCAGAAATTTATTCTGTATTTCATCTATTTTTCTTTATACACATATACATGTATAAAATTTCAGCAATATAAGGTGGTATTGTGAAGAAAACTTGTCTTTTATCTTTCTTTAATCATGTCTTACCATTTCAGAAAGTTTGCAACTTCTCACACTGTGAACAGCCACTCTTCATGTGTTTGCAATCAAAAACGTTGCTGAGGATATTTGTTTGAAGGTGAAACAAGCCATGTGTCTCTTTCTTTTAGGGAAGTCCAATTGCAATTTTACTCTTCTTTGACCATTTGTACTGCCTTTCTCACAATTTGCGTTTCAGGATCTTTCTTAATTTTCTTTGATTTGTTCTTATTTGTATAGTTAATGGAACATTGTTTTATAATTTCACATATATCATTTTCTTGTTATGTGTGCTTTTAAATGCATATTACAGTTATTTTAATCCACTTGTTTTTCTGTGATCCTTATGAGAAAATTTTATGCTGACATTTGTTCATTTTTTTCTCTTATAGCTTAAAGTTTATCTTTCCTTGCATGGTTTATATTTTCCCTTCTCTGCTAAAGAAAGGTCTTCCCCATCCCCAAGAACATAAAAATATATAAAGTTCCTATTTAAAAATTATGTTAATAAAGTCTATAGGAAGTATTAACTCTATTGGATTAAGAGTATTCATCAATGCTTTTAAGCATTTAGAAAATGCATTGAAAATGTAAAGTTCGTTGCATAGGTGAGCAGTTGCAATAGATGCTTGGATATACAATAAGCATTTTCTTCTCATGAATGTTTGTACTGGCTGGGGAGTCCATGCTTTGTTTGGCCTCAGGTTAGCTATGTGGTAATGACAGTACATTTCACTTGTGGTTCAGTAGAAGCTATTTGTATGGCAATAATCTCAGAGCAAGAAGCAGAGTTTACTGCACAAGTGTATTCTTTTCCTTGTTTTTAAGTTCTTTATTGAATCTGTTACAATAGTGCTTCTTGTTTTATGTATGTATATATACATATATATTTGGGGGGGGGGGTTTGGCCCCAAGGGATGCGGGAACTTAGCTCCTCCACTGGGGATGGAAGCCACATCCCCTGCATTGGAAGTAGAAATCTTAACCACAGAGCCATCAGGGAAGTCTCCACAAGTGTACTTCAAATCTGTACTTGCATTGGGTTTACAAACCTCCCTTTGAGCGGAGCAAGTCAGGGGCTGACAACCATGTTAAAGTTTAAAGAAGGAAGTTTCATCTTTAAGGGGGAGACTTCAAAGCAAGGTGCACAAGGCAGTGTGGAAAAAAGAAACCGGTCCCCAATTTAATCTGATTCATATACACATACTCAAATACATACACATTCATATATGCAATTGTGCAGAGGTACATATGGATGTAAGTATAAACTGTAGTGAAATTTGTTGCGTGTCAAATGCCTAATCATAATTTTTAGAAATAATCTCCAAATAGCAAATGCTTCCTGCAAAGGCTGAAACTCACACTTCTGTGCAACTAATGCAGAATTTCATATCTTGTGCAAAATGTGCATCTTTGAAAAGGCTTCACAAGAAAATTAACCATTCCTGTGCAACTGAAATAATTCATCTGTTCCAATAATTACTTTACTCCATTTGGACAGCTTCACAACTAAACTAATTTAACTTGGCTCTGTTCAATCAAATATCATACACAAAAACCATATATCATTCAAGAATCCAGACCATGAGTTCCTGTTTTGTTCAGCTTTTTCCTATTTATGTTTGGTAGCAACAGACTTTCAGCACTGTATTTGTTACTTAGCATGTGCTCAGTGTTGTATTATTCAATCAAACCGTTTCTTTAAGGTATCTGTTATATCATTACTGGGGATGGTGTTTCATAGACATACCGATTCAGGAAAGTGTTTTCTATAATGATATGATCTCCAAAAATTTTTTCATATTTCAGATTAATAATAAAGCTTTGATTCACTTACATCTGGACACATTGTGTTTGATCTAATAAAAGCAATATTGAATAAAAAGGGAAAAAGAGATCAGCACAGGTTAAATGTTAGCCAAATAATCTATAGACCTTTTAAAATGTATCATCAAGTGATTGACCTAGAGGTAACTAACTGGTGCCAAGAAAAATGCCTAAAGAGCTTGCCAAGGAGCCAGATGCTCCTGCTGCTAAATTATCTCCTGCAGATTGTCATGGGCCTCTTACAACTGACACGCCCACAGGTATTGCTCACCCCACAGTGCCTTATGGTTTGAGCTAATTGTTTAAAAATAGTTTGTTGCTTATGGAGCAAATGTGTATGCTCTGTATACATTTATTTTATTCTCCCAGGGAATTGGTCTTTTTCTTTTTTCTGGTAAGACATGAGACAGCAAAAAATATGGATGAAATAGACTTGCTTAATTTAACTATGTAGATGGTAACATGAAAGTGACATATCATTCACTGATACCAACCTTTTCTACCTCTGCTTATATTTTTCCTTCATTCAGCTCCTTTGTGAAAGTTGGGTGAGAATTTCCTGGTGGCCCAGTTGTTAGGGCTCCTTGGTTCCAACGCAGGGGAAATGAGCTCGATCCCTGGTCCAGGAAATAAGGGCCCATGTGCCATAGTGCAACCAAAAGAAAAAAGAAGAAAATCGATTTATAGGACTCCAGTAAAGCAGGTGACATAATGTAATCATCAGGTGTTTAAAATATCAGTATCCTACAAACACATCTGCTTTTGATTTGTAATCTAGGTATATTACAAATGTATCCAGATATCCTGAGATTCATACTTGTAGGGTGAAGAAGTATTTAATTTAATTGTATGTAACTGACAATGTTATGATATATTAAAAACAATTAGAAATTGTTGACACTCTTTCTAATATTCTTTGCCCTTCTCCAAACAGTCTTTTGAAGTGTGTTAAATGCGTGACAGTATTTCACACCAAAAGCAGTGGATTTAAGAAAAAGTTCTTAGTGTATTGGAGCAAATTTAAACAACTTTCCATTCTCTACAGCTACTACACTTTTATTTTTCTAAGTATGTCAGCAATCTTTCAAAATGTTGGCTTTTATGTTTATCTAAAGATAGAAAAACTTTTGAAACTCTTATTTTCATTTTTTAAAAAAGACTTATTTCTTCGATATTATAAAGCACTGTGCCAAGTGAGAAAAAGGACTAGAAAGAACCCAAATGACATTAGGTAAGGTTGTTACAAAATAGAAGAGCTGCAGTTCTTTGCTATAAACACATCTTTTCAATATATTCAAAAATATTTTATAGTGTAGGTGGCACATGTATTTTGGAAAGAATTTTGAAGAATAAAAGAGCTTAGCATGCCACATAATAGCAGCTTGTGTTGGTGATAATAATTGGCCTATACAGAGAATTAAGAAATATGAAAGCCCCCCCTAATTTATTTTTCCTCTAGACTCCTGAAAATTGAAGGCAGAGCTTACTTAATTGAATGCCAAGCATGTTCAAGAACATGCACATTGAAATTAAATTTAAAAGAAATGAAGTTGAGTTATGTATGTGGTATTATTAGCATATTTGTATCATTCTTTAGCAAGTATTTCTTCTTTAGAGGTTTTGAAATCAGTATTCTCTAAGACTTACAGAATCAGAATTCTCCAAAAAGAATAACATAGATTGTCATTTCCTTGCTATACTCACCTCCAGTTGCAATGAGTTTTGCAGTGCCGGCATATATCCAAGAAGGTATATGCATGCATATGTGTGTATGTAATGTACCCACAGAAGATCCAAATTTATCAATACACCATTCCATTTATTACGTTCTGAAGTTAAATTGATAGTTTATATTGCATTCGCACAAACGTACATGCACCTTTTGGGAATTTATATTTCACATATAGTTCATATGCAATAATTAACCTATAATTAAGCAATATTATAATAATTATATTGACGGATGTTTGTACATATTTAGAATCCATTAGAGAAACAACTACCACTGGAACAGCAAATATGGGCTTTTAAAATCATTACTATTATTATTATTAAAGCAATGAATACCAGATTTTGAAAAGATTTTTAAAGCAAAGGATGATTTTCTTTAGCTAGACAGAAGACTTCTCCCCTGGGACCTTGTTTGCCAGGAAAAGTACTGGCTGGGAAAATATCAGCAGCTGGCAAGATAATGAGTCCACTTCACCGCAAATGAGTTCGTTATTATTCCATTCCGGCAGTCTTGTAATTCACAGTTGCATGTCATTTACACATAAATAAAAAATAGGTATTATATATAGCCAAACTCTGGCAATCTACAAGAGCAACATTTACAAACATAAGGAACAAACGGGAAAACATATGCAAATGAAGCTGGATGACAATGGGAAGAGTTTAAATGTTCTGTAAGACAGCACTTCTTATTCAAAAACAATCAAAAACTAAAACAAGTCTGTCTGAATTTGCACTCTTCACCCTTGGGATTCAGCTTTGTTTTATAGTCATATCAACCAGAAATTGGAAGATGATCTAGTTGATGATATAGTTTTTTAACCAAAAGTGATTTCTCAGGAATTATTATTTTTTTATGAAAAAGAATCATGTTCACACAACATGAAAAATAAGTCCACTTATACATAGTTGATTAAGCTTAACAATAATTAGAAGTAATGTTTTTCCATTTCCTAAAGATTTTTGACAATTTTTTGTGACCCCATGGCCTCTACCTTGCCAGGCTCCTCTATCCATGGGATTTCGTAGGCAAGAATATTAGAGTGGGAAGCCATTGCCTATTTCAGGGGATCTTCCCCCTCCAGGGATGGAACCAAGTCTCCTGCGTGGCAAGCAGATTCTTTCCCACTGAGCCATCATGGAACCCACAGACTTGCAAATAAAATAAGAGAAAGAAGTATTGTATTAAATGATACTGGGGTATGGTTATTTACAGCTTCTTTGGGACAGGACAATGAAAAAGTGAACCTCAGAATACTCACACCTTGGAAATTGAAGCATTGAAATAAATGTGAAATGCAAGAAGACTTTGATATAATGAAAATGAAATAGCAAATGAACATTTTAGATAACAGCATTTGAATTGTTACAGACATTATCAAACATATATAAAAGAAAAACAAGTAAAGTGATTTAATATAATTCAATTAAATCAAAGGTGAGAAATACAAATTAAGACATCATATCCAATAAACTGATTATATATGTTGCTAATTAACATATACCTTAAAATAAAAAGTGAAAGTGTTAGTCATGTCCCACTCTTTGCAACCCTGTGGACCGTAGACCACAAGGGTCCTCTGTCCATAGGTTTCTCCAGGCAAGAATTCTGGAGTGGGTAGCCTATCCCTTTTCCAGAGGATCTTCCTGACCCCAGGATCAAACCTGGGTCTCCTGCACTGCAGGCAGATTCTTCACCATTGAGCCACAAGGAAATCACCCCTTAAAACAGAAAAACAAGTTTAATTCTTGTGCTGTCCTTTGATTTTAAAGATTGTGTCAAATTAAACAAACATGCTCTGCAACAATAAACTTATTGTGATGAAATCACTCAGAGCATTTTGAAACTGGCAACATAGTATGATCTACATGTTAACACATTAAGAATAAAATATGTTGAAATACAACATAATATCAAACTGTGGACCAAGAATAAAGGAGATCAGAAATTTTCAGTGAGGAGAAAGTACATTGCTGATAGTTGTTAAATATGTTTAAATAGACTTGTTTCAGTTTGGTCAATTAAATTAGTAACTAGTGAATATGTTGGTAAAATAAATGTCTGTTTAAGGTTTTCAAAAAGTAAAACCTCAGTGGAGCTTGCTTCTGCTGCTGCTGCTAAGTCGCGTCAGTCGTGTCTGACTCTGTGTGACCCCATAGATTGCAGCCCACCAGGCTTCCCCGTCCCTGGGATTCTCCAGGCAAGAACACTGGAGTGGGTTGCCATTTTCTTCTCCAGTGCATGAAAGTGAAAAGTGAAAGTGAAGTCGCTCAGTGTGTTCGACTCTTAGCAGCCCCATGAACTACAGCCTACCAGGCTCCTCCGTCCATGGGATTTTCCAGGCAAGAGTACTGGAGTGGGATGCCATTGCCTTCTCCCCAGTGGAGTTTACACTGAATAATTGAAAGTGAAAGTGAAGTCACTCAGTCGTGTCCGACTCTTTGCGACCCCTACCAGGCTCCTCCGTCCGTGGCTTCTCCAGGCAAGAGTACTGGAGTGGGTTGCCATTTCCTTCTCCAGGAAATCTTCCCAACCCAGGGATCGAACCCGGGTCTCCCGCATTGCGGGTAGATGCTTTACCATCTGAGCCACCAGGGAAGACTCACACTGAATAATTAAATCTATATTTATATCATCAAAAATTAAACGCATATATTTAATGAGATAAATAATTATATAAAATGAATGTGTGTATATATATATGAGAATCTTTTAATCTAATTTATATTTGTTTGAGAATTTATGGACCCCTTACTAATGACTGAAAAGTGTAGAATTTTTTTCTATGACTTTGTCTTCTTCGGAATACTCTTTCGTATCTTGTGCCTTTTAATAGAAATTAAAAGGAATGTTAGCCTTTTTGGAAGACTTAGTAAGACTTAGCAAGCTCCTTGCTTAGAGAAAGAGACAGATCTGCGCCCTCTGAATTCTGCACATTGCACGCCCAGTTATGGGCAGCGTAGGCGTGCCTTCCCGTGATACCATCACTCTGCGCTGCCTCCCCGTGTGTATACTTCATTGTGTGTTGAAGTCATGCTGCAGTGGGTTTAGGAAACCCTGGCACTCAATAGAACTTTCAGCATTTGTCTGAACAGAAAAATCATTTCTATTACAGAAAAAGTCACAAATGTCATGAGACATTGCGTGCAACACTGGAAAATTTCCTTCTTGATGGGACAACCTGGTATTTTACACCTGAATTGTTATCCACCCACAATGCTCCTCTAAACCTGGAATATCTTTTCTAATGTTTTGTAAGGTATATTCTGGAAACGTTTGAACTAAGTAATATCTACTCTTTGATCATATATGTGAGATGAATTTGAGTAAACTGTGGTGTAATTCAAAATTGTGAAATACAAAACTCCTTACAAACATTTAGGTTTGTCTTATATATCCAAACATACCATATGTTGTTCAAACATTTTGAATATCCCCATAGATTTTTGGCTGAATGTGTGCTTCTACTTAGAAAAGCCAAGAGGGAAAATAAATAAATAAAATGAAGGAAAGCTTTAATAACTAGGAAGGATGTAAAAGGCACAAGTAACATCTATTGGGAGTTAGACTATCTGTCAACTAAACAGCGGTAAAGAATCTGCCTGCCAACGCGGGAGATGTAAGAGACATCAATCTCTGGGTGAGGAAGATCCCCTGGAGAAGGAGATGGCAACCCACTCCAGTATTCTTGCCTGGAAAATCCCATGGACAGAGGAGGCTGGTGGGCTACAGTCCATGGGGTCACAAAAGAGTCGGACCCAAATGAGCGACTGACCACACAGCACAGAGCATTGAGTAAGTTTGTAGGCAAGCCTGGAACAAAGATTCTCAAGGCTGCTAAATATTGTCTCCTCCAAATATTTCTTAGACTCAAGAGGGTAAACAACTTACTTTCCAAACTGTAGAGGAATAACATTTGGCTCATACAATTGTTTCTTTCCTTCTGAAAATGCATTTAATATTCAGGATAACAACAGGCAGTAGCACTAGAAAGTGCTTGTTTTTTTTGTTGTTGTTGTTTGTTTTTGTTTTTGTTTTCAGACATGTAAACTAGACTTTCACAGTCTTCATCATTCTCTGGCTGTTTGTCTTCCCATGCTTATAAGAGGGTTTCCCAGGTGGCACTAGTGGTAAAGAACCTGCCTGTCCATGCAGAAGATGTAAGAGACGTGGGTTCATTTCTGGGTTGAGAAGACCCCCTGGAAGAGGGCATGGTAACCCACTCCAGTATTCATGCCTGGAGAATTGCATGGACAGAAGAGCCTGGCAGGTTACAGTCCCTAGGGTCACAAAGAGTCAGACGTGACTGAAGCGACTTAGCATGCACAGCACAGATGCATACATGCTTATATTAATATTAATATTCAAGTTCAACTTGGTTGTTAGCTTTAAAATGCATATATCATAAGGGTTGGATTCTTCCTCCGCTGTAGTTTTTTGAGCTTCTAACTATAATTCCCTTAGTCATAGGCTCAATATTTTTCTGACTCATTTCAAAATTATGCAGAAATAGTCTCTGCACGTGCTCAGGATCTGGGCAGTACATGCAAATGAGTTCCAAGCTTTTCTTAGAAATTCGTGAACGAAGCATTGGAAGGGGTCACCAGCCTGCTGCCATGCACAGGGAGCCAGGCAGCCTCTCTGATGCTTGGTTGCAAAATCCTTCTTCAATTGAATTTTGCTAGGTTGGCTCCCAGACCCCATAGAACCTGCTTGGAGTGTCACCAAACTTCTCAAAAGGCGATCCTTAAAAAGCGGGCTTAAAACTCAACATTGAAAAAACTAAGATCATGGCATCTGTTCCCATCACTTCAAGGCAAATAGATGGGGAAACAAAACAGTGACAGATTTTGTTTTCTCAGGTTCCAAAATCACTGTGAATGGTGACTCCAGTCATGAAATTAAAAGACTTGCTCCTTGGAAGAAAAGCTATGAAAAATCTAGACAGTGTATTAAAAGCAGAGACATCACTTTGCCAATAAATGTCTATATGGTCAAAGCTATGAGTTTTCCAGTACTCATGTACAGATGTGAGAGTTGGATCTTAAAGAGGGCTGAGCATTGAAAAATTGATGCTTTCAAATTGTGGTGCTGGAGAAGACTTTTGAAAGTCCCTTGGACAACAGGATCAAACCAGTCAATCCTAAAGGAAGTCAATCTTGAATATTTATCGGAAAGACTGATGCTGAATCTAAAGCTCCAATACTTTGGCCACTTGATGTGAAGAGCCAACTCATTGGAAAAGACCCTGATGCTGGGAAAGATTGAAGGTAGGAGGAGAAGGAGGCAGCAGAAGATGAGACGGTTGGATGGGATCGCTGACTCAATGAATGTGAGTTTGAGCAAATTCTGGGAGATGGTAAACAACAAGGAAGACTCTAGTGCTGTAGTCCGTGGGGTGGCAAAGAGTTAGACATGATTTAGTGATTGAGCAACATTTTTCACTCTTCGTAGAAGTGAGACAGCGTGATCTCTCAGGTGACTCAGCCTCCTTCCATCATCCCACCGCCAGGCTGTATCACTGGCCCAGATGCCTCTGTGCAACATTCATCTGAATCTTCAGTTCAGTTCAGTACAGTCGCTCAGTCATGTCCGACTCTGCGACCCCATGAATCACAACACGCCAGGCCTCCCTGTCCATCACCAACTCCAGGAGTTCACTCAGACTCACGTCCATGGAGTCCATGATGCCATCCAGCCATCTCATCCTCTGTCGTCCCCTTCTCCTCCTGCCCCCAATCCCTCCCAGCATCAGAGTCTTTTCCAATGAGTCAACTCTTCACATGAGGTGGCCAAAGTACTGGAGTTTCAGCTTTAGCATCATTCTTTCCAAAGAAATCCCAGGGCTGATCTCCTTCAGAATGGACTGGTTGGATCTCCTTGCAGTCCAAGGGACTCTCAAGAGTCTTCTCCAACACCGCAGTTCAAAAGCATCTGTTCTTCGGCACTCAGCCTTCTTCACAGTCCGACTCTCACATCCATACATGACCACAGGAAAAATCATAGCCTTGACTAGATGGACCTTAGTTGGCAAAGTAATGTCTCTGCTTTTGAATATGCTATCTAGGTTGGTCATAACTTTTCTTCCAAGGAGTAAGTGTCTTTTAATTTCATGGCTGCAATCACCATCTGCAGTGATTTTGGAGCCCCCAGAAACAAAGTCTGACACTATTTCCACTGTTGCCCATCTATTTCCCATGAAGTGATGGGACCGGATGCCATGATCTTCGTTTTCTGAATGTTGAGCTTTAAGCCAACTTTTTCACTCTTCTCTTTCACTTTCATCAAGAGGCTTTTTAGCTCCTCTTCACTTTCTGCTATAAGGTTGGTGTCATCTGCATCTCTGAGCTTATTGATATTTCTCCCGGCAATCTTGATTCCAGCTTGTGTTTCTTCCAGTCCAGCATTTCTCATGATGTACTCTGCATAGAAATTAAATAAGCAGGGTGACAATATACAGCCTTGACGTACTCCTTTTGGAACCAGTCTGTTGTTCATTTCCAGTTCTGACTGTTTTTTCCTGACCTGCATACAGATTTCTCAAGAGGCAGGTTAAGTGGTCTGGTATTCCCGTCTCTTTCAGAATTTTCCACATCTGAATCTTCACTCTACCAAAAATAAGAACTGAATAAACACCCATGCTTAACAGTCCTTGAAGATTGATTGTCACTACCCTGAATGTCATACAATGCTTGGAAGCAGTGAAGCTTAGTTGCAAACATATAGTCAAGGATAATGATAAAAAGGAATGAATCTGAGTCAGTTCTAGTGAGGTAGATTAACCTAGAGCCTGTTATGCTGAGTGAAGTAAGTCAGAAAGAGAAAAACAAATATCATGTATTAACACACATATATGGAATCCAGAAAATGGTATTGAAGCTATTTGTAGGGCAGCACTAGAGAAACATGCATAGAAAACAGACTGGTGGACACAGCAAGAAAAGAAGAGGGTGGGACAAATGGAAAGAGAAGCCTTGAAATATATATATGACCATGTGTAAAACAGAGAGCTAGTGGGAATTTGCTGTACAATGTAGGGAGCTCAACCCGGTGCTCTGTGAAAACCTGGAGAGGTGGGATGGGGTTGGAAGTAGCAAGGACGTTGAAGAAGGGGGTGACATGTGCATACCTATGGCTCGTTCATGTTGATATACAGCAGAAATCGATACAACATTGTAAAGCAACTATCCTCCAATTAAAAATGAAAGTGTTGAGATGTAGCTTGCCAGGTTCTTCTGTCCATGGAATTCTCCACGCAAGAATACTGGAGTGGGTTGCCATTTCCTTCTCCAGGGGATCTTCCCCACCCAGCAACTGAACCTGTATCTCCTGCACTGCAGGCAAATTATTTACTCTCTGAGCCACCGGGGAAGCCCAATTAAAAATAATTAAAAAAAAAAAAAAAAAGGCAGGATATGGGCTGACATGAACTGCCTCTAGGTCAAGCTCAGTGCAGAAGAAAACACACCTTTGAGGTCACTCTAAATCCTGGAATCACTCATTCAGGGCTCAGGTAGTTTGGATTTGCTCTCTGCACACAGGCATAATTGGGAGCACTGGGATACAATACTCAACAAAATTAAGAAATTGGAGTTGCAGCATAGAATGATTGGCAGCACAGCTGTCTGACTTAAGTGACACTTTGAAAAGGTTAAAGTTTGTATCACATTTGTTTCAAACTGAGGCTGAGGGTCAATGCCCAAAATAATGAACTAAAAAGATTTATTTGTTAAAGATAAAGGAATTTAATGGGAATTAAGAAATAGAGCATTTTATCTAAAAGATAATAAGAATAATATATTTTATATTTTATAAAATCTGTTTATATTTAGGTATAGATTTTTACAATATAAGTGTATTTTATATTTCGTAAAGTAAATATGCCCATTGTTGCCTAAATAGGTGAGAATAAAGTTGTACCAAAACCTATAAGCAGATTGATTTCATGCATTTTTTAACTTTCGTCCAGAAGGTGAGAAAAGTGTTACTACAATGCAAAAAATATGAAATGAATTCCTTTTTCTATAAGATCAGTATAATTTTTCTCTTTGTGAATGAAAGAAATATGTATTATTTCTCTGTTTTGTTCATGACTTTTGAGTGTGTTTTGATAATAGACAATTCCAATTGTAGGACTTTAACAAGACAAAGGAATCAGAGAAACATTTTCATAGTAGCATAAAGTTTCTGATAAATGGACAGCCATCCTAAAAAATAATATTCACACATAGCAAAAGAAATTAAATGAGAGATGTGACTATTTATGTATGTAAAAGGGGAAACCTATAGTTAAAATGTTTTAAATCTAATAATGAGTTAAAATTGATCATCAAAATGCAAATTTCAAATGTAAAGAATAAATTAGCAACTGAACTGGTAACAACTAAAGTAAGCAATTAATTTTACTGAAGAGAAAAAATTTAAAAGAAAGGGTTCCTTTTCAATGTTTTCCCCTAAATAGTCTTAAGTAATTCCCAAGAAAAAGATTGAAGCTAATTTCTCTTCCTTTATTAGTAAATTAAAAAAAGGATCACAGGATATGTCCAGGGATTGACATCTTTTCATTAAATATTATTACTATCCAATTAGCTATTTTAATTTCAAGGCTCTTGCTCTTTCTCTAGTTCAGGTAGTATTCAATTATATTTTTTATTACATTTGTTCAGCTACTTAGAGCAGGACTATTTATCTAAAAATTGGCTCTAAATTAATGACCTTTTGTTCAACCTTTTCATAATGCCCTTTTGTTCATGTTTAAGCATTTTGTCCTATATATTAATTATGACATATTCTGTAAACTTGGTTCTGCTCTTTGTTTCTTCTAAGGAAAATTTCATCTATCATCTGCATTCTTATTTTCCTACACATTTCCTCTGGCATACAGGTTTTTTTAAATTATTAATATTTGTTTGCATCCTTTTTAG
The DNA here is from genome assembly GCF_001704415.2 of Capra hircus. NCBI lineage: Eukaryota > Metazoa > Chordata > Mammalia > Artiodactyla > Bovidae > Capra > Capra hircus. The sequence goes on along the minus strand of NC_030831.1, from coordinate 11,361,633 downwards.
TCTCCTCTTGATTTGAATCTATCACCTTATCGTATCTATCATATTTTATAACATACTTTTGATATTTTATTGAATTAAAGACATTTTCCTTATTTTCCTTTTACATCCCTCAATATATTTTTCTCAAAAATGTGTTTTTCTCCTGCATCTGTAGTACTGTTTTTTGCTCACATTACACTTTTTTTTTTTTCTTCCTTACATTCAGACAAAGATGGCTATATTCAGGTTGTACATCTTCACCTTGGTTTTCCTTCTTGTTCGTAAGGTTGCTGTTTGAACCTCTTCTCTGACCTTAAACTGCTCAGTTATCTGACTGTCAATAATCTGTGTTTATAGCTACTGACATTTCTGCCAGGCAGTTTGGCGCCACACTCTCAGGTGTTAACTGAAGCTTCACTGGGCTCTTTTTCCCGAGTCTTACCTCTGGCCTTAGTGACAGCTGCTCTTCACAGCCATTGCACCTCTTCTTCCCTGTTTCTAAGTCTTAGAGAGTTCCCCTGCTCTAAATCTTCTGTGTTTTCACTACCTTTAGCCACTGAATGACCTCTGATCTTCTGGAGTGTCACAGTTCTAAGATGCTGCTCATTTGCATATGTGAAAATCTCCCAGATACTCCCATCTTTCCTTTCTCAGCCCTGTGGGGGTTCCCACAAAGTCTGCTTTTCTGCTAATAACCCTGATTTCATCCTTCAGGGGTCCTATATTGATCTTTGGCATCACCATATATAGTACTCAAAACTTCTTGGAGTGGCTAATTTTCTGCTTCTTATTGAAAAAAAATCTAAATCTATCTTAAATTGTTTTAATGTCATTTATCATTTAATTTTATCATATTGTTCACATCTAAGTTGCCAACTCCCTCTAGAATACTCATATAGTCCCTCGCACATTATTAGCACTGCTGCTGCTGCTGCTAAGTCGCTTCAGTCGTGTCCGACTCTGCGCGACCCCATAGACGGCAGCCCACCAGGCTCCCCCGTCCCTGGGACTCTACAGGCAAGAACACAGGAGTGGGTTGCCATTTCCTTCTCCAATGCATGAAAGTGAAAAGTCAAAGTGAAGTCGCTTAGTTGTGTCCGACTAGTAGCGATCCTATGGACTGCAGCCTACCAGGCTCCTCCGTCCATGGGATTTTCCAGGCAAAAGTACTGGAGTGGGGTGCCACTGCCTTCTCCCATTATTAGCACATATAATCAATAAACCACTATTGAGGACCTACCTACATATTTTAAGTACTTAGAGAAGCATAAAGACCTATTTGTTTGTACTGCATTTAAAGGCCATCAATTGTGGCTCCAAATGCTTTGGTGAAGTCCTAGTGACTGGAGATTTATATTTGGGATTTTCTATATAGAAATTGGGGGAAATATCCACAAAGAGTGGCAGAAGGTGATCTTGCACTTAATGTGTTGTAACTATTCTTGTAGTTGTCAAACTTAATCATTTATAATGAAGAAAGGAAAATGTTTCTGGCCACAAGAGAAGGTTTTCTCTGAGGCTTACTTTGGTTCATTACTGAGAGTGGAAAGTAGTGACACCCTATAATACATGTAATATTAAGTAAAAGACTACGTCTTGACAACAAAGGTGGGTAGGAATTTGTATTTCAACAAATGTGAAGATTTTATCTAACAAGATATATGGGGAATCTTAACAATAAAGTCTGGTTGGAGATGCAGCCGATGGCCAACTACGAGGCTTTAGACAAGAAAAATAATAACAAAAATATTTGAATAAACAATGATTTAATAACTTTTTGCAAAGTAAAATTATATTTCTCTGGTTAAGGAATAAAGTTTCACATGCTTGATGTAAAGCTTCTATTTGGTTTTAGAAAAAAATCTAAGTGAATATAGGCCTTTCATAGCTAAAATTTGATAATCCTTCAAATGGTATTTATCCTCTACATTATAGATTACACTAACATACGTTAAATTTACCTATATACATTCTCTTCTATATGCATGTTTATTCACCCATATTATATATATAGCATCCAGCAGAATGTCATATCAGTGATAGCTGTCAATGCTTGGCAATATTCTTCTAGAAATTTTATGTTGAGTAATATTTGATTATGTATGTATTTTACACATCCTTTGAGTCGCAGAGAGTTAGACATGACTGAGCGTACATACATACACACATACTTTGCATGATACATATTTTACATTTGAGACTGTCCTAAGCTTAAAAAATAGATAATTTTTTAAACGACAAGGCACATGACCTTATTTTTGAAACCAGAGAGGACAAATCTATCCACCAGTTAGTAATCGAATGTCAGTCAAAAATTGAAAAAAACTTTCTTTTGGCCAAGCAGCATGTGAGCTCTTAGTTCTGTGACCAGGGATCAAACTCACATCCCCTGCATTGGTAACACCAAGTCCCAACCACTGGATCACCAGGGAAGTCCCCTCAAATTGAAAGTGGGCAAGGTAAGCATCATTCTGATCTCATCTGTGCTTCTTCTTAATTACAACCCCATTTAGTTCTGAAATTAAATTATGTTTATTTGAATCCTTCACAAATTTCTGTCTCCTATTGCTTGTCTCAGAAAGAAAATAAGTAATTGCTAAAACTTGAACCTCAAAATATATTCTATTTTTAAGAAGTAGTGAAAAGATATATACATACTTCTTATATTCTCTCTTACATTCATATTGTTTAAAAATCATTTCTACCCCCAATTTGTTCTTCCCTTAGCTTCCTTTTGTTACATTTATTTGCTTGGTCAGTTTCTGACATTCAGGTCAGAAAAGCTTTTCAAATGTTATTTTTAGAATTGCTACCTCGGGGACTTGGCCACACAATCACTGAAACCAAGGAAGGAAGAAACCTCCCAGATTGAGTTCATATCCATTGGAAAAGTAATGACTGATTCTTGACTGAGACTAGTTTTATGTGTCCTAACTACCCTCAAGTATTGGTTGCTGTTATCTTTTTTTTTTTTTAAGTATACCAATAGCTGTCTTCATTTTACTCTTCAAAAAGTTCCCTCATACACATAATTCTGATTGTATGAAAAGCTGAATAGCTTTGTGTGACCAATGCATAGCTGAAATTTGTCATAAATTTGACAGCTTTTATTGCTTTAATGTTCTTTCATGAATTATTTAAAAATTAATCAAAGTAATGAAAAATTTAAGCTACAAACTAGCTTGTATGTACCTTAAAGGTACACAGTTTGTGTCAAATGAAAATATTTCCTATATGGAAGGAAATATGCATAAAAATATTCATTACTTTATACATACATTACTTCAATCTTTTTTTTTTTTTAAGTTGAGATTGCTGGACCAAAATGTGATATTCACAATTGAAATATTGTTGTAAAAACCTTAGAGCCTAGGCTTACCTGGTGCCTTTAGCTCAGTAGTAAAGAATCCGCCTGCCAACGGAAGAGACAAGAGTTCAATCCCTGGTCCAAGAAGAACCCACAGCCTCAAAGCAACTAAGCCCATGTGTCACAACTGTTGAGCCTGTGCTCTAGAGTCCCAGAGCTGCAGCTACTGAGCACACGTCCCACAATTATTGAAGCCCATGCTTCCTAGAGTCCATGCTCTGCAAAAGAGAAGCAACCACAAGAAGCCTGCACACCGCAACTAGACAGTAGCTCCTCTTGCAAGTCGAGAAAAGCCCACACAGCAACAAAGACCAGCACAGTCAAAAATGAATTAATTAAAAAAATAAAGTCTGAGCATTATCCTTGAACTCAGAGAATCTGAGATGCATGTAAACATCAAGTAAGCCTGTTTCATAGGTTTGCTGCTGCAGCTGCTAAGTCACGTCAGTCGTGTCCGACTCTGTGCGACCCTATAGGTGCAGCCCACCAGGCTCCCCCGTCCCTGGGATTCTCCAGGCAAGAATACTGGAGTGGATTGCCATTTCCTTCTCCAATGCATGAAAGTGAAAAGTCAAAATGAAGTCCCTCAGTCATGTCCGACTCTTCACAACCCCGTGGACTGCAGCCCACCAGGCTCCTACATCCATGGGATTTTCCAGGCAAGAGTACTGGAGTGGGGTGCCATTGCCTTCTCCAGTTTCGTAGGTTTACAAATACCTAAAATAACAAGCTACTGCTGGAAGTTCAGTGAGATTAAAGCTATATCGGTTTGTTCCTTATAAATATAACTCCTAGAAAACTGTCTACAGGCCAGTAGGGACTATTATTACTAATACTGACTTGGGAAGCAAGAGATTATAAAGAACTGAAAATTATTTCAGCCTCCTCCCTCCAAGTATTTCCAGGAAAATAAGATTACTGAGGTAAATGTTTAAGTAACGAAAACTAAAGTCATTTATGATAAGGTACACAAGGGGAATTGAGGTACTAAGATTTTCATGAGTTCATGTAAGGAGGATTCATTCTGGAACAGTATTATCTGGCCATTCTCTGTAGAAAGTATGACATTTCAATTTGCTCTTAGGGAATGAAAATAGGTAAGTGAGAAAAGTGGAGAAATGATAATATTTAGATAATGTTAACAAAACACAGATGATTTAAAGGCACAGGGGAGTGGTTGGATTAACCAAAATGATGATAATTATCTGGCAAGAGAGTGCTCTTTGAAGAACAGTTACTGAGAATATGGCTGCGTAGTGCTTTCTGGATGGTTTATCAAAAAGCCTGAATGGTGGTTTGAGAAGTTTGGGCACCATTATAAGGGTTTAGAGATTATTAAATAATATCATTGAGGGATGGCATAGTAAAGGAGGAATTTTAAAGGATTTGTCTAGTAAATGCATATTCTATGAATCAGATGGAGATCTAGGGGCACAGAAACCAGTCAGGAAACAGATTAAATCGTGCTGGAATAAGACAAATAAAAAATTACCTTCAACTTAATTAACTAACTAACTAGTTATTGCAAGGTTCAGTTGGAGCCCACAGGCTGTGCTAGGTGGCCCTGAGTATGTGAGGTAGTAAAGTGCAGGTCCTGATGGAGACATAGGGCAAGGATGGCCTGGGATGCGCAGAGCACCAGGTACCAGTCAGAAAACAGCAGGATTGAGACACAGGGGCTGTCACCTTGACCAGAGGAAGCCCAAGCTTGTGGGGTGTCTGAGGATCCATAGTTATATCTTTACCAAAATGCAAAATCAAGTGCTAATCACACAAGTGAGATTCCTAAAATAGTATCAACAGGACTGCTCGTTGATGAGATATCAGAAAAAGGAAAATAAAGAAGGATTTTCATGAAAATAAGGAAGGATTTTAATGGACTTTCAAGATAGCCAGAGAAACTGATATTACAGAAATGGTTTTGTCTAGAACTGAAGTAGAGAGGAAATGTTACCACTTAGTGCTTTTTTACAAAACATACCTAGATAAGTTTATTAGTGTGTGTGTTTGTGTGTGTGTGAGTCTCTCAGACACGCCCGACTCTTCGTGACCCCCATGGACTATAACCTGCCAGGTTCTTCTGTCCATGGAATTCTCCAGGCAAGAATACTGGAGTGGGTTGCCATTCCCTTCTCCCGGGGATCTTCCTGACCCAAGGCTCGAACCCAGGTCTCCTGAATTGCAGGCAGATTCTCTACTGGCTGAGCTACAAAGGAGTCCATTATTATGTATACACAATGCAAAATGTATGAAAATCTCTTGTCCAAAGAATGTTTGTTTTCAGTGAAGATAAGGGACAGAAAACTGCTTCTGAACCCACCCAAGGCATATTTTTATTGATTCATTTCAGAAGGTTATGCCTTGGCATTTTATAAGTAATTGCAGTGCTTGCATATCTTATTTTGAAATAACAATATACAACCATAAACTTCTTATGGCAGAAGTTCTTTTAAGAGTTCCGAGAATTTTCAGTCCAAATGTCCTAATAGATGAAGTTCTTGTGATTTCATTAGTTGTCTTCTCCTGCAAAAATATCTATGTATTGAAGGAGTTAGAGAATATTCATTTTGGCTAGGCTTGCAATTAATGGCATTATCTCTGATGACTTGAAAAGGGAAATTGAACCACTTGCCGCTCTCAAGATGAATGTCGTATGCAAATTGTTAGCATTTTTAATTTGTACAAAACTATTGACAACAAAGATAATATACTTACTAGGCTAAAAGGGAACTAGAAAGCTTCTAAAACGCAAGCACGTGTTACAAAACAATGCTGAGCCTAATTACACTTGTAAGATTGGACATTTTCCTATTTTTAAAGCCCTCATGGAACAGAATCCATCCTACTAACACACAGCCATTCTGATCTGGTTTTACTGTCAATGTGGGGTAACTGATGTTCTAAAATAGAATCTTGATTTCTACCTAGAAAGTCAATCCAGTGGAGGAATAAAATTATATTTATAGTCATATGTGTGTCAATCGCTCAGTCCTTTGTGACTCTGGGATCCCACAGACTGTAGCCCACCAGACTCCTCTGTTTATGGAATTCTCCAGGCAAGAATACTGGAGTGGGTAGCTTCTCCAGGGGATCATCTCGACCCATGTATCTAACACAGGACTCCTGCAGGCAGATTCTTTACCTTCTGAACCACCAAGGAAGATAATTTTTACTCAAAATCAGAATCAAAAGGCAAGTAGTTTAGTCAGAACCATTCTTATGTGAATAGAATTTAGGGTATATGAAAAATATGTTTCCTGTTTTTTTTTTTTGATCACAGATGATTTTTTAGAATATATGAGGCAAACTGTTAGCAAACTTTTGGTGGACCCTTTCTGATGAGCTATAAAATGGAAAGTGTGCTGAGCTAATAAAGGTGAAATTTTCTAGGAAGTGAGAGAACCAATTATTCAGAAATACCATGAAGTCACCTTGCTTGTAATTCTCAAGCATGTCGCTAGTGCATAAATTACCAACTCGCCGTTCATGTTCAATATCATCCAATCTACGCTAAATAAAATGTTGGAGCTAGATAGACAAGCATAAGTCGACATGCCCTCTCCTCTGCCTTCTTAAATCGGAGTTAAGCATTTTCCTAAATCTTATGATTATCGTTTCCTTCACCTACTACTGTGTAGGACTTAACTCTATTACATGTATTGCTAAAATGTAGGTTTACGTTTTAGCTATTTTTAGAATTTTCCTAAGTGTATCATGTCATATATAATCTTTCCAGACTCTGAGTTTATTTTACTTTGCAAAGATTCACCCCTAGTGTTGTGTACAACTGTGGTTGTGTATGGATTGCTATATAATATTCCACTGTGTCCATGGAGCATTCACTGTTTTTGCTGTTTATGGATATTTGGATTGTTTCCAGTTTTCGATGTTGTATAGAATGCTGTTGTGAAAGTGATAAACTGGCAATTGTATATCACTCCAATGTTATGTCTTGCTTGTTCAGGCTAAATTCAACATTTAAAAATTTAACTAATGAAAAGTGGTGACATCTCTTAAGCGTCCATGTAATAGTATGGAGAATCTTATTTAAAGAAAATATATTCTGTTATCAGCAGCAGTATTACTAATTTTCCGAACCAGTCTTTAAATGCAGAGTTTTTGGTGACAGAAACCAAAACCAGCTGGAATTTGCTAAAGTAAAAGAGTCATTTACCCATAAGCTTGTTATCAAGGCATTGGTATAGTATATGAATAAAATTCTATTGGGATCAGAAAGTTTTAGAAACTCTGTTAAGAGGTTTTATATTTTGTTTTGTTTTGGGTTTTTCTTGGTCTGTCCACACTATTCTTTATCCATCTTTATAATTTATATTTTATATAAATTTTATTGCTTGCTACGGTCTGAAGTTCATAGGAAGAAGAAAAATGGTCATTATAAACAGCTCTTTTAAGACATATCCTTGGAGCTCCTCCCTGGAATGATGTTTTCCTCCTGTTTCTTAGCCCTTCCCAGAGAAGGATAGTTACTGGGTTAGCCTGTGTCAGCTTTCCACTCCTAAACCAATCAGTAGTGTCCAGAAGCTTGAGTACCCCATATTGTTGAGATTCCCATGGCGACTCTGAGAATGAATTTGGCAATTTCAAATAGAAAGGATAGGAATTTTCCTGAAAAGAAGTGGGGATGAGTTGGACAAACTAATACATGCCAGTAATATTAATAGTAGTGAATGTGCTTAAGCATCACCTAACTTTCTTCATTAGCTGTCTGTATTATGTACAGAACACTGGAGTGGGTAGCCTTTCCCTTCTCCAGGGGATCTTCCCAACCCAGGGATCAAACCCAGGTCTCCGGCATTGCAGGAGGCTTTTTTACCAGATGAGCCACAAGGGAAACCCACTATGTACTAGAAGATTTATACTATAGGAATCTATCATCATATTTATGTCTACACTCACACACACACCCACACACACCCACCCACCCATGCACATACACACACACACACACACACACACACACACATGCTATATGATGGGAACCCTAGCGTCATCAAATCATATTATATGTCTTTACTTGGAATATTTTGTAGTTTTTCTTCTTAAGTCTTTTATCAGATGGGCTATATTTTGAATAAGCACTAATGATTAATGCAGACACCTTGAGAAATTCTCTTCATTGTGGTTGCTGTTTAGCCCCTCAGTGGTGTCCGATTCTTTTGCGACCCTATTGACTGTGGCCCACCAGGCTCCTCTGTCCATGGGATTCTCCAGGCAAGAACAGTGGAGTGGGTTGCCATTTCCTTCTCCAATGCCTGAAAGTGAAAAGTGAAAGTGAAGTCGCTCAGTAAGTGTCAGACTCTTCGTGACCCCATGGACTACAGCCCACCAGGCTCCTCTGTCCATGGGATTCTCCAAGCAAGAATCCTGGAGTGGGTTGCCATTTCTTCCTTCAGGGGATGTTTCCAACCCAGGGATCAAATTCATGTCTCCTGCCTTGGGTTCTTTAACACTGAGCCACCTGGGAAGCCCCTGAGAAATTCTCTAATGAAATACAAAAATAGGCAAGTATATATTCTACTAACTCTGGAAGCTTTCATGTGATATTTAGAAAGTAATAGAGTTTCTGACAATAATTTATACAAAGTTCTCTTCAATTAATTTTATAATCTATAAACAGTCTAATACTATTACCTGAACTAAAATAATATTTGTGAAGTACTTAAAGTCTCTCATTATATAAGTATTAATAAATTAAACTCATTAGATATGAAATTCTTAGTCTAATAAAAGTTCAGAATTTTCCTAACCAAGGTTAAATACTACATCACTGCTTGTGCAGTTTCAATTAGATAAGTGTCCCTGAGATACATGTGTCATTCTTAAATCTATTTAAGTTATATAGATATTCTCTGTTGTTTCCTATGATCTGTATGTTTTAAACAAAAAATGGAAAATCGTAATTGTGCATAAGCGTTCAAATATGTCTCTTCTTTCCAAGGTTTCCTCGTTTCCATCTGTGACTCAATTGATAAATATTTACATTCCAAAAATCACAACTTTAGAATTCTTGTGCACACGCATACAATTCTGATGGTGGTAGTGCCCCATTGTACAAACAACAAGCTACTAGAAGCTGTGTATCCAGCAGTTCTCAGTAGGGTGATTTGACAAATTTGTAGTAACTGTCTTTTGACTGCACAGCCCCTGCTGCCTTCATCCACTAGGACTTCGGTAGAAATGAATGGATGAGCAGAGGAGGGACGAGGAGGAAAATGATTTTATTGGATGGTGCAGAAGAAGCAAAGCAGTGCAATTTCTTATTTTCAAATGTGAAGTAGCAAAAATGTGATGTTACATATGCACAGAATATCCTAGCATATTGATCTCCAACTGTGTTCTTCCAGGCTTGTAAGAGTCCTGGCAGTATCTTTAGGGACATTGCAGAGGCTCAGCAGTGGCTCCTGGGGCAAGCAAGGAAGTGAGGAGGCTGTGGTCCAAATTGTTCTTCTCTTTTCAACTAGAATATCCCCTATTCTCCTGCCTGATACACTGGAATTCAATGTAATGTTATCTTTAGAAATATGTTGCTGCTAAAAAATAATTAAGGCAAACAATCTACATTTTCCTTTTACCTTTGTGAATTTTTTAATATCCCACATGACTGGCTAGAAATAACCAAGGGAAAGAAAAATAAATTTTGGAGAAAATCTTGTTGCTTTTGAGATAATTATGCATAAATTACTGAAAGAAAGTTATATAAGCACACCCAAATAAATGTCTTTACCATTTTTTATATTTGATTTGAAAATGGAAAAAGAAGAATTGAGAACTACAAAATAAACAACAAAAAAAGAAAAGAGAAATGTTAAAAAAAGAAAGGAACCGATCTTGTCTAAGAGAAAACTGAGTTGTTAGTAGACATGAAAGTATGCTTTTATTGGAGAGGGAGGCTGCAAACCAAAGGATAATCTATTTCAAGTGAATGGTTGTTAAGCACTGAAAGACAGATGAAAGGGTACTTGAAATCAAAAGGAATTTAATTAGAATGAATTTTTAAATATTAATCTCAATTTCAGGTTATAATATTATTGGTAAACTGACAGTCCAACTGACTATGACAATTTTCATATCCTAACTACAGCAAAGTTCCAACTACCTACATTTTTCAGAAAAGAAATGAACTATAGCCCTCAAAGTTGGAAAATAAAAAGAAAAATACACAGGAAAATCACTCAGAATTCAGAAATTCAGACTCAACTATTTTTAATATGCTGCCATATGACTTCCCAAGATTTTTTCATCTATATGTATTAGTTAATATATCACGTAAGGTGAAGGTGAAGTCGCTCAGTCGTGTCCGACTCTTTGTGACCCCATGGACTGTAACCTACTAGGCTTCTCCGTCCATGGGATTCTCCAGGCAAGAATACTGGAGTGGATTGCCATTTCCGTCTCCAGGGGATCTTCCCGACCCAGGGATTGAACCCGGATCTCCCGCATTGGAGGCAGACGCTTTAACCTCTGAGCCACCAGTGTATATATATGTGTGTGTGTATCATTTTAAATATAAATTGGCTCCTTATATTTGTTTGGTTGTGATTGTTTCTTTCAAGTACCATTATTTCATAAATATTTTTTGTGTCATTATTTTTATTATAGTTGTGATTTCTGCAAGTATTTTATCTATAACTACACCATAGTATATTCACCCAAGTTCCTATTATTGACTATTGAATTTCCTCAGTTTTTGCTTTTATAAAGAATATCATTGTTAACATAGTTGTCAATTTCTCTGGTTATTTCCTTAGAATATATTTATAGAAATGGAATTTATGCAGTTTGAATAATTTAAGACCCTTGATTCATGTTGCCAAATTACTTTCTGAAGTTTGTAGCCATATTCACTCACACCAGTAATATATGAAAGTGTCTTTCTTACTGCATCCACATTAGCATTTAGAATGATATATTTCCAAACCAGTAATGCACTTGACAAAGTCTTTAATAAGCCCCATATGGAATGTGGGCTGGATGGTAATGTAGACAGGAAGATTCATAACTGTTACTTGCGTCTTTAATGAGGACATTGCTATGCTCTTGAAGTTCTGAGTCAGGGTCAACTTCTGCAGGTTCCTGGGAAATATTTTGCAAACCCAGGGATACTCAAGCTAAATGTATCTTCTTTACATTGAATGGATACTGATAGAAAAACTCCAGGTAGATTTTTGTCTTGGCAAACTGAGTTGAAGGAGATGTTATAAATCAGACTTTTGGCTCAACAAAATGTAGCCTAAGCAACTTGGTCTATGTTTCCCTGAAATACAATATGGTTCCCATTCATGGCTTTCAATAGGTGACTTTACGTCCTCCCAAAATGTTGATAAGAAGTGGTGGCTCAATTCTGTGAACGCATCAACTGTTCTGGTAGCAGCCATATAGTTCATTACATGACCGCTGATAACTTCAAGAAACAGAAAAAGGTTGAAAAATAGGTGCTAAAAACATTATCTATTCAATGTTTATTGTGTGCCTGTTTCTGTTTACCTGATGCATGTACTTAGTTAATTCCCAAAGAACCTGAGCAGTCAATAATGTGATTTTCATTTTGTTTTTAAAGGAGGAGAATGAGATAAAGACAGTGTCTCACACTCCAAGATACTCTCACTCCAACAGCTGGGAATCACAGAGCCCCAGACTGAATTCAGGCCATTTGACTTTGGGGCCTTAACCACATTAGTACCTCCTGCACACACACACACACACACACACACACACACACACACACACACACACGCACGCACACATGCGCACATGCAAACAGATATACTATATTCATAGGCACATTCAGAATAGATGTCACTGCTTTGAAAACAAGGATATTTTTAACATCTTTATTTCTCTCATCAAAAGGTCTATCTGTAGCAGTTTGCTTCACTCACCTGTTCTTGGTGATCTTTATAATATGTTGAGCCACAATATGAAAGGATTCTGGTAGAGGATGGGAAGGAAAATAATTCTAGCCTCCTATTATGTCAGACTGGCTTCTGCTCCCACCCCTGTAAAAGAATAGGGTCAAATACACACACTGAAGCCTGTGATCACAATAATTCACACTTTTATGAGTCAGTCAGATACATGCTGGGCTTCCCAGGTGGCACTAGGGGTACAAAAGCCTGCCTGCCAGGCAGAAGATGCAAGAGATGTGGGTTCAGTCCCTGGGTCAGGAAGATCTCCTGAAGGAGGGCATGGCAACCCATTCCAATATTCTTGTCTGTGAAATCTCGTGAACAGAGAAGGCCAGCAGGCTACAGTCCATCAGGCCGCAAAGAGTCAGACATGGCTGAAGCGACTGAGCGTACTTGCGTGCAGATATTCGCCAAGGAGTGTCAGGGACTCACCAGCAAGAGGGCTTTCTGAGGTCCTAACGTTGGGAGAAAGGGAAGAGAGAGATGGAAAAAGAGACAGACAGAGATGGAGAGAGAGAAAGGCTAAGACAGAGAGAGAGAGAGAGAGATCTGAGGAACAGACCTGCAGGACAGGAGCTCTTTGTGGGAATTTTGATTAACGCCAGTGGGGAACTAATTCCCAGCACCTGTGCTGGCTGGGGAGGATCAGAGGGACAGAGAGAGTGGGTTGCCTTATATATGACCTTACCTGATGTAGCAGAGTAAGTGCAAAGATGTCTGCCAATTTCTTTCTACCCTAGCAGATGTTTAAAGGTTTAGCCAAATATAATTTTGCTGTGAGTGACTCAGTGCTTCCAAGTCTATTGCTTCTTATTTTCCTTAGAACTTAGAGTATGTTTTCAATATTTTTCTAAGCTTTCTTCTCTCTTTCTCAAGATCCAAATAATGGAACTTTGCAAGAAGAGTGATATGAAAATATAAGATACATGGTGAAAGAGATTCACCAAGAACCATGTGTTCCGAACCTTTATGGCAGCAACAAACAGCCCTAAAAATCTCCAGGCTTGACTCAACAAAGTTTTAAGTACTGCAGCTTTTCAATGGGGCTGTGGGTAACTGTGCTCATTCTCATAGTAGAGAAAAACTGAGATAGGGATTAGAAGGAAGAAGAAACAAGACCCACAGAGCTTCCAAACCTTGGGAAAGCATCACACTTCTGCTAAGATGCATATCTATCACCATCACTCGCATCTCATGGGACAAAGCAGGACACAGATTAACCAAAGTTAAATGGCCATGGAAGCTTATCCCTACTACAAAACCAAATGGCTAAGAGTGGCTAACAAATCACTGCTAAACTCCCTCCAGGTGTTTTCTCCATGGTAAAAGAAATTTTCCACAGGATAAAATCGAGAATTAATTGTATTGATTTCTAATTTCTTGGAGGGTGAGGGTTTTTTCCCCATTGTTTTGATTTTTTGTGTATCTGAGATCCCACAGTTTGGGGAGGGACAGCCAAAGAGCTCCATCAGTAGGACCTGGTATGATTCTGAGGAGCAACTGACCTGATCCCATCATTCTTTATCCTGGTCTTAGGCAGAAATGTTTGGCAGTGATGCCATCCAATTATAATTTTCTTTAATCAAAGCACTGAAGAGTAAGAAGTTTGTGTCTAAGGGCAAGCTTCTGCCCATGCTTCAAGAAAAAAAAAAAAAAGTAGTGACATGTTATGCATCTCATTATTTTATGGAAAGAACACTTGTCATATAGCCAAAGATAAAAGTCTCTTGTCTTCCAAACCAAACTTATTGTCCAAAGTTTTCCAAAACATTATCATATACAACATTAGAATGCTATTTATACAAAGTTCTCTAATAGTATTGCGTTGCAATCACTGTTCCCCATTTTCAATCCGAGTTAAAGCTTTTAACTTGGCTTAGAGTATAATCTCAATTCCAATGTATTTCCTGGTTTTCTTCCTTCTTAATACAACCATCAAGTCTGGTTTGCCTGACTAGAATAAAAGTATCTGTTTAAGCAGTTTCTGCTTGGGCCTTATCTGTCAAATCTGTTTTATCATTCATAAATGTATATCTCACCTGTTAGGTAGTTAGAATAGGAAAAAGGAGTCCAAAATGGTGTTGGCTAAAAGATAAAGAAGGGAAAAGCCTGTGAAAGTAGAACCAAGGAAGGCCCAAGGGCCAGAGTGAGAACCTCAGGTGAAGCAAACAGCCCTCCTGCCTAGCTCAATTTACATAGGCCAGGCTCAGGGGAGGGGGAAAAACATACAAAAAAAAGGAGCCAAAATTGAGTCAGGGGCTTCTCTTCTCTTCACGTCTTTTGGATTGACCAGCCCTCATGCCTCGAGGTTGTATTTTCCCTTGATTTCTCAATAAAACTGAGCTGTAACATGGAGCCATAACACTGGTCTGTCCATCACTCCAAATTTTTGCTGCAGTGAGACAGAACCGAGCAAATCACACACTCCCATGATATATATGGTGATGTTTCTTAGATTTAACCTGGCTGAAACAATCTCGAGTTGGCCCCTGTGAGGCAGAAGCCAAGTAACAGAAGTCCAACTTGCCAAAAGCTCCCATGGTGAAAGCTCAATGCAAAGAAAACCCAGCTCAAGGGAAGTGACAAGAAGCCCAGCATGCTGGAAACCGGGACAGCAAAAACCAACTCAAGAGAAAGCTCATGTGGCTCCATCTCAGATTCCAGAAGACCTCCGGTTAAGGTAGAAGGCCTTTGCTTCTGTGGCTGAAAGTACATAAGGCTACCAAAATCTTAATTCCTTTGCAATCTCTCATTTATTGTTTCCTCAAATCCCCTATGAACAGACAAGTGGCAGTGGGTGCAATTGAGGGATTCTGGCAAGGGTTACTTAGTAGCTGTTTCCCAAGTGAGTGGGAGTTCTTCTGTCCTTAATCTTCTTTGTGCCAAGGATCAGGCCAATGAAAACTGTGAGCACAGGTCAGGTATTTAGCATATTTTCTGGAGATTATGAAGGGGATTCCTTGGCATGTTTTCCCACTGCTTTTTCCTCCCATCCTTCAGCTCCTGTCCCCTGGGACTTGAGCCTGGCCAAAACCCATGGTGCTTGGCTTCAGGAGTTAATGAAGCTCAGGCTCTTGATGTCTCATTGCAAAAACTCAATGAGACACAATGATAAGTAACAGATGGATTTGCTCAGATTCAGAGAGGCACACTCCAAAAGTATGGGCCATCACAGAGGGGAGCTGCCATTGAATATGATGTAGTTAGCTTTCACTGGCTGTGTGATTTCATATGGTAATGAGTGGGAGGATCATTCCAGCAATTGGGGAACCACCCACTCCTGTCTTTTGATGGTGCCTTGGGACCGTCCTGGCAGCTCTGCATGTCTTACTTAGCTTGAAGAATGAGGATCAAGGTTTAGTTGGATTTGACTTGTCATCTTGGACCCATTTGATTTTAGTCAGTTTATGTTACGCCCTTGGGCTATGTCACTTTTTAGGGACAACCAGAAAACAGCTATCCCTTGGGAGAGAAATGCTGGGTAATATCCAATCTCTCTATACATTCAAGCCTTCATCTTCCATGTTTCCTACAACAAGTGCAACAACAGCATCTCTCAGTGAACCCAATAGGGCAGGTGACAGACACACAATGCCTGCTAGAAGTTCATCTGTTGGTGGCATCCATTCAAGGGCAATTGGGCTTCCAGGGATAATGTTTGACACTTTGAGAATCAGCCCTGCAGGCCATTTGGGCCCAAACCCTTACCACCCTTCTCCTAAAATTATACATATATCCCTGGATCAAATTTCCACTCCACTTTATGAAACATCTGGTCTGTTGCCTCTTATCAATTTGTTCTTAAGCCATTTACTAACTCTTACAACCAGGACCCTGCCTCCTTGTAGGCAACATTGCTCCACCCCTAATTTTTAAAATATTCCGAATGCCCCTAACAGGACCAGATAACCCATTCCTTTGTCATTATTTCTGTTATTACCTAAAGTGGGTCTATGACAATGAGATATTTACCATTGGAAACATCCTAAATTATTCTTATGGAGGGCTAGGGGAGAAAATCAGTGACTTACATTCCCTCAGAGCAATGAAGATAAGGCTTATGGCTGTTTCACCAGGTTCCCAGTCTCAGGGCACAGAGTTGGATTGCTTTAATTCATGATATCTACTCCCATCCACAGTGAACAAATCAGCAATGACTTAAGATTACAAACTCTTAATCCTACCCAGTACTAGTCACACTGGAGACCTTAGGGATGACCAACACCAGCCTGGTGATCCTAGGAGGTCTGCCTGCTTCGACCTGCCTAGGGATCCGGTCCCTAGGAGGTTGTCATGCCTCAACCTATTTGGGGATCCACCAACCACGGGTCCCAGAAGATTGATCTGCCTTGACCTGCCTAGGGATCTGGCCCCTGGAAAGTTGTCACACCTCAACCTGCTCAGGGATATGCCAGTCCAGGGGTCCCAGAAGATTGATCTGCCTTGACCTGCCTAGGGATCTGGTCCTTGGAAGGTTGTCACACCTCAACCTGCTTGGGGATCCCCCAGTCCAGGGGTTCCAGGAGGATGTCATGCCTCAACCTGCCTGGGGATCTGCACCCTGACTCAGGGATGCCTGGCTCTCAGGTTGCAACAGTACTGGGTAGGATAAGCTTCGGAAGACTCACCCCATGGAAGCCCACCCATGGAAATAGAAGGAAGCCTATTAGTTCTGGGACTGTGCCCAGTCTCAGCAATAACTCAGGAACCCAACGAGAACCCCACTGCTTTTCTGGAAAGGCCAAAAGAGGTCATCCAAAAGTTTACCAGCCTGGACTTAGATACTTACAAGGGACAAGTGATTTTAAAGGACAAATTCCTGTCTCAGTGTGCATCAATCATCAGGATAAAGTTACAACAGCTACAGCAGTAGGACCTTGGCTTCATCTTCAGATGGGATGGTCCAGACAGCCATCAATACCTTTTAAAACAGAGAACAGGTGAGGGAGGCCAAGGCTCAGGAAAGGGAGAGAAGGAAAGAGACAAGGCATGCTCAGATGCTGGCTGCCCTCCAGGGAAGGCTTATGGCAAACCCTGAGTCTTTGATGGATAAGGTACAAGGCAAATGCCTAATCTGTAGACAGGTGAGATATGAGGCCAAAGAGTGTCCAAACCATGACAAGTCTCCTAAAAAGGCTTGCTACAAATCCCATCAATTGGGTCATTGAGCAGCATTCTGCTCTCAGGATCCAAGAGCCTCAAGGTCAAGCGCCAAGGCTTCCCTCATGATGGTTCAACAGGACTGAAGCGGTGAGCTCCAGCCAGCCCACCTGTCACAGATAACCATCACAGGGTCAGAGCCAAGGGTGCACCTGGATGTTTCCGAGAATTTCTTGGTTGACACAGCCGCTACCTACTCTATCTTGACTTCTGCCTCCAGAGCCTTCTCCCCCCAAACCTGCACCATTTTGGGTGCTATAGGAAAATCAATTACAAAAAGATTCACCTGCGCACTTTCTTGTTGCTGGGATGGACAAATATTTTTCCACCAGTTTCTGGTGATCCCTGAGTGCCCATTCCCTTATTGGGCAGCAATCTCTCCCTGCCTTCAAAATCTTGCAGCTATTGCAGTCCTGATAGAAGATGCTTTAAAATTCTCTCTTGGGGGAAAACTAACTATTTTTGCCAACTACCAAGTGAAACAACTCCTGAATGTGAGAGGCCGTTTATGGATGTCTGATCAAAGGAGCCTTAGATATAAAGTAGGGCTGATGGAAAATCCAGGCCTGACTATATGCCCTTATGAGGTTCTTAACCCAGCTACCCTCCTGCGTACCCCCAAGGGCTCTCTCTCCTTTCACTCTTGCCTAGAAACTTTGAACCACTGGACAAATCCCCGAGAGGGAGTGCCAGAAGATCCTGACCAATCCTGAGGAAATCTGGTACACTGATGGAAGCAGCTTTTTCTTGGATGGAAAAAGAGAGATGGATAAGCAGTAGTCTCCAATTTTGAGACTATAGAGGCTAAACCTTTGCCAACAGGTACTTCAGCCCAATTAGTTGAGCTCATAGCCCTGATTTGAGCTTTAGAGCTGGGAAAAGGAAAAAGGGTAGTCATTTACACTGACTCCAAGTATGCCTTTCTGGTGCTACATGTACATGCTGCTATTTGGAAAGAAAGAGGCCACTTGACCACCCTAGAGTCCCCAATCAAATATGGTGATCAAATGCTTAGGTTCTTAGAGGAAGTTCATCTGCCTGCTGAGGTTTCAGTCTCCCACTGTGAAGGACACCATAAAGGGAACACAGAAGTGGCAAGAGGGAACCAAGCAGTCACTCAGGAAGCTAAGAGAGCAGCATTACAGAGCAATGAGCTAACAGGGATCATGACCTTAGTTCCACAGACTAATTTGCCAGAAACTTCTTCATATACTGAAGGTGAGACTCTTAAAGCTGAGAGTGAGGGCTTTCAAGAAGATCATATGGGGTGGTTTCAAAAGGAGGGATTCCTTTTTCTGCCTGGGAACCTCCAGTGGAAGATGGTTAACTCCTTACATGCCGCCACATGTTTAGGGAAGCAGGCCCTCCAAAGATTACTGGAAAGGTCCTTCAGAGGAACAGGCCTCCAAATGACTATAAGCAAGTGGTCTCCTCATGTTCCACCTGCCAATTAAACAACGCCCAAGGAGCTTGAAGACTCCAAATGGCCCAGCCCATCGAATGGCCTGGGACCTACCCAGGACAGGACTGGCAGATGGACTTCACGCAGATGCTAGTTTCTTAAGGGCATAAATACCTATTAGTCATGATAGTTACACTCACAGGATGGATTGAAGGCTTTCCCACCTGGACTGAAAAGGCTGAGGAGGTGGTAAGAAAAACTGCTCCATGAATCATTCCTGAGATTTGGTCTGCCCAGATCATTACAAAGTGACAATGGGACATCATTTACTTCTAAGTCACCCAAGGGGTCTCTAAAGCATTCAGTTCAGTTCAGTCACTCAGTCATGTCTGACTCTTTGCCAGCCCATGAATTGTAGCACGCCAGGCCTCCCTGTTCATCACCATCTCCCGTAGTCCACTCAGACTCACATCCATCGAGTCCGTGATGCCATCCAGCCATCTCATCCTCTGTCATCCCCTTCTCCTCCTGCCACCAATCCCTCCCAGCATCAGAGTCTTTTCCAATGAGTCAACTCTTCACATGAGGTGGCCAAAGTACTGGAGCTTCAGCTTTAGCATCATTCCTTCCAAAGAAATCCCAGGGTTGATCTCCTTCAGAATGGACTGGTTGGATCTCCTTGCAGTCCAAGGGACTCTCAAGAGTCTTCTCCAACACCACAGTTCAAAAGCATCAATTCTTTGACACTCAGCCTTCTTCACAGTCCAACTATCACATCCACACATGACCACAGGAAAAACCATAGCCTTGACTACACGGACCTTAGTCAGCAGAGTAATGTCTCTGCTTTTGAATATGCTATCTAGGTTGGTCAGAACTTTCCTTCCAAGGAGTAAGCGTCTTTTAATCTCATGGCTGCAGTCACCATCTGCAGTGATTTTGCAGCACCCCAAAATAAAGTCTGACACTGTTTCCACTGTTTCCGCATCTATTTCCCATGAAGAGATGGGCCCGGATGCCATGATCTTCGTTTTCTGAATGTTGAGGTTTCAGCCAACTTTTTCACTCTCCTCTTTCACTTTCATCAAGAGGCTTTTAGTTCCTCTTCACTTTCTGCCATAAGGGTGGTGTCATCTGCATATCTGAGGTTATTGATATTTCTCCTGGCAATCTTGACTCCAGCTTGCGTTTCTTCCAGTCCAGGGTTTCTCATGATGTACTCTGCATAGAAGTTAAAGAAGCAGGGTGACAATATACAGCCTTGACGTACTCCTTTTCCTATTTGAAAGCAGTCTGTTGTTCGATGTCCAGTTCTAACTGTTGCTTCCTAACCTGCATACAGATTTCTCAAGAGGCAGGTCAGGTGGTCTGGTATTGCCATCTCTGTCAGAATTTTCCACAGTTGATTGTGATCCACACAGTCAAAGGCTTTGGCATAGTCAATAAAGCAGAAGTAGATGTTTTTCTGGAACTCTCTTGCTTTTTCCATGATCCAGCAGATGTTGGGAATTTGGTCTCTGGTTTGTCTGCCTTTTCTAAAACCAGCTTGAACATCAGGGAGTTCATGGTTCACGTATTGCTGAAGCCTGGCTTGGAGAATTTTGAGCATTACTTTACTAGCATGTGAGATGAGTGCAATTGTGCGGTAGTTTGAGCATTCTTTTGAATTTCCTTTCTTTGGAATTGGAATGAAAACTGACCTTTTCTAGTCCTGTGGCCACTGCTGAGTTTTCCAAATTTGCTGGCATGTTGAGAGCAGCACTTTCACAGCATCATCTTTCAGGATTTGAAATAGCTCTACTGGAATTCCATCACCTCCACTAACTTTGTTCATAGTGATGCTTTCTAAGGCCCACTTGACTTCACATTCCAAGATGTCTGGCTCTAGATTAGTGATCACATCATCATGATTATCTGGGTCATGAAGATCTTTTTTGTACAGTTCTTCCATGTATTCTTGCCACCTCTTCTTAATATCTTCTGCTTTTGTTAGGTCCATACCATTTCTGTCCTTTATGAGCCCATCTTTGCATGAAATGTTCCCTTGTTATCTCTAATTTTCTTGAAGACATCTCTAGTCTTTCCCATTCTGTTCTTTTCTTCTATTTCTTTACATTGATCACTGAAGAAGGCTTTCTTATCTCTTCTTGCTATTCTTTGGAACTCTGCATTCAGATGCCTATATCTTTCCTTTTCTCCTTTGCTTTTTGCCTCTGTTCTTTTCACAGCAATTTGTAAGGCCTCCCCAGACAGCCATTTTGCTTTTTTGCATTTTTTTTCCATGGGGGTGGTCTTGATCCCTGTCTCCTGTACAATGTCACGAACCTCATTCCAGAGTTCATCAGGCACTCTATCTATCAGATCTAGGCCCTTAAATCTATTTCTCACTTCCACTGTATAATCATAAGGGGTTTGATTTAGATCATACCTGAATGGTCTAGCAATTTTCCCTACTTTCTTCAATTTCAGTCTGAATTTGGTGATAAGGAGTTCATGATCTGAGCCACAGTCAGCTCCTGGTCTTGTTTTTGTTGACTGTATAGAACTTCTCCATCTTTGGCTGCATAGACTATAATCAATTTGATATTAGTGTTGATCATCTGGTGATGTCCATGTGTAGAGTCTTCTCTTGTGTTGTTGGAAGTGGGTGTTTGCTATGACCAGTGCATTTTCTTGGAAAAACTCTATTAGTCTTTGCCCTGCTTCATTCTGCATTCCAAGGCCAAATCTGCCTGTTACTCCAGGTGTTTCTTGACTTCCTATTTTTGCATTCCAGTCCCCTATAATGAAAAGGACATCTTTTTTGGGTGTTAGTTCTAAAAGGTCTTGGAGGTTTTCATAAAACCGTTCAACTTCAGTTTCTTCAGCGTTACTGGTTGGGGCATAGACTTGGATAACTGTGATATTGAATGGTTTGCTTTGGAGACGAACAGAGATCATTCTGCCATTTTTGAGAGTGCATCCAAGTACTGCATTTCAGACTCTTTTGTTGACCATGATGGCTACTCCATTTCTTCTGAGGAACTTATTATCTCCATTGTACCTAGTGGCCTCAGTCTTCAGTAAAAGCAGAAAGAGCCAAAGAACTATTAAACTCAGCGATAAAAAAGATAACCTGGGAGACCTCCCTGGGATGGATGGAGGCTTTACCAATGGCTCTCCTCCACACCTGTGTTGCTCCTAAGGAACAGGTTGGTCTTAGTCCTTATGAGATGCTACATGGGAGACCTTTTGCTTATGTCAATGACCTCCTCCTTGATCCAGAGGCCCAGTCCATCCAGTCTTGTACCATGGCCATTGGAAAAGAACACGATATATGCTTGTGGGATGTCAACCAGGACCCGCAAATTTCTAAAGAGCTTCTGGGACTAGATACTTCTGGGACTCAAGTGCTAATTAAAGTCAGGAAAGATGGGTTCCCAGAGGCTCAGCTCCAGCCCACATGGAAGGGCCACTACTCTGTAATACTTTCCAACCTCATAGTCAAGATACCAGGACACAAATCCTGAATTCACTACTCATGAGTCAAGCTGAGGAGAAAACAGAGGAAGACACTCAATACACCTGTGAGCCCCTGGGAGCTCTCAGATACCTATTGAGGACTACAAATGAGTGCCATTCTAATGAACACCCCCAAAATTAAGTTTCTGTGGATAAGATTTCTCAGGACAGCTCTAAAGAGCCAACACAGCTTGGCAGGGATTGTACTCCAAAATATATAGGAGTAGATCTTCTGATCCCTGAACAAGGAGGGACTTGAGCCATCTTTAATGAGACATGTTGTTTCTGGGTAAATACCTCCAGCTAAGGTTGTAAAGTCTCATAGTCCTCAAGAGAAAGTCTTTTTCAGATCCTACAGGATCTCAAAGAATGAGCTGGAGAGTTCTCAGGGTGGCTAAAATCTCTCTTTGGGGAATCTCCTGATGAGGGGAAATTTGGAGCTGGCTAATGCCCCTACTAATCCCTGTCATCACCATATTGTTGCTGCTTGTGGTTGTTCCATGTATTATCAATTGTCTAACCCATTTTGTCTCTGCTCAGGTCAACAAGTTACAACATGCAGTGCCAGTTCCACAAAGATATATAAAACTACAGCCGAACACAAAAAAATCACTCAACATTAGATGGACCCCGCTATAAGGACTCTTGAGACTAGCAAGAGGGGGAGGCCCAATTCCCCTTGCCATCGCAGTTCAGCAGGAAGTAGCCAAAGAGACCTCGATGCCCCTATTCTCAAAGAATTGGGACTCTCATCTCTTGAGAGGGGAATGTTAGGTAGCTAGAACAGGCAAAAGGAGTCCGAAATGGCAGTGGCTAAAAGATGAAGAAGGCAAAAGCCCACTAAAATAGAACAAAAGAAGGTCTGAGGACCAGAGTGAGAACCTCAGGTAAAACAAAAGCCCTCATGGCTAGCCCAATTTACATAGAGGACTCTCAGCGGGGAGGAGAAAAAACATACAAAAAGAGGGGACAAAATTGAGCCAGGGGCTTCTCTTCTCTTTGCATCTTTTGGGTTGACCTGCCCTCATGACTCAAGGATGTATTTTCCGTTGATTTCTAAATAAAACTGAGCTGTAACATGGAGCTCTAACACTGGTTCATACATCGCTTCAAACTTTTCTGCAACTGAGAAAATTTACACGGGGCTGTAGTACTCATCTACCCATTGCTTCAGATTCTTGCTGCAGTGAGACAGAACCAAGGATATTACACACTTCTGCAACATACCCAAGACCTAGTTCTGGGTTCATCATTCCTAATTTTCAGTACATAGGGAATAGAAAAGCATGTGACAGCAGCCTTGTAAATCAAGCTCTTGTCTAATCAACCCCAAACTGGTTCCATGTGTTCCTCTTTATTTGCATGTCTAGGAATTTTGGGGAGAACTTTGGGCATTGCTGATAATAATTTGTTGTGACTAGATTTCTTACATTATTCTGCATTACCCTTGTAATATTCATTAATGCTTCCTTATTCTAGTAGCAGTTAACCCACCTAGCTGTTACCTAAAAAAACGCTGTATCTTCCATGGGATTCAGTATGCAATACCTCCTCTTCCTTCTAATGCCTTCCTGTTATTTTATTTTTAGCCCAGGCCTTGTTTAATTTGGTGGTCAACCAAGAATTGAAGCAGAGATTACACTCAGACGTGAGATTGCTCTCTCTTTGTTTTCTTCACTTTTTGGAATGTTCAATTAATTTCCAGCTGCTTTGCTGGCCTTGGACTATATTCCATGACAATTCAAGCATATATGACTTTAAGTCTCTACTAAGCTACACTCTATGAAGCAGAAAATTTACAAATCTTTCCTTGTGCAGCTCTGTATTTCAATAATAAATTATATTGCAGTTTCTGCCTACTTCTTCACCAGACTCCCTTTCGTTTATCCTGCACATGATAGTTTAGCTTCAACCTGTGATATGGGCAAAATTTCATATTTATACTGAGCCTTATCTCTGTAGTCCTCTCACTGTCAGATAAAAGAAAAATCCCTCTCTGTTTTCAGTTGATCTTTCAGCTTTGAGCTCAGTTTTTCTTTTCCTTTTTTTGCAAATTAAACTACAAGGCTATAGGTTTCTGCCTTGGTTTAAACCTCTAAGGCCTTAGAGGATATGTAATGTAATTAAGTCAGAAAATTTCAGATCTAGACTCTTGTCTCTTCCAATTGCAAGGTTTGTTTTTTTTTTTTAACTCTTAAACAAATTTTCTTATTTCTGCCTTTTGATGCATTAATACTTAGCCATTTTTAATAATCATCTGCAAAGGAATCTGTCTAGGAATATTTCTCTGTCGAGATTACCAAAGTTTATTCAAACTTCAATCTCAATTCACTTTTATAACTTGTTAAATATAAATCTTACAGTAAGCTCTTGTGTTATTGTTCAAAATTCTCATGCTTTTGTAGCTTAAGTATATTTAAAGAAACATTACATATATTTATATGAAGTGAAGTGACATTGTTCAGTCATGTTCAACTCTTTGTGACCCCATGGACTGCAGCCTACCAGGCTTCTCTGTCCAGGAGATTTTCCGGGCTAGAGTACTGGGATGGGTTGCCATTTCCTTCTCTATATGTGTATGTGTATATATAAAATTAAAATTAGTATCTTTGAACTTTGGTCTTGGAGAAGACTCTTGAGAGTCCTTTGGACTGCAAAGAGATCAATCCAGTCAATCCTAAAGGAATTCAATCCTGAATATTCCCTGGAATGTCTTACGGTGAAGCTGAAGCTCCAATACCTTGGCCACCTGATGTGAACGGCTAACTCATTAGAAAAGACCCTGATGCTGGGAAAGATTGAAGACAGGAGGAAAAGGGAATGACAGAGCATGAGATGATTGGGTGGCATCACTGACTCAATGGACACAAGTCTGAGCAAGCCCCACGAGTTGGTGTTGGACAGTGTGGCCTGGTATGCTCTAGTCCACAGGGTCGCAAGGAGTCGGACACAGCTGAACAACTGAACTGAACTGAAAGTTAGTATCTTAATTTTTTAATTAATTATAAAATCATTAACCCTAGAATTCCAGACTCTCCTATAAAATGGAAGTAAGTGTCTTCAGATTTGTATACATATATATAATTTTATTTCTATTTTCATTGATTTCTATGTTTAATTGAGATCTACATAAACTTCTTAAATCTTTTTCTCTAGCTTTATGAATAAGAAGAATGACTACCTAAAATATAGGTTCTTCTCCCAGTGAGAACCTTATACATTTGACTACAAGTGGAATATTCTTGTAATATTGAAAATCAAAGCAGCACTTTTCTACCTTAGATATGTTCAGACAAAAAAGTGACAGTACTAGAATATTAAATACAAAATCAGAAACTTAGATGCCTTGAGAAATGTGTCAGTGTTGAGAAAATATTTTTCCAGTGAGAAATTATTATTCTACTGAAATCAAAATTTTTATTTGACAGAAATACTTTAATTAATTTATAACATTATTATAGAATTTGTTAAAAAATCATGTCACTTTAAATATGTGTAAAGTCTTAAAAAATGGGAAATAAGATACAAATATATCTTTTGGGGCTTCTCTGGTGGCTCAGTGGTAAAGAATCAGCCTATCAATGCAGAAGAAAGTGTGTTTTATCTCTGAATTGGAAAGATCACCTGGAGAAGGAAACGGCAACCCAATCCAGTATTTCTGCCTGGGAAATCATACAGACAGAGGATCCTGGCAGGCTACAGTCCATGGCGTCACAAAGAGTTGGATACGACTTAACAAGTAAATGACAGCAACAATGGTTTCTTTTATTTTTCAGGACAATGTTAGCAAAATAAGTTAAACATATAGAAAAAAGTTTATTGATTCATAAGTATGTACTTTGCTTATTTGAGAGTTTGACAGATTTTCTTCCACCAGTTTTATTAAGGTAAAATTGACAAAACAATTGTATACATCTAAAGTGTACAATTCGATTTTATATGTGTATACCTGAGAAATGCTTGCCACAATCAAGCTAATTAACACATCCATCACTGCACATAGTTACCTTTGTGTGTGTGTATAGGGGTCGTGAGAACACAAGATTTATTCTCTTAGTAACCTGCAAGTGTACACTTCAGTATTATTAACTAGACTCCCCATGCCATACATTAGAACTGTTGTGTCTTCTAATACCACATGCTCTTTCAACAGGAATTGTAGGGAGCATTGAGTAAGCAAGCCATTTAAATTATCATTCAGCTAACTTTTCCTTTTTGCAGTTACCATTTAGGTAACTCTAAATGTTACTAATATTTAATGTCAATCTTTAGTGCTAGACTCACTGACTTCTCCATAATTAATTTTTAACTAATTAGATCATTTACAATAGGAAAATAGTAAACTTACTTAGCATCAACACATAAATCATTGAGCAAATTTGAGTAAAATGGATTTAGAATTCATCTAAAGGAAACTGGTAGCAAAGGAAGTAAGATCAGGGTTGATAAATAAAGGGATCTACTATTTAATATGCTAATGATTCCACTACTATGCCAAAAGTGGATTTCAAAAAAGAAAATAAATGAATTACCACAAAAATATTGCTGATGGCAATGGACTATAAACATATAGGTTATTATGTATGTAATGGTACTGTCATGATAAATACACAGTACGTAAAAATAAGAATCTTCATGTATGATACATAACCATTGTAAAGGAGGCAATACATTTTGATCTGATCAGTTCAAAATTTTTATAGCAATGATTCCTATCTAAGTGTTCGGTGACAAATTCAATTTCCTATGTGTATGATCAGTCATGTCCTACTCTGTGCGATGCCATGGACTGTAGCCCACCAGGCTCCTCTGTCCATGGAATTATCCAGGCTAGAATACTAAGAGTGATTTGCTATTTCCTACTCCAGGGAATCTTCCTGACCTAGGGATAGAACCCACATCTCTGGCGTATCCTGCACGGGCAGATGGATTCTATACCACTAGCACCACCCGGGAAGCCCTCAGTTTCCTATACTTCTCATAAAGGAGGCAACTAGAAAAATTATACTCTCAATATAGGAACATACTCTCAACCTAGGAACAACTCTCAACCTAGTGTATAGGAAATATACTCTCAACCTAGGAACAACAAACACAAAAGATCAAGTGATTACCAAAAAACACAGGCATCATGTTCTGGGTGAATGTCTTCCTCACTCAGGTCTCTCCAAACTGAGACATTTGCAATCGTACAGCTTTTACTTCAGACAGGAATTTAGCTATCCTGTCCCACTTGAATGTTCACTCCACATTATGTTCAAAGGTAATTACCAACTATTATCCCAGAGTGAAAGGAGAAATAGTCCATTTGTTAAAATTTTTCACAGGGTTATGATTCAGCTCATTTGGCAACATCTCAATTATTGAACTAATTTTTTCATTTTGTCAAAATGAATGGTATAATGTAGACCCAAACTGTGTCATGATTTTAAATTTATAACCCAGAGAAGTGCCTGCTCAAGCACCATAACTTCTGTGTCATCAGCAGCTGCTGAGTCGTCTGCCTGGTACTCACTCTTTGTGCAACTTCTTTATCTTGAATGTGAGCTGTAAACAATGAGAATATGGCAAAAGTGATGGGATGCGACTTCCAAGATCAAGTAGCAACAGACTGTGACTTCCACTTCGCGAGCACTCTCTCCCTGGTGCTTCTGGTTTGCCTGACTTGATGTGAGTTGTCCCTGAAGAAAGGCCCACCTGCAGCAATCTGAGAAAGGACTCCAACCCCCAGCCAGCACAGAATGGAAGTCCTGAGCTCACCAGGACACAGGGCACAGAATGCTGTCAACCAAGTGAGCTTAGATGCAGATTTTTCTGCAGTCGACTTGATTTGTCTACATTAGCTGACATTTTGACTGCAGTCATGAAAGAGACCTAGAGGACCCAGTTAAGCACAAATTCCTAAACCACAGAAATTGCAAGGCAATAAATACCTGTATTTAAGCCGTGAAGTTCATCTAGTTGTTGATAAATAACTATACAACAATCATAGGGTCTCAACAAGCTTGACAAATGTATTTAGCTCCATTTATTTTGAGGTATCTGTCATGACTGATGCTAGAATGCCAAGAATATTTCATAATGAGTATATTAGAGGTGTTCAGTTCAGTTCAGTTCAGTTCAGTTCATTTCATTCACACAGTCGTGTCCGACTCTTTGCAACCTCATGAATCGCAGCGCGCCAGGCCCCCCTGTATATCACCAACTCTGGAGTTCACTCAGACTCACGTCCATCGAGTCAGTGATGCCTCCAGCCATCTCATCCTCGGTCGTCCCCTTCTCCTCCTGCCCCCAATCCCTCCCAGCATCAGAGTCTTTTCCAATGAGTCAACTCTTTGCATGAGGTGGCCAAAGTACTGGAGTTTCAGCTTTAGCATCATTCCCTCCAAAGAAATCCTTGGACTGATCTCCTTCAGAATGGACTGGTTGGATCTCCTTGCAGTCGAAGGGACTCTCAAGAGTCTTCTCCAACACCACAGTTCAAAAGCATCAATTCTTCAGTGCTCAGCCCTCTTCACAGTCCAACTCTCACATCCATACATGACTACTGGAAAAACCATAGCCTTGACTAGATGGACATTAGTCGGCAAAGTAATGTCTCTGCTTTTGAATATGCTATCTAGGTTGGTCATAACTTTTCTTCCAAGGAGTAAGCATCTTTTAATTTCATGGCTATAATATATACATTTACTATATTATATATTAATTATATAAATGTAGTTTATATTATATTTATGTTGGATGATCTGTTCACACCTTTGTTCACTCAAAATATGTAAAAAGCCTTTTATGTTTTACTAATTCTGAAAATGTCCTTCATGTAGATGAAACATCAATTTAATTTTTAAATTTATATTGTGAGATGATTTGCCATGAGTTTACTTAACCATACCTGCTGTTAGAACTGTATTTTCATTTCACTCACAATATTATTTGTGGTCTGTGGTAGGGAAATTAGAAAGAAAAAAAGTTACCGGCTTATTGTTTGGAGTCACTATGAATGCTCTCTTGTAACAATTTGTAAGATACCAATAACTAGTCTCTTGATTCTCAGGTCAATGCTGGGGAATTGTTGACCTAAAGTTTGCACCCTGGCTAGGAACAAAAATAACCACCTACATAAGTTATCTCATATGAGAAGGTCTCGATAAGGAACATGGAACTAACAAGCTGCTGCCAAAATTCTGATGGGGAGCAAAGAGTAGGAGACACCAGGCAATTTCCCAGAAACCCTTGCACTGGAATCTAACTTGGCTGAGAGATCTGTGAGCCACCAGGAAGAGTCCTTGGAGAAGGAAACAACAACCCACTCCAGTATTCTTGCCTGGAAAAAAGCATGGACAGAGGAGCCTGGCAGGCTACACAGTCCATGGAGTCACAAGCGTCAGACATGACTTAGTGACTAAACCACCACCACCACCAGGAAGAGTCCTGAGTAGAACCCAATGTGGCAATGAGAAGATGACTGGCCGGAGACAACGTGGAAACTAAATCCACCTCCATAAAACTTGAGGCAGAGAACCACGAGGCAGAGCTGTCCTCCTGGAGTCTCTTACCCCACTGCTCTCAGTTCCAGCGCCCCTTCCAATCAAGCATCTTGCTTTGTCTACATGTGTGTCTGTTTGGACAATCCAAGGGTTAGACAGGAGCCCACTCTTGGGTGCTGGAAGGGGTCTTCCCCCAACATCTTTGGCACCTCAGGGGGATCCATCCTCCATGACTTGTGTCCCAACCACTTGGTGTTCAGGGACCAGCTCACCCACCAGCAGACCAGACTCAGCAGCCGCTCCCACGACCAGTTTGTCCCTGGTCTCTTCCTGACGCGAACAACCGACCAGAGTGCCCGGACCAGGTAAGCAACTAGAGATTTCATTGACTTCTTGTCCCCTCCCTCTCTCTTTCCTCTTTTCACCCCCATCTATTTTCCTACCCTCTTTCCTTCTGTCCTGTTGCTGGGCACAGGAGTCTGGTTGAAGAGCCTCAGTTATCTGAGAGTCAGAGTTATTCGATCACCTTCCATTGGCAGAGAACAGGAGATGGCCAGTTTCTGCGAGGACAAGTTCCCATCCTCCCTTCCAGTGACCCCAGAGAAGATCTTGAAATGCCTGGGTGTCTGCAGGTGTCAGGAGATGTCCATAAGCCCACCCTTTCATCCCTCCTCCTTCCTCTCTTCTTTCAACCTGGCTCCCTTTTCTCCCTTTGAAATCTTGAAAACGTAGGATATTTCCATTTACTCTGCCTGTCGGTATTTGGATCAGAAGTTCTGACTCTCCATGCACTTCCCTGGTGGTTCAGACGGTTCCCTGCCAATGCAGGAGACCTGGTTTCAGTCCCTGGGTCAGAAAGATCCCCTGCAAAAGCAAGTGGCTACCCACTCTAGAATTACTGCCTGGGAGATCTCATGGACAGAGGGGCCTGGAGGGCTACAGTCCATGGGGTCACAAAGAGTCAGACACGACTGAGTGGCTAACACTTCCACTTCCCTTTTCTGAGTCTTGGTAGGAGGTTTTCTGAAAGACTGCAACCTTTATTCCCTGTCAGTTGTGCTTTATCTGTTCTTGGAGAGATAATCCTGTAATAGAAGCCCTCAGTTAAGCTCTCTGTTTCTAAAAATTCACTCACTGGGTTGTTCATTTGGCCCAGTGCCTCCAGGTAAAAGTGGTTGATGGAGCCTGATAGTATCAAACCTGGCCTTGGATAAAAATGAAAAACCTTAGAAGTACGTCTAGGGGTTAACTAACTTGGGGCCAGGCTCCCTTGATTGTGCTTACTGCTGAGCATTTTTGTTTTTATCATCAGGCGGGCTTCCCTGGTGGCTCAGTGGCAAGAACATGCCTGTCAATGCAGAATATACAAGTTCGATCCCTGGTTCAGGAAGATCCCATGGAGAAGGAAATGACAATCCATTCCAGTATTCTTGCCTGGGAAATGCCATGGACAGAGGAGCCTGGTGGGCTACAGTCTATGGGGTCAGAACATACATGCTGTAAGACATGACTTAGTGACTACACACCACCAATATAATCTGGTACTCTAGGATTGAAAGTGGGTTTACAGCTGCTCTAGAATCAGAAGTAGGGTCATCCATGCTGGCACTGGTCCCCTGATAAGAGGATACAGACTATACCACCATCCAAAAGAGAAAAAAAAAAAGTCTAGTTTCCCATCGGATCCTGCCCTGGCTTGTCTTTTGATTCACTGGAAAAATTGCAGCTGGATGCACTGAAAAGAAAAGGTTTATCAGATACTGCACTCAGGACAGGCCTATGTACCCCATGAAGGATGGGGGAAAAATGCCCCCCACCTGGGGTCCTTAGAATTTAACACTATTTTTCAGTTTAGTTTATTTTGTAAACATGAGGGCAAGGAAGATGAGATTCCCTTTGTTCAAGCTGTCATTGTCCTCTAACAAGACCCCCAAAAAATAAAATGTAAGTTCAGAGGCCCCAGCAAATGCCCCTCCCAAGTCCTTTTGGCAAAGTCTGGGAGGGAAAATCCCCTCAATGTCCTCTTGACTCCCTCAAAGGGAGTGTTAGATAAGAGCCCACTCTCTGGCCCTGGAAGGGTCCCCCCTGGCAACTGTGCCCTTCAAATACAGGTCATCTCAAAAACAGAGGCAACAGAAAAGTTATTACCTAGAATCCCTTCAGGGGTAATACCAAGTCTAACAGATATATGATTTCAAACATACACACACACACACACATGCAAATATCCAATATCTTGGGAATCTAAAATAGTATCTTTTTATATCCCTCTTAAGAGAATTAACTTGGGCTGTCAATGGTTCTTCATGGTTTCTGTTGGATCCTTTTAAGGTATTCATTCTGCGGGTGAGAACATACATGCTGAAACTGTTGAAGAAACTTCAGATGTATTTTAAAATGGGAATAACAAGCACCCCTCTGAGTAAAGCCTTTGGATACATAATACAATGCAGGCAAAACACTAAAGACCAAGTGCACGGTTTCGCCTCAGAAAGGCTACAGTATAGACCGTGGATTATAACCAAGACTTTTCTACAGTTTTAATAAAGTTATTTAGTCCATCTATGGCTGTTTTATCTGGGATTAAGATGGTCTTCACAGCTGGAACAATGTTGTTTATTTTGGGAAGCCTCTGACATTCCATCCTTCTTTTTAATCTTGGCACTGAAGCTGAGACATCTGAAGTTTCAAAGACGGCCCTCTAAGCCCTGAGGGAAGAATGAAACTTCCTGAGATGCAGAATATCCAACAGGAGAATTGTCTGGCTTCTTAAATTGTGGTAAAAAAAAAAAAAATCACCAATTATTTAATGGAAACCTTAAAGTGACAGAAACCCCACTTTCTCACACAGTTCTTCACACCCGATGAAGGAACTAGAGGAAAACTGAGAGTGAAGAGAGAGAGTAGTTTTGATATTTTAAAATTGGTTCTCATCACAGGCGTGCGTGAGCACACACACACATACACACTCGGTAACTGTGAGGTGATGAATGTGTTAATGGCCTTGACTGTGATAAGCATTTCATAAAGTATGTGTATGTTAAATCTTCACATAGTATACCTTAAAATCAGCTCATACAACCAAAATACACACACTTTTTATGTGTCAGTCATACTTCCACAAAGCTGAAAATAAATCCCAATCAAAGAAAATCAAAGCTATGTTCGAATCCCAAAAACTAAATCACAAAGGTGGAAATCTAACACAAATAAATTTAGGAAAGAAAATTTAGTAGCATACATCTGAAGTCTCTGCATTTTATTCAGTCTTTCCCTTACAAATCACTTGTCAATATGGAGAATTGTCTGTTGCAGTGATTTTTAAACAACAACTATTTTCTTTTTTGGTTATGAAGCATGATTCTGATAAAGGTCACAAAATCCATTTCAGATAGAGCTGGGGTCAGAATGCAGCCTTTCTAATAAAATCTGGTGCCCATTCTTATAATATAGTCTACAGACAGTTGGAGTTTGTAAAAAATGTATTACTCCAATAAATAAAGTATAAATTAAGGTATAAGAACAATGCCTTAATATTCAGTAGATCTGAAGTCTCCTGGTGGTTCCCTGAATTTTCAAAGTCCCACAGCTGCTATTCTGTAAGCCACATACCTATCTTCAAACATCTCTCAAAAACATCCATGATGTCATAGAAAGCATAAAGGGTGAAATCTGGTTAATTATTTCAAATTCTAGCTCAACTATTTTTTATATAATTGTTATTAAAAAAAAGGTAACTGCACACCTGCTTGCATCTCTGCTCATCAGACTTGACATGATAGTGCCTCAAAGCCTAAGAGTGTCACTGTATCAGTATTCTCAGTGACCTACAGAACCACATGCAGTATTTGGAGATATTCTTGAAAGGCACTTGATAACAGAATATGGAAAAGAAGAGGACAGAGAATAAGAAGAAGGAGAACATGAAGAGTTGAACTGAAGCTTTATAATTTTGAGTTTACAAGACTTTTCAATGATCTAAGCTTACATTTGTTGAAAAGCATGTGACAACATTGCCCTTGAAAAATAAAGCAAATAATTTTGCCAAGATACATTTTTTTGTCAAACGTTTCAAGGATTAGGGTTCTTTTTGGTGGCTTTGAAAGTGAAAGTCTCTAAGTCATGTCCAACTCTTTGCAACCTATGGACTATACAGTCCAGGGAATTCTCTAGGCCAGAATACTGGAGTGGGTTGCCTTTCCCTTCTCCAGGGGATCTTCACACCCAGGGATTGAACCCAGGTCTCCTGCATTGCAGGTGGATTCTTTACCAACTGAACCACAAGGGAAATCCAAGAATACTGGAGTGGGTAGCCTATCCCTTCTCCAGCAAATCTTCCTGACCCAGGAATCGAACTCAGGTCTCCTGCAATACAGGCAGATTCTTTACCAACTGGCTATCAGGGAAGCCCCTGACAGCTTAAGAGCTGTTGCCAAAGTTAACAAAATTTCTTTTTTGCACATTTGTTCAGGTAAAAGATGTGGATCCTTGATAAGTGTCTTTCTCTAATTGCAGCTGTGTTATTACTATTGACTCTACTTACTTTATGTGAAAGTGAAAGTGTTAGTCACTCAGTTGGGTCCGACTCTTTGTGACCCTACGGGCTGTAGCCCACCAGGCTCCTCTGTCCATAGGATTCTCCAGCCAAGAATACTGTAGAGGGTTGCCATTCCCTTCTCCAGGGCATCTTCCCGACCCAGGGATTGAACCCAGGTCTCTTGCATTATAGACAGATTGTTTACTGCCTGAGCCACCAGGGAATCCCTACTTACTTTATAAAGGAGCAAATAAATTTCATGAAGGCTTTAAATATCCCTTCTGTTTTTGATCAGTATTACAAAAAAGCCCAATAGTCAGGAGGTGGGGGCAGGCTTAAGGATCATTTCTTAGATCTTATGCTTGGGCAACATTCTGTCTGAAAACATCATTTCCCAGATCGGGGGAAGATGAGAGAAGAGAGTTGATTAGGTAAATTCTAAAGAAGCTACAGGGACTGGAACCTGGAGTGAAGTAAAGCAAAACTCTTTAGGGAGGCACTGAGCTGCAACAGGAAGACTACACATTTGGGATAAGATAGACTTCAGGTTGGGGTTTCTTGTTCGCTCAGATGGTAAAGAATCCACCTGCAATGTGGGAGACATGGGTTTGATCCCTGGGTTGGGAAGATCCCCTGGAGGAGGACCTGGCAACCCACTCCAGTATTCTTACCTGGAGAATCCCCACAGACAGAGGAGCCTGGCAGGCTACAGTCCATTCGGTTTGATCCCTGGGTTGGGAAGATCCCCTGGAGGAAGACCTGGCAACCCACTCCAGTATTCTTACCTGGAGAATCCCCACAGACAGAGGAGCCTGGCAGGCTACAGTCCATTCGGTTGCAAAGGACACAACTTAATGACTAAGAACAGCACAGCACAGATTTACTCAGTGCTCATGAAGTTCAATTTTCTCATTCATACAATGTGACTAATAATGGTAACCTCTGGAGAGTTTAAGAAAAATCACATGAGAAATTGTGTGTCAATCCCTTAATTCAGTGCTAGGCACACAGTAGGTCTATTAATCAGAGCAGAGGCTAAGCTGTAATGACAAAGATGTAAAAAATGCAATGTCTCAAATAGATGAGAACATTTTTCTATTTCATACGACAGTCTGGTGAGCAGGAGTCCAGGAAGGGTAGGCAGCTCTGCTCAGCAGGAAATTCAAGGACAGACCCAGGTTCCTTTGATCTTGAGCTTTGCTGCCCTCTCCATTGTTGTGTTGACTGCACATTCAAAGCTGACTCTCAGTATGTCAATCACAGTCCCAACAAGGAACGCAGGATATAATTCACTGGCCTATTTGAAGTGTAGTGAAGGGACAATTTACAACAGCAGGACAGGGTGAAAGGAACCAAAAAGAAGTGGTCAGACGTGTAAGAGGAGACCACAGCACAGCCTCTGGCATCTTGCTTGACAGGACTAGAAGAGAGAATTTACCAGCATCTGCAGGAGAGAGCCATCTGACAGGACCTGTGATTTGCAGTGGAATGAAGCAGCAACATGCAGCAGTTCTGGAATGGGCAGGACCAGGGGAATAAATACCTGATCCTGTTCTCCTCTCATCCTCAATGGCACTGGGAGACACATTCTAAACACTGATCTCAAGGACAAGTGAGCCCTATGGATGTCATTCCTAACATCAGCCTCCCAGAGCACAAAAAGTAACAAATGGGCAAAGAGGAAAAAAAAACAAAAAACAAAAAAAAACAAAAAAACAACATGGCTTACACAGCTCATTACTTTTTTCCACCAGAAACCATTTTTCATCATTTATCCTGAAGAAAAGTATGTTGCCTAAACAGACAACATACCAATTCCCACCAGCTATTGTCTAAGGACAGAGTCCATTTAATCACACTCTGATCTGGCAACTAACTTCAGTTACTATCAGCACTTGTCATATTTGGTAACAGAATAAGAAGGAAAAATGAACAATGAACTAATGTAAATCATAAACAGTACTGGCCACTCTCCTGTTTCCAACGTCCCCTTGCCTTCTGGCAGTACCTTGGCTGGTCTGGATTCTTTAGATGATTGAGTGACACAAAATTTTATTCCTTCCATAATGTATCCATTGACTTGCCTTTATTGCTTTGCTTATCAATTTCATTCCCAGGAACTTTGGGACAGATTAACTATTAAAAAGACCTCATCAATAATCTCATTGAATTCTATGCCTTCCCTGTTACTAATTGCTACCACTCTATTTCTGTGGCCAGCTTGCCTCTGATTTTAAGTGCCGTTTAAGGTTACTTCTTAGATGAAAAGGTCAGTTTTCATTCCAATCCCAAAGAAAGGCAATGCCAAAGAATGCTCAAACTACTGCACAATTGCACTCATTTCACACGCTAGTAAAGTAATGCTCAAAATTCTCCAAGCCAGGCTTCAGCAATACATGAACTGTGAACTTCCAGATGTTCAAGCTGGTTTCAGAAAAGGCAGAGGAACCAGAGATCAAATTGCCAACATCCGCTGGATCATGGAAAAAGCAAGAGAGTTCCAGAAAAACATCTATTTCTGCTTTATTGACTATGCCAAAGCCGCTGACTGTGTCGATCACAATAAATTGTGGGAAATTGTGAAAGAGATGGGAATACCAGACCACCTGACCTGCCTCTTGAGAAACCTGTATGCAGGTCAGGAAGCAAGTTAGAACTGGACATGGAACAACAGACTGGTTCCAAATAGAAAAAGGAGTACGTCAAGGCTGCATATTGTCACCCTGCTTATTTAACTTCTATGCAGAGTACATCATGAGAAACGCTGGGCTGGAAAAAGCACAAGCTGGAATCAAGATTGCCGGGAGAAATATCAATAACCTAAGATATGCAGATGACACCCCCCTTATGGCAGAAAGTGAAGAGGAACTAAAAAGCCTCTTGATGAAAGTGAAAGTAGAGAGTGAAAAAGTTGGCTTAAAGTTTAACATTCAGAAAACAAAGATCACGGCATCTGGACCCATCACTTCATGGCAAATAGACTGGGAAACAGTGGAAACAGTGTCAGACTTTATTTTGGGGGGCTCCAAAGTCACTGCAGATGGTGACTGCAGCCATGAAATTAAAAGACGCTTACTCCTTGGAAGAAAAGTTATGACCAACCTAGATAGCATGTTGAAAAGCAGAGACATTACTTTGCCAACAAAGGTCCATCTAGTCAAGGCTATGGTTTTTCCAGTGGCTATGTATGGATGTGAGAGTTGGACTGTGAAGAAAGCTGAGTGCCGAAGAATTGATGCTTTTGGACTGTGGTGTTGGAGAAGACTCTTGAGAGTCCCTTGGACTGCAAGGAGATCCAACCAGTCCATTCTGAAGGAGATCAGCCCTGGGATTTCCTTAGAGGGAATGATGCTAAAGCTGAAACTCCAGTACTTTGGCCACCTCATGTGAAGAGTTGACTCATTGGAGAGGACTCTGATGGTGGGAGGGATTGGGGACAGGAGGAGAAGGGGATGACAGAGGATGAGATGGCTGGATGGCATCACTGACTTGATGAACGTGAGTCTGAGTGAACTCTGGGAGTCGGTGATGGACAAGGAGGCCTGGGTGCTGTGATTCATGGGGTCGAAAAAAGTCGGACATGACTGAGTGACTGAGCTGAAGTGAATTGAAGGTTACCTCTACCTACTGTGATCTCATTCTTCTCATTTGGCTTAAGAACTGAATTGTTTGTGATATTCCCTTTTTCATTTTTAGCCTAGAGAGAAGAGCTAATTCAAATTTCTCAAAGATACTGCTTCTCCTCTCAATGAGGTGCATTTTACCTCTGTGGTAAAGAGAATGCCTTCCTGGATTAAACCACTCCAGTAGATATGGCTTAAGACTGACTTAAGAGCTTGCGCATAGTAGATCCACTTCAATATTTTTATGCTTGAGCCCATGTAATCCTTCCTCTAGAATATGGCAGGGAAAGTCTGAAATTTCATCCTCCTTGACTTTAGGTGAAGCAATTACCCCCATCAAAGAATATAAATGCCATTCCCCAGGGCTCAAGACAACATCTTAAATCCAGAACACTGAGTAAGTGTGCCCAGGTCAATAAATTCAGGTTGATAGGTCTTACGTTTTGTATGCCTTCTCTAACACCTTCAGAATATTAATAAATTTCACTGTGATTGTCAGGTTCTTGTTGATGAGTTTTGACAATGTCATGTAACTCTTTCAATAGATAGGTTATTTTCTGACAAGTCATATCTTTATGTTGGCAATAGGCTAGAAAATACCTTATTATGAGCAAGGAGGTAAATAAGAAGTGATCAGAGTATGTGCTAGACAGAATCTTTTTAGAAGGCAACTGCCCAATATACAGTAATTTAAAGATTTTTCAGGTAGGAAAAATCTGATTCCCTCATACTAAAGAAAGACAGACTACTTTCACCAGAAAATGAGATTCTAAATAATCTGAGAGTTCAGCTTTTTAGTTTCAAGTGTCTTATACCCAATATCAGAGTTTCAGTTTTTCCCCATCACCTCTGTTACCTTAGCATCACTTTACCGGGTAGGAATGAACATTTAATTGGTGCTACAGTTCTGAAACCTATGAAATCAGCCACTGAGTCTGACCTTCAGTCTTATTTTCCCCACAAAGATTTGCTAACCTTGCATCCAAAGAATGAGTTAAACATCCAAAGTCATCATTTGGATTTTTTTTTTTATTATGTATCACTTTTAGGGCCAACAACAGGAACAAGTTTACCCCACAATTTTTATATTTTTCTACAATCCTGAGCAAGTAAGGTGCCATAGCTACTTTATCTGTAGATGCTTTAATCTGTATCTTTTTTTCCAAGAAAGAAAAATGTCATATATGTGAGCAAACTTTTCCCATAAATATACTTACTTAATGGTCTGCTTCCTGATACAACTCTCTGTTTTTATTTACTGTCTCAACTGAGGTCTCAGAAAGCTATGGTGCAAGTAGGGGTGGGGGAAGATGTTATATTCAAGCTAAAAATGAGAGGAATTCAATAAAGGGGTTAGTTACAAAGATATAGGTAGGCTTAAATGCCTAGATCTGAAAAGGAAACAGGAGAGAACAACTTCTAAAACCCCAAAAGCACAACCACAGATGAAGGAGGTCCTATGGACCACCTCATAGGGATGGTCTTATGGAAAGAACAGAGCCTCTGGGCAGAGAGAAAGCCAAAAGAATATTCAGGCTGAATGGTCATACGTAGAGCTAAAATTGTAGGGGTGGGGGGTTAATCACTAAAATAAAGGATAAAATGAATATTGAGGGAAATTTAGTGAATTCTATCATCACAGATTGTCAGGAAACGTCAACAATAAATATCACTAGCAGTGGTGGCAAGGGCTTCCCAGGTAGCAGAGTGGTAAAGAATCCACTTGCCAATGCAGCAGATGTGGGTTCGATCCCTGGGTTGGAAAGATTCCCAAGAGTAGGAAATGGCAACCTGCTCTAGTATTCTTGCCTGGAAAATTCCAAGGACAGAGGAGACTGGCAGGTTACAGTCCATGGTGTCACAAAAGAGCCGGAGTAGTGCTGGCAAAGATAAAGTAAAATTATATAAATGGAACATGATTGTATCAATCATTTAACACACATTCGCTTACTATTTTGTGTCTAGACTACGCATTTATCAGAGACTAGAGAGAGATCTCTTGCCCAATCCTTACATTGCTAAAGTTGGTTGAGTCTCCATTCCAGTTACTTCTTTGCCTGTTGTATAGATCACTTCTTTGAGGTAAATAAAAGAAGTAATTAATGTATTGAAATGTATTTTCATGGCAGGAAAAAGAAATATTGTGGTTAGATAGAGCAAAGGCAATAGAGCCTACCTAACTTGGCATTCAGAGAAGGCAATGGCACCCTACTCCAGTACTCTTGCCTGGAGAATCCCAGGGACGGGGGAGCCTGGTGGGCTGTCATCTACGGGGTCGCACAGAGTCGGACACGACTGAAGCGACTTAGCAGCAGCAGCGGCAACTTGGCATTAGGTCTATTTAGCTAAGATTTTTAAGCACCTACTATGTTCCACCAATGAAAATCTAGCAGTTAATAAAGCAAAGGTTCTGTTCTCTTGGAGTTTATTTTCTGGTTGAGGTTACAGTAAAAACACTTTTACTTTACAGTAAGAAAAACTTTTTGGACTGGCCAAAAAGTTCACTTGGGTTTTTCCGTTAAGACATTATGAAACAAACATTTTGGCCAACCTAATACATCTATTTCGGGCTGAGAGATAACATGTTATGCAGGATTGTCAGGGAAGTGCTATCTAAAAAGGAAATACTTGAATGCAGTGGTGGGGAAATCTATAAAGATCGGTGAGAAGAATATTTAAGGCTGAAGGAACAGTAACTCTACATACCTTGAGATAAGAGGATGCTTGTCATGAATAGTAACCAGCGCCCAGAGGAGGAATAAGTGAACAGAGAATGACAGGAGACAGGCCCTGAAATAAGAGTGGATCTGATCATGTAGGTTCCTGCTGTCCACTGCAAGAGTCTGGATTTTGTGAATGTGAATTGCATCTTTTAAAGAGGAAAGTGGCAACACATAATTTCTCTTTTGCATACGTCATGCTCACTTCTGTGCAAGAAACCACTATGCTGTGAACATAATTGTAGTTGGTGATAGTAAGAAGTGGTTGGAGTCCACATATATATTGAGAAGGTATGGCTGGTATCAGTTTGAGATGTTTCTACGAAAAGGAAGTTAGGATGACTAACATTTCTGGACTAAACAGCTGAGTAGATAGGGAGGGAAATCAATTGTCTGCTTTTCGCATGTTAAATTTGTGATACAAATATAGTCTGATATTAGCCTATATGCTAATTAATACTAATTTTAAAATAGAAATTAAATGTAATAGTCCAGTATTTACATTTTTCCCTAGCTGGGATGGTTTACAAAGTTTAAATAGGTGGATATAAATAATTGCTATGAAAGATACCAGAAGAAATATTTTCAGTGCATTTGCCTCTCAAATTCTGTGATGAAAGTGAAATTGGTAGCCTTTCTCTGAAAATGTAATACTGCCAATCACTGGCTTTAATTCATTTCTTTCATTTCAAATAATTCAAATTCTAATGAAGGATGAATTGTTTCTCTTGACAGATATGATTTACTAAGTCATATTTATGTTCCAAAAGGTGAAGATCTCAATAGAGGTCATTGGGGTGAACTAATGTCTTCTCTTATTCTATTTTAATTTATGTTTTATACAGGAGATAATGTTCATATGTTTGAAAAAAGGAATGTGTTTCAATTTAAAAAAAGAAAAAAATAGAGAGTGATTTGATTGATTTGCATAACAGAACCTACATCAGCTTAAATTCTTTGGTGCTCAGTGATTTTATATCCTGTATTTTGGCTTTATAATAGTGTGAATTAATTCAATTTGCAAGGTTCTGTAATAGAACAAAAGTAATTATGAAGGATGTGTCAACCACAGTTAAAATATTACTATTTTAATGTGCCTCTTGAAAAATATTTCTTATTGTAATTGTGGTGAAAGAAACCATATTTTTAATAAATCTCTTTATAAAATATCTGAACTGAATATTGTTATACAATAATATGCAAATAATAAATAAAGCATGCAAAATAATTTTCAACCTTGCCTTATATGCAAGCAAAGGGATTAGGCATAGCTACAGATTAGTCTCACTGGAAATAAAAAACAGAAGTGAAAAATGTATATGCATACTTAATTATACATGTTAGAAGATATAGCTAACTGCAGAAGCATTGCATAGAGATAAATTTTAGTTTAGGTCCTTAAAGAAATATGAAAAATGCCTAGGAAGAAACCTCAACAGGAACCATTAATTAAAGTTTAATTTTAAACATATGCTCTTCTTGAAGGACTCTTCTTTAAATATTTTACCAAATATGCATGAAACACAGAAATTTTTCTTCTATACTGATTCTTAATTTCCAGCCTTCATTGGCTACAACATGTTTGTGAGTTTTAGTTAAACTTTAAAATCATTTAAAAATAGAAAGAATGTTTAATCAAATATCTGGGCACCCAGTGATCTGGCCAAATTGACACGTGAGATTAACCATCACAGGAAGCTACCTATTTCTTATGGCTTAGACCCAGGAAATGATGAAGTAGAGCTTTCATCATTTTCTGGTCAAGGAGCTGGTCACACAGTTCCAGAAGCCTATCCAGATACTCTGAGAGGGAACGCAGACCCCCATCACTCTATAAGAAAGGACACAGAGGAGCCTTGGTGGGCTACAGTCCATAGGGTCACAAAGAGTCAGACACGACTGAGCAACTAACACTTTCACTTAACCTACCACAGTCTTATCTCAGGGGATAAGTGTTCTGTATCTGCTACCTGACAATATTGTCCATTAAGAATTATGGTGTTCTTGTGATATAAACTGATCAATAATAAATTTAGGGTTTTGTTTACCTTTTCTTTATTAATGATAAAACTGGGACATAAATGATTAATTTATTTTATCTAGTTCTCCCAGTGAATCCCTGGTTCAAAAACATATTATATTGTATTCTAGAACACTTTATAAATAAGCTTAAAATTCACTTGCTAAGTCAGTTGAAAATATACATTGAAACCCTGCCATAGGTTTTAAGACTGCTGCTGCTGCTCAGGTGCTAAGCTGTGCCCAATTCTTCGCGACCCCATGGGCTGCAGCATACCAGGCTCCTCTGTCCATGGGATTTTCCAGGCAAGAAAACCGGAGTGGGTTGCCAGACCCTTCTCCAGGGGAACTTCCAGACCCAGGGATTGAACCTGAATCTTCTGTGCCTCCCGCATTTCAGAGCCAACCAGGGAACTCCCAGGTTTAAAGACACATGCAGTCAAAAAGACCTTTTTTCTTCTCACTCTTTTAAAATGAGAATCTTATTCATGACACTGCTTCAAAAGACCATTGACAAATTTGTATCCCCTGATCCTATTCCCCATCTTAGCTCCAGACAATATACCCAATTGCATACTTAATATTTCCAGTCAGAAGCACTAAAAACACCTCAGATTCAATACTCCTGAACACATTCATGTCTCAAACCTGTCCTCTCTCCAGTGCTCTTTATCATAGATCCCATGATTGCACAAGCCAAAATCTGGACTTTGACGATCCCATTTCCTCAGTTGCCATTTATTTGTCTCCTACACTGTAAACTTTACAAAGCAAAAATTATGCCTTTTTTTTTTTCGGTTGTGTTCCCATGTCTGGGATACTGTTGGTATTTGGTACATTATGGTGAGTGAAAGAATTGTCCCTGATTTTGTCTTTACTT
Organism: Capra hircus; assembly: GCF_001704415.2. Taxonomy (NCBI): domain Eukaryota; kingdom Metazoa; phylum Chordata; class Mammalia; order Artiodactyla; family Bovidae; genus Capra; species Capra hircus. Next base: position 11,318,031 of record NC_030831.1, on the reverse strand, counting down.
TGGAAACATTTTTGATGAATTTATAAAATCAAATGCAATTCTAACGTGCACATGGTAAGAAATACATAAGAATATATTTTCTTTATTTTGAACATTTACAGAGATGAATCAGAGTGCAGTAGGAATTATTAACAATAATGTATTATGTATATATATATTTATATATATATATATTTATGGAAAGATTGCATCTTACAGATATGGGGGATCGTTTTAAGATTCTTCAGGGACTGTACAGGCTTCTTCCCAAAAGAAGCACTAAATTTAGGACATCTCTGAATTCACAACACAAAAGTAGTGAGGAGATTTTATAGTTCAGTCACCAACAGAGAGAAATAGCAAAATAGCACAAAAGACAGTTTCTCACACAGTGTAAATCATATAGCAAAAATAAGATTTTCTGTTTTCTATATTATCAATATAGCTGAAAGCATTTCCTCTGAGACAGGTAACACAGGAGAGAGGTTCTTCAGATGCCATTTAAACTTCAAACAATGATGGGCCAGTACTGTTATTTCTCCTTTTCCTATTTGTCAAGTTTAAAGTAACCTCATGGTGTTTTTATCTCTCTCTGTCAGGGAATCATTTCCCTCAGCTCTTTACAAAATTTCTTTACTTCTAAATTTCTTTAAAAGATGGGCTCTGGACAATACTGTTTCACTTATCCTCAGCTTCAACAAATTCTAATGATACTTACAGTTGAGAAATAATTTTCTATTTACTTTTCTGTTTTCTTCAATACATTTGTCAGATTCTTAAGAGTGAATATTGTTTTATACATATTCTTATATATCCAGTGCTTATCACAGTTACTGACACATTGTAGAAAATATTTGCCTGCTTAGCCAATGAAAAAGGAATGTGTGTCCTGGTAAAAATTGGGAAGTGAAAATAGAATGCTATTATGAAGGAAAAACATAAGATAGAATGCCACCAAAATAGAAAAGCAATAGAGAGAATAATACAGTGTAAAAAATGTCACATTAATTATTTTGCAAATTTCCAAATATTTTTTACACAGTAAAAAAATTTACGAAAGTAAATTTATCAGGTATATTCTCAGTGCATTCAAAGTAGTGTCTTTCAAGCATTTTTCAGAACTGACATTAAGAAATATGTATAAAAACTCAGTATTTAAATACACACAGAGATGCACATACATGCACAAGACTGAAAAAATGTATAATTGGTGCATATTCTAACTTTCTGTGATAAATTCTAAGAGTTCACCTTTATGTTCTATCCTCTGTCTGTCCTATGAGTTGATTTCACAAGTCACTAGAAGGTTGTGACATGTAATGTTAAACTATAGTGGATGAGAAGAGCTCTGGAGGCATCTTTTCAAGGCAGCATGGTGTGCAGAGCATTAATAAATAACAATTTGAAGCAATAATTAATCCTGCAATGTTCTCCATCTGCTGTCAGTGGTGAAGCAACAGCTACAGAGGTGAAATGATGAGTCCAAGCTCATTAAATGTACAGACTTTTATGACAATTCCGTCTCTAACAAAACCGATTCATATAAAGGGACTCCAAACATGAAAGAGGAGAGTGAGAAAGTTGGCTTAAAGCTCAACATTCAGAAAACTAAGATTATGGCGTCCGGTCCCATCACTTCATGGCAAATAGATAGGGAAACAGTGGAAACAGTAGCTGACTTTATTTTGGGCGCTCCAAAATCACTGTAGATGGTGATTGCAGCCAGGAAATTAAAAGATGCTTACTCTTTGGAAGGAAAGTTATGACCAACCTAGAGAGCATATTAAAAAGCAGAGACATTCCTTTGTCAACAAAGGTCTATCTAGTCAGTTATGCTTTTCCCAGTAGTCATGTATGGATGTGAGAGTTGGACTAAAAGAGGGCTGAGCGCAGAAGAATTGATGCTTTTGAACTGTGGTGTTGGAGAAGACTCTTGAGAGTCCCTTGGACAGCAAGGAGATCCAACCAGTCCATCCTAAGGGAAATTGGTCCTGGGTGTTCATTGGAAGGACTGATGTTAAAGCTGGAACTGCAGTATTTTGGCCACCTGATGCGAAGAGTTCACTCGTTTGAAAAGACCCTGATGTTGGGAAAGACTGAAGGCAGAAGGAGAAGGAGACAACAGAGGATAAGATGGTTAGACGGCATCACCGACTCAATGGACATGAGTTTGGGTAAACTCTGGGAGTTGGTGATGGACAGGGAGACGAAGCATGCTGTGGTTCATGGGGTCTCAAAGAGTCGGACACGACTGAACTGAACTGAACTGAACTGACTCCCTCTTTGCTTTTCACATATACCTTGATGGGAAGGGCTTGCAAAAAATAAATTCCAAGTGCAAAAGATGGATATTTGACTTTTCTCATTAGACTTAGAAAGAATAAAAGTTGACAAGCAGTTTCTGTTGTTTTACATTATTTATGTCGGATTTCCACCACCAGCACAGCGTTGTACTAATGGGAGTCATTTCTGTTCTTAATGAACAACAGGTTAAATACGTAGGTGATAAATCATCTACCTGACAGAAAGGGAGGAAGGACACAGGTGACCAAAGTATTCAATCACTGGGGGCAAAGTTAGAATCTTCACTTAAAAAGTGATGGACAAAAGTCAGAACTTCCATAAGTCTTCTTTAGAAATTAAAAGGAATTTTAAGAAAATCGTGTGTTAAAGAAGAAAGCATCATACTATAAAAGCTTGTGATCATAAAAAATGTATTATTACTCAAGGACACATGGAAGACATGTTTTATTAACAGAATAGACAAAAAATAACAAAAACTTTATCTTATGAGATGTAAGACTTGAAGAAATCTGATCATTCATAGGAAATGCTTCATATAATAAACACACTGATTTCCTTCCATGCTTTCCATCTGCCTGAGACACAGCCAGCGTTTCTTTTGCCATCTCCCTGCCCCAGACTCTTATCTGTATGACAGGTTATTTTCCAGGGATAGGTGCTATTTATTCATGGAGGACTTACCTGAGTCCTCGGACTTGCTTAAGTTATCACCTTGTACATATTCACTGCAACCTATTTCTTCCTACTACTTACTCATGATTTACAGAATTACATGTGTGAGTTACTTAGTGGTGGTGTCCTCTTTGAGCTGTCATGATCACTAAGCCAGAGATGATATCTGTCCCTCATATGTATCATGCCAACACACATCAAATAATTAACAAACAATTGTTAAATAAATAAATATGTGAGTGCACATTTTGAGATTTTGTAACTGTAAAATAAAATTATGGAATTTGATCATGTAATGTGTTTTAAAGGGGAATGAAATAAAGGTATGGAGAGAATAAAAATTATTCCCTAGAAAATTTTCAAGTTTTATGACCTTCCATACTACATGGAACAGCAGACTGGTTCCAAATAGGAAAAGGAGTAGTATGTCAAGGCTGTATATTGTCACCCTGCTTATTTAATTTACATGCAGAGTACATCATGAGAAACGCTCAGCTGGAAGAAGCACAAGCTGGAATCAAGATTGCCAGGAGAAATATCAGTCACCTCAGATATGCAGATGACACCACCCTTATGGCAGAAAGTGAAGAGGAGCTAACAAGCCTCTGGATGAAAGTGAAAGAGGAGAGTGACAAAGTTGGCTTAAAGCTCAACATTCAGAAAACTAAGATCATGGTATCTGGTCCCATTACTTCATGGGAAATAGATGGGGAAACAGTGGAAACAGTGTCAGACTTTATTTTTTTGGTGCTCCAAAATCACTGCAGATGGTGATTGCAGCCAGGAAATTAAAAGACACTTGGAAGAAAAGTTCTGACCAACCTAGATAGCATATTCAAAAGCAGAGACATTACTTTGCCAACAAAGGTCCATCTAGTCAAGGCTATGGTTTTTCCAGTGGTCATGTATGGATGTGAGAGTCGGACTGTGAAGAAAGCTGAGTGCCGAAGAATTGATGCTTTTGAACTGTGGTGCTGGAGAAGACTCTTGAGAGTCCCTTGGACTGCAAGGAGATCGAACCAGTCCATCCTAAAGGAGATCAGTCCTGGGTGTTCTTTGGAAGGACTGATGCTGAAGCTGAAACCCCAATACTTTGGCCACCTCATGCGAAGAGTTGATTCTCTGGAAAAAAACCCTGATACTGGGAGGGATTAAGGGCAGGAGGAGAAGGGGACAACAGAGGATGAGATGGCTGGATGGCATCACTGACTCAATGGACGTGAGTCTGAGTGAACCCCGGGAGTTGGTGATGGACAGGGAGGCCTGGCGTGTTGTGATTCATGGGGTCGCAAAGAGTCAGACACGAATAAGTGACTGAACTGAACTGAACTGAAGGGAAAAACTGAAGAAACTTGAAAGTCAAGGTACTTGGAAGTTTACAGATTTCTTGTTTGAAGATTTAAATAAACGTTGAGATGTTCACAGATGTGAATATAAGTTGGCCAGCGAAATATGAAGAGGAATATAATTATTGAAGTGACAGCAGGTGGAGTTTGGGGCATTACCTTCAGACATTCTTCCTGCCATCTAATTTGAAATACACAATTCTTGAGATGCCACCTGTATTTTCAATTCAGATCTGGGATGCAAAGCATATCCAAAAGTCAAAATTGAAAATGTAGTTTTAATATATCTCATTTTGACATGTTATTCTTCTGAGGGTATATCTACTTAGGATATTTTTAAAGGAGTAAAATAACATTTTATAATATAATGTAACTATTACCATAAGAAGAATTTCTGGAAAATGTAAATCTCTCAAAGAGATGTGCAATTTACTACAAATCAACAGACAAAAATATAATGCTCTACTAGCAGAGGCATCACTGACTCAATGGACATGAATCCGAGTGAACTATGAGATAGTGAATGACAGGGAAGCCTGGCATGCTGCAGTCCATGGCGTAACAAGAGTCAGACGTGACTTTGCAACTGAGCAACAACAAGAAGTAGAGTTGTAATTCAGTAGAACTGAATTTTCAGTTCAGTTCAGTCACTCAGTCGTGTTCGACTCTTTGAAACACCGTCAACGTATGCCAGGCTTCCTTGTCCATCACCAACTCTCGGAGCTTGCTCAAACTCATGTCCATCGAGTCTGTGATGTCATCCAACCATTTCATCCTCTGTCATCCCCTTTTCCTCCTGCCTTCAATCTTTTCCAGTATCAGGGTCTTTTCAAATGAGGGAGTTCTTCGCATGAGGTGGCCAAAGAATTGGAGATTCAGCTTCAGCATCAGTCCTTCCAATGAATATTCAGGGCTGATCTCCTTGAGAATGGACTGGTTGGATCTCCTTGCAGTCCAAGGGACTCTCAAGAGCCTTCTCCAGCACCACAGTTAAAAAGCATCAATTCTTTGGCACTCAGCTTTCTTTATAGTGACTTCCCTGGTGGCTCAGAGGTTAAAGCATCCGCCTCCAATGCAGGAGACCCGGGTTCAATCCCTGAGTCGGGAAGATCCCCTGGAAAAGGAAATGGTAATCCACTCCAGTATTCTTGCCTGGAGAATCCCATGGACGGAGAAACCTGGTAGGCTACAGTCCATGGGGTCGCAAAGAGTTGGGCATGACTGAGCGACTTCCCTTTCCCTTTCCCTTTCTTTATAGTCCAGCTCTTACATCCATGCAAAACTACTAGAAAAATCATAGCTTCGACTAGAGAGACCTTTACTAATTTTACTAATATTGATGACAATTTTACTAATAGTCAAATTATCTACTAATATTTAGAAAAGATAAAGCCTTTTTCCATCCACGTTATCATCAGCTTTATAGTGTCTTTGGCTTATTTTATGCTGAATAGTGACAATAGCAGTTTAAAAAAGCTATATTTTTGAGGCAGAAATTAAGCAAAAATATATCTGCAAAAGAAACTAATATATAAATATAGAAAGTTTCTCTATAAATATAAATATAGAAAGTTCAAAGTCACACTCATCATTTTGAGCAAAATATAGGAAAATATAGGAAAACTTTCAATTACAAGATATATGAATCGTGAGGATTGTACATTTGAGAGGTTTTGTCTACATCATGTTGTTGCTATTGTTGTTGTTTGTGTACGTCATGTACATGTATATATGTTGGAAAACTTGATTAATTTAAGAAGCAAACAAAATGTAAAAATCATTGAAAAAGTGAAATTTGCTCAGTCGTGTCCAACTCTTTGTGACCCCGTGGGCTATAGAGTTCATGGAATTCTCCAGGCCAGAATCCTGGAGTGGGCAGCTTTTTCCATCTCCAGGAGATCATCCCAACCCAGAGATCAAACCCAGATCTTTCACATTGCAGGTGGATTCTTTACTAGCTGAGCCGCAAGGGAAGCCCAAGAATACTGGAGTGGGTAGCCTACCCCTTCTCCAGAGCATCTTCCTGACCCAGGAATCTAACCAGAGTCTCCTGCATTGCAGGTGGATTCTTTACCAACTGAGCTATCAGGGAAACCCTAAAATTCATTGAAGGGCAAAAAAATAACAAAACTGATCAATGATTTTGGGCTTCCCTGGTGGCTTAGATGGTAAAGAATCTGCCTGCAGTGTGGGAAACCGGGTTTGATTCCTGTGTTGGGAAGATCCCCTGGAGGAGGACATGGCAACCCATTTCAGTATACTTGCTTGGAGAATCCCCATGGACAGAGGAGCCTGGCAGGTTTACAGCCCATGTGGTCACAAAGAGTTGGACATGATTGAGTGGCTAAGCACATAATGGATGATTTTATCTTACTTGTTTGCCCATCAATTTGATATTGTGTAGCCAAATAAATTGACAAAGTCTTAAATGTTATAAGACTTTAGCTGCTGCTAAGTCGCTTCAGTCGTGTCCGACTCTGTGTGACCCCATGGACTGCCTACCAGGTTCCTCCGTCCATGGGATTTTCCAGGCAAGAGTACTGGAGTGGGTTGCCATTGCCTTCTCCTTACAAGACTCCTTATAAGACTTATAAGACTTTTAGCAGGTGTTTAAGCTTTAAGTAGCTGAATTTATTTGACGATAGTACTTAAGGGCATAGTCCCTGAGTCTAGGTTCTTGTTCTATTAATAACCAGGATTTCTAGTATGTGCAATTTTGAGTAATGAGCTAATTAATCTCTTGGTGCCTCAGTGTCCCAACATGGAAAATGTGGATATACATTTGTTAGCTCAATTAATAAAAGGTAGAAAAATACCTAGAACAGTGACTCATACATATTTAGAGCTATATGTCTCTCATTGTATTGTTTATTACAGCATCAGTACAAAGATGAAATATATGTCTGTCAATAAATTAGGTATGTATTTGGGTACAATGAGGCATATAAAGGTTATAAGAAAAGGTGATGGTGGTTTATTCCCTAAGTTGTGTCCGACGCTTGTGACCCCATGAACTGTAGCCTGCCAGGCTTCTCTGTCCATGGGATTTTTCAGGCAAGAATACTGGAGTGGGTTGCGATTTGCTTCAAATTTGGACAAATACAAAATTATACCTATGTAAGTTATAAAGAAAATAAGCTAGATATATTTCTATGTTAATAATATTTGAGCATTGTATGATTAAGATTAATAAATTGTTAAAATAATATTTGACTTTTAAAATTAATCATTTTACCACTCTGTCAGTAAGTGTGGTCCAGTAGCATTTGACACACATTTCCAACCTGAATCTTTAGTATACAGATATGGCTGAGCATGCTCACACAGAATATTAATAAGGAATAAGGATGTTTATGTAGTAATCTGTTTCATTGCTTGGAAAACAAAATAAAATTATCATTAGTTTGGAAAATTTTAATTAAGTAAATACTTTTTGGTAGTTCAGGAATAACCCTAAAGAAATGAAGGAGCCAGAATTTTCAGTGGTCAAATTGACAAGGAAATTAAAATCAAAACAATAATTGTGGTAAAGAGAAAGAAGTTTACTTTTGAAATCATTATTTCATAAGGACAAAGTGTAGTTAAATAGAAAAAGAAGGTTATCTTCAATCAGTTGTGATTGTTTTTACTATTATTTATTCTCTGTTTTAGAAAATGGAAAAGGAGGAAAAACAATGACTAAACGAAATTGTCCTTACATACAAGATAGAAAAGAGGACAGAAGTGTACCAGTAGCCCCAGATAACAACCACGTAGAAATTTTTTCAGTCATTGATTAGCTCATGTGGATATTCACAAATAAAACTCATAGATCTTACTTCTCATCTCAGGAAACAAACATAGATGAGGGCAAAACACACATGAGAGATAATAGGTTATATTAGTCAACTGAAAATGACACTGTATTCCATTTTTTAAAATTTTGCAGTAAGATTGTAGCTCCTTAAAAGTACCTGAATAAATATATCCATAGCCAAAAATAAATGGAAAGTTAAATCAAGAAAGCTATAAAATAGTAATAATAATAATGCATTACACATTGATAGGGCTTCCTTGGTGGCTTGAGTGTGTGCCTGGTAAGTAGCTTCCGTCATGTCCAACTCTGTGCAAATCTATGGATGGTGGCCTGCCACAGTCCTCTGACCATGGGATTCTCCAGGCAAGAATTTTGGAGTGGGTTGCCATTCCCTCTTCCAGTGGATCTTTCCAACTCTGGGATCAAACTCTCATCTCTTACCTCTCCTGTATTGGCAGACTGTTTCTTACATGGGAAGTGTTCCTTGGTGGCTAAGTGGAAAAGAATCTGCCTGCCAATGTAGGAAATGCGAGTTTGATCCCAGGGAGTAAGATTTCTAGATAAATTACAGCTGTTTAGAAAAAAACATAACTTTTTGGTTTTACAAGTTAATTTCTGAACTGCTTTTTCTTTTTCAATAAAGTTCTCCTGAATTTTTTTTTTTTAAGGACTAAGAGCAAAATTGCTTGTTTGCCTATGTGCTCAGTCGTGTCTGACTCTGTGCGACCCCATGGACTGTAGCCTGCCAGGTTCCTCTGTCCATGGGATTTCCCAAGCAAGAATAATGGAGTGGGTTGCCATTTCCTTTTCCAGGGGATCTTCCCAACCTAGGGAAGATTCTGCATTGGCAGGCAGGTTCCTTACCACCGAAGCGCCTGGGAAGCTCAGAATTGCTTGACTAAAATTAAAACAAATACATTGTATAACACTAAGTATTCAGTCTGTTGGATTTAGTCAATTCTTTAATGTGGGCATCTCATGATCATGTTATACACATTTGAGACTATTTTCCAAGAGGAAAGTTCACATGGTCTTTTGAGTTTTATAACACTTAAAATACCGTTAACAATGTAATAGTGATAAAAGCACCAATACCTGCCTTCTCTGTTAAAGGACGCCATAGGATTTTAAAAGTGTTGAAAGGAAATCTTTTGCTTTTTTATATGACTTTTATCTTGTCATCGAATAATTGTAACATTTAAGAGTGATCTTCTAAATGACATTATGCTATTATAGGCCAGTCATTCCATTCTGAGTTTGGACAATTTGAGGAAAAAGCAAAATAAAAGATTAAACTTGGTGGAAAGCATTTGCAGAATTTTCTAGAAAAGTTTTACACAATGTCAGTACCATTTGAAAACACTTGAGAAGCCAATTTGCCTTCTTAAAATAGTGTGGATCTCTGCTTTCTATGGTATATTCATCACTTATCACCCTAAGATGTCTGGTACCATGCAGACAGCATTCTGCAAGAGGACTCTGTTTCAATAAAGGAAAGAGATTAAAGGACAATCTATTTGCATAGTACTTTCTCATCTACTTGACATAGATTGTATTTACCACTTCTGGAAGGAGGCAAGTGGTGTTTATGCAGGCAAGAGCTGGAGTCAACAGACCAGCTTCTAGATCTGGTTTTCCACACATCAAGCCACCAGCTTTGGTAAGTACATTCATCTTCATGATACTGTTTTGCCATCTGGAAAATGATGGCAAGATCAGATCAGTGGTTTTCAGTCTGTGCTCTGCAGAGTTTTAATGGATTCAGAGTAGCAATCTGAGGACCCCCGTGTGGGGAGGACAGACTGTGTTTTGATCTGATTTTTATATTGGAGTTTGCCCAAAGATTTAAAAAGATACAAGCAGGTGAAAATAACTCTATTAAATGGTCTTTAAGTTTCATTCTCTCTCTTTATGGAATGTATTCCCATTCTCACTCTAGTCATTTCATGAAATTAAAAAAAAAAAAAAAAAAAAAACTAGACCTGATTTTGATTACTGTATCTACTTAGGGGCATAATGCTCTACTGTTTTCAGTAAAAGCATCATAGCAAGGTATTTCAGAACAGACCTTTCGAGACTTATTATATAATGGATGCTCGTCTAAGAAATGAATATGTTCAACAATGTCCATTTTTTAAAATTTAACTTTAAAGGAGTATCTTTCTCATATGTCCTATAGCCATCCACAAAGAAAACACGTTATAACATTTATGCTGTTTCAATTAACTACTTCTACTAGTCTTCAAATTCCTCCAGACTAGTTTTGCTTTAGAATGATGAATTTTTGTACTCAAATTATTTAATTGGGAAAGGAATTCAAAGCATGAGAAAAATATAAACTCTTTTTTACAACTGACTAAACATAAAATTAAAAATATGAAACCATTTATGCATCTAGATAGAGCATCAGTGTTCCTAGGGAAAATGTTATATGATACTCACATTTCTTATTTTGTGAGGTTACTGACATCTTTTTCTGTGGTACTTTACATGATATATGTATCATTTTTAGAGTATACGCATACCTCAGAGACATTAAGATTTTAGTTCCAGATGACAATAAAATGAATTTTACAATAAATAGAGTCACACAAATATTTGGTTTCCTAGTGCATATAAAAACATCATATACAGGGGGTTCAATGGTTGGGACTCCATGCTTCCAATGCAAGGGGCAAAGGTTTAACCCCTGGTTGGGAAACTAAGATTCTACACGTTATGTGGTACAGTCAAAAATTGTTTTAATTAAAAATCATATATATATGTATATATATATATGCATTGCCTTATGCAAATATTACTTTAAGTGAAATCTAGGAATGTCTCTTTTTTCTTAATTTGCTAAATCCCTTTGTCTTAATTTTGTACAAATGGCAGAGGACTCTATAGCTGAAAACACATCAGCAGTTACTAAATATAATTTATTTTTTATGTGAAGAAACTGAGAACCAGAAAATTGAAATTTACAGGACACTCAAAGACAAAAACTAATTAGTGATAACACACAAAACTACATTTTTCTTTTCCATAAGAGTTTTGTTCATTCTCTTGAATCTATTTTAAATGTAGATATTCTATATTTATAGAAAGACAAATAAATGCAAAATATACAAATACTGTCAGCTTCCAAAAGAAATATCACCTGCTATCTTAATTTCCTTTACTGTTGGGTGCAGAGTGCTACTCATAATTTTAAGTGTTTTTTTCCAAAAGTCATTATTTAACGTTCAAAAGCACAGATCAATTCAAATGAAAGAATTAAGTACACATTTCTGTAAAGCAAATCTAAAGCATTTGATAGCAGGGAAGTATTTTTCATTCTTTTATTTATAGACTTTGCTTTTAGCTGTTTTCTTTTTCCTGTTCTTTTTCAGTGTCTTGAATAACAGTCTTCCTAACATTCCAAATCTATCTCTGATAAACCCAACATCTCTTTTTGAGATACACAGAAATACACACATGCTTCAAGGTATGTTTTCCAATCAGCTCTAGGGGGAAAGAGAATGTCCAGAAGGCCTGGCTGAGAAGCCTCAGGTTCTCTCTCTTCCATGGTGAAGCAGCTGAAACTGCCATTCTCTTCTTTTAGTCTTAGTTGGGTGTTTTGTCTTTGTTTTGTACTCTGCTCCATGCATGAACCATTTTGGAGTCATTCCAAGATTTGGATAGTTTGTTTTCAGAATTTGAGGCTATCTCTTTCTAGCTCTCTCTTTTGCCAGATTTTTAGTGTCACATTCCAGCTACTGACTTCACCCTAAAGTCTTCATGATGATTTCTTAAGACTGAAATCTTAAGACTTGAGTCTTCCTTCAGACAAAAGCAAGTTTCCATAGTGTAGTGATTATCACTTATCACGTTTGCCTCACACACAAAATGTCCCTGGTTAGAAACCAGGTGGAAACATCTCCCCTCTCTGGAATTTGTATTTGGGCTTCCCTGGTGGCTCAGGCAGTAAAGAAGTCCTCCACAACCACATGCTTAAAAGTACATATTTTTTTATGACTCTAATAACTCTTTTACATCAGTTACAGCAGTAATAAATCTCTTTTATGACAGGTTTCCACGCATTTTAGCTATTCATAAGATTAGAATATCCTCTGTTAATAATTTAATTAACTAACTTTATCCAATACTTTCTCAATTTTCCACCTACCCCCATGCACATATTTTATTCTAGAAAAGACTTTAAGTGAAACTTTTACATGATATTCTTCTAAATTTTCAAAGCTAATTAAAAATCCAAAGCAAAGAAAGTATCCATATTGATCTCTCAGCCAAGAACACTCCTTTATATCCAATGACACTAATCTCTGGTTTAAAAATTCCATCAACATATTTAATATAACAATAAATTTTCATCAGATTTTTTAGTCCGTTTTAAATTTAAGAATCATTACAAAGCATGTAAGCAATGAAATGCCAACTCAGTAGTTTATACCCTTTAATGTTCAACAAATGATAATGAAAATCATGAAATAAATTAATGACTTCATGTTGATGAAAGCAAACAAAAGTAATAACCCTTGCATTCTAACTCAGAAAATCAACCATTATGTAAGTTCTTATGCTTTCAAAAACATTTCCTCACAGTTGTCAGATATCTGAGTAAAAACTGATCATAAAGACAAAAAGAAAAAAAAATACAAATGGTGACAGCTGCTGCAAAAGACACAAGAAGGCAGAACACAAATGGGGGTATTACAGGCAGAAGGGGCAGAGAAAGCTTCCAGACCTATCACTTCAACAAGGGATAATTTGTGAGAAGGTGGAGATGTGGAGAAAGATCCATGAATGAGGGTTGAAGAGAGGGTTAATCGGAAGCATAGCATTGAAAACCATGCGTGGCTCAGCATTTTACAAGGACATTTTTAAAAGTTCTGGATTCCAGGATGGGAGTGAAGAAAAGAGGGAGGGAAGTGAGAATTAATTGCTGGAGTTGATTTTGAGGGTGAATGGAGAAGGAAATGACAGTCCACTCCAGTATTCTTGCCTGGAGAATTCCATAGACAGAGGAGCCTGGTGGGCTACAGTCCATGGGGTCACAAAGAGTCACACACGACTGAGCGACTAACACACACACACGAGTCAGATCGTAACAGGACTTGTAGGCAAATGTAAGGAACTTAGACTTTATAGTGATAAACTTCTGAATGATTTTAAGCTGGGGAAATATGTTGTGATCTCCATTTATGTAGAAACATCCTGGCTTCTGAATGGAGAATGGACAAGAGAAGGAGCCCAAGTAAAGCAGAAGATGAGCAAATTCTCACAGTTTCAGTTACGTGTTTCTTCCCTCAATTGAGATCAGATATGTCCATCCTTGTAACCTAGCCCTCAGAGAGTCAGACTTATTCTTCCAAATCCTTAGCCATTGGGTCCAAATTTGCTAAATTAAGCTTTTATCTCAGAGGATTTGGTAACCACAGTAACACAGCATACGAAGTGTTGGCTATCTGTGCTTCTCTCTAAATGCCCCACTTTGATAGAATTAAGCCTGGATAAAACCATTGGTGAGGAATCAAGTCATGCTTTCTAGTAGATTATTCTTTAAAATATGTTATTTTCTGCAGAATGAATGTCAAACAGAACCAGAGAGTTGCACCGAGCTTTAAATATATGAAATAGTTACCATTGCTTTACAAGTATAATGTACTGCATAAATAATGCAATCCAGGTTCAGACTTGACTTGTCTTCTTATCTTCCCCACACAGTAATGATAAACAATTTAGGGCTTCCTCTCTTAGTCTCTGAAGTTCCTTTTATAGCTCTAAAGTCTACTTCTGAGTGCTGTTGTTAAAGGAAAAGAATTTTTTATTCTGACAACCCTGATATCCTTTGCATTTTCTACAAATGAGTGAAAGGAAGATATTGTGTGAAGGGATTTGATTTGTAACACAATAGCTGCTTTTCCTCAGCTGAAGTAGAGAGCATAGAACACATTTACATTAAATGTGTGCTCTTATGAAGGAAGAAATAAGCATTTGGATTTGAAATATGTCGAACACTATTTTTATGAAGGGCAAGTCATTTCGTTCAGCTGCGATTTTAGTTCTAACGAACAAAAGCTCACTTGAAGCGTTCATTTGCTGCTTCTGGGTGTCTTGTTGGTTAAGCTTTATATCTTCCACATGGTCCCTTTCTTCCATAAGAGGTAGATTTTAGACAATGTTGGCTTTGCTGTTAAATTTTACAGCTCGATGGTAATAAAATATCAGGGAAGCTATTTCATGGTCTTTCAGCAATGTAGATAGATGGATTCAGAACAGAGTATATCTGGACATGCAACTCACCTAACACACGCCCTCATTTAATTGATGACATATCTGTAAGGTGCACAATACAAGCCTCAAAATGAATTTTGTGCATCTCTCCTGGTACAGGTGTTTTGCTGTTGTTGTTGTTTTTACTGTCAAAGAAATAGTTGAAAGATACTGAAAGGTTAAACCACTGGTGGTCACGGTTAATGGGAAACATTTGAATAGCAGATGGTGAGATACACCAAAAATGTACTGCTTAAGTAGTTTCTTGGGCCCCAGGGGACAGACTAATGGACTCAAGCATAGCTGTGTCTCATTTACTGAAACACATGTTACCTTTCTTGCTCTCAATATAAAAGGATTCTGGTCGCATGACAATATTTACAGCAACAGAAGATCACTGTAAGTGCAAAGACGGTAACATGGTCTTATTCTCATTGTCTTTCTACTTGTTGGGATGAGTGTCAGTGACCCTGAACTTCTTATATGGTATTTGTGTTTGGCCAGGCAATATGGCTACCAAAGTAGCTTCTGGCAATAAAAGAAATTACTTATTATTTAAGGCCAGCTACATTGGTCAGTTTGCATGTCAGCATACTCTAACAGTCCCCTCACAACATTAGGCTGCTTTTGGCTGTGGTAAAATGAAAAATCCAAGTCACATTGCTTCAAAACAGAAGGAACTATGATATTGATTCTTATAAGTGAAGTCTGGAGGCAGAGTCACTTTTACAGTTGACTTAATTATTGAAGATTTCAAGCTCCATTTTATCACAGTTCTCTCATCTCAGCCCTCAGTATTCCTGGTCTTAACCTCTGTGTGCCCAGCCTTAACCTTCGATCATCAAACATCTACAGAAATTCTAGGTGGCACATCTGAATGACAGACACTGTCCCTTCCTGTTAATCTCAAGTCCAAGTAAAGAAACATTGCAGAAACCCAGCAGAAAACCTCCTACATCTCATCAGCCCAAATTATGTCAGATGCTCTTGATGTGGGGAACACCGCACATGGATTGGCCTAAGTCTCATTCCTGAATGAATCAGTGGTAACAATCAGGATATTTCCATAATTGACTTTATTTGTTTTAAATATTTTATTTATTTATTTGGGTAAACCAGGTCTTAGTTGGGCTTCCCTGATAGTATTCCACTACTGCAGTGGGATACTGGACTATCTCATTCCAGTATTCTTGGGCTACCCAGGTAGCTCAGGTGGTAAAGAATCTGCCTGCAGTGTGGGAGACCTAGGTTTGATCCCTGGGTGGGGAAGATCCCCTGGAGGAGGAAATGGCAACCCACTCCACTGTTCTTGCCTGGAGAAACCCTATGGACAGAGGAACCTGGCGTGGTACAGTCTGTGGGGTCACAAAGAGTTGGACATGACTGAGTGACACAGTACAGGTCTTAGCTGGAGTATATGGGACTTTCAATCTTCATGACAGCATGCGGGATCTTGAGTTGTGGTATGCAAACTCTTAGTTGCAGAATGTGAGATCTAGCTCCCCAACCAGGAATCAACCTAGGTTCCCTGAATTGGAAGTACAGAGTCTTAGCCACTGAACCACCAAAGAAGTCCCAATAACTGACTTCAAATAATTAAAGCTCACCCAGAATGGACATGGGAATATTTAACATAATGTCAAAATGTCCTTAACCCTCTTTAAAAATGAGAATTTCTGACATGGTTTAATAAAACACCATCATTACTTTCATTGAGCATTGGGGAAAAGAGAGTAAATAAAATTTTCTCTGTGTGATGCTCTTTTTGATATGGCCCCTCCATTATTATATGCGGCAATGCAATAAGTCCTACTGCTTTCTGTTTTTGAGTTTTCATGCCACTGAAAGGCCTAGAAGGATCTGGACCTTGTCAAAGCAGAAATATAAATATTCTATGTTTTTTATAGAACCATGAAATAAACAGGCATAGCAGTAATATCTACAGAAACCAAACCAGACTACACCCTAAAAGACCCTTGCTGAAAAGCAAAAAAATTAGTTGTTTTCTATGTAGGTCAAGATCTTCCCTGGTGGCTCAGACAATAAAAGTGACTGCTTGCAATGTGGGAGACTCTGGTTCAATCCCTGGGAGGGGAAGATCCCCTGGAGAAGGAAATGGCAACCCACTCCAGTACTCTTGCCTAGAAAATTCCATGAATGGAGGAGCCTCGTAGGCTATCGTCCACAGGGTTGCAAAGAGTCAGACACGACTGAGTGACTTCACTCACTATGTGGATCAAAGGAGAACATGCATCTCTTGTGTTATCCAACACCTGTTGATAGAATAAGAGTTTGGATCATCATCCATAACTAACAATAACGGTGGCATTGCCTTATGGTGGTGAACATATAACACATGAATTTGGTGCAGTGGAAGGTGAAGAATCCAGGGCACAGCCTGTCTACTCTCCTTCCCTAAACCACTTATTAGCCTGTCTATCTTAATATACAAAATATGGAATCTCATTTATACTGATCTAACTTAAGTTTTAAAATGTCATTTTATGCAGTAAAAATAATATATTCAGTTTTTATTTACCCTAATATGGAGCATCTTTTATTTTTTTAATGCTAAGATGTAATCTACCCAATCTTTATACAATTCTGAACATTCAACACTGCTTGTCAGGTATGACACATATTTTTGCCAGCTTTTCTAAAGCAAGAGAGATGAGTGGTGAAATCTTGCTGTCACAATTGGTTTCCTTTTGCTAGGAATTCATGAGGATAAATATTATTTGGAATATTCTCAGTATCAAGCATATGAGTTAGAAGAGACTCCAGTATTGTTTCCATTTAAAAGGGAGGTAAGTTCAAATGCCTAGAAAGCTCCAATACTTTGGCCACCTGAGGCAAAGAGCTGATGCTTTGGAAAAGACCTTGATGCTGGGAAAGATTGAAGGCAAAAGAAGAAAGGGGAGACAGAGGATGAGATGTTTAGATAATATCATTGGCTCAATGGACATGAATTTGAGCAAACTCCAGGAGACAGTGGAGGAGACAGGAGCCTGGCATGCTGCAGTCTATGGGGTCACAGTCAGACAAGACTTGGCAACTGAGCAACAACAACAATATGTAATAAACATTACAGAGCTTGACAACAGATAAAGTTGAAAAGGAAGCAATAAATTATTATATCCAAAGCTTTATTTTCCTTATCTGAAAATATTCTGTCTAAGTGTCTTCAGCTCTAGCATGCTATGAGCTCATGATTGCAATTCCAACTGGATAACATTTGATCTGCCATGAACTGGAACAAAGCGGGTCTTCCAAGGTCCCTTGCAAATTTCTTATCTTGCTCTTGATAATGTCCCAAATTATTTCCAACATGATATCATAATTCTCTCTTTATAAGAATGTCTCCTTTGAAAGCACCTTTCAGGTTTTGACAATTCATGAGCAACAAGATATAACGGATCCATTAATATTACTTCTGTAATCAGGATTTGTCTTTTAATAGAAATAAGGAGAGATTCTAAATCTCCCCACTAGAAACTTAATGTCATCTACAAGTGGTTACTAGAAAATTTAAAATCATGTCTCTGGCTTGCACTCCAGGATCCTCTGTCCCTGCAGTCTTCCAGGCAAGAATACTGGAGTGGGTTGCTATTTCATTCTCCAGGGGATCTTCCCATCCAGGGATTGAACCTGGGTCTCCTGCACTGGCAGGCTGATTCTTTACCACTGCACAACCTGGGAAGTAACCATATTAAAAAAAAAAAAAGCTTAAAAATGTTTATTAGCATTAATAATACATTTTATTTAAACCAATATGTATTTCAACATGAAATTAAAATTTTAAATTAGTAATGGAGTATTTAATATTCTTTTTGATACTATGCATGTGTGCTGTCACTTCCAACTCTTTGCGACCTTATGGAAAATCTGATACATATTTTATACCTACAGCACATTTCAATTCAGCCACATCTCAAATGCTCATTAGCCACCTGTGTTTGGTGGCTACCTAATTGAATAATGCAGTTCTAATGAATAGAATTTAACTTAATGTTAAAGATTCAATCTTTAACATTGTTAAAAATAGATTATTTATCCAGAGTGGAGATGGAGAGAACAGCAAAGCAAGGGAAACTGTCTTAACTTTGGTTGTCATAACAAAATACCATAGGCTGATGGTTTAAGCAACAGAAACTTGTTCCTCACAGTACAGGAGGCTGGGAAGTGTTGGTATGGTCAGTTTTTGATGAAGACTGCCCTGATGGCTTGTAGATAACTACCTCCTGGTTTCATTCCCACATGGCAGAGACACACACAGAGAACAAGTTTTCTGATATCTGTTCTTACAAGGGTACTAATCCCATCATGGGCTTCCTGGGTGGCTCAGTGGTAAAGATTCTACCTGCCAATGCAGGAGATGCAGGCAGGATACCCAGGTTTAATCCCTGCATCAGGAGATCCTCCTGGAGAAGGAAATGGCAAGCCATTCCAGTATTCTTGCCTAGAAAATCCCATGGACAGAGGAACCTGCTGGGGCACACTCCATGGCAGGTCACAAAGGTAGGATACAGCTTACCAACTGAGCAAGTAGGCAATCCCATCATAAGGACCCCACCCTCATGACATCATGTGTGCATGCTAAGTTGCTTCAGATGTGCCTGACTCTTTGCAACCCTATGAAGTGTAGCCTGACAAGCTCTTCTGTCCTTGGGATTCTCCAGGCAAGAACACTGGAGTGAGTTGCTAAGCCCTCCTCCAGGGGATCTTCCTGACCCAGGGATCGAACCCTTGTCTCTAATGTTTCCTGAATTGATAAGCAGGTTCTTTACCATTAGAGCCACCTGGGACACCCCCTCATGACCTCATCTAAGCCTGATTACCTCCCAAAGGCCCCATCTCCAGATAACATCACCTTGAGTTAAGGTTTCAACATAGGAATTAGGGGTCAGGAAGCCATGAACACAGTTCATAACACTGTTGCTCTGTTTCAATCATTACTCCCCTGACCTGTGAGTTTAGAATCACAATGACTATACTTACACTTTTCTCTTGGTTTTTAGGGAGAGAAATTTTTTTAAGTTATTTTTGTTTTTTTTTAGAAGTCCTTTTCTACATACCTGTAACTGTAGCATGTAAAAGAAAGACAGTTGAATGAATTACATAGAAGCATATGCTCTCTTAAAAAGTGTTAATGAGAAATTAAATGGAAATTGTTTTACCTGGGAAATAGTACTATCCTCTTTGGTCTACTTATCTTCTTTAGTGTTTTTAAAGCAGAAACAGACAAATTATCTTAATTGGGAAATATTTTAATTAAGGAGAAATAGATCATTTGGGGGAAATCAGCTTACTGGTTAGTGATTTCACTTTTCAAGCACAGATCTTTTTTTTCCTGAGCTCCCAGATTTTATATCGAATCTCTTTTAGCAATTTACTTTCTGTGGCTTACCAAAGGTGGAAGCAAAACTGGCTTAACATTTACATTTCTTTCCCTTTATGCTCATCATATACTGATCTAAAACTCTTAAGTGTTAGTCACTCAGTAGTGACAGGCTCTTTGCGACCTCATGGACTATAGCCCACGAGGCTCCTCTGTCCAGGGGATTCTCCAGACAAGAATATTGGAGTAAGTTGTCATTCCCTTCTCTGGGGGTTCTTCCCTGACCCAGGATCAAACCCAGGTCTTCTGCATTGTAGGCAGATTCTTTACCATCTGAGCCACCAGGGAGGCCAAAAACTCTAAACTCATCCACAAACAGTTAGAATATTTGATTCAGAACTAAAATTGCTCCACTTCACAAGTAATGAAGTTCATAATATGGGTAACAGTATCAGCTGTAAAACAGCTATCATGATGAAAAAATAGCTTGCTTTCTTCAAATACATCCCTATTACTCTCTAAGCAGATATACAGAGATTTTGCTGTTATATTACAGTTGAAAAAAAAAAAAAGGAAAGGGTAATTGTTTAAGGTCAAGCAAATCGTTATGCTTAAGTCATCTGGTTCCCAATGTAGTGTTTCTTCACTGTGGACAATACATATCTAGGTCCTTGAAACTGAGTTCTGTCAGCGTCAGCATATCGCCTCTAATTAACATCTTAAGGCTTGGTGACATGGACACGGGGATGAGCTGTTTCAGAGGGTCTTCTGAGCTTCTCCCACTTCACTCACATTCAGCGTTCACTTAGACCCCACTGCATAACAAGTGCTGGACAAACAGCTTCCACCTTTGTCTCTTGAAATCTGAACAGATGTGAGTACTATTGAATATAGAAATATAATTCATATTAGAATCCTGATTATTATTGTTAATGACACAGCATATCCAAAATGTTAAATTGATTTGAGTTAAGCAATATTACAAATAAAATTCTGAGGCCTTTCCAAAGCATATTTTGGCTACTTTTAACTTGCTACTGTCTAGATCTTTGCCAAATCTTTGGAACAAGGCCTTGTAATGTTTGAGGGATAGACAACTTCAAAATGAAAACATATTTTAGTGATGAAATATACAGATTTTCAAAGTAAGTAAAATAATTTTAAAAGTCCTATTTGTTAGGTTGTATCATTCTTGTGAGTGAGAGAAAATGTCAAAGAGATACTTCTTTTTTCACTTTGAACCAGCTATAGAAGTTGAACTGACCTCTTCATTGTGTGTGAAGGGTGAGGCACTACATTCAAGGTCAAATGAAATGATAACACAAAAAGATAAAACCTAAGCCCTTTTTATTTTTCAAGATAATGGATTCATTATTTCTTAAAACTTAGAGAAATTCAACAACAAATATTTTTGAACATTTCTTTGAGCAGAAAATATGAGCTAATTTCCATGGCAGGTGCAGAGAATACAGAAATGAATACGACATGGCCTAAATATTGGCATAGCTTAATCTTAGTACAAGACAAATGATTGCTAAGGTCGTATCTTATAGACTGAACATCTGTGTATGTGCAGTGAGCCAAGGGCTAGCAAGGTCCAAGTTATACCCAAATAAATTCCCTAATGAAATTTTCACCACTGACACCTTCCCTTTGAATATTGTCACCATTTGTAAGACGGATTTAAGCAACATATCTGTGCTTCTACCAGAAGAGGAAAAAGCCAGGAGGACTGTCCTCTTTCCATGAGGAAAATAAGAACAACAGACTTACTGGGGGGGAAAAATACAATGGATTTTGTTAGCAGGAAAGTCATTATCTATGGAATGTTTTTAGCTGAAAATGCCTGGTTCTTTTTTTTTTTTTTTAACTTTATTCAAGTATAATTAACATACACAAGTGTAAGATATTTAAAGTGTATATCATGGTGATCTGATAAGTGTAAAAGGATTATCTCTATCTAGCAAATTAACATATCCATCCTCACACATGTTTACATTTTTATATAATGTGTGAGATTATATACATGTGTGAGAATATTTAAGTACTCTTCTTTCAGCAAATTTCAATTATACAATACATTATCAACTGTAGTCACCACGTTGTACGTTAAATGCTCAGACCTTATTCATCTCATAGCTGAAAGTTCATACTATTTTAACAGCCTTTCTCCATTTTTCTCACCCCTTTGTCCTTGGCAATTGTTTTCCTATTTCGTTTCTATGAGTTGGACTTAAGAAAAATTTTTCCACATTTAAGGGATTGTACTGGTAGTATTGGTAGTACAGGTAGTATTGGTCTTTCTCTCTCAGACTTGTTTTACTGAGCTTAATGCCATCAAGATGCATCCATGCTATAGCAAATAGCAAGATTTTATTCTTTTCCATGCCTGAATAATATTCTGTTGTGTACATTTAAACATTTTCTGTAGCTATTTGTGCCTTCATGGACAATTATGTTGCTTCTATATCTGATTCTCAGAGAAAATTAGAGAGATGATGCTGAGGTAATAAACAAGAGGGTACATATAGTTTATTTTCAAAACATAAGAGAGAGAGTGATCAGAATACACCAATAAAATGATTTTCAATATTTGTTCTGTGCAATCTCTCTAAGTCACACACATACAAATAATAAACAGTGTTTAGTCCATGGGTTCTGGAGCCTGGATTCAGAGTCCAAATTTACCAGCCACAATCTCTGAGGCTTTAAGAAAATAAACACAATCTCACTGTGCCTTAGTTTCCTCATCCATAAAGTATCAATAACATACTAATTAGTAATTTCCTCATAGAATTCTTGTGCTAAGTGGGTTAATACAAAATGACTAGAATATCTCCTGTCCCACAGGAATTGCCCAATAAGTGCTAGTTATGTGTTTTTTTTTCTATACAATGTTTTCAGTTTTCAAAGCATTTTTATAAAAGAACATTTCTTTGCAAATCAGAATTTGTGTCACCATAAAACTTGACTACAAAGTGTCTGATCATCTTAATTAAATGAAGAAAGCCTATGCAGTTGAATTAATCACCTTTATTCAGTTACTCTATTTCTGACTAAATTTCTAACACTGGTTATTAGCATATGAGACTTCTCTGCAAATTCTATGGATTGTACAATTATGTTTTCTTTTACACAAAATATCAGTCTTTGTGATGAAATATTGCAATTTTCATGATCACAGCCTAATTAAACATTTTTGTTTGAGGGAAACACTCTAGATCCATTGGTAAAATTTTAGGAAAAACTTTTCTCATATCAGTATCCCATTTATAAATAAACTCTGTACCATGTTATTTCTTACATAGTGTATTATTATTTTTCTGTTATAGTATAACAAGTTACTATACATATAGTGGCTTAAACAAAACCTATGTATTAACTTGCAGTTTGGAGGGTCAGAAATGTGGCAGGATGTAACATGGTTCTCTGTTTAGGATATCACGAAACAGTAATAAAGGTGTTTGCTGGGGTGAGTTCTCACCTGAAGAATCCGCCTGAAATCTGTTTCCAGGTTCATCCAGGCTGTTGGCAGAAGTCAGTTCTTTGCAGTTGTGAGCTAAAGTCTCCATTCCCTTGCCATCTGTAAGCTGGGGTGACTCCCTGCTCTTAGAAGCCATCTGCATTCCTTCTTACATGGCCGCCTTCAGAGATAGCAGAAAGTTGAAAATCTTTCTCAAATCTCAAATCCCTCTCACTTTTTTTTTCTGTCACCAGCCTGAGAAACCTTTTTGCTTTTAAAGGTTCATAGGATTAGGTCGGGACCAGCTAGAAAATTTCCCTCAGGTAACATTAACTGTGCCATATAATATAACTGAATTGCAGAGTGATATCTCATTCACAGTACTGGGAAAATAGGGTGTGAAATTTGAGGATGGGGTCATGCTTTGCAGGATTCTGCCTTCCAAAGATGATATCATGGTTTTCTACAGTGGCTCTTTGAATCCTCACCTGCTCAGATTCATCATCATGGACAGTATTCCATAGCATTGGGGATACATTCTTTGGGGTCTCTAAACATTTACCTAATGTTAAGTAGAAGCTAGAAATGCAGCTGGTAGCTGTAAGAATATTCTGATAAGCCATCTTGTCCAACAGTGAAACAGGTTAAGTTTTAATGTAATCAATTTCATATTTCACAAAATATTTTTGCTGATAGAAAATAATCTCTTGGTGAGGATATTAATAGGAAGTCTATGCTATGAGAAGAAAGACTAAACTAAGTGGTGTTTAAGTCTCCCCCCTTCAATGTTTATATTGTATGATTCAGTGACTTTGAAAATGATTTACTACACAGGCTCCTAAATGTGAATTTTTATGATGAATAGTACTAACCTTGAATCAATTAAAATAGATTCTTTTTTAAAACCAGAAATACTAAGAAGGAAAGAGCACTTCTTTAGAAAGAAATACTATCTAAATTTCTCACATTTTACGTATGTGAAACTAAAGTTCAAAGAAATCGAATGACCTTACTAGTTTCCGCAGTAACAGATTTTGGACTCTAATCTAATATTATTCTCCTATTCACATATGTTTGGCTACTTGGCCAAATATAACCATAGAGAAAAATGTCAGGATGAATAATGCCTAATTTTGACAGTAGACTTTTTTCATTCTCCTTGCAACCTTTACAACTTAAAACTTATTTTAAAAAACTTGACGATTCACCTCCATTCTGAGTGCACAGTCTCAATGAGGACAAGATGGACTTTTAAGGAGAGGTCACTAAATGGGTATAGAAACAACTAAAAGAAGACATATTAGTTTTAACTAAGACATACCTGGAAGAAATAGCTCAAATTTTCTAGTTCAAATACTAAAAGATGATGCTGTGAATGTGCTGCACTCAATATGCCAGCAAATCTGGAAAACTCAACAGTGACCATAGGACTGGAAAAGGTCAGTTTTCATTCCAATCCCAAAGAAAGGCAATGCAAAGAATGTTCAAACTACCTCACAATTGCACTCATCTCACACACTAGCAAAGTAATACTCAAAATTCTCCAAGCCAGGTTTCAACAGTACGTGAACTGTGAACTTCCAGATATTCAAGCTAGATTTAGAAAGGGCAGAGGAACCAGAGATCAAATTGCCAACATCCGTTGTATCATCAAAAAAGCAAGCGAGTTCCAAAAATATATCTACTTCGGCTTTAGTGACTATGCCAAAGCCTTTGACTGTGTGGATAACAACAAACTGTGGAAAATTCTTAAAGAGATGGGAATACCAGACCATCCCACATGCCTCCTGAGAAATCTGTATGCAGGTCAAGAAGCAACAATCAGAACTGGATGCAACAGACTGGTTCCAAATTGGGAAAGAGGTATGTCAAGGCTGTGTATTGTCATTCTGCTTATTTAACTTATATGCAGAGTACATCATACAAAATGTCAGGCTGGATGAAGCACAAGCTGGAATCAAGATTGCCAGGAGAAATATCAATAATCTCAGATATGCAGATGACACTACCCTTATGGCAGAAAGCAAAGAAGAACTAAAGAGGCTTTTAATGAAAGTGGAAGAGGAGAGTGAAAAAGTTGGCTTGAAACTCAACATTCAGAAAACTAAGATCATGGCATCTGGTCCATCACTTCATGGCAAATAGATGGGGAAACAATGGAAACATTGAGAGACTTTATTTTGGGGGGCTCCAAAATCACTGCAGATGGTAACTGCAGGTATGAAATTAAAAGATGCTTGCTCCTTGGAAGGAAAGCTATGACCCAATTAGGCAGCATATTAAAAAGCAGAGACACTACTTTGTCAACAAAGGTCTGTCTTGTCAAAGCTATGGGTTTTCCAGTAGTCATGAATGGATGTGAGAGTTGGACTATAAAGAAAGCTGAGCACCAAAGAACTGATGCTTGTGAACTGTGATGTTGGAGAAGACTCTTGAGAGTCTCTTGGACTGTAAGGAGATCCAACCAGTCCATCCTATGGGAAATCAGTCCTGAATATTCATTGGAAGGACTAATGCTGAAGCTGAAACTAAAATACTTTGGCCACCTGATACAAAGAACTGACTCATTTGAAAAGACCCTGATCCTGGGAAAGATTGAAGGTGGGAGGAGAAGGGGACAACAGAGGATGAGATGATTGGATGGCCTCACCGACTCGATGGACATAAGTTCGAGTAAGCTCCAGGAGTTGGTGATGGACAGGGAGGCCTGGCCTGCTGCAATCCAGACACAATTGAGAGACTGATCTGAACTGACCTGGAAGAAAGCAGATATTCTAGGCAATGTAGTCAATATGACCTACGATTTTGTAATTGAAAATGATGGAACTTTTTGAGAAAAGAGATGATGCCTAAAGAGGCATGCAGTGGTACTGAAGACTATACTCAACAAGATGAATGTAGAGCCTTTCCAATATGTCACAAAGGCAAAGGGGCACTGATCCCAGAAAAGTAGATACTGAAAGAAAAAAAATGGCATAAATGTTAACTGTATCTATGGCATATTTTATGGATATTAATTCACTTCATCAGGCATTTTTGAGAGACCACTATGAATTCTGTGTGTGTCTGTCGCTCAGTCATGTCAGACTCTATGTGAGCCCATGGACTGTAGCCTGCCAGGCTCCTCTGACCCTGTGATTCTCTGAGCAAAAATACTGGAATGGGTTGCCATTCCCTTCTCCAGGGGATCTTCCTGACCCAGGAATCAAACCTGGGTCTCCCTCACTGCCGGCAAATTCTTGACCATCTGAGTCATCGAGTCCTCTGCTTAGGCACTGGGCGGTGCAAAAAGAGAAGCGCTCTTGACCTAGTAGAAGTGGGAGGAAGTTCACAGCCAACCAGAAAACATTATAGTTATAAAAGATGCTTTAGTGTAAACATGAGCCACGTAGTTTATGGGATCACAAAGGAGGCAGTAACTAAATTGGCCTAAGAAAGCTACGAAAAGACTCACAAGTAGGTGAAACGTGAGCTGGCCTTTAACAAGATTCAATGGGCTAAAATGAGTGGGATGAGTTAGATGAAACGGGAAGGAATATCAGGAGCAAAACCGTAGGATTTTCTCGTGAATGCTTAGGTCACAGAGGGAAGAAATGCTGGGGGGAAAAAATAAAACGAATAGTAAAGTATTGTAAACCTACAGTGGGAAAGGTTTTCATTATTAGATTAATTGAATCGTCTTCTCTGCTATTCAAAGGAAAATCTGATTTCTTGATCATAGAGAAGATGTCTTAGAATAATAACTTTAATGGAAATGTGGAGGCGAGACACATGAAGGATGTAACATGAAAACATGGAGATCTGTTGGAAAATTATTCCAGATGTTCAGAAGCTTTTCATGAGGAATTTATATCAAATGGTGCTGATCCCATAAACATCTCTGATTCTATATTACTTTTGTACTTTCTTATATTCAGTTTATATTTTTGGATAACCTAATTAGAATAATTAGAATAAAAGACATAAACAAAACAAATAAGAAGGTTTATATTTCAGAGAGGTTGTATTGCCCCCTGACATTTTCCATAACCTCTCATTGGATTTTCTTTTGGCTTCAATTGTATGAATAAATTTTCTGAAGATTTAAAAATTCTTAATAAAAAACGATAACCCTGTATGCGAGACAGCAAAAGAGATGCAGATGTATAGAACAATCTTTTGGACTCTGTGGGAGAGTGAGAGGGTGGGATGATTTGGGAGAATGCCACTGAAACATGTATAATATCATATATGAAATGAATCGTCAGTCCAAGTTCAACGCATGATACAGGATGCTTGGGGCTGGTGCACTGGGATGACCCAGAGGGATGGTACAGGGAGGGAGGTGGGAGGGGGAGTTCAGGATGGGGAACACGTGTATACCTGTGGCGGATTCATGTTGATATATGGCAAAACCAATACAATATTGTAAAGTAATTAGCCTCCAATTAAAATAAATAAATTTATATTTAAAAAAAAAAAACAAAAAAATACCAACCTAGGTTCCATCAAAAATGTAGTTTAACAAATATTCCTTTGTTTATTCAGAATCCAAGTCATAATAAAACCTTTGAACAATTGTTATGCTCTATGAATTTGACTTACATTCGCTGATATACACTTGCTATGTAAATGCTTTCAAATGATAATTAATTCATCTTTAAAATATCATAATACATTAGATAAATATAGTACAGATTTAAATATGCCATCTTTGTTTACTTATTCCCAAAGAAATGCTCTTTTTAAATGACTCATAAAAATACAAATGGGTGTAATTTCAATATGCTATACTATTGTGGTTTTACTGAACATAGTAAGGGCACAATATATTAAGCATTAATTCTTAATTATGTTTTCTGGAAAAGTAATGAAAAAAACTTTTTAATCTCAGTCATTTGCTTGTTTTAGAATTAAAACAAAATTTTCTTACTTTTTATTGATTTCAAGCTCATCTACTGTCAAAGAAAACTTCCAGATATTTAATATATATAAATGCTTATATCACAAGCCTAACCCTTTATATAAATCAGCACAATGAGAACACAATATGATTCTGTATTTCACTGAATGATTGACACTGTCTTATTAACTTCTCATAACCACGCAGAAAGATAGATTTTATTTCATCATTTAATAGATGAGAAAATTGGTTCAAAGTGACTAAAAGAACTGTCAAAAGTCTCTGTTAGTAAATTGGAATATCACGATTCAGATCCAGACCCAGATCTATCTGCTCATTTTTTCCCCAATATTCAACTCCCCATCTTCTCTTCCAACAAACTCCATTTTGTTGGGGGTTAGAAAAATGTACATTTACAAATACCTCCTGTATACTCCCTGGTGGCTCAAATGGTAAAGGATCTGCCTGCAGTGTGGGAGATCTGGGTTCGATTCCTGGGTCTGGACATCCCCTGGAGAAGGGCATGGCAACCTACTCCAGTGTTCTTGCCTGGAGAGTCCCATGGGCAGAGGAGTCTGGCAGGCTACAGTCCCTGGGGTCACAAAGAGTCAGATACGACTGAAAAACTTACACTTTCACTGCACTTTCCTGTATACTCACTTGTAGCTATCAGTTGCCTTCTGACTCAGTTGCTGATGCTAAGTTGCTTAAGTCGTGTCCAAATCTGTGCGATCACATAGGCGGTAGCCCACCAGGTTCCTCTGTCCCTGGGATTCTCCAGGCAAGGGTACTGGAGTGGGGTTCCATTGCCTTCTCTGTTTGATCAGTTACAGACAATTAAATACAAATAAAAACTACTCTTGCATTTGATCTGTGAAATTTCTAGAAAAATTATCCTTTTCCTCTTTTAAGAAGTAAAAATAGCTTGGACCAATGGTCAGTGTCTTCCTATTCCTCCTGACTTGTGATTGTCATTCACTAGATATGCCAACATATAAAGACGCAAGTCACAGACTAAAGACAGCGAGATGGCTAGGTCTCTTGTGACATGGAGAAGTACCCATTTATGCACTTCCTGCACCTGAAATTCTTTCTGTGTGAGAGGTATATATCTCTATTTCATTAAACTATGGTGCTCAGGTTTCTATTAAATGCAGCTGAAAGTAATACAGATGATTGGACATAACATTAAATAGGAAGAGATTATGAGCTATATCAGAGAAGGCAACCAGGTGGGCTGCAGTCCATGGGATAGCTGAGGGTTGGACATGACTGAGCGACTTCACTTTCACTTTTCACTTTCATGCATTGGAAAAGGAAATGGCAACCCACTCCAGTCTTCCTGCTTGGAGAATCCCAGGGACGGGGGAGCCTGGTGGGCTGCTGTCTATGGGGTTGCACAGAGTTGGGCACTACTGAAGTGACTTAGCAGCATGAGCTACATAGTTGAAATGAGTTAGTTACCATCAATAGGACAATTTATAATTTTGACTGAACAACCAGAATTACAAAGAACGCACATTCAGTTTCATAATAATGAGAAGATATAGATTATGATCAACAAAGAGCAGACTGAAATTTAGAGAAACCTCTCCATGAGAAAAGTGCCAAGTGCTTCATAAGCATCATCTTTCATCCTCAGCACAACAGAGACTTTACACTAATTGAAAAGCGAAGAAGGAGGAACAAATAGAATGTTATTAAGACTCGGTGCTTATGGACATATAAACGCACGTATATGGACAGCTACATAATAAAAATATTATCTGTGGTCATTTGTGTATAATGGGGTGATGGATATTTTTAAATATTTAATAACCATCTCCATCATTAACTATTCTTCAAACTAAAATTGTTATAGCATTAAGAAAGTAAAAATAGCAGCAACATCAACAAATATGATACCTTCATACATGATTTGTTTATATCACAGTTATCACAATTTCATACAAATTCATAAATGCAGTTATTTAATCAAAGTAAATTAAGTGTTCATTATCTGTTCATTTTGTGTTCTACCAACTTTGAAATGCTATCAATAGTGGAATATTCTGTTAGTCACTAGGCTATTTTGGGGACAAGTGGATTCTGACACAGGTTTTCAGAATCTAGGGATGTACATTGGCCAGCATCACGGATGTACATTGGCCAGCATCACAGATGTACGCAGTCAATTTCCAAGTACCACTTGTGTTTATAAAAGTTTATATGATCTGAATCTGCCCCCATCCAATAACAGACAGCTGAAAATCTCAGACATGACTCCATAAGCCCTACTCCAAATAGAACTAAAGTGGATAAGGGGGATTTACCATTAAAATTTTATTTTAGAACATAGACTTTTCTTTCTCTACACGGCCTGGTTCTTCATAGCCAATATTGTGATAGTTTTACTTGGAGTCGATTGTTCAACGTTTCTTTTTTCTTTCCAGTTGTATATACAGCATGGCATTCTTGAGTCATTTGACCTTGAAATTAACATTTCAGAGCCATTATGTAAATCAGAAAGAGTGTTATGGAACCAAAATTACTTGATTCCTCAAATTCCAGCAAATGAACACCAAGAATGAAAGAGGGAGTGAAGGTAGAAGAAAATCCTAAATGATATATAACAAAATCATCATCATCATTATTAGCACCTTTACCATCAGGCTCTGAACACACTCCTGAGAGAGATGAAGATGAGGTAATCTGGTGAGACTGTCCAGTCACATCTCCAGTGTTTAATAGTCACATGTGGCTAGGGGGTACCATGCAAGTAGAATTCTAGGACCTCTACATTGTCAGACTTGCCTCAGTAAAATTAGGGATTCATCTGTTAAAGTCCTTTAATAAATATGTTGGGTTTATTTTATTATATTTACTGTACTTTTACATGTTTAGAAGTCTTAAATTTTTATGTAGTTTACTTTTTTTAATTTTATTTTTACTTTACTTTACTTTACAATACTGTATTGGTTTTGCCATAGGTTAACATGAATCCGCCACGGGTGTATACGAGCTCCCAATCCTGAATCCCCCTCCCACCTCCCACCCCATATCATCTCTCTGGATCATCCCCATGCATGTGTAGTTTACTTTTACATTTTGTACTTAAAATATCCTTTATACAAAAGTATTGTTTATATATTCAGCAATACTTTCTTATTAATAGCTTACTTTTTATCTAAGCCTATTAATTTTGTCTTGGCTGATTGTGGTATATGATGTAAGGTAAAGAGCAGTCATTTTCTAAAAGTTTAGATAATTTTCTAAGCAACATTTTGGAATAATCCTTTATTTCTCCATTGATCTGTTATATCACCCAGTACCTAAACTCTAGTAGAGCTATCTTTTTTTTTCCTTCATTTTTGACTATACTTTCTGACTTTTTTAGAATCACTGTGTCTAGATACATATCGCATTCTATTTTTTATTGGAACTACATTAAATTTATAATTGTCACAGGAAGAATTCCTACAATTTCTTGATCACCTTGTATTTCACTGGCCACTCTAGCCCTTACACTTCCATGTGCCATTCTTTAACCTGTACCCTGTTTAGTCTTCCTCTTGCTATTTTTCCTCATCTGACACTGGATTGCTTATCACTTATGATTGGTATAACCAATCATATTTCATTATGGAAATCCTATTAAAGCATAGTATCTTTAAACACAAGCATGTAGCAGATTTCTAATAGACATGCTGCACTAAGAAAGAATGGAAAATTGAGATGTTTGCATTTGGTTTGTCTCAAGAATCCTGAATTAGAATAATATAGACTGCTGAGCAAATATATCATAAAAATATATGCTTAGTCACTCAGTCGTGTCTGACTCTTTGTGACCCCATGGACTGTAGTCCATCAGGCTCCTCTGCCCATGGAGATTCTCCAGGCAAGAATAATGGAGTGGGTAGCATATCCCTCCTCCAGGGGATCTTCCCAACCCAGGAATCATTCCAGAGTCTCCCGCATTGCAGGCAGATTCTCTACCAGTTGGGCTACTAGGGAAGCCCATATAATAAAAATATATATATGAAATTACAATTTAAAAATTTTAAGGTAAGTAACTTCTGAGTATATACAATATTATTTCTGGAAAGTATCTTCTTTCCCTTTGTCTTCCCAGTTACTTAAAGAAATTATTGTTTAGTTTTAAAGGTAAACTACCTGAATAACAGTCTCAGAGAGAGTATAGAACATATTTAAACTTAAAGCAGCATATGGAAGAGATCAAGTCCAAAGCTCTTTTGTTTTATTCTTCTTTTATGTTTTGCCTCTTCTATGTGTGCAAATAAATTAAAGAAGCAAAACTTGCAAGTTTGTTCTTGAAGATGTACTGGGGAATTT
Source organism: Capra hircus (assembly GCF_001704415.2). Classification (NCBI taxonomy): domain Eukaryota; kingdom Metazoa; phylum Chordata; class Mammalia; order Artiodactyla; family Bovidae; genus Capra; species Capra hircus. The sequence goes on along the minus strand of NC_030831.1, from coordinate 11,285,661 downwards.
CACTTACATCATCTCATTCAGTGCTCACAGCAATCCTTAAAATATTATAATCTCCATTTTTTTCTAATAATTTGGGCTAATTTGGAATTCAAGCAGTCCGACAAACAGGAAAGATACACGATATAGACTTGACCACACTTCTGGCAGTGAGTCATCATGACTGACCATTTCAGCATATTCGGGAAATATTTATGTTCTAATCCTTTTATTTGTCACAAAAGGATTTTAATGCAGATAGAATTTTCTTGATCATCAATCCCATTCAGAAAGGGAATAATGAACAATCTTGTTAGTTGAAGAAAGTTGAGGTTAAAAAAAAAAAAAGAGTTCTTCAGTCGCATGTAGACTCCACAGTTTTTCCAAGTTTCTCACTCCTTTCAAGTCAATTAAAAGAAATCCTTAAATAAACATGTAAAAGATAGAAAATACTGAATCTTGTTATGTCTTCTTCACAGCGACTGCTTTATTTTGTGCCAGCCTATGTACAATAATCTACCCCACAAATTCATTCAAGCTACAGTAATTTAACAGGGACATGCATCTGTAAGTTTTAATTATCTGTTTAATCAGGCTGTGAATAAACCAAAGTAGGTTAATTTTTAAAGTCCTTCTTGGAGCAAATGTTTTGACTAAATTTTAAACTTGGCCAATACCTGGTGAGATTACAGGAAATAAAGAAAACAGACAAACGGACTACAATTGTGTGTTTGCCATTATCCATCACTTGACTTTGTTTTGATAAATCAACAGTTTTCTAAGCAGTCTTTTCAATTAATTAAAAGGGGGTCATTAAACCAAATGCTGTGTTATTTTAAAAGTGACTGTTTGATAACAGTGTGTTGTTAAGCTATGCTAGTTTTAAGAACAGACACTTGGAAATATTGAGTGAGAAAATATTATGGTAAACCAGATAGTATGGTACAAGAAATAGTTAAGATGCTACGTTTCCTATATCCTCATCCTCCTAGGAGTGTGGATGTATCCAAGTCCTTAGTATATTTTTGTCTGTGAAAGGAATATGTATTTTTATATAACATTAAGGCACAATAGTACAAGGTGTCCCCAGTGTGTGTAGTTAATCTCAATGCTCATTACTGCACTCCTCCAGGGATGACAGCTCACAGCGCAATGTGAACACTAATTAATTTCAATAACCATACTTAGGAACTAGTTTCTTTTCAAAACTATTTTGCTACAACTATCACTTGGGAAAAGCAAAGCAATTATTTTCAACTACAGAACTGGGAAAGGAAACTCAAGTTCACTCAACATTTCACTCAACACTGGGGACAGTACTGAACATTTATTGCAGCAGCAGATGACACTAAAGTTCTGTCTTTGAAGGTAATACGCCAATTCCCCAGAGAAGCAATAACCAGCTATTTCAGTATGATAAAGGAAAGAGTTGTCTTGTTTTAGTACTTGATCGAGATACCTACATTTGGAAATTTTATGATCAAAACTCAAGATACAGCATTTTATAGCAACTATTTCACTTTAAAGCTAGAGCTTGGATTCTCCAGGCACATAATTCTCATTGTTGTGGAAAACATATGTTGGCTGCAAAGAAAAATAGCATCAAAGGAAAATTAAAATCCTAACTCAGGTTAAAGAAAGTTATACAAATTTTATTACTGGAGTAGACAATACACTATTAAGTAGTACTGGGATGGCTTATTATCTTTGGGTAGGTGATACTCATTATAACATCATAAATTACAATATTACTTTAACAATATAAATTATATTAAACAATATGAATTATATTAATTTTGATGCTGTATTGTTAAAATGATTGTAATTGATAAATTTCTTATATTTTACTATTTAAATTTCCAATTTAATAAAAAGGAGGAAAATTTACTTACATTAAAAGTATATCTACTCTGAAATTTCAGTGTGTAATTTGTAGAATCAGTTATATGTTCACTTAAGATATTTTTCTAGACTTTATATATAATTACCATTGACTTAGCTAAAACAAATTGTGATTCTGATAGATTTTTAAATAACCTCACTGTTGATTATAAATTATTTTAATTTATAATATCTGCAGATGTTCAAATATAATTTCACTTGTTGTGATATCTGATGTTGATTTCAAAATATCTTAATATATTTTCCAGAGTGACATTATGGGTTCTGTCATCAAATCATTATTATCAAAATAGGGGAAAATAATCAATAGAGTGAGAGAACATATTTGCAAATCATGTATATGATAAAGGTTGAACATCAACGGTATATAATGAACTCTTGAAATTCAACAACAACAAACAAAATCTAAAAATTGACTTTAAAGACTTTTCTCCAAAGGAGATGTACAAATCGCCAACAAGCACATGAAAAAATGGTCAAAAGCATTACTCATGTTGGAAGTGCCAGTCAAAACCACAATGAGATACCACATCACATGCACTAGGATGATTATAACATTAAAAAATGGAAAATAAGATGTGGTGAGGATGTGGAAAAATTAGAATACTCATACAATTCAGGTGGGAATGCAAAATGACGCAGTTTGATGCAAACTGAAAAGCAAAACTTTGATGCGAAACTCAGAAAGCAAACAGAATTACCATATGATTCAACAACTCCACTCCTAGGTATATGCCTCAAAGGATTTGAACATAGAATTTGGACAGATATTTGTAGCAATGTTTACTGCAGTATTATTCACAAGAGCCAATCGGTGTAAACAACCTATGTACATCAACACAGAAATAGAGAAACAAATTGTGGCATGTACATACAAAAAATATTCATCTTTAAAAAGAAATGACAATTGCTGCCTACACAGTATGGATGAACTTCAAACACAGTGCATGTGTGTGTGCGCACGTGCTCAGTCATATCCAACTCTTTGTAATCCCATGGACTGTAGCCCACCAGGCTCCTCGGTCCATAGGATTTTCCAGAAAAGAATACTCGAGTGGATTGCCATTTCTTACTCCAGATGATTTTCTGACCCAGGGATGGAACCCACATCTCTGGTGTCTCCTCCATTAGCAGGCATGTTCTTCAACACTGAGCCACCTGGGAAGCTCCTCAAAAACATTATACTAACTGAAATAATCAAAACAGAGAAGATCACATATTTATGACTCCACTTATATGAAATGTCCATGATAGTTACCTCCAGACAAAGAAGATTGGTGGTTACCAGTGGTTGAGATCAGTTGGGAATGTGGAGTGACTTCTTACTGGTTTGTGAAGAAAATATTTGGGAACTTGACAAAGGTGGTGGTTACAAATAAATGATATACTAAGTGCCACAAAATTATATACTTTAATTTTATGTTATGTGGATTTTGCAGTGTCATGGTGAGAAGGGTGATGGCAAAGCTTTTGAGTTGCTTGACCTATGTCTTCTCAACCGTTAGGAAACTATTCAGGAATCAATGCTCACATCATTCTCAGATGCCAATACCAAATAGATATGCTATACAAACTATCAATGATTATATTCTTTGCGGCCAAAGATGGAGAAGCTCTATACAGTCAGCAAAAACAAGACCAGGAGCTGACTCTGGCTCAGATCATGAACTCCTTATTGCCTAATTCAGATTGAAATTGAAGAAAGTATGGAAAACCACTAGACCATTCAGGTATGACCTAAATCAAATCCCTTATGATTATACAGTGGAAGTGAGAAATAGATTTATGGGGCTAGACCTGATAGACAGAGTGCCTGATGAACTATGGACAGAGGTTTGTGACATTGTACAGGAGACAGGGATCAAGACCATCCTCATGGAAAAGAAATGCAAAAAAATAAAATAGCTGTCTGGGGAGGCCTTACAAATAGCTGTGAAAAGAAGAGGAGTGAAAAGCAAAGGAGAAAAGGAAAGATACAAGCATCTGAATGCACAGTTCCAAAGGATAGCAAGGAGAGATAAGAAAGCCTTCCTCAGCAATCAATGCAAAGAAATAGAGGAAAACAACAGAATGGGAAAGACTAGAGATCTCTTCAAGAAAATTAAAGACAACAAGGGAACATTTCATGCAAAGATGGGCTCGATAAAGGACAGAAATTGTGTGGGCCTAACAGAAGCAGAAGATATTAAGAAGAGATGGCAAGAATACACAGAAGAACTGTACAAAAAACAACTTCACGACCAAGATAATCACGATGGTGTGATCACTCACCTAGAGCTAGACATCCTGGAATGTGAAGTCAAGTGGGCCTTAGACAGCATCACGATGAACAAAGCTAGTCGCCAGTTGAGCTATTTCAAATCCTGAAAGATGATGCTGAGAAAGTGCTGCACTCGGTATGCCGGCAAATTTGGAAAACTCATCAGTGGCCACAGGACTGGAAAAGGTCAGTTTTCATTCCAATCCCAAAGAAAGGCAATGCCAAAAAATGCTCAAACTACTGCACAATTGCACTCATCTCACACGTTAGTTGGAGAAGGCAATGGCACTCCACTTCAGTACTCTTGCCTGGAAAATCCCATGGATGGAGGAACCAATCCATGGGGTTGCTGAGTCAGACACGACTTCACTTTCACTTTTCTCTTTCATGCATTGGAGAAGGAAATGGCAACTCACTCCAGTGTTCTTGCCTGGAGAATCCCAGGGATGGGGGAGCCTGGTGGGCTGCCATCTATGGGGTTGCACAGAGTTGGACACGACTGAAGCAACTTAGCATCAGCAGCAGCACACATTAGTAAAGTAATGCTCAAAATTCTCCAAGCCAGGCCTCAGCAATACGTGAACTTCCAGATGTTCAAGCTGGTTTTAGAAAAGGCAGAGGAACCAGAGATCAAATATTCATCGGCTGGATCATCAAAAATGCAAGAGAGTTCCAGAAAAACATCTACGTCTGCTTTATTGACTATGCCAAAGCCTTTGACTGTGTGGATTACAATAAACTGTGGAAAATTCTGAAAGAGTTGGGAATACCAGACCACCTGACCTGCCTCTTGAGAAACCTGTATGCAGGTCAGGAAGCAACAGTTAGAACTGGATATGCATCAACAGACTGGTTCCAAATCAGGAAAGGAGTACATCAAGGCTGTAAATTGTCACCCTGGTTATTTAACTTATATGCAGAGTACATCATGAGAAACGCTGGGCTGGAAGAAGCACAAGCTGGAATTAAGATTGCTGGGAGAAATATCAATAACCTCAGATATGCAGATGACACCATCCTTATGGCAGAAAGTGAAGAGGAACAAAAGAGCCTCCTGATGAAAGTGAAAGAAGAGAGTGAGAAAGTTGGCTTAAAGCTCAACATTCAGAAAACTTAAGATCATAGCATCTGTTCCCACCACTTCATGGCAAATAGATGGGGAAACAGTGGAAACAGTGCCAGACTTTATTTCTGAGGGCTCCAAAATCACTGCAAATTACGATTGCAGCCATGAAAATAAAAGACACTCCTTGGAAGGAAAGTTATGAGCAAACTAGACAGCATATTAAACAGCAGAAACATCACTTTGCCAACAAAGGTCCGTCTAGTCAAGGCTATGGTTTTCCCAGTGGTCATGTATGGACGTGAGAGTTGGACTATAAAGAAAGCTGAGCGCCGAAGAATTGATGTTTTTGAACTGTGGTGTTGGAGAAGACTCTTGAGAGTCCCTTGGACTGCAAGGAGATCCAACCAGTCCATCCTAAAGGAGATCAGTCCTGGGTGTTCACTGGAAGGACTGATGCCAAAGCTGAAACTCCAATATTTTGGCCACCTCATGTGAAGAGTTGACTCATTGGAAAAGACTTTGATGCTGGGAGGGATTGGGGGCAGGAGGAGAAGGGGACGACAGAGAATGAGATGGCTGGATGGCATCACTAACTCGATGGATATGAGTTTGGGTAAGCTCCGGGAATTGGTGATGGACAGGGAGCCCTGGCATGCTGTATTTCAATGGGTTACAAAGAGTCAGACACGACTGAGCGACTGAACTGAACTGAACTGACAAACTATCAATTCTCTTTTACAAAAACAAGTGATACTGCACATTTTTTTCTCTGTAATTGAGTAAATCCAATAAATGTGTAAACCTTTCCCTGGATATTCAGTCCTCTTGTTATCAGTTTCATTAACACTAAGTTGCATTTAGTCTTATACCTTAATGAATTTACTTTTTAACCATTTAGTCAACAATATTTTTCAGGCACATATTCTCTTTGCATGGGATACTTTAGTGAATTGAACGAAGCCCTTTTTCTAGGGTTTTGCACTCCAGTATAGAGATAGAAAATAAGGAATTAATATAATAATTTATGTGATATGTTCTTAGAGGCTACAGGGAAAAAATGTTTACAGTACTATAAGAAGACTGGGTGATTGTTCTGTGTAAAAGTTTTAATATAATATAAAGTTAATTGGGCAGAACTTATGCTGCCTTTTTTTCACTTGATCATAGAATATTATAAGGGTTTATAAATTACTGTAACAATAAAGTGTGTTGTCTTTAAGCGTTTAACTTTTTACTTGAACTATTCTTTTCTTTGCATTTTGGAAAATTAAGACCAATTTTTCTTACTTTGGTTTATTTGTTTTCATGGTATTTTCCTCCTTTAATTGTGACATAAATCATATAAAAATATACATAATTTAATATCCACCAAGTCAGCAAAAAATAAAGAGTATGCTGGTGTAACATGAAAATCTTTTAAAGTAATTAATAATGAGATGGAAGCAATCTCCTTATATGCGTATTCATCTCTTGGATTTCCACTTTTACATGGTGCTGTTTATTCATCATCAATTAAGAGGTAGATTGCCTTTGAAAACATATGAATATTTAAATTAACCTTCACTTGGGATACTTATTAAAATAAATATTTGTAAGTAGCTATAGGTATGTTTTGCTCTTGAAAATCTAAATTACTAATTAACTTATCATTTTACCTTATTTAACACCCCCTCAAAGCAAGCCAGTTAAAATAGAGTTTACCCACATCTTTCCTTATGCAGGCTTCACCTGCACTGGGAAACTTTCTAAGGTTTCACAGTCTGTTGACACAAACGACGTTCCATTCGAGTCAATATTCCCTGTTTGTGTTCCTACCAGCGAAGGAAGGAACCTTGGGACTCTGGGACATTCTCACTAATAATATCTGAGGAAGTATTTTGAAGACTACAAACCTATCTACACACTGGAGTTCACACTATTTTTGCCCTGTTTGTCTTCTATCCCAGTTCACCAGGGAAGAAGCCTGGGGCTGCCTTAGAGCTCTTGCTGCTTGGATCTCACAGCAAGAAAATCAGCATCCACCCTAGAGGCGATAGGTACCAAGGTTTTCAAACCTTCAAACCTTCCATTCCCCTCCTTCCAAACAGCATCAAGTTCTTTAGAGAAACAAAGGTCCATTTCCCAATGACCATTTGCACTGTCACCATCTGAAATCTGAAGCAAGTACCCAGGTCACAAGTTCTAAAACTGTCTCACAAGAAAACAGCTTCTCAGCACCTTACCGCTAATACTTCCTTTCACATGGAATGAAATTCATTTCAAAGAGGTCTGGCAGGACACAGAATCCAGACTTTCCCTTCTAGTAGCTTTGTCTCAGAGTTTCCTGGCTGTTGCACCTCCCTACCCAACATAACACAAACGTTCAATCAAGCACCTGCTGAAAGATTTGAGATAGCATCCAAGGGCTAACCATTCAGCAAGTACTCAAACGGGAAACCTTCATTCTGAAGCTGGGCCACATTGATAATTTGGACTGGTTTCAATCTGAGGCTACCACGGATTGGCTGTGTGATTTGAAAAACTTCCTTATTCCGTTCCTCAGTGTGTGTGTGTGTGTGTGTGTGTATGTGTGTGTGTCCGTGTGTGTGTGTGTGTGTGTGTGTGTCCGTGTGTGTGTCCAACTGAGATTCCATGGACGGTAACCCACGAGGCTCCTCTCTCCACGGGATTTTCCAGGCAAGAGTACTAGAGTGGGTCGCCATTTGCTACTCAGCGAATCTTCCCAATACAGGGATCAGAACTACATTTCTTGCATCTCCTGCATTGGCAGGCAGATTCTTTACCACTAGCACCACCGGGGAAGCCTCTTGTTTCTAGGTTCTCCTCTTTAAAAATTGAAGAGGCAATAAGGATATCTTTATTAGAGGATCCTCCTGTAATTGTGAAATACATAACAAACACATCATTTAAAACCCATCAATTCAGCAAGAGTCTAAGAGTAAAACATTAAAATATTTTACATAGTTAATAGTTGAGATTGAGCACATTCGTTTGTTACTTGGATTCCTACTTTTGTAAAAGGCCCTGTTCAATATTATTGACCAATTTTTATGTTTTTCCTGTTGATTTATAGGTATTATTTATGTATTTCTTATATTAATTCTTTTGTCAGTAATCTTTGTGACCAATGTCTCCCCCCACTGTCTATATAATTTTATTTCTCCTACTTATCAGGGTTTCTGTTCAATGTGAATAAATTTATTGATAGTTTTTATTGAGAAGTATTTACTTTTTGACTCACTTAAATTACTTTTTCCTACAGGTCCCTAGAATCATAACAATATTTGTCTATTTAATTCCTTCAAAGATATATAGTTGGCACTTTTCTTTCAGCTCCTTAGTCCACTGGGGGTAGATTTTTTGTGCAGTCTATGATAGGGGTTCATTTTTTTCACCTGGTAGGTATTTTAGATAGCATTATTTTCAGCACTGCTCTACAGTGTCACCTCTGTCATATGATGAAGAGCCAATATGTGAATACTTCTCAGGTTTCCCTTTTTTGTTCAAGTGGCCCATTTTTTTCTACTTGTCGATAGCCACATTCATCACAATGACTTTAAAAGTAATTATTTTCTGGAAGAGAAAAATCCTTCTACTGCTCCCTTCTACTTCAAAAGAGCCTTACCAATCCTTAACTTTTGACATCAGAGATACATTTCAGAATTAGTTTGTCAAGTTCCACTAAGTCCATATAAGCAAATCTGAAGGATTTTGATTAGTTTTGTACCAAACTTAATCATTTTGAGTTGAATGAGCTTTGTACAGCAACACAGTATCTTCTGCCATTTATTTGTTTATTGTAGTCAATAAAGTTTTATATATTCCTTATAGAATTATTTGCATCTTTAAAAATATTTCTAGAAAATAATACTTCTATTTGTTTCTCAATTTGAACTTTATCACTTGGCAGTAAGTAGATATCAGAGTTGACAGACTATAGCCTACGGCCAGATCTGGCCCTTATCCTGATTTTGTAAATAAAGTTATTTAGAACACAGTCAAGTATATTTCTTTATGTATTTTAAGTACTACTCTTGCACTGCAATGACTGAATTGAGTAGTTTTGAGAGAGACCTTATGAACTGCAAAACCTAAAATAATTACTATCTGGCTGTCAACAGAAAATATTCGCCAGCCTTTGGCATATAGGGATATATTGATAATTTCTTTGTATGTTGCAATACTTACAATTCCATTAATTAATGAATCTATACACAGTTATATCTGCAAGTAATAACAGATTTGTTTCCTTCTCTAATTCTCTCTTGCTCTCTCTCACTTTACTGAGCTGGCTAGAATTCTAGCACAAGGTTGAAAAGATATGAAGGCTGTCACATAGATAGCCTTGTTATTCTGTTATATGTTTTTGTTTTACTTTATTTTACTTTACAATACTGTATTGGTTTTGCCATACATTGACATGAATCCACCACGGGTGTGTACAAGCTCCCAATCCTGAATCCCCCTCCCACCTCCCACCCCATATCATCTCTCTGGATCATCCCCATGCACCAGCCCCAAGCATCCTGTATCCTGTATCGAACATAGACTGGCGCTTCGTTTCTTACATGATAGTATACATGTTTCAATGCCATTCTCCCAAATCATCCCACCCTCTCCCTCTCCCTCTCCCTCAGAGTCCAAAAGTCTGTTCTATACATCTGTGTCTCTTTTGCTGTCTCGCATCCAGGGTCATCATTACCTTATATTCCTACTTTGATAGTTACTCACAGATTTGAAACTGCTTTTGATTTTTGGGTCAGTTGAGAGAATTGTTGTATATTTTTCATTTAATTCTGCTAATGTGGTAGAATATATTAATTGATAATTTGCATTCCAGGTACAAATCTAACTCCACCAAGATGTGTTTTCTTTCTTATCCTTGTTTAACTTGGCTGAGTTCATTTTGATTTTTTTCAAATTTTTGATGTTATCAAGAATTTTATTAGCAATTTTCAGAAGGATGATTAGTTTAAATAACCTAGTCTGTATTGCCAGAAAAGAGGTTGATTTTATGATTTTGAATACATTAAAATGTTCAAAGCATTACCTTCTGTACAATTTTATCTTTATATCCTTCGGAAAGGGGAGGCTAACTTCAAGTCAGTAACTTTTTAAAATTAAGAGCTCAATAAGGAATTCATTTAATTTATGGTTCAAAATATGAAATTATAACATATATATGAATCTTTTGTATTACAGTGATCTGTCTATTCCAACATTAGTATAATGTTGTTTGAATGATTATTATTTTTTATCATTATCAATATTTGATATTTGAAAATATCAAACACAAATATAATGTCAAATATAAATATAATAGCTCATGAAAAAGTCTTCACTTTTCTTTGTAAGATACCTTAGCAGTGTTATTATTTTAAAAAAACTTTAAAATCATAAAGATCCAAAACCCTGTATTTTGATTAAAATTATTAAATGCTTAATCTTAGAGAAGTGACATTTCTTTATTTTTCATTAATAATATTTCGCTCTTTAGTAAAACATAATTTATGTCTCTTAGGAAAGGTTTTAGCTTTATTCAAAAAATAATATGTTTAAATTTCTTCATTAAGCATTTTTTCATCAGATATAATTGTGAAGATATTCCCACTTTTATTTATAACCTACAGTTCAATAGTGGTTCTATCCATATAAACACAGAAAATTTGTCTAAAACTAAAACAGATTCGGTGAGCTAACATAAACCAGTGCTGTATATTTATGACTATCTTTATTGAATCAAAACTTTCAAAAGTACCGAGCTTAAAATTCAGCATTTTGCTACAAGCTGGAATCAAGATTGCGAGGAGAAATATCAATAACCTCAGATATGCAGAAGATACCATCCTTATGGCAGAAAGTGAAGAGGAACTCAAGCCTCTTGATGAAAGTGAAAGAGTTCAGTTCAGTCGCTCAGTCCTGTCCGACTCTTTGCGACCCCATGAATCGCAGCACACCAGGCCTCCCTGTCCATCACCAACTCCAGGAGTTCACTCAGACTCGCATCCATCGAGTCAGTGATGCCATCCAGCCATCTCATCCTCTGTCATCCCCTTCTCCTCCTGCTCCCAATCCCTCCCAGCATCAGAGTCTTTTCCAATGAGTCAAGTCTTCTCATGAGGTGGCCAAAGTACTGGAGTTTCAGCTTTAGCATCATTGCTTCCAAAGAAATCCCAGGGTTGATCTCCTTCAGAATGGACTGGTTGGATCTCCTTGCAGTCCAAGGGACTCTCAAGAGTCTTCTCCAACACCACAATTCGAAAGCATCAATTCTTCGGCACTCAGCCTTCTTCACAGTCCAACTCTCACATCCATACATGACCACAGGAAAAACAATAGCCTTGACTAGATGGACCTTAGTTGGCATAGTAATGTCTCTGCTTTTGAATATAATATCTAGGTTGGTCATAACTTTTCTTCCAAAGAGTAAGCGTCTTTTAATTTCATGGCTGCAGTCACCATCTGCAGTGATTTTGGAACCCAGAAAAATAAAGTCTGACGCTGTTTCCACTGTTTCTCCATCTATTTCCCATGAAGTGATGGGACCAGATGCCATGATCTTCGTTTTCTGAATGTTGAGCTTTAAGCCAACTTTTTCACTCTCCTCTTTCACTTTCATCAAGAGGCTTTTTAGTTCCTCTTCACTTTCTGCCATAAGGGTGGTGTCATCTGCATATCTGAGGTTATTGATATTTCTCCCAGAAATCTTGATGCCAGCTTGTGTTTCTTCCAGTCCACCGTTTCTCATGATGTACTCTGCATATAAGTTAAATAAGCAGGGTGACCATATGTAGCCATGACATACTCCTTTTCCTATTTGGAACCAGTCTGTTGTTCCATGTCCAGTTCTAACTGTTGCTTCCTGGCCTGCATACAGATTTCTCAAGAGGCAGGTTAGGTGGTCTGGTATTCCCATCTCTTCCAGAATTTTCCACAGTTGATTGTGATCGACATAGTCAAAGGCTTTGGCATAGTCAAGAAAGCAGAAATAGATGTTTTTCTGGAACTCTCTTGCTTTTTCCATAATCCAGCGGATGTTGGCAGTTTGATCTCTGGTTCCTCTGCCTTTTCGAAAACCAGCTTGAACATCAGGAATTTCACGGTTCACGTATTGCTGAAGCCTGGCTTGGAGAATTTTGAGCATTCTTTGGCATTACCTTTCTTTGGGATTGGAATGAAAACGGACCTTTTCCAGTCCTGTGCCCACTGCTGAGATTTCCATATTTGCTGGCATATTGAGTGCAGCACTTTCACAGCACCATCTTTCATGATTGGAAATAGCTCTACTGGAATTCCATCACCTCCACTAGCTTTGTTCGTAGTGATGCTTTCTACGGCCGACTTGACTTCACATTCCAGGATGTCTGGCTCTAGATGAGTGATCACACCACCGTGATTATCTGGGTTGTGAAGATCCTTTTGTACAGTTCTTCTGTGTATTCTTGCCATCTCTTCTTAATATCTTCTGCTTCTGTTAAGTCCAGACCATTTCTGTCCTTTATCAAGCCCATCTTTGCATGAAATGTTCCCTTGGTATCTCTCATTTTCTTGAAGAGATCTCTAGTCTTTCCCATTCTGTTCTTTTCCTCTATTTCTTTGCATTGATCACTGATGAAGGCTTTCTTATCTCTTCTTGTTATTCTTTCGAAATCAGCATTCAGATGCTTATATCTTTCCTTTTCTCCTTTGCTTTTTGCTTCTCTTCTTTTCACAGCTATTTGTAAGGCTTCCCCAGACAGCCATTTTGCTTTTTTGCATTTCTTTTCCATGGGGATAGTCTTGATCCCTGTCTCCTGTACAATGTCACGAACCTCATTCCAGAGTTCATCAGGCACTCTATCTCTCAGATCTAGGCCCTTAAATCTATTTCTCACTTTCACTGTATAATCATAAGGGATGTGATTTAGGTCATACCTGAATGGTCTAGTGGTTTTCCCTACTTTCTTCAATTTAAGTCTGAATTTGGTAATAAGGAGTTCATGATCTGAGCCACAGTCAGCTCCTGGTCTTGTTTTTGTTGACTGTATAGAGCTTCTCCATCTTTGGCTGCAGAGAATATAATCAGTCTGATTTCGTTGTTGACCATCTGGTGATGTCCATGTGTAGAGTCTTCTCTTGTGTTGTTGGAGAGGGTGTTTGCTATGACCAGTGTATTTTCTTAGCAAAACTCTATTAGTCTTTGCCCTGCTTCATTCTGTATTCCAAGGCCAAATTTGCCTGTTACTCTAGGTGTTTCTTGACTTCCTACTTTTGCATTCCAGTCCTCTATAATGAAAAGGACATCTTTCTTGTGTGTTAGTTCTAAATGGTCTTGTAAGTCTTCATAGAACCGTTCAACTTCAGCTTCTTCAGCGTTACTGGTTGGGGCATAGACTTGGATAACTGTGATATTGAATGGTTTGACTTGGAAACAAACAGAGATCATTCTGTCGTTTTTGAGATTGCATCCAAGTACTGCATTTCAGACTCTTTGTTGACCATGATGGCTACTCCATTACTTCTAAGGGATTCCTGCCTGCAGTAGTAGATATACTGAGTCATCTGAGTTAAATTCACCCATTTCAGTCCATTTTATTTCGCTGATTCCTAAAATGTCGACGTTCACTCTTGCCATCTCTTGTTTGACCACTTGCAATTTGCCTTGATTCACGGCCCTGACATTCCAGGTTCCTATGCAATATTGCTCCTTACAGCATCGGACCTTGCTTCTATCACCAGTCACATCCGCAGCTGGGTATTGAGAGTGAAAAAGTTGGCTTAAAGCTCAACATTCAGAAAACGAAAATCATGGCATCTGGTCCCATCACTCCATGGGAAATAGATGGAGAAACAGTGGAAACAGTGTCAGACTTTATTTTTCTGGGTTCCAAAATCACTGCAGATGGTGATTGCAGCCATGAAATTAAAAGACATTTACTCCTTGGAAGAGAAGTTATGACCAACCTAGATATTATATTCAAAAGCAGAGACATTACTTTGCCGACTAAGGTCCGCCTAGTCAAGGCTATGGTTTTTCCTGTGGTCATGTATGGATGTGAGAGTTGGACTGTGAAGAATGCTGAGCGCCGAAGCACTCATGGTTTTGAACTGTGGTGTTGGAGAAGACTCTTGAGAGTCCCTTGGACTGCAAGGAGATCCAACCAGTCCATTCTGAAGGAGATGAGCCCTGGGATTTCTTTGGAAGGAATGATGCTAAAGCTGAAACTCCAGTACTTTGGCCAACTCATGAGAAGACTTGACTCATTGGAAAAGACTCTGATGCTGGAAGGGATTGGGAGCAGGAGGAGAAGGGGACGACAGAGGATGAGATGGCTGGATGGCATCACTGACTTGATGGACGCGAGTCTGATTGAACTCCTGGAGTTGGTGATGGACAGGGAGGCCTGGCGTGCTGCGATTCATGGGGTCGCAAAGAGTCGGACAGGACTGAGCGACTGAACTGAACTGATAAATATTTGCATTTTTCAGAGATGTCATTTTTATTTTAGTCATGTCTTTATAAATATAGCTTATATTTCAATATTTTACAAACTGCCATTTGATGTCTTAGGACACTTTTAAATTGTGAGGGGACTGGAGGGGTTCAGAGCAAGTCTCCCCAAAATGTGCCACCATTTTGAGCTGTGGATTCTTTTGAGCTGAAGGCAATCAAGATCCAGCAGATTCAAGAAAATGTTTACCTCTCTCGTTTTCTGCCTGAGAGAATTTTGGTAGAGAATTCGGTCCAGGAAGAGAACTATCAGTGAGATAAGTACAAAGATGATGCTGGTGTTGTAAGCTGATGGGGAGATTGCTGAGCCTGGAGATTAAATTACTCTCCGTGTCACATTGCCTCAGTGTGGCATGGTAAACATTTGTTTACCAAACATTTGCTCTTCCCATGTTCCTGTGAATTTTCTTCCTCCTTCTTGAAGCTCCAGATGCCTACCCCTCTGCTCCTTAACTCAGAATGACATTTAAGCCCCAGGTGCCTGACTGCATATGGGCCTCAGAACCTTAAAGGACTCCTGTACATACGTAATTTCATTTTCTCTTGTTTATCAATTTTATCTTATGTCAATTTAATTATTACCCGAGCCAAAGAACTTAGAAGGGTAGAGGGGAAATTGTTCCTCTCCACAATATAAAATGAGTTATTTTGTATAAGTAAAAACTTTCGACGTTTTTATGAAATTTTTGAGAATGGCCGGGAATCTAGTATGCAGCAGTTGCTCCAGGGGGTTAGACTCACTGTAGGCCGTCTGGGCAAAACACCAGTTCTATAGAGTTCAGGGTCTCAGAGCTTGTGCTTTGGGATGAATTTATTTCGTTTGTTTTCTGAAAATGGGAGAAGATAGTGACTATTCAGGTTTAAATTCAGATACTGTTCTTTTTAGGTACACAATATGGTTAAGTAAATTAGTTAATGTAAATTAACTAAAGTAATACCCAGGATATAAAAATAGTTTTTTAAAAAAGCAATCACTCATTTTCTAATAAAGGGGTATACTTTATCATCATAAAAGCAATCTATTTCTACTAAAACTTATATTTGACTTATGCTCTTCTCTTGTATATTATATACATTAAAAGTATATAATAGCAAGGAATTTAATATTGTTTTCTTATAGCACTTCACCTAAGTCATAATAGCAAGATGCTGATGTTTAAACACCTTACAGGTAGATTTTGGACCCTTCATGATTAAGCAAAACGTGTGTTTATAAGACATTAATTTTAAAATCCTTTCCTGAGTTCTTGCCATTGTCTTTACTCCTCTTCCCTCTCGCAAAGCAGATCTTTATTCATGCGCAATTTCTCCTCATTTGAGAGTAATAAAAGCAGTTACTTAACTTTATGCTTTCCTTTTGAAAATATGTAATGGGACCAATTTTACCCACTAGCTGTCATGAAGACTGCAAGCTCACCCTAACCTCAATCCTACCACTATCTCCTTGCCTGCATTTGCTAGAGAGATTGTAAAAGCTAAATGTGTCCTTTTTCAGTCTGTCTCACAGATGGGGTTTACTTATGTCACTGATCTAGCTAATGAGATGAAGGCAGGAGACTCTTGGCGCCACCATGGAGACATAAACATGAAAACCAGAGCCATAGCAGCTGGTCACACCATGAAAGACACGCCAAGGGAATCACAGAAATAAGACTGGATGCGCACAGGCAGCCAGAGGACCAGCAGCTTTATTGGCTCACACGCTTCTTGTTATATGAGAAAATTCAACGTCTATTTCCTACAGCTGACATTAGCAATACATTCCAATTGACCCACCAGCTTACCATTTCTTGAGGGAGTTATAAGGTGTTATTCCCATCCTGTACTTGAATGATTGGATAATATAAAATCAAAAATAAATAAAGACAAAATAAGCAAGCAAAAAGTCTTCCCAAAATAATATAAAACGCCAACAGAAAGCAATAATTGCCAAGAACTCAGAATGCATTCCAGATGTTTCATAACTTACATATATATCATGTTTATATATACATATATATATTCTGTTTGTGAGTCCACAAAACATGTGGAGAAATATTTTCATAAATCACATTGTTATCCCATTTTGTATACACAGTCAGGGGATGTTCAGTTCAGTTCAGTTCAGTTCAGTCACTCAGTTGTGTCTGACTCTTTGAGATCCCATGAATCGCAGCACGCCAGGCCTCCCTGTCCATCACCATCTCCCAGAGTTCACTCAGACTCAACTGAATTAAATGAGGTTAATTAGATATTGCTTTGGTATGACTCTTTTAGTTAGATTTATGTTAATTGTGTTTGAACTAAACATTCAACCTCTAAAGATGTTTTGCTTTACTTATTCTTCTTCAATTCCACTAGGGGAAAGTGAAATCAGTTGTTATTCATTTAACTGAACTGCTATTAATCTGTTCATTCTTACTGAACTCAAGGGTAGCATATTTTTTATTTTGATTCACCCAGATACTGGCGCAGAACCTGATTCAGCAAGTTTAGTGATCATCTACTTTACTCAATCCTCAGCTTATCAAGAAGTAGAAGTTTGCTACATATGTTAACAATATCTTCTGATTTGATCCCATGTGTCACAAGGTAACATTTCTACAACTAATCACTTTCTAATACAAAATTTTCATTGGAATTACCCTGCAATTTGTTAGGTCAAAATAATGGTATATATTATACTCATATGTGCTTACTATTAATATAATGTGTATGTGTCTAAATAGTGTCAATCATTTCAGAGATTGAGTAGGTCATATGGAAACAGTCAATACCATAATCAGTTTAAATTTGACTACGCTATTCAGTGACTTCACTGTGTTAAGCACTTGTGTCTGTTAATGGAGATTCTCTATTACTTTCTGTCTTAATTCTGTTAGGTCTGTGGAGTAGACATAGTTTGAGCTGATAGCTTTGAAAAATAGCCCCTTTACATCAGCCTCGGCAAGGACGTGAGTTGCAATCACTCAACAATTCAGTAACAACAGTATATGTGCAAAGAATTTTCTCAAACACTTATTTTATAAGCAGAGCTATGTTGACACTTTAATATCATTTCTAACTGCACATTTTATTTTCATGGTCAAGGAAAAGTGAATCTATGAGTAAATTCTAAGGACCAATTTTTTTTCTTCTATGTTTATATCTTAAGAAGAAAACACAAGTTACATTTTCCTACTCAAGATGAACCTTTGAAAGAAAGTACGAGTTATGTCTCTCTTGGTTACATCATAACTCACTGAAATTTAAAAGAGTACCTAAGATGTATTATTTTCTAAAAGCAGCTGTTTATTTACAGATGATCCTTTGTGCTGTTGCACCAACCTAAACAGTGAAACAGCTATACCCAATAGAAAAACGTTTTTTAAAATATAGGCTGTACATTTTATAGCTTGTGGGTGAAAATCCAATTCTATAGTATACACATTCTCATTAGAAAATGTGATGTGCCCACCACTATATCAAGAAATTGGGTCCTAAGATGCAAGCGCAGAAACTAAAATATGTATTTTGAAAGGCATAAAGAATAAACCAGAGAATAAAGATTTATTCATCTTGGAACTTCAGTATATGTGGTGAATTTGTCTCTTTAAAACCTAAAAATACCATTTGAAAAAACAAAAATGATTTTTGACTCTTGATAATCGTTAGAAATTGTTGAGCAATTCCATAAACTAGCTGTACTGGTCAAAGAGAATGGAGCTATAAGTTAAATCCAAAAACTAAAAATAAGAAACACCATCTGTGATCATAAAACAAAGTTATTTTTCCCCCTATTTTATAAAGCTCAAATGTTATTGAGGCCTTAAGTAGAGGCTCTGGATGTCATTTTCAGAGGTGTGAATGTTGCATCTACTGTCAGGGAGGAAGAAATTTTCCTCTCTTTTCCTGGGTTTTTCTGGCTGGTCTAAGAATTAAATTAACATGAGACAGATTTAATAACATGTATACAGGGGCTTCCCTGGTGGCTCAGATGGTAAAGCATCTGCTTGCAATGCAGGAGACCCGAGTTTGATCCCTGGATCAGGAACATCCCCTGGAGAAGGAAATGGCAACCCATTCCAGTATTCTTGCCTGAAAAATTTCTTGGCCAGAGGAGCCTGGTAGGCTACAGTCCCATGGGGTTGCAGAGAGTCAGACATGACTGAGCAACTTCACTTTCTCAATTTCAAATACATGGAAGAGACTCAGGAAAGCTGAGAACTTACTAAAATTGTTGAAGCCTTCATCTTAAATACCATGTTCTGCTAAAATGAAAGAAGATGGTGGGGGTAGTGGTTGGAAATTTCAAAGGTAAGCAAGGTGATTTGCAAGGAGATGGAGAAGCACATGTTTTTGGGGAAAAAAAATTTGCTGGGCCAGGCAGAGATAGCAGACACAGAGTGGATTCTGCTCTCCAGACCCTGCTGAGTTCCCCCATCACACAACCAGCTCATATCCTTCACCAATATCTTTGGAGATAGCTCTATTCCAGGAACAGGGCCTTTATCCAAATTGTTTTAGGCAGTTAAGAGGGAGGAAACAAGAACAAACTTCTCAACTCTTCAGTTTCTTAAAAATAAGCAGGCTAAATTAATCCTTGTGCCAAAGAAACATATTTTGGGGTGGTTAATTTTACTCCCACACACTGTCACTTTTTGAAACTTGAGTTCACCCTTTAATATCTTATGGTGATGTCTCTGTTGCTAAAAGAATAACATTGACCTTGTGATATTAGACATTACTGAGACATCAGTATAGTGAAAAGATAAATAGATTTAGATCCAGAATAACTAAATTACAACACCATATTTTCATAATAAAATTTGAAGACCAAAAAGTAGAGAAGGCTACAATTTATTTTCACTGAAAATTCTACATTAAATAACAAACAAGGGAAATGAAAATTAATGGATATGATCAAGTATTTAAGTATGAAAATGCCAAAGATTCAACAGATACAATTTAATGAAAAATTAAACTGTGGAAGTGCTCTGCTGCTGCTGCTGCTAAGTCGCTTCAGTCGTGTCCGACTCTGTGCGACCCCATAGACGGCAGCCCACCAGGCTCCCCTGTCCCTGGGATTCTCCAGGCAAGACCACTGGAGTGGGTTGCCATTTCCTTCTCCTAGGTGTTTAAATATGCTTTGTAGTATGTTTACTATTTATTGTTATTGTCTAGTTGCTAAGTTGTGTGTGACTCTTTCGCAACTCCATGGACTGTAGCCCACCAGGCTCCTCTGTCTATGTGATTTCCCAGGCAAGAATACTGGAATGGGTTGCCATTTCCTTCTCCAGGGATCTTCCCAACCCAGGGATCGAACTCAGGTCTCCTGCACTGCAGGCAAATTCTTTACCGCTGAGTCACCAAAGAAGCCCCATATTTGCTATAGTACCTTCTAAATTTATATTTTTCCAGCTGTACAAATAAAACATTTAAATGAATCTTACTAACCCATATCACTGTTCAGTGGCAGCCCAAAAGTTTTATCTTGACTCTAAAGCTCATGTTCTTTCTTGTGTACTACAACTTTGAAGGAAGCAATTTTTGAGATTAAATATCAGAGCAATCTTTACATTACAGATGAAAATGAATCACTATGAAGAATGCAAAAAGCAATCCAGGATATGTAAGGCATGCGACAGAACACACTCAGGGCTTTCTTTGGTTTCAAGTTGATTCACTAATATAACACCCTCACTACAGAGTAGAATTATGGCTCTTTGATCAATGGGACCATCTCATTCAATCATGCCAAGTTTAAACTCAGAAAACCATAAAATTACTCACTCAGTATCTTTCTTGAAATGAAAAATAATTTATCACAAATAGTTGTGCCTATAGGCTTTAAGCCTGGCATTTTATCATCTTTGGCAAAAAGCCAGTCATGTGGCTTATTACAATGCTGTCTGTAACACTGGCAGAAATACAAAATTAAACATTTTGTTCCAATGTCTTGTCAATCATTAGAAAGAAAAGTAGTCCTTAAGTACCATGCTACCCCAGAGTAGATCCTGTCTTATTTTCATAAGGATGCAGAGAGGGTCTTAAGATTTTACTATTTAATGGCAGTGGATCATGTTATCAGAAATGCAAGATGGAGCACACAAACTTCTAGTAATATTGCCTAGCAGCACAGGACACATGATTTATTTCCCCTGAATGTCTTGTAATTTTTTAAAAACCATTTAATATCTTGTAGTATCAGAAGATAAAACTATAACTTATTTTAACTCTATGATAGCAGTAATTTAAAGTAAATTCATGGAGTGGAGCGGTGCATGCCACTTCTAATAAAGTAATAAAATACATTAAAATAGTTTCTTTGATGATGGTTTTTGTAACTCTGTCTTTCCTGCTGCTGCTGTTGCTGCTGCTGCTAAGTCGCTTCAGTCATGTCCGATTCTGTGCGACCCCATAGACGGCAGCCCACCAGGCTCCCCCGTCCCTGGGACTCTCCAGGCAAGAACACTGGAGTGGGTTGCCATTTCCTTCTCCAATGCATGAAAGTGAAAAGTGAAAGTGAAGTCGCTCAGTCGTGTCCAACTCTTAGCGACCCCATGGACTGCAGCCCACCAGGCTTCTCCGTCCACGGGATTTTCTAGGCAAGAGTGCTGGAGTGGGGTGCCATTGCCTTCTCCACTGTCGTTCCCAAGACTAACTAAATATTTCTTGATTCATGTAATACATCAATATATATTATAAAAGTAATTTTTTTTAATTCATTTGATATGAACCATTTTTAAAGTCTTTATTGAATTTTTTGCAACATTGCTTTTATTTTATGCTTTGGTTTTTTGGCCACAAGGCATGTGGGGTCTTAGCTCCCCGATCAAACCAACAGCGTCTGCCTTGGAAAGCAAAGTTTTAAACCACTGGGCCACCAGGGAAGTCCTATGGAAATAACAATTCTGTAATATTGATTTTTTTCTATTGAAAAGGCAATATCACCAATATTAGTTATATAAATGTACATAATTTTGCAGTAAATTATTAAAATTCATTATTAGAGAGTCATTTTTAACCTATAAGTTAACTTTTATTTTTAAAAAAATCAAAATGTTTTATTCAATTTGTGGGAAGAAAGACATAAGGCAGAGGATACATTTTGATTAAGAAAAGTGACTTTGTTTGTCCACAGGGATCAGCTTAGTCAGTTTAGCCAGAGAATATGATTGAATATAAATCTCACTATTTGGAGCACTAGAGAAAGCAAGCTATGGAAAGAGTTATAATCCTTGAACTCTAAGTTCTGCTTGCTGTCTAAAGGAATATTGATTTAAACAACAGCAACAAAGGAATCACAAAAAGAAACCCACACATCACCAGCTGGCAGACACTCAAGCAGCTTGCAAACCTATACACTATGGACTAGCTGGGGCTTTCATGGCAACTCTAGATGCAAATTTCAGCTCTGTCCAAAGTGAGGAGCAAAAATAGGTTGTATAAACATATTCCTGTCTGTGTGTATAAATATGTTATAATTCAGTGATAACTCACCATATTTTAAACTTCCCATTGGAGGAAAAAACACATACATTTCAAAGTATATTTTGCTCCTCTGCAGCTTATTTAAGATGACTAGGGACTGGCTGTTGACTTTGATAGTTTTGGTGACTTGGACAAAACAAATATTGCTCCATATCTGAGATAGGCATATACAGAGAAATAAGCCCAGGATGATTGAAACAAAACATCAAACCTGGTTCCATTCAACTAAGCAGGAGAGGGAGGTTAAAAATGTGCCAGGGTATGCAGGGAAGATTAATGAAGAAATCCTTGAGATTTAAGGAGAGAGATCTTTTAAAGCTAGCTGAGCTACAGTCAACAAGCGACACATGAGAAAGATTCTGAAATGGGAGATTTTGAAAGAGCGTGTAAGTTTGGATCCTTATAAAAATGCAGTGAAATGTACTTAAATTTCTTCTCATAGCACTTTTGCAATTGGAATGATTCCAAAGCAAGTGACTTTAACCTCAAAAATCTTATTTCTAAAAGGAAGCTGACATCCTCCTTCACTTGAAATCACTCTGCAAGTGTTGATAAATAACATATCTCCATCAAAGCATCATTGTGAGATACAAAGTGAAGAACTTTCTGCAGATACTAAATGCTTCTTTGGCAATATTAAAAACTTGGATTTCACCTCCAATAATGCTGTTCACAATGATAGAGCAAACAAATTATAGTCCATAATTTTTTTGCTACCCCCATTTAAATAATTGACCTTCAGTTACTAAATATTGCAATATGCTAAGTAATAGGTTAAGTAAGACACACACGCACCACATCACAAACACATAAATGAACAGGATAAGTCCACTGAAATCATGTTGTGACTTAGTTAGGAATCTAAATTGCTTTCTAATTTTAACACCTGAAATTATGATAAAAAGACCAAGATTATCATCTGAATTTTGCTGCAAGAAATTTTCTAGTGAGAATTGTGGATATTTCAATTCACTTTTAGGCAGACTACTGTAAACTTTCTTTGAAGAAATCTTAAGGTATCAATCTTCTGTAAAAATTTGATTCTATATCTCTGGATTTGTTGTCTATATTATTTGCATAAAATTGAGAAGTATGTTGGGTTCATCCTCCAAGATGCAGTTTATGTTTTTCCTGACTTTATAATAATAAAGACAGCACTGTAGAAAGACAGTGATCTGCCTTGGAGGATAAGGAAGTGTCTGTGTGTGTGTATGTGTGTGGTGAGTTACTATCCAGAAGAGCAAAGACAAGGAGTAGCTGAGGTCCTGTTTTAGCCATATGATTCAGAGACTGAGCAGCAAAGTGTGCTTAGAATGTCAAGAAGAAGACCATTTCCTTACTTCTGCACAAAATGAGCAATGTCTGGCCTCCTGAGTAATTTTTATATAAACACCACGATAACATCAAAGGCACCTTCAACGATGGCAGCAGAGAGGGTCCTTGAGGTCAGTTCCTGGCAAAGCAAAATATGCCAGATGTATCTGGAGACTGAAAAGGATGATCTGGTTTATAAACAAGCAAGAACCCTCTGAGTGACTAGAGAAGTTACTTCAAGAACACTTTTCATGAGGAAAAGGATAAGATATGGCAGTATTGAAACATTTTACTTTTTGACCAGGAAATTAATCAAATTAATCCCTAACTTTTAAATTAATTGTATACGCCTCTTTCCTTCACTGATTCTGCCTGGCTTCCTTGTTGTTCTTCTAACTCGCCATGTTTGCTGACACGTTAAGACCTCTGTTCTTAATGCTTCTTCCATCTGGATATTCTTCTCTCAGACCTTTACTTTTCTTTACCCATCACTCCATATTTTTAAGTTAATTTTGTTGAAGTATAGCTGCTTTGAAATGTTGGGTTAGTTTTACTGTATAGCAGAGTGAATCAGCTGTATGTACACATATATCCTCTTTTGGGATTTCCTTCCCACTGAAGTTGCTGCAGAGCACTGGCTGGAGTTCCTTGTGGTGCACAGTAGGTTCTCATTAGTTACTGGTTCACATATCGTATCAATTGTGTAGATATGTCGATCACAGTCTCTGAATTCTTCCCACCCCCTGCTCCCCTACTTGGTGCCTGTGTTTGTTCTCTACACTCATGTCTCTATTTCTGTTTTGCAAATAAGATCATCTATACTATTTTTCTAGATTTCACATGTATGCGTTAAATAGTTGATATTTGCTTTTCTCTTTCTGATTTACTTCACTCTGCATGACAAGATTTAGGTCTATTCACTTCTCTGCAAATAATTCCAATTTTGTTCCTTTTCATGGCTGAGTAATATTCCATTGTAGATTACCCATCACTTCCTTTGTGTGTACTTAACGTTACTTCCCAGACAGATTTCCAAGATCACCCTGACTTGAAAGGTTCTCTCTACAGTTAATATCTTTTGTAGCCCCCTATTTATCTTTCTTCATGTCACTACTTGGCATTATATGTTTATTTATAGTCATTTTTATTTCAGTGCTGCCCAAGACTAAAGGCATAAAGCTGTATTTTTCTGGTATTACATTAATATTTGTTTACTTATATATAAATTACACTCAGTTCTCTTATTTAAAGAAGATCGAGTCATCACCTGTCATGATCAATTTGGTCTTCCATTCCCATAAACAGAGGAACAACGAAGAACCCTGAGACAGCTGGAGAAATGTAAAAATTCAAAATAGAAAATCTAAAGAGAAAACTTCTTTAAAAAACAGAGCCAATAAGAAGCAGAAGTGATGCTAATTATTATCCTCAAATATATATATGTACACACATATATATTCAAATTATTTTAGTGTTCAGTATGCTTAATAGTAAGATTTAAAAAACCAATAAAAATGGAGACTACAAAAGCAAAGATGAAAGAAGATATAATGTGACAGAGGGAAGTTGTAAAGGAGAATGAGGGTAAATGAGGGTATTTAAAGGCACACGGGTATGGGACATATTTTCCCTTTGCAGAAGAAGACTCACACATTCACGGTGATGCAGAAGAAGAATGAAGAAAAGGACTCAGGATTGGAGGCAGATTAAAAATTTCTTTGGGAATGATTTTCTTAAATTTATGTCATACCTTCTATTTTCTCCTCAAAGAAGTAGAGGATCTATGCAAGTGAGGTGTGTGGCTGGTGGTGCTCTGCTATACTTGAGGAAAGTGATAAGGTTCCTCAATAACCACTGGCCTTCCCTGGCCACCCAGTGATAAGGATTTCACCCTCCCACTGCAGGGGGAACAGGTTCAATCCCTAGCCAGGGAACTAAGATCCTGCATGGCAGGATCCATATGGCATGGTCAAAAAACAAAACTCAATAACCACTAATAAAAAAGAGGCACTGCAACTTGGTAACATTATTTACATGATTTTATGGACTTACTTCAGGGGCAATATACAATTTGGTTTTTAAAGCATAGAGCTGAACACTTAGATTGATCCAAGGTCAAGCATTTCCTGTATTGTGTACATATGTGTGTATGTGTGTGTGTGCACATGTGCACTTGTGTGTGTGCAGGCATGTAGGCAGGCCAATTAGACAGACATGTTGAGAACACTGGCAAACAATTAGAATTGCAGAGCTTGACCATGGTATTTTAGCTGTGCAAAATAAGGTAAAAAGAAGAGGAGCTTGCTATTAATAGTAGAAGGAAATGACACAAGTGCAAGGACAGAAAATTTTGATATTCCTAAAAGCCATGATGGAGACAAAAAAGAAAGTAGAAGATTTGGAGGACATTATATGAGAATAGGAATGAAAACATTCTAGATGCTGAGGTGTTTAAGTGATGTCAAGTGTTATTCAAGATAGGAAGCTTAAGTGGAAAACAAATGGAAATCCCTAGAAATTAAGAGATTAAAGAAATATAGCCTGTCTTATTGGATTCTAAATTAATGTGTAGAATGCAAGAAAGTGTTGTGAATCAGAATAGAAAGTTCTCAAAGAAAAAGAAGAATTCGGTACTTCAGTTCAGTTGCTCAGTCGTGTCTAACTCTTTGCGACCCCATGAATCGCAGCATGCTAGACCTCCCTGTCCATCACCAACTCCTGGAGTTCACCCAAACTCATGTCCATCAAGTCAGTGATGCCATCCAGCCATCTCATCCTCTGTCGTCCCCTTCTCCTCCTGTCCCCAATCCCTCCCAGCATCAGAGTCTTTACCAATGAGTCAACTCTTTGCATGAGGTGGCCAAAGTACTGGAGTTTCAGCTTTAGCGTCAGTCCTTCCAATAAACAACCAGGACTGATCTCCTTTAGGATGGACTGGTTGGATCTCCTTGCAGTCCAAGGGACTCTCAAGAGTCTTCTCCAACCCCACAGTTCAAAAGCATCAATTCTTCGGCACTCAGCCTTCTTCACAGTCCAACTCTCCCATCCATACATGACCACTGGAAAAACTATAGCCTTGACTAGATGGACCTTTGTTGGCAAAGTAATGTCTCTGCTTTTTAATATGCTATCTAAATTAGTCATAACTTTCCTTCCAAGGAGTAAGCATCTTTTAATTTCATGGCTTAGAAGACCATAATAAAATATCAAATGAAAGATAAGTTTGGAAGAGTAGCAGAAGCAAAATTTTTATATGAAGATAAATATATTCTTCATGATACCAATTTCTTAGGTAGAAAGGGAGTTGGGTTACGGTGTAAATTTAATATATTCTTAATTTAACAGCTTTAAGGGGATATAGCATAAGAGCTAGAAATGTTGGTGATTATAATCAATCCCCCAAACTGAGTTGCTCTGTACTTATGTTATATGTACAGTGTAGGTTGGCAGGCTATCTGATCCAGGTATCAATCAGACTCAAGATGATGGAGGCATTGCAGTCTTGTAGCCACATAGTCTGGAAAAGGTGTCTTCCACTGTCATCTGTGCAGAAAAAGAAAGAATGGGAGAGGTACTCAAAAACAAACAAAAAAAAATGCAAAAATCCAAAAGGGACCCACGTCACTTATTCTCAAAGCCCATAGCCAGAACAAGCCACATTCCCCTGACTATTTGAAAGGATGCAGGAAAATTTGGAGAAGGACAGATCTTTTCTAAGAAGGGATAGGTGAAATTAATTAGAGGGAGATGTGAGAATACAGAGAATTTAATTTGTATTTAGCTACAGAAATGTTTTGGAGAAAAATGTACAAATTATATTTAGCTACCATCATCTGAAAATTAATCACATGCATAAATGTTTGAATACACACAAGACAAAAGTTATGTAGTTGGTCTCACCATTTACTTGGTCATTATTACCTTCCTCATACTATATTGATTACAAGTGTGTGTCTTGGTTCAATCTGCTAAGTAGAACAGAATGCTAAGGGAATATATGATGTTACAGCTATTAGCTATTCACCTAGGAGGGTGCTATTGACAGCTACACTTGTCCCTTTATTGGACTTCCTGGAGAAGTAACGTTATATTAATTTATTTAGATTGACCCTTGAAAATCAGTTTCATCAGGCATGATTCACCAAGCAACTGCACAGTTCAGAGCTGCCGTTAGGAGACACATCCTTTTATATTGGATAAGAAAAAAGATAATAAAATTGTCAGAATGTATTGAAGAAAAAAAAGAGAAATGTTTGTTTAAGATGTTGACCTTTTATTTCTGGATCAGACTTGCTTATTGAAAGAAAAACAAAACTGAGATTTTGGGACACACAAGAAGTATAATGCCCAGGAGGAGTAAAGAGAATTGATTCCAAACTGAGAAAAAGCAAAAAAAAAAAAAAAAAAAAAAAAACAGAAAGCCAGAGATGAGAAGTGTCAGATGGTTTCAGATGAAGAGCTTCTTTTTATTGGCTAGGTATTATTTAACTTATATGCAGAGTATATCATGAAAAATGCTGGACTGGATGAAGTTCAAGCTGGAATCAAGATTGCCAGGAGAAATATCAAATATCAATAACCTCAGATATGCAGATGATACCACACTTACAGGAGAAAGTGAAGAACTAAAGAGCCTCTTGATGAAAGAGACAGAGGACAGTGAAAAAGTTGGCTTAAAGCTCAACATTCAGAAAACAAAGATCATGGCATCTGTTCCCATCACTTCATGGCAAATAGATGGGGAAAAAAATGGAAACAGTGACAGACTTAATTTTGGGGGGCTCCAAAATCACTGCAGATGGTGACTGCAGCCATGAAATTAAAAGATGCTTGCTCCTTGAAAGAAAAGTTATAACCAACCTCGACAGCATATTAAAAAGCAGAGACATTACTTTACCAACAAAGATCTGTCCAATCAAAGCTATGGTTTTTCCAGTAATCATGTACTGATGTGAGATTTGGACTATAAAGAAAGCTGAGTGCTGAAGAATAGATGCTTTTGAACTCTGGTATTGCAGAAGACTCTTGAGAGTCCCTTGGACTGAAAGGAGATCCAACCACTCCATCCTAAAGGAGATCAGTCCTGGGTGTTCATTGGAAGGACTGATGCTGAAGCTGAAACTCCAATCCTTTGGCCACCTGATGTGAAGAGCTGACTCATTTGAAAAGCATCATTTCCTGATGCTGGGAATGACTGAAGGCAGGAGGAGAAGGGGATGACAGAGGATGAGATGGTTGGACAGCATCACCGACTCAGTGGACATGAGTTTACGTAAACTCTGGGAGTTGGTGATGGACGGGAGGCCTGGTGTGCTGCAATCCATGGAGTTGCAAAGAGTCAGACACGACTGAGTGACTGAACTGAACTGAGAGCTGCTTCAGATTCGAAGCTAATCTTTAAGGTTTTTGTTTTGTATTCGTGAAAGTTTCCCAGGTTCACAGAGTTGAGATTTAATAGTATTTGGGAGAAGCTAAATTAAGCTGATTTCTTATAAACTGCCTCACCTTGAAGGGTAAGAATCACTGGCAGTGAATAACTTCTCATCCTTAGTTATTCCCTGAGGAAACATTTTTGTTTCACCTACCAAGTATTCTGTCCAATTTTTCTAGCTGTCTTCAGAGTATTCATCACTGTTTCACATGACAGCTGTTACTGTTTCCCAGTATTATTTGAACAGATGACCAGCATTTTGCTTCTCTGTTGGTGGTGGTGCTTTAGTCACTGTTGTGTCCGACTCTTTTGACCCATGGACTATAGCCCTCCAGGCTCCTCTGTCCATGGTATTTTCCAGACAAGAATACTGGAATGAGTTGCCATTTCCTTCTTCATTTGGCTCTTCTTCCTCCCCATAATTAAAGCTTTGAGTAGTAATATCACTACTTGAAGATTTCTGATAATCTCAGTAAAATGAATCTATGTTAAACCCAAACAAAGTCTGTTTTCCCGATTTATTCTTTGAATGCCTTTTCAAATCTCTTCAGGTGCTGTCAATTGTTTATTGCAAAAGGATGACATTTCAATGGTAGGCTTCTTTTGAAATTAAAGAGTTTTCCTTAGGGATAACTTCCCTTATGGTGTGGTTAGATGTCTCAATAAAGGTGGCTTTATTTCACATCTTTAAAAAAAGTCAGGTTTTCCAGTAGTAGTAAGAAACAAATGAATTTTATCTAGTAGTACCAGAACACAAATACCTTTGAACAAACATGAAACTGTGAATTCCTCCACTGATATGCCAGAAACACACACTAAGTAGAAATAAATTTTATAAAATCTATGCTTCCCTTTAAAGTTCTACATAACTAGTTCATTTTATTCTTGAACTATCCTTTATTCATAGAACCCTGAAGGGAATGCTAGGTATTCACCAGTTGCTACTTTATATTTAAGATTAGAAAAAAAGCAAGTTTGTGTTTAATCAAAATGAATTATTATTCTGAATATAACAATTTCAATATTGTTGCTGAATATAAAAAATTCAATAATTTCAATATTAATTATGTTTGTAGAATGTCACCTGGGAGATACTTTCCAATATTTTAGCTAACAATGCTTTCTACTGATATTTAATTGATATTCATGGAATATCTATGTCATTCATAAGTAAGGCAGAGTACTGAAATATGTATTACTAAGCAACATTTTAAGTTTATGTACATTTGCTTTTAATTTTTCTATATTACAAAGAAGTTCTATCTTTAGAAGTTACTGTCTATACAACAGGACCAGTCTGTTAATGAACATGTTCATTTTTGCTTCTTTTAAAAAATTGTTTAAGAAATAGTTTTTGCTGTAGAAATGTGTCTTTTTGTGTATTCATGAATTCTGTTAAGTCTGTTAAAATGCTGGTGTGTCAGAGGGTTCACAATGTCCATTTTATAGTTCTTTGGTAAAAGAGAAGTTACTCTGATGAAAAGTTGTAATTGTTTAGTCACTCAGTTGTGTCTGACTCTTTGCACTCCATGGACTGCAGCATGGCAGGCTTCCCTGTCCTTCACCATCTCCCAAAAATTACTCAAATCCATGTCCATTTAGTTGGTGATGATATCCAACCATCTTGTCCTGTCATCCCCTTCTCCTCCTGCCTTCAATCTTTCCCAACATCAGGGTCTTTTCCAATGAGTCCACTTTTCGTATCAAATGGCCAAAATACTGAACTATCAGCTTCAGCATCAGTTTTCCATTGAATATTCAGAGTTGATTTCCTTTATGATTAACTGGGTTGATCTCCTTGCCATACCAGGGACTCTCAAGAGTCTTCTCCAACACCACAGTTCAAAAGCATCAGTTCTTTGGCACTCAGCCTTCTTTATGGTCCAACTCTCATGACCATACATGACTACTGGAAAAACCATAGCTTTGACTAGATGGACCTTTGTCAGCAAAGTAATGTCTCTGCTTTTTAATATGCTGTCTAGGTTGGTCATAGATTTTCTCCCAAGGAACAAGTATCTTTTAATTTCATGGCTGTAGTCACCATCTGCAGTGATTTTGGAGCCCCAAAAAATAAAGTCTGACACTGTTTCCCCATCTATTTCCCATGAAGTGATGGGACCAGATGCCATGATCTCAGTTTTTTGAATGTTGAGTCTTAAGCCAGCTTTTTCACTCTCCTCTTTCACCTTCATCAAGAGGCTCTTTAGTTCCTCTTTGCTTTCTGCCATAAGGGGGTATCATCTCTGTATCCGAGGTTATTGAAATTTCTTTCAGTGATCTTGATTCCAGCTTGTGCTTCTTCCAGCCCTGCATTTTGCATGTTGCACTCTGCATATAAGTTAAATAAGCAGGGTGACAATATACAGCCTTGACATACTCCTTTCCCAACTTGGAACCAGTCCATTGTTCCATGTCCAGTTTTAACTGTTGCTTCTTGACCTGCATACAGGTTTCTCAGGAGGCAGATAAGGTGGTCTGGTATTCCCATCTCTTTAAGAATTTTCCAGTTTGTTTTGACCCACACAGTCAAAGGTTTCACTGTAGTCAATGAAGCAGATGTTCTTCTGGAAATCTCTTGCTTTTTCTATGATCCAATGGATGTTGGAAATTTGGTCTCTGGTTCCTCTGCCTTTTCTAAATCCAACTTGAACATCTGGAAGTTCTCAGTTCATATAATGTTGAAGCCTAGCTTGGAGAATTTTGAGCATTACTTTGCCAGCATATGAAATGAGTGCAACAGTGTGGTTGTATGAACATTTTTTGGCATTGCCCTTCTTTGGGATTGGAATGAAAACTGACATTTTCCCATCCTGTGGCCACTGCTGAATATTCCAAATTTGCTGGCATATGGAGTACAGCACTTTCACAGCATCATCTTTTAGGATTTGAAATAGCTCAGCTGGAATTCTATCACCTCCACTAGCTTTGTTTGTAGTGATGCTTCCTATGGCCTACTTGACTTCACACTCCAAGATGTCTGGCCTTAGGTGAGAAAGTTATAATTAGTGTACATAAATGAAACTAGGAACCATATGGCAGAGAAGCACAAGTTTGTATACAAGACAATGAGTTAGGTTTTTAATTATTAATGGAAAATCTCAGCTCTTGACCTAGAGGAAAATGTCTGGCCATCTCAATATGAGAAAGAGCAGCATGAAGAACAAAACCTGAATGGATATAAAAGTTGTAGGTTTGCACAAAGGAATTTAATTTGCCTGAAGATTTGAGTTTGTATGAAAATGAGTCTGAAAAGAAGTAACACAATGTGTTACACTTTTGCCAAACTTCAATCTCAAGATTCAGTGAAATAAGAATTCATTACACAGGAGTGAGTGAACTGTTGCTTCCCTGGTGGTTCAGAGGTTAAGAACCCACCAGCCAATGGAGGAGACCAGGTTCGATCCCCAAGTTGGGAAGATCCCCAGGAGAAGGAAATGGCAACCCATGCCAGTATTCTTGCCTGGAGAACCCCATGGACAGAGGAGCCTGGTGGGCTACAGTCCATGGGGTCGCAAAGAGTCAGGCATGACTTAGGATGAGCATGATGAACTGATGGGAGTCGAGGGTAATTTGTATTTTCTTTTGAATACTGTTGATGTTGCTTCACTATTTCATTTTCTGGATGTAGTAGGAAGCCCTCTTTCTCTTTTAAGATATCTATAACCCAAATCAATTTACTGAATTATGATTTTGTAAACTAAAATAAAACACTTTAAAATGAAATCTTATGCTCCCTGTCTAACCCTCCCACTCCTAGATTTGGAACAGCAGTATAATTACATACATAGGTTCAGTAAGAAACTGTTCTCTTATTTACCAGGGTATAATTGGAAAATGTTGTTTTTCAATCAAGGGCTTGCTTGGAATGTCATACTTAAGAATGATGCTCATTTAGTCAGATATGACCAGGGACATTTAAGTAACTGAGGTTGAATTTACAGAGCAGTACTTACAAAGCCCTCTAGGAAAACTGGGCTGGCACTGGCTTACAGGGTTTCCAGCCCTGTATGTCAGTAAGGAGGGTCACTTTCTGATTAACTCAGGAAACTTAAGATATTTGGAGGACTGAGAATTCACCCAAATGTACAGGTACCACAGGTAAAACCAGGTGGACAGAGTGTTTTGACTTGGATTCCTAGCCTCAGTACAGTTTGTAAGATGATTCTAAGACCTTTATCAGAGATTGCCTATGAGACTTACAACAAAATAAAGTGAAAAGGGCTATGTGGTATGTTTACATTCTTGCTACAGCTAGGTCAATAATCAGTACATCTCTAATGACAAGAGCCTTCTTTCGTGATTCAGAATAATCTTTCTTTGAGATTGTTTATCATAGAATGAAGGAAAACCTTAAGGAAGAAAATGTTTTTAAAAAAGTTTTTAAAAAAGCCACTGCATTGTCTAGATCATGCAAAGCCATCTATGTTTGAGCTATCTTACTACTGTTGTCCACAAATAACACATTTTTTGATTATTCAGTTCTAGAACTCTTCATGGTTTTTGAGTTATTTTACAGCTCTTGTAATTTTATGTCTGTTCTTTGAATTCTCTTTTGAACTATTTATAATTTTTCCTAGTTCCTTTACTGAACGAATTAAATAACATCATTTAGCAAATGTTCATTTTTATATTAGTATAACAGACATTTCAGCTTCTTTTGAAGATTATCTTTAAAAATGAATCTTTCTCTAATACTGTGCTATGGCTTTATATATTCTTCCAGAATTAATAGCAGGCATATTACTGAATTCTGATCTTTTTGTTTTGTTGTTGCTTTTTTTAAATTTATATTTTGTTTTCTAAACATATATAAGTAAGCCTTTTATTGAATTGCGTGCTCCATATTCGATTCTTTCCAAGTAACTATACATAGAATAATCTGTTTTGGACCTTTTCTTCTGTAGAATTCTATTTCTGTAAATATTCCCACCACCAGACTGTTTTACTATGCTTGTGTTAGTTTATTTTTTATTCCTATAATAATACTTAATATAGTATTATATAATACTATACTATATAATATATGGTATATATAATATAATATATAGTATAATGTATAGTATTATATAATGCTATACTATATAATACTATAGTATATAGATTATATAAGTATATTATACTTAATATATGGTATTTTAAGCAATTTGTTTCTTAAAGTTTATTCTTTTTCAGAATGTTTTTATCCTTCCTTATGTTATTACTCCCCTGATGATCCTCATAATCTGTCAGTGAAGGTTCATTTAAAAAATTCTATAGAATTATTACAATGACTGATAAGGAAAGAAGATAATCATTCAAGCTCTTTTGTTGCAATTGTCAATGAAAAGCTCTAAACAAACAAATTGTACCAAGAAAATAGTAATTTCGATGTTATGTGAATTAAAACATACACTTTTGAAATCTTAACTGTGATTTATTATGTCTTATGAAACTGAAACCCACAACATTTATTATCAATGTGGCAGATCTCATGCTATTTTTATATACTTATATATTCATTATTTTTAACATAGTTCAATATAAGGCAAGATACATGTTTAGACATTAAGTTTAAATTTTTTCCTTTTTTTCATTATGACACAATAATAACTAGGTCAGAAACTAGTGCCTTATCACCTCACATCAATATGTTCCTGCCATGGCTTGTTTCCAATTCTCGGCCACCAAACAGTTAAAAGTGACAGCGTTTAAAAATAGAGAGCTGTAACACAAAAATCTACATTTTGGACTTCTTTTTATAAATGGGAAGTATCTAGCCCACAGGACCATCCATAACAATATAAATGTTCAAATAAAAATTTTTGTATAGTCCATGGGGTCGCAAAGAGTCAGACGTGACTGAGCGACTTTCACTTTCAAATCTTAGCTAAGTAGGGTTTAGTGGGCTGAAACATCTCACAATATAAAACACTCTTCAATATTCCATTACCTTAGTGCACTAATATGACTGTATTTGCTACTCATATCAAAGAAAAAAGTAGGTCAGGCAGCTCTTGGAGATGCTGATCACTGGAAAATAATATTGATATATTCTTCCTTGAAATTAGAGGACCCCTCTGGCTCTCAAGGCTTAAATCTCTTCAGCTATGTGGCATGTTAAGAAGTAAATTTGTCAAATTTCTTTGCTTTGCCCCATGCCTGCTTTTGATCATTAGAAATATAGGTATTGTTAATAAGAATGGAGCTTCTGTTTACTGTATACATTGCCAGCCGTATATGTATGATTTTACCCTATGTTTACTCTTTATAGTTCTAATAGAAGCTACGAGTTGCATGAACTTTGGCCACTTGATTTGCTATGTTAGGACTGTCACATTTTGATATTGTGTAATTATTCATTTGAACATATACATAGAAGAGAGTAGGTAGAAATTAACTGTAACTCAGATGTGCGAAAGAGTTGGGACTGCTCCCAACTTCCCTATGGCAACAACCTCCAAACACATTAGACCTGGGGCCTTCCCTCTTTTCACTGGAAAGCTTTCTTACTCCCGTGTCTGACTTTGAGTCTCTGCCGATGGCAAGTGATGACGGCTGACTTGCTAAAACCAGAAAATTCCCTCTTGTCTGTTCTCTTTGGGGCCACTTTTGCAGATTTCTGTAACCCCTCAGAGAATGCACTAGTGCTCCTGTGTCATGCAAGGTAATTCCCCTCAAAAGCTCCAAATTGAAAATGAGAATCTAATTCCTCCTGCTTTCTGCTTCCCCCTCAATCTGAAATTTCTTAGCATCCCCTTACTCAGTGACACCGAGTTCCAGCTTAAGAACCAATCAGTACTTTAACCTGATTAACAGATCTTACCTCTGCTGGGTCTCTCCACATAGCAGAGTTGAAGGAAATCTTTGATCCATCCTGCATACTGCTACTACCTGACTGATTGTGTACATGTGACAATGCTTTATTTTAAGCTTGCTGCAGGAAGTGAGACTTCTAATAAATTTAATTCAAACATTTCCTTCAGGTGAAAAGTTTTTATATACAAAAACGTGACCTGATAATAATTTTTTGATGGTGTATAAGAAAGGAAATGTCTGGTTAAATGTTACTAGGCTCCTCACAAGTCTGCAAGTTAGCTTTTTGGGGGAATCCAACCCAACATAAGGGAATTTGATCTCATAGAGTCTTTTAGAAATTGCTCAAACCCATTCCTTAAAAGGTTGTTAATTCCATCAAATAACTAATTTCTGTTCCAGACTGCCTCTTCAGACAATTTTTTTGTTTCCTTTTGAAATCTTTTTTTTTTTAAGTTTTCGCATGTTAGAGTACATAAACTCTTTCCCCATTCAAAAAAAAAAAAACTTTGTACTATGGACATAAGAGAAATCTCTAATTTGACAAGGAAGGTTAAGTAAGTATTTCTCTGCAGTGGCCTTCACCCTCCTCTTCACTTAGGTGGTAAATTTCAGCTTCTTGGTCTAATGCTTAGCTGTAATAGCAGGTGTATGTAGTGGTGGAGGACGTCATGGCCCCAAGAAACCACTCCTCTGGCCAGGGGAGTCACAGAGTCTGGCAGGGCTACCTACCCTAGAGTCTGGAAGGGCTGTGATGTGCCTTGACTCCAGGTCTATAGTCTGGGCCATAGGCTGGACTCCCAGTCATCCCTCCAGGTGGGTCTCAAACTGTACTTCCCTGCTTGATGTGCCCCACAGCTTTGACTTTCATTAGACAAGGCTTGACATCTGTACCGTCCTCCGCTGCACTTCCTGAAGAGTCAGGACACAAGGTATGTCCCAAAGCTGGGAGGGGCTGCAAGCTCGGCTCCCTGATCAGGCAGTCCATCCAGCGCGCATGCTTGGCTGTTGGACGAGGTCACTGGCAAGGTTCCTTGGTCAGGTGGGACCACGGGCTGAGCTCCATAACTGAGTGAGGTCTTCGGACAGGCCCTCTGCCTGAGAAGGGAGGCAAAGGGTGCGCAGAAAAGGCCCAGGGCTGATAGGCGGAGCTCACAGACTCCCAGAGTGACTGTTCTGCCTCCCTGTCGAGGGGGCCCGGACATTATACTCTACAGTTGGGTGAGGCTGTGGGCTAGACCCTTTGCCCTCCAGGAGCTGTAGCACGAGCTTCGGGGCTGCCCAAGGTCTCTGGCGAGGCTTCCTAGTCAGACGGGGCTGGAGACGGTGCTCAGCAGAAGTGGTCCCTGACCCAGATTTGGGTCCCGGTCCAGGGGGCACTGCGGACTGAGCTCTGGGGCAGGTAGGCCCACTGGCTGAGTAGGCAAGCCAAGCAGCTGCCAGGCCCGAAGCGGCCTCTGGCTTGGCTGAGAACGCGCCTGGGCTCACTTGCAGCTGTGAGGGCGGCCGAAGCCCCGCTGCTCTTCCGCCTCCCCAGCTCCGCGCCTGTGATCCTCACCTTCTGTGATCCCAGAAGGTGAGGCCTCGGCGGGCCTCCCGGGAAGCGTCCAGAAGTGATGAGGAAGCCGGGATCCACCTTGGACTCTATTTCCACCTGAGAAAATGTTCAGTTCTATTTACTCTCTCAGTCGTGTCCGACTCTTTGAGACCCCAGGGACTGCAGCACACCAGGCCTTCCTGTCCATCGCCAACTCCCAGACCTTGCCCAAACTCAAGTCCACTGAATCGGTGATCCCATCCAACCATCTCATCCTCTGTCGTCCCCTTCTCCTGCCTTCAGTCATTCCCAGCATCAGGGTCTTTTCCAATGAATCAGTTCTTTGCATCAGGTGGCCAAAGTATTGGAGCTTCTGCTGCAGCATCAGTCCTTCCAATGAATATTCAGGACTGATTTGCTTTAGGATGGACTGGTTGGATCTCCTTTCAGTCCAAGGGACTCTCAAGAGTCTTCTCCAGCACCATAGTTCAAAAGCATCAATTATTCGGCGCTCAGCTTTCTTTATAGTCCAATTCTGACATCTATACATGACTATTGGAAAAACCATAGCTTTGACTAGACAGACCTTTGTTGGCGAATAGGTAGGCAGGGGCATTCTCTCAGGGCAGCCCTGGGCTGGCTGAGGGATGGGCAAAGGAGTCAACTGCTCCTTTCCATGAAACCTCCTCTTGCACACCTCTGACGTAGAGTTTCTTGAGTTTTGTGCTACAAAGAGCTGCTTCAGCCTCACCCGCAAGTTCTGGGCATCTCACCCCCAGGTGCTAGGGACACAGCGACTATGGCTGCCATGTCCAACCTTTCTGCAAGGAGGGCCAGCTTCTGAACCGCCTCTGCTGCCTTCTTGCTCAGTCACCAGCTCAGGTGAGTTTGTCAAAACTGCTCCCACTATATTGCACAACTATTTTTATTGGGGGGAATATCTATTTTTGTAGGGAAAACTCCTGAATTTTGAACAGTGTTAATAGGGAAATACTTTCTTCCAAAATTTCACAGCCAAGAGATATAATAACTTGGTCTGATATCTTTTCAGTGCAATATACGTTAATGATAGTAGCTTCCACAACTTTCCACAGGTTTATTTTTATTCAAATTCAGAAACATATTCTCAAGTGTTTGTTTTCTTCCTGGAAATGAGCCTTTGCATTCTCTGGGGATTTATATATTATGTCTGTTGTTTGCAAAACCCTTAGGATAGGGTTTCAGGTGAATCTTGAATGGAGTTTGAGATATTTTCAAACTTGCTTCTCTGACAGTTTGAATTGTTTTTCATGAAAATGTGCACAGGATACTTAAGACTTTTTTTTTTTTTTCAGTTGGCAGACATTCAGGGAAAGGAGTAGTTATTATATTAATAGATCTACTGACACTGAGGCTTCCCAGCTGGCAATAGTGGTAAAGAACCCGCCTGTCAATACAGAAGGCCTAAAAGACAGGGGTACAAATCCCTGAGTCAGGAAGATCTTCTAGGTCAGGGAGCTCCCCTGGAGGAGAGCAAAGCAACCCTCTCCAGTATTCTTGCCTGAAGAATCTCATGGACAGAGGAGCCTGGTGGTCTACAATCCATAGGGTTGCGAAGACTTGAACACCACTGAAGTGACTTAGCACGCACACACGGACAATGATGACTCCCGGTAGGGTCAGTAAAATATTGAACAAACTGATTCTCTGCAGTTGCAATGCTTTTTGAAAACTATTTACAAATATTTTGGAAAGAATTCAAGTCAATCTACTTTCTGTTTTACCTTGTGTCTCACTGAATGAACCATTCACCATCTGTGCCTTGATTTCTCATTTATATCTTCTTAAATTCTATATTTACAATATTTCCATAAGAATAAAAATGGCATTATTATATCAACAGAAAAGGAGAGTTTCTAATTTTATGGTTAGTGGGGTTTTTTTAGTAGAATTGGAAAAATAAGTATTCAAAGCAACCATATAGTATACTTAACAGATTTATCACAAGTATAAGTAGGTAAGGCCTTCCCTGGTGGCTCAGATGGTAAAGAATCTGCCTACAATGCAGGAGACCCCAGTTCGATTCCTGAGCCAGAAAGATATACTGGGGAAGAGATAGGCTACCCACTCCAGTATTCTTGGGCTTCTCTTGTGCCTCAGCTGGTAAAGAATCCGCCTGCAGTGTGGGAGACCTGGATTTGATTCCTGGGTGGGGAAGATCTCCTGGAGGCATAGCCTCACACTCCAGTATTCTTGCCTAGAGAATCTTCACAGACAGAGGAGGCTGGTGGGCTACAGTCCACGGGGTTGCAAAGAGTCAGACATGACTGAGCAACTAAGCACATAAATAGTTAAGTCAGTTTCATGATTCACATTGGCCAAAACTTAATATTAGACTCCAGAATCCCTGGAGCTAACTGAACCAGCCCTCTTCTTTAAAGCATGAATCCCATTACAATGATCACAATGGGATATCCATTGCACTTTTTGATAGTTCTGCTGTTAGAATTATTCTACTTTGATAATGAGTTGAGTTTTTCCCTCTCAGGAACTCTTCCATACGCTTGATATGCATTATTCCCACAATTTTGCAAGATGAGTTCTATTACTCTGTTTTGCAAATGACATGCTAAAATTCAGAGCTATTGATTTTCTTTTTCAAGCTCATGGAACTGGTAAGCAGCAGAACTAAAATTTCCATCCCACTCTGCTTCACTCCATATTTTCTTCACTTTGTTGGTTCTCTGATTATATTTCCCTGGGTGAATTTCTATGCCTTGAGCTAAGAGTGGCACAAGAGATATATAGAAAGCACTTGTTAGAAAGAGAATACCAAGTGTGTATTCATAGCTTACCTGTATGGGGCCTGGTTTGAATAAAATTATTTCTAGAATTACCATGTGCAGTTCCCTAATGGATCTCTCCTGCCAACCACTAATAAACCAAAAATTAACTTTGGTCCCACATTGAACTGATGGGAAAGAATTGGAATAAGAAGCTGAAGAGTTGTTACCTAATGCATATTTCCAGATAATAAAGCAAAACACAAATTAAATTAACAGGTGATTTAAAAGGCTATTTTCTACTGTTTGGATTTAGCCATTCATTGAGTCATTTTCTGAGGTACAAAGAATGAGATATGGTCTTATCTGTTTATCAAACATTTATCGACTTTCATTCTTTACTTGAATTACTGCTACCATTCTTAACTGAGTATAAAAGAATGAACTACTGAGGTATGTGAAATAAATGAGGCTGCCAAATAGATTTCAACAAATAATCTCGATAAGACTTGCAATTTTTAATTAGTTCAATCAGCACTCTTGGAGAATACAATTATCACAAAAAAACTCTCTTC
The DNA here is from genome assembly GCF_001704415.2 of Capra hircus. Classification (NCBI taxonomy): domain Eukaryota; kingdom Metazoa; phylum Chordata; class Mammalia; order Artiodactyla; family Bovidae; genus Capra; species Capra hircus. Next base: position 11,245,101 of record NC_030831.1, on the reverse strand, counting down.
TGAAGAATGTCCCACGTTTATACATATTTCTGAAAAATGCCTTACAGGCCATTTTTTTAAAATGAGACTTTTCTTCCTCTTAAGAACAATTTCTAAAGCAAAAGCACTTGTAATATAAATACTTTGAAAGAAAGTAAAAATATTCTAATATTCAGCACACTTTGTAAAAATGTCTTTCAAAGAAAGTTTCTACCAGGCCTGACCAAGAGTGTTGTATAAGTTTAGATAATTGTTTTAGTTACAATGATAAAAATACCTCATATAGCTCTGCTGCTGCTGCTAAGTCACTTCAGTCATGTCCAACTCTGTGCGACCCCATAGACGGCAGCCCACCAGGCTCCCCAGTCCCTGGGATTCTCCAGGCAAGAACACTGGAGTGGGTTGCCATTTCCTTCGCCAATGCATGAAAGTGAAAAGTGAAAGCGAAGTTGCTCAGTCGTGTCTAACCCTCTGCGACCCCATGGACTGCAGCCTACCAGGCTCCTCCATCCATGGGATTTTCCAGGCAGGAGTACTGGAGTGGGGTGCCATTCCCTTCTCCTCCATACAGCTCTAACTATAGAGTATTTTTTCTATAGTTCACATGATTGCTAAAACTTTCTTTGGGTAGGTCATGTTGCCCACTTCAAAAGTTAAACAGTCTGTATAATGCATCCCACATATACACCAGTTGGGGCTATATGCAGAAAACTCTCAAAAGTCAATATGAAATAATGATTATATTATCACTCATGTGGTATAAACTCATGAAATAGGATAATTTCTTCAACAGTTTATGCTCTTTAATAACAACCAATAAAATATTTCTTTCAATATTTTCTATCACGTCCCCTTTACTGCTCTTTGATGCATGATTAGCTCAGTTTTATAGATGAGGGAACTGGGATACAGAAAGATTGATCAACTCAACTGTAGTCTAAATGTTATCAAGGAATGAACTTCACAGCCTGAGCCTACTACTATAGAGCCTGAACAATTAGCTACAACACAGACAGCCTATTGGTTGATTGCCCACGTGTCTATTTAACTCACCAACTGCAAACATGAATATTGATTGCCTTGCTATATCATCACTGAAGCAGATACCCCCAGGTCCAAGGAGCGGTGGCTGCATGGCCACAGGAGGGCCTAGAGGAGCCATCCCACGTTGAAGTTCAGGAAGGGCGGTGATGAGGAAATACCCCTCATCCAAGGCAAGGAGCAGCGGCTGTGCCTCGCTGGAGCAGCCGTGAGAAGATACCCCACACCCAAGGTAAGAGAAACCCAAGTAAGATGGTAGGTGTTGCAAGAGGGCATTGGAGGGCAGACACACTGAAACCATACTCACAGAAAACAAGTCAATCTAATCACACTAGGACCACAGCATTGTCTAAATCAATGAAACTAAGCCATGTCTGTAGGGCAAACCAAGACAGGTGGGTCATGGTGGAGAGGTCTGACAGAATGTGGTCCACTGGAGAAGGGAATGGCAAACCACTTCAGTATTCTTGCCTTGAGAACCCCATGAATAGTATGAAGAGGCAAAATGATAGGATACTGAAAGAGGAACTCGCCAGGTCAGTAGGTGCCCAATATGCTGCTGGAGATCAGTGGAGAAATAACTCTAGAAAGAATGAAGGGATGGAGCCAAAGCAAAACCAATACCGAGCTGTGGATGTGACTGGTGATAGAAGCAAGGTCCGATGCTGTAAAGAGCAATATTGCATAGGAACCTGGAATGTCAGGTCCATGAATCAAGGCAAATTGGAAGTGGTCAAACAAGAGATTGCAAGAGTGAACTTCAACATTCTAGGAATCAGTGAACTAAAATGGACTGAAATGGGTGAATTTAACTCAGATGACCATTATATCTACTACTGTGGGCAGGAATCCCTCAGAAGAAATGGAGTAGCCATCATGGTCAACAAAAGAGTCCGAAATGCACTACTTGGATGAAATCTCAAAAATAACAGAATAATCTCTGTTCGTCTCCAAGGCAAACCATTCAATATCACGGTAATCCAAGTCTATGCCTCAACCAGTAACACTGAAGAAGCTGAAGTTGAATGCTTCTATGAAGACCTACAAGACCTTTTAGAACTAACAACCAAAAAGATGTCCTTTTCATTATCAGTTCAATTCAGTTCAGTAGCTCAGTCATGTCCGACTGTTTGCAACCCCATGAATCAAAGCACGCCAGGGCTCCCTGTCCATCACCAACTCCCGGAATTCACTCAGACTCACGTCCATCGAGTAAGTGATGCCATCCAGCCATCTCATTCTCGGTTGTCCCCTTCTTCTCCTGCCCTCAATACCTCCCAACATCAAAGTCTTTTCCAATGAGTCAACTCTTCACATGACGTGGCAAAAGTACTGGAGTTTCAGCTCTAGCATCATTCCTTCCAAAGAAATCCCAGGGCTGATCTCCTTCAGAATGGACTGGTTGGATCTCCTTGCAGTCCAAGGAACTCTAAAGAGTCTTCTCCAACACCACAGATCAAAAGCATCAATTCTTTGGCACTCAGCCTTCTTCACAGTCCAACTCTCACATCCATACGTGACTACTGGAAAAACCATAGCCTTGACTAGATGGACCTTAGTCAGCAAAGTAATGGGGACTGGAATGCAAGAGTAAGAAGTCAAGAAACACGTGGAGTAATAGGCAAATTTGGCCTTGGAATGCGGAATGAAGCAGGGCAAAGAGTTTTGCAAGAAAATGCACTGGTCATAGCAAACACCCTCTTCCAACAACACAAGAGAAGACTCTACACATGGACATCACCAGATGGTCAACACCAAAATCAGATTGACTATATTCTCTGCAGCCAAAGATGGAGAAGCTCTATACAGTCAGCAAAAACAAGATCAGGAGATGACTCTGGCTCAGATCATGAACTCCTTATTACCAAATTCAGACTTAAATTGAAGAAAGTAGGGAAAACCACTAGAGCATTCAGGTATGACCTAAATCAAATCCCTTATGATCATACAATAGAAGTGAGAAATAGATTTGAGGGACTAGATCTGATAGATAGAGTGCCTGATGAACTCTGGAATGAGGTTCGTGACATTGTACAGGAGACAGGGATGAAGACCATCCCCATGGAAAAAAAATGCAAAAAAGCAAAATGGCTGTCTGGAGAGGCCTTACTAATAGCTGAGAAAAGAAGAGAAGCGAAAAGCAAAGGAGAAAAGGAAAGATATAAGCATCTGAATGCAGAGTTCCAAAGAATAGCAAGAAGAGATAAGAAAGTCTTCTTCAGCGATCAATGCAAAGAAATAGAGGAAAACAGAATGGGAAAGACTAGAGATGTCTTCAAGAAAATTAGAGATACCAAGGGAATATTTCATGCAAAGATGGGCTCGATAAAAGACATAAATGGTCTGGACTTAACAGAAGCAGAAGATAATAAGAAGAGGTGGCAAGAATACAGAGAAGAACTGTACAAAAAGGATCTTCACAACCCAGATAATCACGATGGTGTGATCACTCATCTAGAGCCAGACATCCTGGAATGTGAAGTCAAGGGGCCTTAGAAAGCATCACTACGAACAAAGCTAGTGGAGGTGATGGAATTCCAGTTGAGCTGTTTCAAACCCTGAAAGATGATGCTATGAAAGTGCTATACTCAATATGCCAGCAAATTTGGAAAACTCAGCAGTGGCCACAGGACTGGAAAAGGTCAGTTTTCATTCCAATCCCAAAGAAAGGCAATGAGAAAGAATGCTCAAACTACCGCACAATTGTACTCATCTCACATGCTAGTAAAGTAATGCTAAAAATTCTCCAAGCCAGGCTTCAGCAATACGTGAACTGTTAACTCCAAGGCAAAGGAACCAGAGATCACATTGCCAACATCTGCTGGATCATGGAAAAAGCAAGAGAGTTCCAGAAACACATCTATTTCTGCTTTATTGACTATGCCAAAGCATTTGACTGTGTGGATCACAATAAACTGTGGCAAATTCTGAAAGAGGTGGAAATACCAGACCACCTGACCTGCCTCCTGAGCAATCTGTATGCAGGTCAGGAAGCAACAGTTAGAACTGGACATGGAACAACAGACTGGTTCCAAATAGGAAAAGGAGTACATCAAGGCTGTATATTGTCACCCTGCTTATTTAACTTCTATGCAGAGTACATCATGAGAAACGGTGGACTGGAAGAAACACAAGCTGGAATCAAGATTGCCGGGAGAAATATCAATAACCTCAGATATGCAGATGACACCACCCTTATGGCAGAAAGTGAAGAGGAGCTAAAAAACCTCTTGATGCAAGTGAAAGAGAAGAGTGAAAAAATTGGCTTAAAGCTCAACATTCAGAAAATGATGATCATGGCATCTGGTCCCATCACTTCATGGGAAATAGATGGGGAAACAGTAGAAACAGTGTCAGACTTTATTTTGGGGGGCTTCAAAATCACTGCAGATGGTGACTGAAGCCATGAAATTAAAAGACGCTTACTCTTTGGAAGAAAAGTTATGACCAACCTAGATAGCATATTCAAAAGCAGAGACATTACTTTGCCGACTAAGATCCTTTTAGTCAAGGCTATGGTTTTTCCTGTGGTCATCTATGGATGTTAGAGTTGTATTCTGAAGAAGTCTGAGTGCCGAAGAATTGATGCTTTTGAACTGTGGTGTTGGAGAAGACTCTTGAGAGTTCCTTGGACTGCAAGGAGATGCAACCAGTCCATTCTGAAGGAGATCAACCCTGGGATTTCTTTGGAAGGAATGATGCTAAAGCTGAAACTCCAGTACTTTGGCCACGTCATGTGAAGAGTTGACTCATTGGAAAAGACTTTGATGTTGGGAGGGGTTGGGGGCAGGAGGAAAAGGGGACAACAGAGGATGAGATGGCTGGATGGCATCATTGACTCGATGAACCTGAGTCTGAGTGAACTCCGGGAGATGGAGATGGACAGGGAGGCCTGGCGTGCTGCAATTCATGGGGTCGCAAAGAGTCCGACACGACTGAGTGACTGAACTGAACTTAATGGTACAACTGTTTGGGCTTCCCTTGTGGCTCAGATGGTAAGGCATCGGCCTGCAATGCAGGAGACCCAGGTTCGATCCCTGGGTCAGGAACATCCCCTGGAGAAGGAAATGGTAACCCACACCAGTACTCTTGCCTGGAAAATTCCATGGACAAAGGGGCCTGGTAGGCTACAGTCCATGGGGTCACAGAGAGTCAGACATGACTGAGCGACTTCACTTTCACTAATGGTACATCTCATTATTCTAAATATGGAAGTGCTAATATTGTTAGTAATTGAGTTTTACTCACTTATTAACAGTAATGTTTATAGTAAGACCAACTGATGCTACAGTTGATTTCAGTTACAACTGATGCTAAAATGTCTTTTAGTATTTGTTATTTTGTGTCATGAAGATTTTTCAGTACATAATAGATAGAACCTTAAAATTGGAACTTTAAAAAAAAAATCTGTAGCAATGTTATCATCATTGTAAAATTGGTAGAATTATGTTGAATTACTTAAGAGCTCACTTCATGGAAATGTACTGAGAGCATGGTTATGCATTATTAATAAAGAATTCATATTCCCATAAACTAAATTCCTCATTCTGTGAACTATATGTATTTTACAATTTCAGTAACATCATAAAACATATAAGCATAAAAATTCCCATCCCTCCTATCACCCATTCAGTGCCAAAGAACTTAGAAATATGAAGAAAATTTAAATCACTCATAAAATTTTCCTATATTTCCTTTATAGGTATGTTTAAAACTTTACTTCTATTTTAGGAAAGAAATGTCCCTGAATTTGGAATCAGATACCCTAGAGATAAAACTGTGTTTTACACCTAAAATCTGGGTAGCAGCCTTCCCAGATGGTGCAGTGGTAAAGAATCCACCCTGCCAATGCAGGAGACACAAGAGATGCAGGTTTGATTCCTGGGTCAGAAAGACACACTGGAGAGGGAAAAGGTAACCCACTCCAGTATTATTGCCGGAAAAATTCCATGGACAGAAGAGCCTAGTGGGCTACTCTGGGGTCGCAAATAGTTGGATATGACTGAGCAAATGAGCACATAAACAAATAATTAAAAAAAAAATTCTGGGTAGTTTCACAGGAATTTGTTGCTATCTTCAGATAATTAAATAATCTTTTAGATATTTAATGAGAATTTAAGGAAAATACTGGGAATGGCAATACGATTGGCCAGCAGTAGACCCATAAGAAACATGTTCTGAAAGAAAATATAATTTTAATTATGTATAATCATACAGTGGAAATAGATAAATTCTAGAATAAAGCTTCATATTTTTACTCATTTATATAAAAGTTTCCTCAGTACTTTGATATTAAAAATTTTTCAGCTATTATGACAGGCATAGAAGATATAGTTATAAACATCTAGTTGTATTATGAGTGTATTTTGGATAAGTATTTGATCTACATGTTTATAAAATCAATAATGTTAATATTCCTAAAAAGGAAAAATATCAGGAAAGCTTAAAGAATGAAGAATATTATAATGGACACCATTCATATAACCATAATAAAATCTAAATATAAAATTTCATTTGGACAGTTGGAATGCTCTTTTCTCCTTGAAAATTGTCAATATTTATTATCTTTTCCACTACTTAATGTATAGATTATTCATAATTTAATAATATGCTTTTTTTACTTTACGTGACAGCTTAAGGATTTTTCATTTCACTGAAGATTCTTCAGAAACTTGATTCTTAATGGTAGTTTAAATATAGGAATAAAGAAATAGAAAGCAATACTGTGTTCATGGGTTAGAAGGCTCAGCATAGTAAAGATGTCAATTTTCCCCTAACTGATATGCTGAGTTAATTGAATTTCTGTCAAAAACTTAATGAAGATTTTTTTTTAGATATAGACTTGATTATTTTAAAATTTGATGTGGAAAGACAAGAGAACTATAATAGTTTAAACAACTTTGAAAAAACTAATGACATGGAAGGAATCCATCTGCCCAATTTCAAGATTTATTGTGTAGCTACTATAATCAAGACGTGTGGTTTTGGAACAGATGTAGACACAAAAATCAATAAAAAGAAACAGAATAGAAAATCCAGAAATAGACCCACACAAATATGTTCAATTGATTTTCTACAAAGGTGTAAAAGCAGTTCAGTTGAATAAAACTTTTCAGCAAAATGGTGCCAGACCAATTGGATATCCATAGGAGGAAAAAAGAAGCAGGAACTAAGTGTCACACTTTATACAAAAAGAAATTTAGAATGAATCATGGGTTTAAATGTAACCATCAGCTATTAAACTTTTAAAAATAAAAAAGCTTGAAAAAATCTTCAGAATTTAGGAAGAGGCCAAAAAGTATTTAGGTGTGACACCGAAAACACTATCCTTAGAGGGAAAGTTAGGCAAATTAGACTTCATCAAAGTTAAAAATTGCTTTACCAATTATTTCATGAGGATATTGAAATGACACACTACAGACTAGAAGGAAATTATTCACAAATCACATATCTGACAAGGAACTAGAATCTGGAATATAAGAAAAAGTCTCAAAGCTTAACAGGGAAAACACAGTCCTATTAGAACATGTGCAGAATATATGAAGAGATATTTTGCCAAAGGTATGCAGATGGCGAGTAAGCACATGAAAATATGTTCAACACCATTAGCCATTTGGAAGATGCAAATTAAAACCACAATGAGATGTCACCACACAGTTAACAAAATGGCAAAAATAAAAAATGTTGTGACATCAGCTACCAGTGAAGATACAGGGAAACTTGGTCATTCATACCCTGGTAGTGGGAACACAATAGAGTGTTTATAGTTTAACAGCATACCTTTTATACTTAACATGGCACATCCACCCTGAAAAACAATTTGGCAGTTAAAACAAATAACAAGCATGTAACTACTACCATATGATCTGGCAATCATACTCCTGGACATTTATTTCAAGAAACAAAGATAGTCGTTCACAAAAAAATACCTGTAAGTGAATATTTAGAGCAGCTTTATTCATAATAGCCAAAAACTGCAAACAAGACAACTGTCCTTTGATATGTATGCGATTACGCAAACTGTGGTTCATCCATGCCATAGCATACTGTGCCTGATAAAAAGGGAAGGACTGTTGGTACCCCTAACAAAGTGGATGAATAGCCAGAGAGCCATGCTGAGAGGGAAAACAAACCGCTGCCAAAAGGTCACACACTGTATAATTCCATTTATCTAACAGTCTTCAAGGGAGGGAAATTATAGAGGTGGAGAACAGATTAGTGGTTGTCAGGTTTGAAAGCGGTTGACAGGAAAGAAGTAGATGAGGCTCTTGAAGTTCAACACTTTCCTAAAGATCCCTGTGGTCAGAAAAACGTTCTGTACTTGGACTGTATCAGTGTCAGGATCGTGGCTGTGATGCTGTGCTATTGTTTTTCAAGAAGCTACCATTGGAAGAAACTGGGTGAAGGATCTCAGTCTCTTTTTTTTCTTACAACGGCGTGTGTCTCTATAATTATCTCAAACTAAAACAATTTAAAACCATTTTTCGGTTCTAATCTGTTTACTTCTGATAAACTTTAGGTTTTGGTGGGGGGTTATTGGTATTTTATTTTATTACGCCTATACATTAATTTGGGAAAGTTTCCTTTCTTTACAATAGTCAGTCCTCCTTTCACAGGTTTTTACATATTTCTTCTTCAAGCTGTTGTAAGTAGTGACCATTAAGTGAGATATTATTTGTAATTAGAATGAAGGGCCTGGATCATAGTTAACTGTCAATAAATTATCAATTATCTGACATAGAAAAAGCAAATGCTAATAAGTCTGATATAAAATGTAACAATATTATTAATATAGAATTTTTCTACCAAAGAATAAGTTTTTTAAAAACAGCCTTATTGAGCTACAATTGATGTGCCTTTGGCAGTAACGGGAATGGGCAGAACTGAGCTTTGCTTTTCACAGCTGTGTTGTCTTCTTGGTTGCTGATCCCAAGATAGCATGACTGATGGTGTAGATGACTCACAGGGTAGCTGTGAGCTGGGAAATTTTAATCATGAGAATGCTTGAATGGAAGTGACTGCTTTATAGTTTATCAGTGCCATTTATTTAGCTATCTGTCCTTAGACAAATTTTGTAGACTGGCTTTATTGTGGTTCCTTACTTGTAAAACAAAAAGGTGGGGTGAATTGATCTTTTGAATTGCCTTTAGCTCAGGAATACTATAATCCCAGGAGAGCTGACTTTATGTGCATTTCGTATCCCCGGGGCACTCATCGCCTCAGGTTGATAAACATTCCAGTTTAGCAGTCTCCTTAGCATTACAAGGTTCCCAATGCAAATCGCTGGACTGTAAGACATTTTCCAAGGACCAGTACTCAGTAATCACCTGGGAGACACTGTGAGCTATTTTACATGTTCCTGGAGCACAGATTATCTGCCTTGCTCCCTCTTATGTGTCCTAAGCATTTGGTTCCTAACTTCAGAGGAAGAAGAGGGCATTGACTTTCAGTCTGGCAAGAAATTTCCCACAATTACTTCCGTAAGTTTGTTTTATCTTTTCTGCAGACTTGAAAAACAAGTCTTGGTCTGCCTACTGGAGTGTGCCATACATGTAATTACCATCTAGCAGGTGTGTTTAAATAAACACAAATATGAACAAAAATATCTACTTTATTTCCCTAAAGTAGATAATGCAGTATCTTTTAGAGAGTAGATAATCAGAATGTTATTGAATCAAAAGTAAAGTAGTGCCTTTAGATTAAATTTAGCTATTCTCAGTATAATTTTGTTTATGCAAAGATTTGCTTAAGTTATAGGATAGAGCTTACTGGAGCATTTTTTCCTCTCAGTATTCACTGGAATCAAAAACAAAACTATAAAAATTAAAACTATAAAATTTAAAACAAAACTATAAAAATTAAGGATGCCTTTCAGCATTGTTACTGAAATGTATAGGCTAGTCATAGTCCATAGTACGATGTACAGATGTGAAGACAAGAGAGTCCATATTTTCTGTGCTATTTAACAAGAGTATACTCACATATTATTTATACCACATATATATGACTAATCATTTATTGAGAAATTATTGCACTAAACAAGATCCCAACCCTTCATTTACTATAGCAACTGCAGTGAACATATTCTTCTTCATTATTCATACTGATTTCTTCTAGAGATGCTGGCAAGGGCACTGTATTGTAAAGAATGAGTATTATAAAAAAAAATTAAAAGCTTAAAGTTCACTATTGTTTGAAGAATAGTTCAGAACAAAATGCATTTCCACTCAAAAAATATATTTTTTTAAGAGCCTTACTGATGCCATTTAAGGTTTCTTAGAGTGAAGAAAAAGTAGTTTTAAAATTGACTGCCAAATTGTAGAACTTTTAAACAACCAAAAATCTATTCACAGTATTCCTAGTGTGTTAAAACACTGCTTGATACAATTTAGTGCAGCATGATATAGGCCAGCTGAAATCAGTCCCCAGGGGACCTATGTTAAAGGCAATTTTACCTAGAGTATGTCTTCATGTCAAAGACTGGAAAGACAAAGATTGAGAAAATAGTGCATGTAGTGGCATATGATAACAAAAACTAGTGTGTGCTCAGTGATTTGAGTTTTATTTTGCAGACTTTCACTGTTGTAGTTTGTTGATTTTTTTTTAAACCCAGTCTTTTTCTCTCTACCCTATCCTAACCATGGATATATACCTATTCCCTTTTTGTATTTGAACTATATAGTGACAGTTCTTGCACAGATTCAAACCACTGGAAATTTTGGAGGGGAATTATATGATAGAGATCAAACACACCTGTTACTGATTGTTTTAAGACAGTTTACTGAATAGTCTGTTTTCATCTTGTGTTTTTAAATGCTGTTGAGGCTTATTGGTTATATTTGGAGGCCCCAGAACAATAACTATCAACCATATCTCTGCCTTTGACTCAACTGAAAAGTTTTTGGGCTTCCAATATTTGAGCCTCATCTTTAAAAAGTTCAAGTTGATTGATCTGGGGCAAGGCCCAGGTGCTGACATTTTAATTACCCAGATTATTCCAAGTGTGAGCAGGTCAAGTCCTGCTTGAGAGTTGAACTGGTGAAATCTGAAGCATGTTGTTTCTTATACTGGGCTTCCCAGGTGGCGCTAGTGATAAAGAACCCATCTACCAGATTAGGAGACATAAGAGACGTGAGTTCGATCCCCGGGTCAGGAAGATCCCCTGGAGGAGGGCACGGCAACCCACTCCAGTATTCTTGCCTGGAGAATCCCATGGACAGAGGAGCTTGGCAGGCTACAGTCCATAGGGTCACAAGAGTTGGACACGACTGAGTGACTTAGCACACATGCATGTGGCTTTTGCTGTGACCTTGGGAATTACTTAATATCTCTGTGCCTCAGTTTCTTCACACAGAAAATCAGCCTGTTAGTAGTCTGTAACACAGGGAGATACTTTAAGAATTGCATGATAAAATGCAGGAGTGATTAGATATAATGAGAAAAAGAGTTGTGAAGAAAAGGAGACAGATGTCCCAGAGGAAGGGACATAGGAGACAATTTCTCATTAAAAGAATTCAGAGATATTTCATAACATTATAAATGCAAAGAATAAAATGTTGAAAGTTGATCCAAACTTAGAGATGATCTACTTCACTTCATATCCTAAGTTACATAAAGAGAAAACTAGCACTGTTCAAACTACTATTAATACATTTTTACAAGGACATAGAGCACTTTAATTCTCAATGTTTCTAATGTTTTTCTTTCAGCTATACAAAATATATATTATTTTTACTATATTTGTTAATTTCCCTGTGCACTGTTAACAGTGTACAGGGACAAGAAAATGTTTCATGTTTTCACAAAATGTTTCATTGGTCTTGAAACCAAATCATACTTTTTTCCCCTTAACAATTAAGATCACTTTGTATTTTGAGTATACTATTGGAGACCATTAAAAATATACTTATTCACCTCTTTTTTGAAATTATTCTTCAAATGTGAATAAAAAGAAAGGAAGGAAGGAATGAAAGATAATCCTTTTTTTGCAATTATGTCATCTTGAATTGATAATGGTGACTCTTCTAATTATGAATTAATTTTATATTGTGCACTACTAGAAATCTTTCTAAACATTTCATTTATATCCAAAGCTTCCATTTGGATTTGTGTGTGTGTGTGTTTCAGATTATATAATCTGACCTACATTCTATTTTTCTTACTATCACAAAGGTTTGTGTTTTTTTTGAGCAATCATTTTTTATTTTTTAAATTTTATTGCTTCATTTTAAGCACTAAATATTCTAATATGTCAAGCATTTCTCTAAGATATCTGTTTGTATTAGTGAATTGAATCTGTATAGCAATTCTCTAAAATAGATATAGTTTAGACCCTCCTTTAAAAACAGAAAAATTCAGCTGTAGAACAGTTAAATAATTTGCGCAAGTTCACATAGCTAGAAAGTAGGGAGCAATCAAAATTTGAAACAAAATAGTATAATTTCAGAGTCAACATCTTCTTAGACTAGCTGTCTTTCAGACTTATTAAAAATACTAAATATTGATTGATAAACTCAAATCAGGCAAGCTATTCTATAAATCAACATTTATATTCAACAAAAGTTTTTAATAATGGTCAAATAAGGAGTTTTTATTATTCTCTTTATTGTGAAAATTCTAAACCACATACTTTATTTGCCAAGAGTTTTCTCTTTGTGTTACAAAATCATAGTATTCTAATATCTCTATAGTATACCGTGATTTACAGTAAACTTGATAATTTGGGCTTCCCTGGTGGCTCAATGGTAAAGAATCTGCCTGCAATGCAGGAGACTCAAGTTTGATCCCTGGGTCACGAAGATTCCCTGGAGAAGGAAATGACAACGCACTCCAATATTCTTCCTGGGAAATCCACGGACAGAGGAAGCTGGCGGGCTACAGCCCACAGGGTCACAAAGAGTTGGAAACAACTGAGTGACTGAGTGCATGTGCACACACACACGCATTTCTTGATAACTTAGCGAACAGGTAGATGTGGTAGATGGAAATAGTCAGAATTACAGAATTCTGTGTCTGATCCTCATTGTGCCGGGGGCCGACTTCTGCTGATACCTGTCACCACTGGTATCAGTCATGCTGTTAACGCTTCGTTGTGCTAGCTCTCCCTGTGGTCATCACTGATCACAGGATGCCCATCACAATTTGGCTCTGATGCCCTGTGTGGCGATCTTCTGTTTCATTTGCTCTCCTTTGTTAGGATCATAAGGGTGTTGACACTCACTCTGTGTTTCACCAGGCAACTGGCCTGCTAGTTCTTATCTGTCATTATGAAAGCTTTTAACTTGCCCAAATCATGACCCCCTAGAAAGTAAGAAGAAGGAAATTAGGATACATTATAAAAATAAAAGGAACACAGAAAGAGACAGAGAATATTCAGTTGTACTATCAAGAGAACTATGCTTAAAGTACATAGGCCCATGGTGTATATCATGACTGTCATTATAACTAATGTAGCTAAGTGTTGGTAAATATTCACCTCCCTGATGCTTGCATACCTATTCAAACTGTACAACAACCAAAGTGAGTTTTTTGTTCCACTTTGTGATCATTGTCCTTAAGAAAATGTTGCACTTAAGTTTTAAAAATTTTATCTCTGTCTAATGTTTAAGCATGCCTTCTGTTCAAGAATGTCACCTAATTTTGATCAGAGTATGCATTAGTACCATCACTGATTATTATCACGTATTTGAATATAGATCAATCAAATAAAATAAAAATATAGATTTTTTTATCAAATGTTTATAGTCCATTAGAATTTACAACATGATTTGAGTCAAAGAAAAAATTAACCAATATCTGTAAATACTACATAAGATATCATGAGACTTATGTGACTCTATAACACTGAAAGACTGGCATTTTAACCAATTTTTGGGTTTCAAGGAAAAGAAATATAAAATCTTAAGTTTAAATTAGAGTGGCTTCTTTTCAGCCACAATAGAATATTAGGAATCAAATTTATACTCCCCTCTAAATCAACTATAAATACTACAAAACTATACAAAACAATGATTTTCATAAATTAGGCATCAGAGAAACAGTGACAAATTTTATTTTCTTGGGCTCCAAAATCACTGCAGACAATGACTGTAGCCTTGAAATTAAAAGACACTTTCTTCTTGAAAGAAAAGAGATGAGAACTTAGACAGCGTATTAAAAAGCAGTGGCATCACTTTGCCAACAAAGGTCCATATAATCAGAGTTATCATTTTTCCAGTAGTTATGTACGAATGTGAAAGTTGGATCATAAAGAAGGCTGAGCACCAAAGAATTGATGCTTTTGAACTGTGGTGTTGGAGAAGACTCTTGAAAGCTCCTTGGACAGCAAAGAGATCAAACCAGTCAATCCGAAAGGAAATCAGCCCTGAATATTTGTTGGAAGGACTGATGTTAAAGGTGAAGCTCCAGTACTTTGGCCACCTGATGCGAAGAGCCAACTCACAGGAAAAGACCCTGATGCTGGGAAAGATTGAGGGCAGGAAGAGAAGGGGGCAACAGAGGATGAGATGATTGTATGCAATCACTGACTCAATGGACATGACTTTGAGTGAAGTCCAGGAGATGGAGAAGGACAGGGAAGCCTGATGTGCTGTAGTCCAGGGGGTTTCAAAGAGTCAGACAGGACTTAGTAACTGAAAACAACAAAAAGCAGAAAAGTGGTCCCTGAGAGAGGAGAAACAAATGATGCAAGTTGGATGATTACCCAGGGCTGCTGCCCAGACAGAGGTGTGGGGCTGACATGCAGGAAGGCCAATTTTCCTGCACTGAAGAGGGCTACCTCCGAATCCAGTGGGATCAGGAGGACATAGTCCACAGAGAAGCATGGAGAGAAACTTGTTGAAAAGGGCAGAGGGTCCACCTCCAGTTTTCAGCTGACTACTGATCAACAAAGGAGCATACGGGAACTCTGGAGGCCAGAAAAGAAATAACTGAAAGAAGCAGAGAGAATTCCAGGAAAAGTTCGTGTCTGCACCAGCCAAAGTGGAAAATCTTATAATCCTCAGGGTTTCACAGAGTTCTTAGAAAGATATTACCTCTCTAGGGAGTCGAAATATCCCTAGACTAAAAGTTGCTGTGTTCCCACAAGCAAAGTCTAAAAAGAACCCTTTAAAAAATCGAAGTTTCCAAAGAAGTTAGTTTTGCCCCAGAACAAACTCAAGAACATTTATAAGGAATGTGAAATTATACAACACTCAAAAAAGGCAACATTTGCAATGTTTTGCATCTAATCAAAAATTTCCTAGCATAGAAGAAAGGCAGGAGTATGACACATATAAGCAGAAAGATCAATGAGTTAGAAATCCATAAGAAATTACATAAATGATTGATAAACAACATTTAAAAACATTCATTATAACTATATATTTTCAAGGAGGTAGGAAAAAAGGTAGAGCATGTTAAGTAGAGGTATGAAATCTATTTAAAAAGAAAAAAAATTAAACTTCTAAAGGTGAAAAAACAAAGTAAAGATTAAAGATACACACTAAATAAGATTAAGAGTAGATATTGCCAAAAGGTGAAAAATGATGATTGAATTTGCAAAGAGCCTATCTAAATTAAAACACAGAATAAAAACACAGAGATCAAGACACAAGACATCAGTAAGCTGTAAGCAAGCTTCATGAGACCTACTTTTATGTAACTGGAGTCTCTGAAAGAGGGAGCACCTACAGCTTGCTCAGTCCTTGTTTGGCTGCATAAGCGTGTGTCTTGGCCCTGTGATATTTGCTTACATGAAGGTTAGGAGCCCTGATAGCCTGTGTTAGGCTTCTTGTCTTATTTGGGAGTATCTTTCCCTTTTCTGGGCTTCATGTACGTTTCTTTGATTGCTTAACTAGTGTGTCATATAGCACCTGGCCAACCCCACTCCTTTGTCTTCTCCTGGTGGTGAAGAAATGGCCTCCTTTGGAGACTATCTCCTTGCCTTGGCTATGGGGCAACTCCTATTGGGCATGGGGTACTACACACTCACTAATGAAGCTGGTCTTGTTCTGCCC
This sequence comes from Capra hircus, assembly GCF_001704415.2. NCBI lineage: Eukaryota > Metazoa > Chordata > Mammalia > Artiodactyla > Bovidae > Capra > Capra hircus. Next base: position 11,229,085 of record NC_030831.1, on the reverse strand, counting down.
TTCCCTGTATCAGTCAAGTGTTGTTCCATCCAGTGCCTATACGACTGGTGTCTTTCATGACGAGTCTGCTACCCACAAGCCATGCAGTGGGTAAATATCCTGGGACTGCTGCTCTTGGCATAGGCAGCAAGAGTCACTTGCTTGGCACAACCCAACAGATCTAAGATGCGCAGTAAGCTACAGGAGGGAAGGAAGGAAGGAAAAGAGATGAAAAAGAGAAAGCAAATTACATAATCAACTTGCTTAAAATCAATGATAAAGGGAATATCTCAAATGTAACTGAATAGAGAAGCAGTGGAGTGGATATTATATACAGGAGAATAAAAATGAAATGGACAGCAGACTTCTTGATGGACACAATATAAGCAAGAACTCAGAGGAGCAACATTAATGAATGGAAAGAGCACATCTTTCAACACAAAGTATATATCAAACAAACTTTAAAGAAAGGTGAAATAAAGACTTTATCATATATAGACCCAGCAATCCCACTGCTGGGCATACACACCGAGGAAACCAGAATTGAAAGAGACACATGTACCCCAATGTTCATCGCAGCACTGTTTATAATAGCCAGGACATGGAAGCAACCTAGATGTCCATCAGCAGATGAATGGATAAGAAAGCTGTGGTACATATACACAATGGAGTATTACTCAGCCATTAAAAAGAATACACTTGAATCAGTTCTAATGAGGTGGATGAAACTGGAGCCTATTATACAGAGTGAAGTAAGCCAGAAAGAAAAACACCAATACGGTATACTAACACATATATATGGAATTTAGAAAGATGGTAATGATAACCCTCTATGCGAGACAGCAAAAGAGACACAGATGTAAAGAACAGACTTTTGGACTCTGTGGGAGAGGGAGAGGGTGGGATGATTTGGGAGAATGGCATTGAAACATGTGTACTATCATGTAAGAAACAAATCGCTAGTCTAGGTTCGATACAGGATACAGGATGCTTGGGGCTGGTACACTGGGATGACCCAGAGAGATGATATGGGGAGAGAGGTGGGAGGGGGGTTCAGGGTTGGGAACTCATGTACACCTGTGGTGGATTCATGTCAATGTATGGCAAAACCAATACGGTATTGTAAAGTAAAAAAATTTAAAAAAATAAAGAAATAAAGCATTACATAAAAAAATAAATAAATAACTGAAAAAGTCATAATCACTGGCATGCTCTGCAAGGTAAAAGGAAACGTTACTGGAGGTAATATGCAGTTTACAAAATATTAATATGTAGAAGTAAAATATGCATCAGAGTACAAAAGACTGGGAGAGGGGGAAATGGATGCATACTGTTGTAAGGGTTTTGTACTATATGTGAAGTGGTATAATGTTATCTGGGCTTCCCTGGTGGCTCAAACAGTAAAGAATCTGCTTGCAATGCAGGAGACCTGGGTTCAATCCCTGGGTCAGGTAGATCCCCTGGAGAAGGGAATGGCTACCCACTCCAGTATTCTTGCCTGGAGAATTCCATTGACAGAGAAACCTGGTGGGCTATAGTCCATGGGGTCACAAAGAGTCGGACATGACTAAGCACTAGCATTTGCACTTTCTATAATATCATTTGAAGGTAGACAATGATAAATTCTAAATATATACTATAAAACCTAAAGCAATTTCACAGTAAAGTGTGCAGTAATAGTTAGCCTACAGAGGATAAAATAAAATCATAAATTATTCAATCAAAAAGAAGGAAGAAAAGGGAACTCAGAACAAGTAAATAAATGGAAATCGCAAGATGGTGAATTTAAACCCATCCTTGTCGATAATCATATTAAATGTAAATGGTCAAAATATATTAATTAAAAGTGACAGAAAGAGGTTGGTTCAAGTTGGCAGAGTAGAAGAATGTGCACTTATCTTCTCCTGCCAGAACACTGAAATCTCAGCTAGCTGTTGAACAAACACTGACACGAACACACAAGAACCCACCAAAAAAATGAAAGGTTAATAAGATCACACGAAAAACTAAGATCCAATTGTATGCTGCCTTCAATAACAGCAGCAAAAACAAACCAAAAAACCTCAAAATACTTTAAGTATGAGGATATATGTAAGTTAAACAGAAAATACTGAAACCCAGTATGTTAAGTAACACTAACTGAATAAAATTGGAGTGACTTCATTAGTATCTGTGATTGACTAACCTTTGAGTTACCCTGTGATCCCCATCCCCTGTTCCATCCTGTATAATTTCCTCCCCTTGAATGTAGGCAAGACCTGGAACTTGCTTCAGCAAACAGAAAATGTCAGGCATGAAGGAATTTTGCAAATGTAATTAATCATTATGATTTTGAGGTAACCAAAAGAATGATCTTCCTGGATGGGTCTTGACTTACCAATGAAAGTACCAAGCCCTACCAGCAGAGAAATACTCCCCTTGAAGCCTTGATGAAATGAGTGGCCAGGCTGGAGACCTTGCTTAACAAGAAACTGTCAGCAGTCTCTAGGACCTAGTGATAGCCTCCAGCTTACACTAAGCAAAATGCCAGAAACTACAGTCATACTGCTGCAGAGAAATAAATTCTGCCAACAACCTGAATGGCCTTGGGAGGAGATTCTGCCCTAGTTAAGCCTCCAGATGGAACCCATTCTAGCCAACACCTTGGACTCTGAACAAAGCATCCAGACAAGCTGTGCTTGGACTGCTGACACAAGGAAACTGTTAAATAATAAGTGGATATTGTATTGAAAGTGAAAATGTTAATTGCTCAGTCATGTCTGACTCTTTGCAACCCCAGGAACTGTAGCCCACCATTTTCCTCTGTCCATGGGAATTCTCCAGGAAAGAATCCTGGGGTGGGTAGCCATTCCCTTCTCCAGGGGATCTTCCCAACCAAGGTTTCGAACCCAGGTCTTAGGCATTGCCTGCAGATTCTCTACCATCTGAGCCACCAGGGAGAATTCCATGAATGTTGTATTAAGTCTCTAAAATTGTGGTCACTTGTTATGCATGATTAGAAAATGAATACAGTATCAAACAAAGTAAATTTCAGAGCAAAGATCAGAGACAAAGAAGTTTATTTCATAATAATTAAGGAGTCAGTTCAGCAAATACACTAAAACATCCTAGCCATTTAACATCTTAATAACAGAACTTCAACATTCATTAGGCAAAAACTGATATAACTGCAAGGAGAAATTGAAAAACATGTCGTTATAGTTGGAGATTTTACCCAAGAGGAATGAAAGCGTATGTCCATACAAAGACTTGACATAAATAATCATAGCAACTTTATTTGTAATAATAAAAAACTTGTAACAACTCCAATGGCCATAAACACATGAATGCATTAGGAAACTGTGCTGTATCCCTCCAATGGAATTCCAGTCAGTAATAAAAAGGGATAAACTATCAATTCATGCAGCAGCATGGATGATCCCAAAGCAATTATCCTGAATGAAAATAAAAGTAGAAAAGAGTATGGTATGGCTCCATTTTAAAAAAAAAGACATCTTAAATTCTAGAAAATACAAACTAATTTACAGTTATAGAAAGTAGATCAGCAGTCAGTTGGCATGAAGTGGGAATGTGAAGGAGAATGGGAAGGAGAGCCCCAAAAGAGGGATGAGGACTCTGGGAAGTAATGAGTATGTTCATTACCATAATTATGTTGATGGATTCATGGGTATATACATGTTCAAAACTTGTCAAATCACGTACTTTAGATATGCACAGTTTATTGCATGTCAGTTGCACCTCCATTATTCCATAAAAGTTTCAATTGAAATAAACTTCATTGTAAAATCAGAGTGTACTTGTAAACAATTGATTTATATCTTTCTAAAAAATTACTTTACTGTAATTATAGCTTGTTCACCATATTAAAGTTTACAGCTTCACCCTGGTAGCTCAGCTGGTAAAGAATACACCTGCAATGCAGGAGACCCCGGCTCAATTCCTGGGTCAGGAAGATCCGCTAGAGAAGGGATAGGCTACTCTCTCCAGTATTCTTGGGCTTCCCTGGTGGCTCAGCTGGTAAATAATCCACCTGCAGTGTGGGAGACCTGGGTTCAATCCCTGGGTTGGGAAGATCTCTGGAAAAGGGAATGGCTACCCACTCCAATATTCTGGCCTGGAGAATTCCATGGACTGTATAGTCAAGAAGATCACAAAGAGTTAGACACGACTGATCAACTTTCATTTTCACTTTGATTTCACTTTCACTTCATATTATAGTTTGGGGGGGGATTAAAAATGGGAAAAATAAAACCAAAATAAAAAAATAAATAAATAAAACAATTTCTGGACAATTAATATATGGATAGAGTCTTCTTAGTTCATCTTTTTTTCTATTTCTGCCTGCATTTTTCAAATATAGATAAAAATAGAAATATAAAGTAAAAAATCCTCACTCTATCTTTCAAGACTTAGGTAATACCAGAGAGATTTTGCAATCTCTTGTTTTATTAGTAGACAGCCTTCTCCAGAAGTATGCCAGCATCATATTCTCTTGAGAGAAAAACTTTATTACCTTATTTTGCAAAGAATATGATTTCTACATTAATGTCACTTACCCCTTTCCTGTTCATATATTTAAATGACTATGAATAATTAAAAGCAAAAATGAAAATATGAAATTATGTTGTTCCATAAAGGCTGTCCTGAGTTATACTAAACAGCTAGGAAAATAACTTATTTTCCATTTAACAAAAGTTTATATGACAACCCTAATGGGGGAAATTAGGGAAAGGAAACATAGCCACTTCTGCTTCCCCAATGGCAGAAAGGGCTGAACTCATAGTAAGTGCTCTGACTTGATGAGGGTCAAAATAAAGACAGCCCTGGCAGTCTTCTAGATTTATCTGGTACACAACTCAAGCATAAGAAAAAGGATATTAAGCATCAGCTTTCCTTTTACAAAGGAAAAGTGCAAAGGAGGAATATTGAGATGGAAATGCCTGTTATATCCATCGTGGAAGAACTGCAGGGAGCCCAGCTAATGATGTGGCCTGGATAGATAAAGGAAACCTCGCAGCTATGTATGCTGCAGCTATGCATGCGCCATTTAGAATGTGCCTGCAGAGGGGCTGATTCTCCTAGCACAGCTCAGACCCCGTCCTGAGTGGTTGTGGAGCAACGCGGAACCTCTTTAACTCACGCATCACCCTGGGTTTCAGTACACTGTAAATATTCTGTTATCCTCTTTTTTTCTGAATTCATGTGGAGAAAAAATGTATTTTAAAATTGTTAATATTGGGAGGGGAAACAACAGAACCAAATAAAGTCTTATCTCTTAACAAGTGATGACTTGAAACTTTTTTGTAACACCTAATAATGTTTGGCACTAATTCACTATTTCATTTTCTATTTCACTCTCTAAACACTATGAAAGTAAAAGTAAAACCAATGCATTGGGCAGTAGGATTGGTTCATTTGTCTTTAAGAAAATGCAGACATCATGGCCCCTTACCTTGTGTAAAATATCAGATCTTTTGTATTCTGAGTTTTTCTGTTATTTTATCCTGGTGACATCAAGGTCTTCAATAGACACCAACTCAGCCAGTTGTCCTCTGGCCAGAAGAAAAATTAAAACGAACACCTTAAATTGGTCATCCCTAAGTGGAGTATATGGTACCCATGGGCATGCTCTGGGATATCGACAAAGGCTCCCCTAAATAATTGTAACTTGTGGTCCTGCAGAGGTTTGGGTGCCTCTGGCAGCCTTAGTCGTTTAGCTGGTGTACTCAGCTCACATTCACTCATGAAGGCAAGATGCTCCTTCTCTAAGCAGTTGACCACATCATCACTGGGTATCCTGAGCTATGCTATGTATTCAATCTCACTTGAGAATCACAGAGAATCCACTTGTTTAATAGAAAACAGCCTAGTTTAGGGTCAGTTTCCTCTAGACATGTTTCTCAGCAAAGGCCTTAAAATTGCTTGCCGGTGGAAATAAGGGGACATAATTAGTAAAATAAAAATAGTTTCATAAACATTGTTATATATGGCAGGTCTTGCTTTTAATTCCTAAGGATCAATCTGGGAAGTTTTTAGAAAGATAACAGGGTCTGTAAACTTGTAGTGTGTTTGATCTATAGGAGTACCATATGCTGTAGACACAAAGTCATCTTTAAGAGCTGAACACTCCGTTCCAGTTGGTCATTTCTTGGTGCTTATCATGTAAAAAGTTAGAAGTGCTGGAGTTACATTTCATAAAAGTGGCTTCCGTTTCTTCATCCTAGGTTGAAGTGTTTAAGAACAGCAGAGATGTTGGCCCTCTGCCCTAGCCTACATTTTTTTTCTAATAGAAATTAATATACTTTCCTCTAGTGCGCTTGTATGAATATTTTAGCATTTGATGCAAACATTACATTTAATTATATGAAAGGAATATAAATTTCAAGCAAATGTGAACCCAAGAGAAGCAGAGAGTATGTTCACTGATGTCATAAGACCATATGTATTGCACTATGTAGCTTTCCAAACAACATTTACAACATATATATTTCTGTATAACTATTTCCTATAGTATATTAATCGTGCCAGTGGTGTGTACACTTGACTTATGACTGTGAAATCAAAAAATTTTTGTTTAAGTGAATGAGTCTGCTACTATATAATGTTTTACATAATTAAAATAAATTTCCATGTGTATGTAAGATTTCTAGTCATATAGATGTGTGTCCATGAAATTGTAAAAACCAAGAAAATGCAGTCAAACTATTAGCTTTAAACTATCATTGAGGTTATCTGCATTCTAGAATTGAACTCATTTTTCGCTTATATATTACTGTTAACTCTGATATCCCCTAAGATTCTTTAAAAGAATTTCTTGCGTTTCCCTCTTTCTATTCTCTACAAGCATATTCCAATTAGGTTGTTCCTTTCCCCACTCCCAAGTCCACTAAGACTGCTCTTAACAAAGCACAAGTGCTGTCCTTTGTTGCTGTTCACTTGCTCAGTCTTTGCTCCGACTCTTTGTGACCCTGTGGACTGCAGCACACCAGGCTTCCCTGTCCCTCAATTTTCCTGGAGTTTGCTCAAACTCATGTGCATTGAGTTGGTGATGCTATCCAACCATCTCATCCTCTGTCATCTCCTTCTCCTCCTGCCTTCAATCTCCTGCTGTCCTTCAGTTCAGTTCAGTTCAGTCATTCAGTCATGTCCGACTCTTTGTGACCGCATGAATCGCAGCACGCCAGGCCTCCATGTTCATCACCATCTCCCGGAGTTCACTCAGACTCATGTCCATCGAGTCAGTGATGCCATCCAGTAATATCATCCTCGGTCGTCCCCTTCTCCTCCTGCCCCCAATCGCTCCCAGCATCAGAGTTTTTTCCAATGAGTCAACTCTTCTCATGAGTTAGCCAAAGTACTGGAGTTTCAGCTTTAGCATCATTCCTTCCAAAGAAATCCCAGGGCTCATCTCCTTCAGAATGGACTGGTTGGATCTCCTTGCAGTCCAAGGAACTCTCAAGAGTCTTCTCCAACACCACAGTTCAAAAGCATCGGTTCTTTGGCGCTCAGCCTTCTTCACAGTCCAACTCTCACATCCATACATGACCACAGGGAAAACCATAGCCTTGACTAGATGGACCTTAGTTGGCAAAGCAATGTCTCTGCTTTTGAATATACTATCTAGGTTGGTCATAACTTTCCTTCCAAGGAGTAAGTGTCTTTTAATTTCATGGCTGCAGTCACCATCTGCAGTGATTTTGGAGCCCAAAAAAAATAAAGTCTGACACTGTTTCCACTGTTTCCCCATCTATTTCTCATGAAGTGATGGGACCGGATGCCATGATTTTCGTTTTTTGAATGTTGAGCTTTAAACCAACTTTTTCGCTCTCCTCTTTCACTTTCATCAAGAGGCTTTTTAGTTCCTCTTCACTTTCTGCCATAAGGGTGGTGTCATCTGCATCTCTGAGCTTATTGATATTTCTCCCAGCAATCTTGATTCCAGCTTGTTTCTTCCAGTCCAGCATTTCTCATGATGTACTCTGCATAGAAGTTAAATAAGCAGGGTGACAATAGATAGCCTTGACGTACTCCTTTTCCTATTTGGAACCAGTCTGTTGTTCCATGTCCAGTTCTAACTGTTGCTTCCTGGCCTGCATACAGATTTCTCAAGAGGCAGGTCAGGTGGTCTGGTATTCCCATCTCTCTCAGAATTGTCCACAGTTTATTGTGATCCACACAGTCAAAGGCTTGTCCTACGTGTTTCTAAATTCAGTGGTCCCTTCTTAACTTTTAGCTTACTTAATCTAGCAACAGCATTAGAATCAGTCACTCCCACCTCTTTGATAGACTTCCTCTCTAGCTTTGCAGAACACCACTCCCTCTTTGCTTTTCGCCTGCTTTCCTACTCACACCTTCCCCTTCTCAGTTATTGGTTCCTCATCTTCTCCAGACTCCTTAGCATCGCTGCCCAGAATCTGTCTTTTGTGGTTGTTTGCGCTCTTAGGTGATCTTGTTCAGGGTCCTGACTTTATACACCACCCAAATCCCAACACTGCTGAAGCTCCATCTCTAACCCAGACTCATGTGTACTCAGCCACCTATTAGATTTCTCCTCTTGAATGTTTAGTATACATCCAGCAGTTAGTATACATTTAACGTACACATTGAGATTTAACATTTTAAAACAGAACTCCAAATCCCTAGAAACATCCTCCAGCTGCAGTATTACTCATCTCGGTTGATGGCAACTTGAATAATCCAGTAGTTTAGATCAAAATATTTTGGATTCATTTTTGTTTCTTCTTTGATTCTCACACTGTGCCCAGCTCACAAAACCCCCCTGTTGTCTTAAATTCCAAAATACGTGTATGACATGACCACTTTCACTGACACACTGGTGGCACCCTGGTCTGAACTATCCTTACTTCTAACCTAGATTTATGTCATTAATGTCCCAGGTTGTATGCTTTCCTCCCTACAGTCCAATCTTGACAAAGTCAAGTAATCCTCTTAAAACAAAAGATGGATTATGTCACTCCTGCACTTAAACTCTGCAGTGGCTTCTGGGTGAACTCAAAGGAAAAGCCAAAGTGCTTACAGGACCCTACATGATATATACCCCACCTTCTGCCGTAACCTCTGGATTTATCCGCTACATTTATCTCCCTAACTCACTCCATCTCACTGGACACATCCTTCTGTTTGGGGAACAGACCAGAAAGTGTCCTACCAATATGTGTTTCTGCATTTTCTGGTGCCCTTGAGTGAATTTTTTTTTCTTGTCTGTGTTTGAAAATTGTGTTTGTGATGAGACCTATCTACTCTTCACACATGGCTTTAAATTACAGCTCACTCCAAGGTACCTGATTCTTTCTACCCTACTCTATTTCATATATACTTTATATCAATCATTACTTTCTTCTATATTATATTACACACTCATTTATTAAGTTTATTATTGAATTTTTCTCTCTCTCATGTGCCTTGTTCACTGTTATCACCCAGCCCCCACAAGTACAAACTAGTCTCTTAACTAAAGATTCGTCATACTGAATTAACTCAGCTATATTGTCAGGAGAAACACAAAACAAACCTTTCCCTGGTTATCAGTGATCCTTCTAGAAGGGGGTTTTATATAACACAAAGTGGAACAAAGAACCCTACATAGAATTTACAGAACCATCTTACACATATTTTTTCTCCACTTAAAATAGACTTTGTTTTTTAGAACAGCTGTAAGTTGACAGAAAAAAAAAAATTGATCTAAAGAGACAAACAGTGCCCACAGCCCTCTACCCCTGCACAATCACAGCCTCCCCATCAGTGTCCCCCCAAGAGTGGCATGGTAACACTCTGGTTTGTTATTTGTGAACCCTTGAACTGATAAAATGAAATAAACTTTATTCTCCTCAAACAGTAAAATGGTTAAGTGAGATAAAATAAGTGAAATAGTTAAAAAGCCAAATTAGATTTTTTTTTTTAAATGTGGAATGCCCGGCCTAGTCCCTGGAAAAGAACTGGCAGTTAATTATAGTTTTCTTTCATCCTTCTCTCTATTTCTTTTCAAGTTTTCAAGTTCCTTGCCCTGAGGAATCATGATTTTAAAATAAAGCTTTGCTTTGGTTGCTTTTTAATGCATATTGATTGCACACATTGTTGAGCCAGTTAGTATTCTGTTATGTCATGTGTGTTAGTGCTTGCCATGTTCCTGAACTTCTAGCAGGAGTCTGTTAAAAATATACTCGCACCTGAGGAAGCAAATTTCATCCAAATGTCATTCACTCACTATTGCACTTTAGGATGCAAATGGAACTTTTTCTCTGCTAGAAGATTATGATTTATTACTAATAAGAGAAGATAACTTTAAATAAGTTAATGTAAAGATCTCCAAATAGTCTACATCAGTAGAAACAAACTTTATCTTTGGAATAATTGCTTTTGATAGGCATAATTCGTTTCAGTTTATGGATGGAGAAGTCAAGGTTATATGAGCTATCTAGGTACAGAAGTCAGCCAATCAGCTGCAATCAACATGCAAGTCAGTCATGTTATTCTTCCCACTTAGTTCATTTCCCTAACACTCAGTTGGCACTTGCCCAAGCATTGTAATGTAACACTGTTATCAAATATTCGCAGGAGGACTCTATCTCACTGCCTTACACAGAGCATCTAATGCCTTTGACTTCAGTTAACCTGTCCATGAGGACTACTAAAAATATTTTCATGTAGAAATGCATGGGAAACATTTAACTTTTATACATACCGTATATATACATATTTTATATATATATATATATATATATATATATATATATATATATATATAACTATTGAAGCTTTTGTGGAAAGCTGTCCCACTTGGCTATATAACAAACTCTTCCTTCCACTCTGAAAGTGTAAAATAGAGAGTAAAGCAGTCCAGTCTTTGAAGTATGCGAACTCTCAGAGAAGGCAATGACACCCCACTCCAGTACTCTTACCTGGAAAATCCCATGGACGGAGGAGCCTGGTAGGCTGCAGTCCATGCGGTCACTAAGAGTTGGACATGACCAAGCGACTTCACTTTCAGTTTTCACTTTCATGCATTGGAGAGGGAAATGGCAACCCACTCCAGTGTTCTTGCCTGGAGAATCCCAGGGACAGGGGAGCCTGGTGGACTGCCGTCCATGGGGTCGCACAGAGTCGGACACGACTGAAGTGACTTAGCAGCAGCAGCAGAACCTAACTCTAAGACTGAAAACTGAGAAAGAGTAGGACTCTCTCCAAGTTGTTGTTGTTTAGTCGTTCAGTTGTGTCCGACTCTTTGCAACCCCATGGACTGTAACATGCCAGGCTCCGCTGTCTGGAATTTCCTAGGCAAGAAAACTGGAGTGGGTTGCCATTTCCTTCTTCAGGGGATCTTCCCAACCCAAGGATTGAACCCGTGTTTTCTGCATTAGCAGGCAGATTCTTTACCACTGAGCCACCAGGGAAGCCCTCTCTGCAAGTTCCAGTTCTGGTTCAGTTGCTCAGTCGTGTCCGACTCTTTGTGACCCCATGGACTGCAGTACACCAGGCTTCCCTGTCCATCACCAACTCCTGGAGCTTACTCAAACTCACGTCCATTGAGTCGGTGATACCATCCAACCATCTCATCTTCTATTGTCCCCTTCTCCTCCCCGCTTCAATTATTTCCAGCATCAGGGTCTTTCCAAATGAGTCAGTTCTTCACATTAAGTGGCCAAAGTATTGGAGTTTCAGCTTCAGCATCTGTCCTTCCAGTGAATATTCAGGACTGATTTCCTTTAAGATGGACTGGTTTGATCTTGCAGTCCAAGAGGCTTCTCCAACACCACAATTCAAAAGCATCCATTCGTCAGCACTCAACTTTCTTTATAGTCCGCTCTCACATCCATACATGACTACTGGTAAAACCAAAGCTTTGAAAAAGTGAAGTCGCTCAGTCATGTCCGACTCTTTGCGACCCTGTGGACTGTAGCCTACCAGGCTCCTCTGCCCATGGGATTTTCCAGGCAAGAATACTGGAATGGGTTGCCATTTCCTTCTCCAGAGGATCTTCCCCCCCCAGGGATCAAACCCAGGTCTCCCGCACTGTAGGCAGGTATTTTACTGTCTGAGCCACTAGGGAAGTAACACCAAAGCTTTGACCAGAGAGCAAAAAGATGATAATGTGTAGAGGCAACTGATCAACCTGTCACCCATAAGTAAGTGAAAGAATGAATATAAATTATTTAGCTTCTATTAGGTCCCACCTGAGAGTTATTGCCTGTATCAGTGAATGAAAGAGAGAAGTGAAGATGGAGAAGGAAAGAAAGTGCTAACATTTTTTAGCACTTACCAAAGGCCAGCCAGTTGGCTGTGAGGTTTTATATTTTATTGGATTTAATTTTCTCATGACCCTAGGGGGTATAATTGGATCTATTTTTCTGATGCTTAAATATGAGCCTTGGCTCAGTTGAGTCTTGTTAGACTTTGTCAGCTTTGACCTTGTTGACATAGCTCCAAGTGATAACACATCAATGGATGAGCCAAGAGAAAGCTCTCTGGTGGACACTATGCAGTGGGAGGAAAATGAGATTATAGTCAGGGCCTGGGAGGCCTGATTTATTAACAGCATTCCAAATATGGTTGGTAAGTTGGTTGAAATGTTCTATAAGTCTTAAAAGCTTATTTCTGCTGAAAGTCTTTAAAACCCTAAGAGGGCAAGTTTTCATCATAGAGTAGTAATTTGAACACTAGCCAAGTCGGATATATTGTATTTTCAGTTATGAAGAGCTTGTGTTTGTTTCCCCATTCAGATTTAGATTAAATTATCTGACACAAGTTTGGGAAAATGAAAAATAGGTGATAACAGATTAGATTCTACCAAAAATGCTGATTGGTACAAGAGGTCTAACAAGACGGGTGTCAGAAGCGCTTGGGGACCAATAAACCCTGCGTGATCGCTTCCCTTAGACAGGTGGCTGCAGGATTCTTACATTATAAATTAAGGAAACAGTTGGAACTCACCTTTAAACATCAGCGTTCCTGTCAGAGCCCTGACAAGGTGATCTGTGGTGCTGACTCTGTTTCAGCAACTGTTCACAGGCACATTTTTAGAATCGGATGCTTCATTTAAACAAAATACGTTTCCTTGCCACTCAGCTGAAGCCGTGAACCTATTTCTTCTGTCGTGTCTGCCTTTGCAAGTTGAGCACTGGTTTGGACAGAGAAGTTACGTTTTAGTGTAATGGGTAACTTGTGCTTCAAGGCTCAAACAATTAAAGGACTAATCGAAGTGCAGAAGATACTGTGATTCAAGCCACAATCATTCCAACCGAAGTGCTGTTCCTTCTAAGTGTTACATCTTTGCTTTCATTTTATTAAGGAAATGAAGTTTGTTATTACTGTACTACTTTTGAGATGATTAGGAAAACCAGAAAGCAAAAAGGATAACCATCTCCTTAATAGACTTAGGGACTGAATGAAGGAAAACCTCTAATTCATGCATATTTTGTACTATACACGCCATGAACTTTTCTAGCTGATAAACAAATCTAGATATAAGTGTATTTAAGATATAAATATAGGACTTTTGGTGCTAATGATAAAGGACCTGCCAATGCAGGAGACTTAAGAGACTTAAGAGTTTGATCCCTGTGTTGGGAAGTCTCTTAAGAGACTTAAGAGTTTGATCCCTGGGTTGGGAAGATCTCCAGGAGAAGGGCACGACAACCCATTCCAGTATTCTTGCCTGGAGAATTCCAAGGACAGAGGAGCCTGGCGGCTACAGCCCATGGGTCACAGAGTTGGACTTGACTGAAGTGAGGTAGCATGCACGCAAGATATAAGTACATATAAGATGTTTTTTGGTAGATCAAGCTCCCTTGGGTCTAACTTCTCACGTGTTTCTAGAACTTAAAAAATATAGCCATATTTCAGACTGGCTTTTCCCTGGAGAGGCATATAACTTTGAAACTTTATCTCCTCATCTGTGAAGTGATGATAACACCTAATTTGTTAAGCTGGATTGACATATATGAACCTGACAAATATGGGCATGTATTGAATCTCACTAAGTAAATTACACATATGGAATAAACATTACAGCTAAAGGGAACAATGCCTAAGAAGTACAGAGCATACTGTCTGGCACTAGAGAATACTCGAAGTGACAGCAGTGGTGATGATGATGAAAATGACGAGAAAGGTGATGGTGACTATTTTTATGATTATGTCAGCAGTCCTTTTTTTATCTATGTAAATAAGCACAGGATTGATCTTAAAATCTTACTTAGATTGTTAATGTACTTTGAGCTTGATTTGATTCTCAATTGAAATTTAGTTACTGGTGGTATGACCTTAAATAAATTGGACACTGGCTAGTAGTAACTTTCAGAGTTCGTGGTGAAATGTTTAATGAGTGAACTTCAGCACTAACTGAAAATTGCAACTGAGTACCTGGGGGGAGAGATTGGAGAGTCAGCTCTGAGAGCCAAGTTGGAGAATCAGTCAGGTGAGAAAGGAAAATTGCTTCCTTCTGATTAGAAACAGAGAGCCATGGGAATTTGTTTTGCTGATGAGCAGACACGTAACATAATGGAGATTTTTTTTTTTTTCTTTCTTTCTGCTTCTGCCCGGAAAAAGAGAAAAAGAGAAAGTCATAACAAAGAGCAAGGGGGAAATAAAGCAGGGACTTTCGAGATGATTAGGAAAACCAGAAAGCAAAAAGGATAACCATCTCCTTAATAGACTTAGGAACTGAATGAAGGAAAACCTCTAGCAGAAAACTCACTCGTAGTTTGTTTTACACTCAGTTTCCCTGCAACCTCCAAGTTGCTATTACATAAGTGACCCACAAGACTGTTTTGATCTGAAGTTATCTTCTAGATGCAGCTTGGTATGGTGGGAAAAGAAATGGCTTTTGATCCAGGTGGACCAGGTCCTATATACGGATAACTGTGCAAACTTAACCTATTCTGAAGCCCACCTTCTTCTTTATTAAGAGGCATATAGTAATAGCATCCTGAAAGTATATGGTAAGAACAAATAAAAATGCAGTTTGTGTACATAGTTTCTTACAGAAAATACTTTAAAATGCTCATTATAATCCATCATCTAAGACCATTTCCTCTATCTTTTCTACTGATCTTTCTCCTGCATCTTACAGGATTCTCTCTTGCTGCTTTATTCTTGAAAAGCGATATTTGCCATTCCTCGTCAATATTGGCTTGTCCTTTGTCTTCCGTAATTAGATATATAATGACGCTTGGCTGCAGAGATTGTTTCCTAGCTCCAGATCTACATTTAAACTACTAACTAAATTGCTATCTCCACTTGTATGTCCTTCAGACACAATAGATTCAGCACGTCCCTCAGTGACAGCATCAGATCACCTCTTAACCTCTTCCTTCTCTTCCAATAATCACTAGCTTTATTCATGGTTTTATAGAACTATTTGTTTTCAAAGTTATAACCCAGAGGTTGACTCCCATATTTATCACTGCGAACTTGGTAGAAAATCATGTTCTTCCTAATGTTTGGAAGCTAGACTAATTCCCAAGCCTTTAGTTTAAATCTGTGCCATCATCATCTAGACTAATCTCTTAAAGAGTCGCTTTTCCTTTGACCTCTTCCCTCTTCAGTGAATCACCAAAATTTGTCCTGGGTTCAGTGAAAGTCAAACATTTTATAACTAAGCACAACTGAGCTATGAAGAAAAAAAGAAAACTTAGTAAAATAATCAGACAAATTAAAGCTAGAAAGAAATGAAAGTGAAAGTATTAGTCACTCAATAGTGTCTGACACTTTACAACCCCATGGACCATAGCCCACCAGGCTCCTCTGTCCATGGGATTCTCCAGGCAAGAATACTGGAGTGGTAGCCATTTCCTTCTACAGGGGATCTTGCCAACCCAGGGATCGAACCTGGGGTGGGTCTCCTGTATCACAGGCAGATTCTTTACCATCTGAGCCACCAGGGAAGCCCAGAAAGAAATGGTACATGATTGTACTAGGTTGCATTGCAACTGGTACTAGACATTGTTTTTTTTTAATATAAATTTATTTATTTTAATTGGAAGTTAATTACTTTACAATGTTGTATTGGTTTTGCCATACATCAACATGAATCCGCCACAGGTATACCCTGAACCCCCCTCCCTCCTCCCTCCCCATACCATCCCTCTGGGTCGTCTCAGTGCACCAGCCCCAAGCATCCAGTATCATGCATTGAACCTGGACTGGCGATTCGTTTCATATATGATATTATACATGTTTCAATGCCATTCTCACACCTCATCAAGTAAGAAGTACAATTATCTGTAAAGCATTTGTACATAGTGGAATAAATAGAAAACATCAAAATCTTCACTGGCGGCTTCACTGTCAACTGATGACATTAACTCGTACTTTGCTAGAAAGGTTGCTGTCAGGAAATATGAACTCACTCATCTTCCATAGTTTCTATAATAAACTACCTTGTACATTGAATCAGAATCTTTCTCTCTTTTTTAAATATATGAAGTCATTTCTCTTGTTATAGCTGAAACAAATGCATGGCTTGAGTCATACTGTAGGACAAGCATGCTCACATATATCAGTGATCCACAATATACAAATTTAGGTTCTTCCATCCAGGTCATTCCTCCATAAATTATTTCTTCCACTAGCGAAACTTCAACCTTATTAATAGACTGCACCACTTGTTATCCAAAGCATAAATACATAATATATTCTTCCCTAAATGTAAATAAGTACCATATAATAAGCTAGCAAGCAAAAAGAAAGTCCTTCTCCTCCCTTATGCAACCTCTCTCTCTCTGGATTTTGAATGTCTTGAAGGAGCAATCAAGCCCCATAACTTGCACTTCCTCAGTACCCTCTCCTTTCAATCTGGCATGTATTTCCACAATTTGTTAGAAAACAATCCTCTACAAAACACTATTTCCAGAGTTATTACTGGTTTTAATTCCTTAAGTCCTCTTAGTTTATATCAGTCCCCTTCCTATTTAGCTTTTGTGTAGTATTGGGCATTTTTTGACATTGTTTAAATATGTTGTAGAGAATCAAGCTTTCACCTTGTGTTTCCAATTACTCTTTAAGAGTAACACTTATTTTACCTGTAAAATGACTTTTTCACAGTGTGAAATTCTAATAGATATGTTTGTTATTTAAAGAGAATCTGCACTATTTATACTTAATTATAAATTAGAAGTGGATCAATGAGGTCATAGTAGATTAAGTAATGAATGGCTGATGAGTAAATTCGTATTTCTGTATGATCATAGTTTACAACTTTAACTGAGTCATTGATAGTCTAACAAATGTAGTTTCCTTCAATAACATCCATAGTCTAATGTTATTAGACGAATGCCCCAAACCATTAATATGTTCGTTATTATAAAAAATTATGTGCATCTTTAATAAATAGACTTGAAATTTGATATATGATGATAAGGTCTAAAAGAATCCATAAGGCCGTCCCTAGAAACCAAAATTTGTACTATTAAAAGTTGAGATCTGCTAAAAACTATGAGGTATCCCAAATGGACAGACTCCCAAGTGCTCATTTTAGATGCAAACATGGAGGAAATGAAGACCAACAAAGTAGTTTCTTCCAGAGAAAGAATTTAGAACCATGGGAGACAATGAGAAGGGATATCATCGAAAGAACAGAATTGAAGGTTGCCACGTGGGATCAGGCTCTGACAATCCAGATTCCTTCAGTGCTCATCTAACAGGATGGCATTTGTATAGTTTCCTCTTCAAGTTTTTGTAAAATGTGGGGCTAAACTATAGCTATTCAGTTCTATTACTACCTTTATAAACTGAGTGCGTGTATTATGTTTAGTGTGTGGGGCAAATTAATTTTAATCTGAACCAATACCTATCTCCCTGGTGACTATTCTCATCATAAGGAAGAAACATGACTAAGTTGATTTAGACTGAAGAGAAGGATTTTATCATGGGTGGGAGAAATGTTCTTTATCTTAGGCAGGAAGTGAAGAGGAAAGTATTTTGGCCTGGATTTTGTGGGCAATTATCCTAAGACCACCAACAGAAACTAGTCTTGAAATGAGGCTGATGTGAACAGAAAAAAAAAAAAAAAAAAGACAGAACAATGTTGAGTTCTAGAGGTCATTGTTGAAAGGCTCCACCTGCCAGCCCTGCAGGCTGTCATGTGAGATGATGGGCTTATTTGCTTTGAAGACTGAGGTTTCATGGTTTCTGCTACTTATAACAGAAGATATCTAAATTCAGACAGTATTTTAAATCAGCCCCTTATATTCTGTCTTATTCCCAGTTGCTTTATTAAAGCTACTTCATTTCTTTCAACTTTATCTTTTCCCCCAGTAGGCAGGACTAGAAATCTTGAAGTGAATCTTGAACACTTCCCTTCCTGTATCTTGTAAATCCTACTATACAAGGCAACCAAGTACTGCTTCCCCTTAAACATCCATAAAATGTCTTCATATCTGATTTTTTACTCAAGTAGAAGTTACAGAAAACCTCCTAGATATGCAGTGTATTTGGGGTCTGTCTATCTTTACTGGAGTAATACGATGCTGCCTATAGAATTCTACCAGTCTGATCTTCTAATGTCCCTAACTAATATAATCTCCATTTACAGTTTCTATTTATTTCCAACCACTCAATTAGGACAGTGCTGGTGGAAACAGAGTTAATGATGTGATCTTGGGAATGAGTTAGATAACAGGGCTCAGGTTCCATCAGACAGAACAGTTCATTTTATGGTTGTGATTCTCCTGAGCACTTTTCTCAATTTGTGGCAAACAATGAAAACATTTCAATATTTCTTTTGTGACTCTTTGCCTTTCTGGCTGTATTCTGGGATTTCTTGAAGGTTCAAACCATGGTCTACCTTTTGCTTTTTTTGTATCACTTATAACACTAGTGACCACATTACATATTCATGGAACAATCTACATATTGAATAATAATGACAACTAGGAAAAAACATGTCTCAGTTTTCTACTACTGAGTAACAAGTTGCCAGAATAACTTGAAACACCATTTATCATTTTGTATTTCCTGTTTGTTAGAAGTCTAGCATGATGTGTCTGAATCTTCTACTAAGGCTCTCCTTGGGCAAAAATCAGGTCGTCAGTCCAAGTCAAGGGTGCTGTTCTTGTCTGGAGTTCTGGACTGCTCTTCTGGTGCAGTGAGTTTTGATAGAATGTATGTATTTCTCATATTTTCCTTGTGGACCCCTCCATCTTCAAGCACATCAACCACTTCTCTTGCTTCATATATCTTTAACTTTCTCTCCTGCTCTTAAGCACTCATGTGATTACATTGGGCCCACCAGAATATCCAGGACAATCTTCTTATCTTAAATTCAACTGAACTGTAAACTATATGTAGAGTTCCTTTGTTCAGGTAATGTAACAATTTCATGGGTTTCTCAGTTGGCTTAGTGGTAAGGAAACCATCTGCAAATGGAGGGGATGTAAGTTTGATCCCTGGATCAGGAAGATCCCCTGGAGAAGGAAATGGCAACCTGCTGCAGTATTCTTACCTGGAAAATTCGATGGACAGAGGAGGCTGGCAGGCTATATAGTCCATGAGGTCACAAAAGAATCAGACACGACTTTGCCACTAAGCAACAACAACATTTTCATAGACACAGCACCAGGGTACAATGTTACTGGGGGCCAGGATCCTGCCAGTGACAGCATGCATAAAGCATATATCAGTTGAGCATAGCAGAATATAAAATGTTTTACAATATAATTGAAAATGTGTAAAAAAAATATGGGCAGGCAGAGTCAGAAAATTATTCTAAAATAATAAGATTGATATGAATTATTTTTTCTATGTATAAAAGTCTTTCATCTTTTATAACGTAAAATAGAAGAAATATAAACGCCAACATAAACTTTATGTTTAAAGGGTTAAGTGAAAAGGCACTCAGTTCGACTCTTTGCAGCCCCATGGACCATATAGTCCATGGAATTTTCCAAGCCAGAATACTGGGATGGGCAGCCTTCTTCTCCAGAGGATCTTCCCAATCCAGGGATCGAACCCAGGTCTCCTGCATTGCAGGTGGATTCTTTGCCAGTTGAGCCACAAGGGAAGCCTTTAAAGGGTTAAAAAATGCATCTAAATATTTGTTAGTGGCAAGGCTTATTAGTGAATTTTGTCTCTTATGTTATTACATAAGGTTGAAATTTTTCCTTGATTTACAAAAGCTTATAGGTTATTTTTCATTGTATTAGGTAATGATAAATAACCTATATGTCAGAATCACCCAATACATCAAGTATCTAATTTGTGTAGCTGATGGAGGGCGGGGGAAAAAAAGCATGATTACAGTGTTAATGGAAGAAATGCAATTATATATTAACTCAGCATATGTACCCTGGAAAGAGAATAGGTGATACTGTGGCATGTTCAGAGATGCCTGTGAGTAAGAACAGTTGTCTTTCATTCTAATCTTACGATTATGAAGCAAATTTTAAAATGAAGCAAGTACTCATATTAGGGTAAAAGGTATGTTTAACAACTATTGTGTAGAAACATTATTTTATTTTTATCAACTTTTAACATTTTAATCTTGTTAGCTGTTAATATCTAATAGAGGGTATTATGCAAATACAGACAATAATCTGAGAATCTTCCAAATGAAACATGTCTGTACAGATGGTATGAAATGCTGAATTGTTTTCAGTGTCCTTTAGTTTAACAACTGTCCAAACAGAAGTACACTTACAGGCCTGCTCTCATTTTCACTGGTAAATCATGAATTATTTTGAGACATATTAATTTAAGTTGGATTACACTCAGGAAAAACATAGCTGTTTCTACATTGTAAATAAACTTTGAAAATACACATGAATAAGCAGAGAGCCCTTGGGATGTGTGTGATTGTAGATTTATGAACATAGTTTTAAATAACATTTTTTTTAATAAATTTGAAGATTTTCCACATTTTTCTCCTCACTTCCTCCCACTTTTCAACATCCAAATGCACTTGTGGTTTTGTGTAAAAATGTACTACACACCCCTTCCTGTTGGCTAAGGATGAAAAGACTGCATTGATCGTGATAGATTAGTTTTATTCCCCAAGCTGCTTGGAGCTGTTGAGATGATCGCAGGAGTTGACAGGGTTGATACTGTGTAATGTAACTCGAGATAATCAAGAGATTTTTTATATATTATTCACACATTGTTTCTATCAATTCAACAGCCCTCAAAAGAGTCTATCCATTTTATAGCAATCTAGTTCTCTGACTGCAAGTAAGGTTAAGGTGAATATATTTCTATACAGTATAGAAGAAATTGCATAAAATTCATAGATTCATTTTTAATGGATCATGATTTAAAATTGTAGAATACTGTTTTTAATTGTAAAAAACAGCACTAAGTGAAGCATTTCTTGTTCTAAATTAAATAATTGTTCCTATTTATTTATTAAGTATTGTTTATCCTTATATTATTTTACCATAAAATTGATAAAATAGATAAAAATCATTTTAAAAGCAACATAAAGTTTATGTCATTTGGTACTCTTTTTTAAAAAACTATAAAATCATCTTTATTCAGTTCCTGTCTATCAACTAAATCTTTTCTTGTTTTAAAACTCCAGTTGGAAGATTGACAACAGGGAAAGCCAACACTCATGCTAAAAAGGTGCTGTTGAGAGCTCATTTGAAGAAACTGTGAGAAAAAAAGGAAAGCATATGTAGAGTAAAAAAATTACTAATTTCCTAGGCAGCAATGTGATTAAATATTGGAATGGTCACCTATAATTAAGCCAAACTTAAAAGTAACTAGCAAGATAAAACCAAAAGTAAGAGTGCAATTGTGCAGATAGGTTAAGGAAACATTTTTACCAAGTAACAGTATATCATAATTGCCTTTGTCTATGCTTACTATAACTCTTCTTCAATTCTTGATCTACTTCTCCATTGATATATATGTAGTTTATAAGAGGAGATTTTATTCATTCTTATGAACTTTTTATTTTCCCCTTTCCTCTTTATCGATGGGCAGATAAACAGATAGGTAGATAGATAAATATACATTAAAACCTCCCATATGCTAGGCACTAGGAACAGAGAGATGTGAAATCTAATAGCCATGTTGGAATAGGGAGTTAAACAAATAAATAAATAGTTACATAAATATGGGAAGAGCTCTAAAGTGTAGAGAGTGAAGGAAATATACGAAGAGGCTAATAGGAAGCATCTAACTGCCTGGAATGGTCTGGGGGTATCAAGGATGAATGAGTTCACTAATGACCAAGTGGATAGGTGAGCAAAGTATCAGAAATAAAACATGTGCTTCACTTAGGGAAAATATGATTTGAAATATCCAAAAGAGGCTGTGAGAACAATCCGTCAGGTCAAGCATACAAAGATTGTTATTAAGATTTTTTCCCCACAAATGACTAGGAGCTGCTCTGTCTCGACCCAGACCATCATTTAGGTTTAAGTGAGCTAAAATGACTGAACAAAACCTGTGTATCACCCTCCCGATTTCCTTGCCCAGACACATAGGTAAAACATATTTGTATCTTGATGGACATCTTGCATTCCATCAGCCTCCCAAACTAGATTGTTAGATTAAGATGAGGTAGTATATTTAAACATTGAGCCCTAGTGGCTCAGTGGCAAAGAATCTGCCCGCAGTGCAGGAGACACAAGAGACATAGGTTCAATCCCTGGGTCAGGAAGATCCCCTGGAGGAGGAAATGACAACCCACTCCAGTATTCTTGCCTGGGAAATCCCTTGGACAGAGGAACCTGATGGGCTACAGTCTAACAGGTCGCAAAGCGTTCGACATGACTAGTGACTGAACACACAAACACACAGTATATTTAAAAGCCCTTGATTCAAGAAAAAATAGTAATATTTACAAGAGTCAATATATTTTTAGTGAAAAATGTTAGCTGCTCAGTTGTGTCTCTTTGCGACCCCACGGACTGTAGCCTGCCAGGCTCCTTTGTCCATGGGATCCACCAGGCAGGAATACTGGAATGGGTAGCCTTTTCCTTCTACAGGAGACCTTTAAGACCAAGGGATCAAACCCAAGTCTACTGTATTGCAGGCGGATTCTTTACTGTCTGAGCCATCAGGGAAGCCCTCGATATATTTATAGGGCTTCAGTTTACGCATTACGACACAAAATCTAAAGAGTAAATTCTTCCTAAATCCTAGCATAAATGAAAGATACGGTCTCTCTGGGCTCTTTCATAGCATTCTAGAAGTTCTAAGTTTACAAGAGCACAGCTAAGAAGCAGGCTGAAGGAGTTAAGGGTGGTGAATGTGGCTTATATCCACAGGTGTGGGGCCAGGAAGCTAAAATGAATAATAAACCGAGGCTTTAATGGTGGAAGTGAACAGCTAAGCACCAAGTAAATGTAAAAGTAGAGTGATAAGTTCTGGCAAAATGTATGTCGAGGGTCTTGCAACTCTATTTCTGCATTGTGGCAAGACAATTAATGAAGGTGGCGGGAAAGCCAGCAAGTAATGCATTATAATTATCAATCAATAAGTGCAATGAATGCATTGATCAAAGTCTAAATATCTCCTGCATTAAGTAGGGGCATTATGGAGCTATAATTACTAGTATCGGTGGACTCCCAGAACAGTTTCTTCAAGGTCAGTCATAATACTGAAATGTGAAAATGTTGGGCAAATAGCCCAATTAGAGACATTTATAAGTTTGAGATAAAGGAAGCTGAAAGACAGCTGAATCAGTAAAAGAGAAGAATTGTCCATGCTTAGTACTTGCTGGGCTTCTGATTAGCCAACTGAGATTAAAACATAACCAAAGGGGCAAAAAGTAATAGAATACTCTTATTTATCAGGATGAACTTGTATATTATATATATACTCTGTGTGTTGAGAAATATACAAAATTACATGTTAAGTCATTTATCCCTCAAATGGGAAAAATAACAGCAAAATAATTCACTTGTTACAACTAAAGAGAACATGAAACTATATAAATATTACTTTAAATTCTATTTATCAGGGCTTTAAAAGGGCAAAAATATGATTCATAACAAAAATTCATATGATTCCTTGTTTTAAAAATCGCTATGTCCATCTCTTTGGTGTGTCAGTGTTATTGATTAGATTAGATTTGGTTTACTCAGGTTGCCTCAAACCAATTTAGCTGGCTAGCCTTAAATGTTCTAGCTGACAGATCACTCTTCCCTGTGTCAGTTAGGGAATTGCAATGATTTTTTTTGAACTCCATAAAAAGTGGCATTAAGGATTTCCTCCATGCCAGGCATGACTATCGCCTTCAACCCTGCTTTGACATATCATTTATTCAAGGGTGTCCTTGTTGCCTTTCCCTCCTCTAAACTCAGTAATTATGGTGCCACACTATTTAGCCTTAGAGAAAAATTTCCAGAACAATTCCAGATAGTTCAGAACTCAGCAAGCTGTCAGTCCATTTGCTCCAGCAATGATACAACCGTTTATATTGCAGAAGAATTCTATAGCCTTATGAAGCAGTATGAACTCAAAATGATATTTTAACCAAAATTTAAAATATCCTCTTCCCCTTTGCAAAAATGTCTACCTGAACTGCTTTTAGTGATGTATCTCTTTAAATATTCATGTCAATATTTATTATAATATCAATTTTAAATGAATTACATGAGTGAAAGTTTTAATTCTGCATCAGTACAGACAAATGGAACAATAATCAGAGGTGTTAAATATTAACTGACGTAACTTCAAATATTTCTCTTCCATCTCCAACTAATTCTTTCTAAATTCTTGACCTTAGATAGTACCATTTGCTACTTTCATTCATTATGTTTAGCTACCAATCAACTAGTTAGACTGGTTTCTGTTCCACCATTTCTGGGATCATCCCTGACAACTTCAGCATCACAGTAGCAGAAGGCCTCTGTGGCAGTTGCTTTACTCCTTGACCTATTCACTGTGTTATGTAGGCCCTTTTCATGCTCACCTCTAATATGTATTTTCTCTACCTCCTTCAGCTACCTACTTCCTTGGGATTGGCTTAAACCTTTATATTACCAGTAGCTTCTTCTCCAAGTAGAGCGCATTACCCCATGTTCCTAACTCATTAACTCAATCATTCCCATGTCAAAGTTCCAGCACTCCAGAAAATTTTTCTTTTCCAAAAATCCTTGTATTAACTTTTTATTTTTTTTAAGTATCCAGTATTTTTTTTTTTTAATTTCGACCTCTCTGCATATGAGATCTCAATCCCCTGACCAGGGATCAAACCAGAGCCCCTTGCATTGGAAATATGGAGTCTTAACCACTGGACTTCCAGGGAAGTCCCCAGAAAAGCTTTTTTTCCAGAGGAGTTTCAACTGAATGCATCACAGTTTGTTTTTTTTTAAAAAGAAAACGTATGTAAAAGGGGGAACTTTTAAAATCCTAAAGCATATTCTAATATACAAAAAAAACATTTTAAAAGCTAGTGAGGGGTAATTTATTTCTATGGTTAATGATACGTGAAGGACTGGAGAGCACAATGATTGGGGAGGAAATTGAGAGAAGCGCGTTTTGGAATTCTATGTTTTAGTTGCTTATTGTATGTCCGAATGAATATATCAAGTCACCACTGCATTATATTGCAAATATACGTGTGTGTAATCTTAATATTATACAAATATTCGTCATTTTTAGATGTCACTCCAGCTTCCATCCCATTTTTTTGTTTTCCTTCCTAGTAAAATTCTCCACAAGCTGCTTGCTGACTCTGCTTCCTTTCTTCCTTGGTCTCTTCTGCCCACTCGAGGCTGGAGGAGTCTCCCTGAGTCCACGGTGACAATCCATAAACTTTTTGTTGTTCAGTCGCGAAGCCGTGTCCCAACTGTTTGCAACCCCATGGACTGTAACCCACCAGGCTCCTCTGTCCATGGAATTCTCCAGGCAAGAATACCGGAGTGAGTTGCTGTTTCTTCTCCAGGGAATCTTCCCAACCCAGGGATCGAACCCATTTCCTGCTTGGCAGGGTGGGCTCTTTATCACTGAGCCACCTGGGAAGATATACAAAGGTTGTTCACTATTAAATCAGTAGGGTAATCACTGCAATTCCCTGGAAAGCAGATGCATATAGTACAACAGCTACTTGATAGCTTTATTGGATGTTTTATAATCAGCCACAATTTAGCATGGCAAAACATAACTGTCATTTTCTCCCCAAATATTTTTCTTTTTAGTCTTTCTCATATTAGTAATTCTAATAAATGTACTATCTATCATTGTCTATTTTTATTTTATTAAAATTTACTAAATTTTATGTAAACATACACAGTATGTTGATTTGTATCAAGGCAAATTGGAAGTGGTCAAACAAGAGATGGCAAGAGTGAACGATGACATTCTAGGAATCAGAGAACTAAAATGGACTGAAATGGGTGAATTTAACTCAGATGACCATTATATCTACTACTGCGGGCAGAAATCCCTCAGAAGAAATGGAGTAGCTATCATGGTCAACAAAAGAGTCCGAAATGCAGTACTTGGATGCAATCTCAAAAACAACAGAATGATCTCTGTTCGTCTCTAAGGCAAACCATTCAATATCACAGTTATCCAAGTCTATGCCCCCACCAGTAACGCTGAAGAAACTGAAGCTGAACGGTTTTATGAAGACCTACAAGATCTTTTAGAACTAACACCCACAAAAGATGTCCTTTTCATTATAGGGGACTGGAATGCAAAAGTAGGAAGTCAAGAAACACCTGGAGTAACAGGCAAATTTGGCCTTGGAATGCAGAATGAAGCAGGGCAAAGACTAATAGAGTTTTACCAAAAAAATACACTGGTCATAGCAAACACCCTCTTCCAACAACACAAGAGAAGACTCTACACATGGACATCACCAGATGGTCAACACCGAAATCAGATTGATTCTCTTCTTTGCAGCCAAAGATGGAGACGCTCTATACACTCAACAAAAACAAGACCAGGAGCTGACTATGGATCAGATCATGAACTCCTTATTGTCAACTTCAGACTTAAATTGAAGAAAGTAGGGAAAACCAATAGACCATTCAGATATGACCTAAATCAAATCCCTTATGATTATACAGTGGAAGTGAGAAATAGATTTAAGGGCCTAGATCTGATAGATAGAGTGCCTGATGAACTCTGGAATGAGGTTCGTGACTTTGTACAGGAGATAGGGATGAAGACCATTCCCATGGAAAAGAAATGCAAAAAAGCAAAATGGCTGTCTGGGGAAGCCTTACAAATAGCTGAGAAAAGAAGAGAGGTGAAAAGTAAAGGAGAAAAGGAAAGATATAAGCATCTGAATGCAGAGTTCCAAAGAATAGCAAGAAGAGATAAGAAAGCCTTCTTCAGCGATCAATGCAAAGAAATAGAGGAAAACAACAGAATGAAAAAGACTAGAGATCTCTTCAAGAAAATGAGAGATACCAAGGAAACATTTCATGCAAAGATGGGCTCGATAAAGGACAGAAATGGTCTGGACCTAACAGATGCAGAAGATATTAAGAAGAGGTGGCAAGAATACATGGAAGAACTGTAGAAAAAAGATCTTCAGGACCCAGATAATCATGATGATGTGATCACTCATCTAGAGCCAGACATCCTGGAATATGAAGTCAAGTGGGCCTTAGAAAGCATCACTATGAACAAAGCTAGTGGAGGTGATGGAATTCCAGTTGAGCTGTTTTAAATCCTGAAAGATGATGCTGTGAAAGTGCTGCACTCAATATGTCAGCAAATTTGGAAAACTCAGCAGTGGCCACAGGACTGGAAAAGGTCAGTTTTCATTCCAATCCCAAAGAAAGGCAATGCGAAAGAATGCTCAAACTACTGCACAATTGTACTCATCTCACATACTAGTAAAGTAATGCTCAAAATTATCCAAGCCAGGCTTCAGCAATACGTGAACCGTGAACTCCCTGATGTTCAAGCTGGTTTTAGAAAAGGCAGAGGATCCAGAGATCAAATTGCCAACATCTGCTGGATCATGGAAAAAGCAAGAGAGTTCCAGAAAAACATTTCTGCTTTATTGACTATGCCAAAGCCTTTGACTGTGTGGATCACAATCAACTGTGGAAAATTCTGAAAGAGATGGAAATACCAGACCACCTGACCTGCCTCTTGAGAAATCTGTATGCAGGTCAGGAAGCAACAGTTAGAACTGGACATGGAACAACAGACTGGTTCCAAATATGAAAAGGTGTACGTCAAGTCTGTATATTGTCACCCTGCTTATTTAACTTCTATGCAGAGTACATCATGAGAAACGGTGGACTGGAAGAAGCATAAGCTTGAATATAGATTGCCGGGAGAAATATCAATAACCTCAGATATGCAGATGACACCACCCTTATGGCAGAAAGTGAAGAGGAACTAAAGAACTTCTTGATGCAAGTGAAAGAGGAGCATGAAAAAGTTGGCTTAAAGCTCAACATTCAGAAAACGAAGATCGTAGCATCTGGTCCCATCACTTCATGGGAAATAGATGGGGAATCAGTTAAAACAGTGTCAGACTTTATTTTGGGGGGCTCCAAAATCACTGTAGATGGTGACTGCAGCCATGAAACTAAAAGAAGCTTACTCCTTGGAAGAAAAGTTATGACCAACCTAGATTGTATACTCAAGAGCAGAGACATTACTTTGCCTACTAAGGTCCATCTAGTCAAGGCTATGGTTTTTGCAGTGGTCATGTATGGATGTGAGAGTTGGACTGTGAAGAAGGCGAGCACCGAAGAATTGATGCTTTTGAACTGTGGTGTTGGAGAAGACTCTTGAGAGTCCCTTGGACTGCAAGGAGATCCAACCAGTCCATTCTGAAGATCAACCCTGGGATTTCTTTGGAAGGAATGATGCTAAAGCTGAAGCTCCAGTACTTTGGCCACCTCATGCGAAGAGTTGACTCATTGGAAAAGACTCTGATGCTGGGAGCGATTGGGGGCAGGAGGAGAAGGGGACGACAGAGGATGATATTGCTGGATGGCATCACGGACTCGATGGACGTGAGTCTGAGTGGACTCCGGGAGATGGTGATGGACAGGGAGGCCTGACGTGCTGCGACTCATGGGGTCGCAAAGAGTCAGACATGACTGAGCGACTGAACTGAACTGAACTGAGACATAATCTTGATGTACATCTTTTTTCATTACACTCAACAGCAAGATCTGCAACCTTGTCTCAAAAACATAAATGAACTTTTCCTATTTTTCTCCATATCCACAGTTGTTACCGTAGTCCTATCACTCAGCTTTCATGGTTCCCATACAAGAGCTAGAATGGCCTTTTAATATACATTAGATCATGTAACTCTACTATAGAACATTGTGCAATGATCTGTTAAGCATTCAGAATTAAATCCAGTATCTGTATATACCATGACTTACAGGCCTTTCATAACTTGGTCTTTGCTTATTACAACAATCCCTCTCCCCCTGAATATAATGCAGCCGCCTTGCACTTTCTGTTCCTTGTCCTAGCTATAGTTTAGACCACTCTGCATATGGGAATTTCCATAGCCAAATTTCTTAGTACTCCAGATGCCAATTAAGTCAGATAAGTTTTAGAAAGTGAGTGAAGAGCTACTTATGTTAATTTGTTCAGAGGCTACATCTGTACCGCTTCTTAGTTTCATTGGTTTTGTAGAACTTGTGACTGCTTGAAGCTATCTTACTTATTGACTTGCTTTTTTCCCTCTCTTTCTGCCAACTAGAATTTATGCTTCAGGAGAAAAAGGTCATTGTAAATGTCACTCATCACCTGGAACACCCAGCTATCGGATAAGATCCATAAGTATTATATTTAATGAATAAACCAAACAGATGAACACAATTGCGAATATTTTCTCATTATAGAATCAAGTTAAAGTTTTGCTCTAGGCCTTTAACATCCATTTATCTTTGTAGTGTGTTTTTAATTTGATAAGCCCCTTTAGACGTAAATGTATAGATCCAGTGTTTTCTATCATTCCTAAAGTCAACAAGAAAATGAGGAAATAATAAATTGTGGGTGCTCAGTCTAACAAGCTGGCTCTTCTCATTCCAACTTCCAAATATGACTCATATTTCCTGAGTTTCTTAACAATTATGTGATTTTTCTTTTCTGAAAAAAATTCCCTAGGGCATTAAATCTCGGCGCCTGTTGGCAGTGGTGGCTCTCCACACCTGCTGTCCTCAGCAGCTCCTATTCCCGCTTCTGGCTCTGCTCCCCTGACCAGAACACCTCTCCTTAGTCACTGTGGCATCCGTCCCTCTTGGAGTGCCCAGACAACGCGAGCAGTTTCCCTGGGGCGTCCTCTCTCACTTCGTTTGATCTGTGGTTGCTTTGTCTTCTTTGCGCTCCACTCTAGCGTCAGTTTCTCATCCTCAGCCTCGCAGCCCTTTGGAGTGGATGGTTAACCTGCTGTGACAGCCTTTCCTTTGTATTGTTGGATATTTAGCAGCATCCCTGGCTTCTTCCCACTAGATCCAGTGGCTCCTCCCAGCTGTGACAACCGCAGATGTTCCCAGATAATGACAAGTTTCCTTAGGACCCCGAGTCACCCGCCCATGAGAAACACCGCTCTCATGGACAAGCCACTGAATGAGACTTTCTACGAAATATCTCTTCCCTTAACTTCCATGGACTGATTGTCTCTTATTCACTACCTTCTTGCTGCTGCTTCTTTGTCATTTATGAGAAATGATGTCCTGGAATTCCTAAGGTTCAGTTCTTCGTTTTTCTCTTTGCATTCTATATGTATCCTATAAAAGTTATGGGCGACCGGGGAAATCTGGTCGCCCATAATTTCAACATTACCTTAAAAGCTGTTTTCTCTGGCAAGAGCCCTAAAGTCCCGGTAGAGGTCCTATGTCTTTGTTAACACACTCTTTCAAGACTGTGGCATTCCTTCACAGTGCTAATCTCAGATTGTAAGACTTATGTAATGCATTCATAGTTTTCCTACTGTTTTTATTAATGTCTGTCTCCTACATAAGACTATAAGCTCCCAAGAGCTGGATCAGTTATATATTTTGTTTGCCATGTATTCCAATAAGGCTCAAAATACCCTCAACCGAATTCTAGGAACAACTTGGATTTCCCCAGGCTAGACATAAAATATACTCTTTGAATGGCTTTCTTAACTAAGATTATCTCTGACAATACCCGCTTAGGTATTTTCAATAAACCCAGTACATTCCAGTTCTGTAGATTCAGTCCTCTCTCACTTACAAGATTTGTCTTGACATAAAGCTTTCAGTGCTATCAATAACTTCATTCAGGAAAATGTAGTTACTGTCTGTTAGGTTTAAGCGGGACATATGAACCGTTGCTCATTTGTTTCATTTTTGATCCCCGGGAATACGGCACTTTTCATGTACTTTCTTTTTAGGTTTTTTATCCTAGTTTTTTGGTTTTTTTTTAAGAAGAGTTTCTTCTTGTTTCTATTTTTAGAAGCTGGTTTGATTTTGGCCAGTTTTCTTCTTTGGGCCTGAAGCCTTTGTTTGCGCTCTCTTGCCCGTGGACCAATAACCTTGTAGGCTAACGGCCAGTATCACGAGCATGGCTCCTATCCTGCCAACACACTTAACCTATTAGCAAACATTCCTTATGGTTCAAGCTGCATGACATGAACTTTTTTACCTTATCGTAACATAAGCTGAAGTCAGGACACAGCAGCCCCCGTGAGACCTTATAAGGTACAGACAAGTCTAAAACTCAGTCCTGAACCATGCCTGATGCTTTACTACAAAAAAGCACATACCCCCTCAAAAACAAGTGCCAAATATGATGATCATCTTCACGTATATGTTGTCAGAGATATACCATTATCAAGAAACAGCGATAGCAATGGAAATGCAGTTTAATTCAGCATCAAAAATATCTTACCCCTTCAGCAAATGTTAACTGAGGGATGATGCTTATCTGGCACTCTTCTAGACTTTCAGTATATCAATGCACAAAACACACACACACACACACAAAGTTCAAATAGAAAAATTGCTGCTCTAAAGGATTGTCTCCACATGTAACACACAGTGAGGATGTGGTTGAGTGATTTTTATTTTTAATTTCTGAGCTTCAGTATTCCCATTATAAAGGGCAGATTGATAATATCAAATTAATCCTTGGAAAGTCTAAATTAGAAGGAGGACTGGTACAGTGCTTGGAATAAGAAAATATCAGTTGTTCGTGGTCTTTCTTTTTTTTAGAATATTCCTACAGTCTCTCCCAAAATAACACATGAAATTCTGAGCTATGCATTAGCAATCTCATGACCCTAACTTTTGTATCTGCTAAATAGATATGATGCAAGCCTCCTCAGAAAATGTGGTATACTGATGATTTATTCAAACCTGATACAAACTAACTACAGTAATAATCATTTCACAACTGAAAATCTTTAAACTTTTTGTGTGTGTGTTTTCTTTTTTTTTTTAAGGAAGAATTAAAGTTCAGTTGTAGGCATGGCTGTACTTCTGAAACAGAGGGGTAAATCCTAAAAATGATCCTCTCACAGTTACGTTCAGGTGCTTCCATGTTAGGCACCCTCCTATGGGGATGCTCGCTGTCAGGGTCTGCACATGAGAACAGGGGCTGCCTCCTGACATTTCCCAACCTCGGATACTGTGTCTACCCCACCCACTCCTGATGTTCCCATTCACCTTGGTGCCTGTAGTCTTGGCTCCAGCAAGGAAGCAAAAGGTCAAGAAGAAAGTCACCAGGCAACTTGTGTGTACGAGAGAGGAGGGATTCCAAGAAAGATGGTTTGCAGAGTGAGTTGGGTGACAACAGTCAGTCTGTGGGAATTTCTTTTCCGTGGGTTACGAGATTTTGTCAAAAGGAAGTATTTCTCCCAAAATTGGGAGCATGCAAACTACTAATCATTTTAGCTTTGTGTTGTATGCTAGTTTAAAAAAGAAAATACAATGTTTAAAGAAAAGCCTTTATGATGGATTTTGTAAATAGATTGTCACAGGGTAACCTGTTCTCTAGGCTTTCTTGGTGGCTCAGTGGTAAAGAATCCTCCTGCCAATGGAGGAGCTACAGAACATGCAGGTTCAATCCCTTGGTCAGGAAGATCCCCTGGAGGAGGGCATGGCAACCCACTCCAGCATTCCCATGGAGAATCCCATGGACAGAGGAGCCCGGCAGTCCATGGGGTCGCAAAGAGTTGGACACCACTGAGCAACTAAACAACAACAACCTATTCTCCAGCTGTGATCTCATCACTTCATATGGGTGCAGTCTGTATAAACTGTGTATGGTAGATGATCAATAAAAGGATGTCACAAGGATTGGAAAGAGTAAAACTTTTACTTGCAGATGATTAATTGTGTATGATTCCTAAGAAATTATTAGGAATAATAAAGAATTAGATAAGGTTACAGACTGCAAGAGCAAGAAAATAATAGATTAATTGTGTAGTAAGCAAAAGAAAAAATGTCATCGATATTTAATGTAGGAGACCTAGGTTCGATCCCTGGGTTGGGAAGATCCTCTGGAGAAGGAAATGGCAACTCACTCCAGTATTCTTGCCTGGAGAACCCCATGGACAGAGAAGCCTGGCAGGCTACAGTCCACGGGGTCACAAAGAGTTGGACACAACTGAGCAATTTCACTTTCTTTCACTTTCACAAAATATAGGATGTGTAACAGCATTGGTGTGTACACTGAGACTAAGAGACATTGCTGAAAATTAATGAAGACAAAGAAATGGAAAACATGTCACCTTCATGACTGGATGACTTAATGTTGTCAGGTTAGCAATACTTTCCAAATGAATCTTTACTTTCAGTGAAGCGCCAATCAGTATCGCAGCAGGCATATTCAAAAATTAATAGAGAAGTGAAAAGGCCCTGCTGCTGCTGCTGCTAAGTCACTTCAGTCGTGTCTGACTCTGTGTGACCCCGTAGACAGCAGCCCACCAGGCTCCGCCGTCCCAGAGATTCTCCAGGCAAGAACACTGGAGTGGGTTGCCATTTCCTTCTCTAATGCATGAAAGTGAAAAGTGAAAGGGAAGCCGCTCAGTTGTGTCTGACTCTTCGCGACCCCATGGACTGCAGCCGACCAGGCTCCTCTGTCCATGGGATTTTCCAGGCAAGAGTACTGGAGTGGGGTACCGTGAAAAGGCCTTAGACAATCAAAATAATCTTTAAAGCGATGAACAAATTTGTGGAACTTGCTATGTCATTTCAGGACTTTCTCAAAAGCTACAAAAATGGGGAAACTGTGTAAGAATAGACAGATCAATCAATGTGATTGATAACAATTTAAAAAATAGAAAAGCAATTAAAATAGAAAAAAAAAACTATAAGGGCAAAAAAAATTTTTTAATAAGAGGCCTAAATTTTCCTGTTGAAAATAAGGGAAGAAATTCCTCCTCACTCTCTTTTTTTAAGCCTGTACTTTAGAAAACTTGCAATTATAACTTCTTTCTCAGTCTCTTTGAAATGTATGTAAATCTTTTCAAAAGCTAAATAAGTCTCTCACCAGCTTAGCAACATAGGAATATCTTTCTCAAAGAACTGGGAACCATCTCTTTGAAATGTCATCATCATAGAAGTGAACACCCGGTTTCTGGGAGGTGAGGCTGCGGGAGGGGTGGTAGGAGTCTAACCTGGACCGAGGCTGAGGCCTTGCTCCAAAGCTACATACATCCTGTCATTAACACAGAAGTAAAAAAAAGGAAAAGGTGAACTCCACTTAAAATCCTTTACCTAATACGTTAGGTTAAGAATTATGTCTACACAAGTATAAACTGCAAAGTACTGAGTTCTCCTAAGTGCACAGTTGAAGAATTTAGACTTCCATTCAAATCCCACCTGTCTTAACCTCCATCCTTTCAGAAGTAAATTAATAATTGAGTAGAGCATGCAAGGGTCTCTCAGGTGAGACTGTAAAACCTTATCTTGTCTGCCGTGTGTAGATATTAAACATCCCGTGGCACTCTTTTACAAATATAGAGTTAATCCTGATATGACCTTGGTCAAACTCCTTTTTTCTTTTTCATTTGTAGGTTGTAGCAGGCTCCAACAGCAGCTCATTGAAATCTGAATCATGTGGCCGTCACTTTCATGTAGTAATCTTAAGCTTTAAAAAACATTTAGATATCAGTCAGAATTTTTTTAAAATATGTACATTATACTGGTTTCTTATACAACATTTAATAAAATGCTACAATGTTATATATATGAGGCAAAATATGTACATTATACTGGTTTCTTATACAGCATTTAATAAAATGCTACAGTGTTATATATATGGGCATGCATACATATTATGTTTGTATACTTACCTATACTGTATGTAATAGATAGACATAGGTTTTCATTTGAGATTACTGGAGGGATGAGCAATGCATCAAATACCTGCTTAACTACAAATCAAATCAATGTCTCTCCATAAATGGAAATGGTTTCATAGCTTTATCTTGAAGGAAATTAATAATTAGCCATGCAAGTTTTAATAAGTGTTGTGTTAGTCGCTCAATCAAGTCTGACGCTTTGTGACCCATGGACTGTAACCCACCAGGTTTGTCTGTCCATGGAATTCTGCATGGCAAGAATACTGGAGTGGGTAGCCATTCTCATCTCCAGAAAATCTTCCTGACCCTGGGATTGAACCCAGGTCTCCAGCATTTCAGGCAGATTCTTTACCATCTAAGCGACCAGGGAACCCTATATGATGTAATAGAATAATATCCATATATTGAAGAAATATTAAGTCAAATCCCATAGAGGAATTGAGTATCTTTGTGGGAGGAGGGTTATGAAACTAGAACATTTTGAATAGTAAATGATCTATGATCACAAACCTGTGATTTTAGGTACTAGCCACATTTAACTTTTTCAGATTAAGAAAAAATATAGCCTATCTGCTTAAAACAGAAAAATAAATTTCCAAGAATATGCCTATGATCCCTGAAAGATGACTCTTTGACAAGCTATATGTTGTTTAATGGCCAGTGAACCAATAAAGTTTTCAGTAATTCTTCCATTCACTTGTCAAATTATATTCAATTTTTACTTAATTTTATAGATAAGGTACTGTGAGTAATTACTAATTCTATCCATAAAAGAGAAGGTACAACTTCGAAAAAACTAACATCACTGAGCAACAGTTGTTAGTTAATTTTATTTGAAGCTATCACTAGAAATTGGAGGTTTGCAAATACCTGATTAAGACTTTTCCAAGAAGTTACTTTATTAATGTTCATTCTATAATGTTTATTACATGCTTCTTTGGATTAACAAGTTGTTAATTTTGTTATAAAATGTAACCATCCTCATGATGAAATGTTCTTCTGGTATAGATGATAAATTATGGGCTCAGAAGAATTTACCTTTTCTTATTTGAAATGAGTTATCGAACTCTACTGGCAACTTCACAAGAACATTTGCAAACAGTAATATAGCACAGATTCACACTTTATTCTGTTATAATCTCTATAATTTATATTAAATAACAAATTGAAACTATTTTGTATTAAATAAGTTGTACATGACATTTGTTCAAAGTAAAAAAAAAAA
Source organism: Capra hircus (assembly GCF_001704415.2). Taxonomy (NCBI): domain Eukaryota; kingdom Metazoa; phylum Chordata; class Mammalia; order Artiodactyla; family Bovidae; genus Capra; species Capra hircus. The sequence continues at coordinate 11,192,702 of NC_030831.1, read as the reverse complement.
TCCTTCTCTAAGCTTTTATAATATTCTGAAATGTCAGATAACTTAGTCTGACAGTATGCTGCCGCTGCTAAGTCACTTCAGTTGTGTCTGACTCTGTGCAGCCCTATAGACGGCAGCACACCAGGCTCCTCTGTCCATGGGGTTCTCTAGGCAAGAATACTGCAGTGGGTTGCCAGTTCCTTCTCCAGTCTGACAGTTTGGGATTAGTTAAAGAAAAGAAAACTGAGTCATGACTATTTGTTTCCCATCCCCTGATGCATTCAGGATTGCACAGCAAGTTTTCAGGACCTAAATCTATGGATGTTCCAGGCCTATTTTGTAGAGATCATATTTGTTCTTCACTAACTAACCTGCTTTACATTAAATTCTGATGTGTATTATTGTAAATTGTAGCATGGCTGGAAAGGAATGACTATATAAAGTAGTTGCTTGGTGATCCCATATCAGAAAGGGAAGTCTGGGTGATAAAATGGAAAACTTGTACACTTAAAATTAACTGAGTCTTCCGCCCCAAATATTCTTTCCCATGTAATCTGCTTTCACCATCAACTTGTCTTCCCTAAACTCTACATTCTCTGTATGGCTTTTTCTGAGGTTTCAGTTTAAATTTAGACCATATCACTCCTCTTCCTCATTCTCTTCTCCCTCCCTGATTTTTTTTTTCTGTAAGCCATTTATGAGCTTCTAATTAGTTACTGTCTCCTGCTTCACATGTAGCACACAAGGCTTTTAACTGAGCGTTCTCACTGCTGCTCTGTAATCCCTCCTAGCATTGACGTCGTTCATTTTGCTGTCTATATGCTTCATTTATCCTATGCTGTAGTATGTTGTTAATATCAGGAGTTTAATCCAGTAGCTATCTCTTTGCTCTTGTCCAGTTCCCAAGTCGTGTGAGATTCTTTGAGACCCCATGGACTGCAGCACGCCAGGCTTCCCTGCCCTTCACTATCTCCTGGGGTTTGCTCAAACTCATGTCCATTGAGTCGGTGATGCCATCCAACCATCTCATCTTCTGCTGCCCTCTTCTCCTCTTACCCTCAATCCTTCCCAGCAGTAGGATGTTTTACAATGAGTCGGTTCTTTGCATCAGGTGGCCAAAGTATTGGAACTTCAGCTGCAATCCTTCCAACGAATATTCAGAGTTGATTTCCCTTAGGATACAAGAGATGGCAAGGGTGAATGTCGACATTCTAGGAATCAGCGAACAAAAATGGATTGGAATGGGCGAATTTAACTCAGATGACCATGACATCTACTACTAAGGGCAGGAATCCGTCAGAAGAAATGGAGTAGCCATCATGGTCAACAAAAGAGTCCGAAATGCAGTACTTGGATACAATCTCAAAAATGACAGAATGATCTCTGTTCGTCTCCAAGGCAAACCATTCAATATCACAGTTATCCAAGTCTATGCCCCAACCAGTAATGCTGAAGAAGCTGAAGTTGAATGGTTCTATGAAGACCTACAAGACCTTTTAGAACTAACACCCAAAAAAGATGTCCGTTTACTTACCAGTTCAGCTCAGTTCAGTCGCTCAGTCATGTCTGATTCTTTGCCACCCCATGAATCGCAGCACGCCAGGCCTCCCTGTCCATCACCAACTCCCGGAATTCACTCAGACTCGCATCCATCGAATCAGTGATGCCATTCAGCCATCTCATCTTCGGTCGTCCCCTTCTCCTCCAGCCCCCAATCCCTCCCAACATCAAACTCTTTTCCAATGAGTCAACTCTTCGCATGAGGTGGCCAAAGTACTGAAGTTTCAGCTTTAGCATCATTCCTTCCAAAGAAATCCCAGGGCTGATTTCCTTCAAAATGGACTGGTTGGATCTCCTTGCAATCCAAGGGATTCCCAAGAGTCTTCTCCAACACCACAATTCAAAAGCATCAATTCTTCGGCACCAGCCTTCTTCACAGTCCAACTCTCACATCCATACATGACTACTGGAAAAACCATAGCCTTGACTAGATGGACCTTAGTCAGCAAAGTAATGGGGACTGGAATGCAAAAGTAGGAAGTCAAGAAACACCTGGAGTAACAGGCAAATTTGGCCTTGGAATACAGAATGAAGCAGGGCAAAGACTAATAGACTTTTGCCAAAAAAATGCACTGGTCATAGCAAAAACCCTCTTCCAACAACACAAGAGAAGACTCTACACATGGACATCACCAGATGGTCAACACCGAAATCAGATTGATTATATTCTTTGCGGCCAAAGATGGAGAAGCTCTATACAGTCAACAAAAACAAGACCAGGAGCTGACTCTGGCTCAGATTATGAACTCCTTATTGCCAAATTCAGACTTAAATTGAAGAAAGTAGGGAAAACTGCTAGACCATTCAGGTATGACCTAAATCAAATCCCTTATGATTATACAGTGGAAGTGAGAAATAGATTTAAGGGCCTAGATCTGATAGATAGAGTGCCTGGTGAACTATGGAATGAGGTTCCTGACATTGTACAGGAGACAGGGATGAAGACCATCCCCATGGAAAAGAAATGCAAAAAAGCAAAATGGCTGTCTGGAGAGGCCTTACTAATCGCTGAGAAAAGAAGAGAGGTGAAAAGCAAAGGAGAAAAGGAAAGATATAAGCATCTGAATGCAGAGTTCCAAAGAATAGCAAGAAGAGATAAGAAAGCCTTCTTCAGCGATCAATGCAACGAAATAGAGGAAAACAACAGAATGGAAAAGACTAGAGATCTCTCCAAGAAAATTAGAGATACCAAGGGAACATTTCAGGCAAAGATGGGCTTGATAAAGGACAGAAATGGTCTGGACCTAACAGAAGCAGAAGATATTAAGAAGAGGTGGCAAGAATACACAGAAGAACTGTACAAAAAGGGTCTTCATGACCCGGATAATCACGATGGTGTGATCACTTATCTAGAGCCAGACATCTTGGAATGTGAAGTCAAATGGGCCTTAGAAAGCATCACTATGAACAAAGCTAGTGGACGTGATGGAAGTCCAGTAGAGCTATTTCAAATCCTGAAAGATGATGTTGTGAAAGTGCTGTACTCAATATGCCAGCAAATTTGGAAAACTCAGCAGTGGCCACAGGACTGGAAAAGGTCCGTTTTCATTCCAATCCCAAAGAAAGGCAATGCAAAAGAATGCTCAAACTACCGCACAATTGTACTCATCTCACATGCTAGTAAAGTAATGCTAAAAATTCTCCAAGCCAGACTTCAGCAATATGTGAACCGTGAACTTCCTGATGTTCAAGCTGGTTTTAGAAAAGACAGAGGAACCAGAGATCAAACTGCCAACATCTGCTGGATCATGGAAAAAGCAAGAGAGTTCCAGAAACACATCTATTTCTGCTTTCTTGACTATGCCAAAGCCTTTGACTGTGTGGACCACAATAAGCTGTGGAAAATTCTGAAAGAGATGGGAATACCAGACCACCTGACCTGCCTCTTGAGAAATCTGTATGCGGGTCAGGAAGCAACTGGTTTCAAATAGGAAAAGGAGTGTGTCAAGGCTGTATATTGTCACCCTGCTTATTTAACTTATATGCAGAGTACATCATGAGAAATGCTGGACTAGAAGAAACCCAAGCTGGAATCAAGATTGCCAGGAGAAATATCAATAACCTCAGATATGCAGATGACACCACCCTTCTGGCAGAAAGTGAAGAGGAACTAAAAAGCCTCTTGATGAAAGTGAAAGAAGAGAGCAAAAAAGTTGGCTTAAAGCTCAACATTCAGAAAATGATGATCATGGCATCTGGTCCCATCACTTCATGGGAAATAGATGGGGAAACAGTGGAAACAGTGTTAGACTTTATTTTTCTGGGCTCCAAAATCACTGCAGATGGTGACTGCAGCCATGAAATTAAAAGACGCTTACTCCTTGGAAGAAAAGTTATGACCCACCTAGATAGTATATTCAAAAGTAGAGACGTTACTTTGCCGACTAAGGTCCGTCTAGTCAAGCCTATTGTTTTTCCTGTGGTCATGTATGGATGTGAGAGTTGGACTGTGAAGAAGGCTGAGCACCAAAGAATTGATGCTTTTGAACTGTGGTGTTGGAGAAGACTCTTGAGAGTCCCTTGGACTGCAAGGAGATGCAACCAGTCCATTCTGAAGGAGATGAGCCCTGGGATTTCTTTGGAAGGAATGATGCTAAAGCTGAAACTCCAGTACTTTGGCCACCTCATGCGAAGAGTTGACTCACTGGAAAAGACTCTGATGCTGGGAGGGATTGAAGGCAGGAGGATAAGGGGACGACTGAAGATGAGATGGCTGGATGGCATCACTGACTCAATGGACGTTGAGTCTGAGTCACCTCCAGGAGTTGGTGATGGACAGGGAGGCCTGGCGTGCTGCGATTCGTGGGGTCGCAAAGAGTCGGACACGACTGAGCGACTGAACTGAACTGAACTTGTGCATGCTTCCGTGTGGGTTGTTGAGCGTGTGCCACGAAACATGACAGCACAAACACCAACACTGAGTTTGTCCCCTCCTCGAGATCAGCCCTGGGTTCACATACACTGTGAAATCATATTTTGAAATGCAATTTGACAACCATTTATTGGGAACCAATAATTTTACTCTGAAAGTTTTCTCTATCTTTTTATTTAATAATTGAGTCATTACTGTGAAACTTTCCAAGTATTTCCAGATGGACAAACAGGGGTCTGATATCTGCATTGCTAGTTTCATTAAACTACCATTCTCCATCATCTTAATCAAGTGAAGTCACTGAGTCCTGTCGGACTCTTTGCAACTCCATGGATTGTAGCCTATCAATCAGGCTCCTCCATCCATGGGAGTCTCCAGGCAAGAGTACTGGAGTGGATTGCCATTTCCTTCTCCAGGGGATCTTCCCGACCCCGGCATCGATCCTGGGTCTCCTGAATTGCAAGCAGATGCTTTACCATCTTGAGCCACCAGGGAAGCCCTCTCCTCCATCCTCTTAGTAACACAGTAACATAGACATCAGTGGACACATATGTGTGTTTGCATATTCTTAAGCACTGTTTCCTATACTGTAAAGTAAATCTTTCCTAGGGTATTTATTTTGCAAAATGGTGCCTTGCAAAAATTAGAAGGTGAAAGTTGAATAAGAAATTGGTGTATTATTCTTTCCAAAAGCATATTGACAAAATCATCTCAAAATATTATTAGGAATAAAGTTTTGCTGACATGGCTGTTTTGTCTAATTAAAATAATTACATTTTACTTCATTAAAAATACCCAAATGCTAATTTGGTTTTCTCTTTCTTTATTGAATTATACAAAGCTTTAATTTTCATTTTGTTCACCAGCATGTTCAGTGCTACAAGAAATTTCAAACCAAACAATTTTGCAAGTGCTAAAATTATTTTTTCCATTTGTAACTCCTTAATCTAATTTAGAAGTATGCAGTTTAAAATGTGAAGATTGCAAAACACATACTGAATTTGGTCTTTGGAGCAAGACTGCCAGCTGAAAATGACCATAGACTGAGAAAAGTCTTTTTCTTTTTCTTTTTTTTTTTTTTTTGCATACTGATGAGAGTTTATGGTTTCTACTTCTGCAGATGGTAGTCTATCTTATTTCATAACCATTCCAGAGGTAAAGAAATTTTGCCATGTTTCTCCCTAGCACATATTTGTTAGACCAAGAAAAGAAATCCTAGCTCTATTTCTTACTTTTCACTCTTCACCTCTCTGGAATAAGTGGAGTATCTTTCTTAGGTGCCAAAAATAAAATTAATAACTCTACCTTCTTACTCTCATAGATGACAGAAACTTTATTGCTTCAGAGAAAGAAAAGAGTGTTACATTCTATTTCACTGATTTCATAATTTTCTAGTTACTGTTTCCAGATGTCTCTTATCAGACTGTTCTGAAGAGAATCTGGAAGGACTTAAAGGGACAGACAGTCTGACCCCTGGGATGCTGGGCCACCTTCCCTCACAGAGAAATGTGGGACTTCTCTGCATGCTTCAGTTTTCATCCTTCAGATGAGTTATGGAATTCTGTAGCTCATTATTGGCCATAAACCATGACAAAGTGGAAAAGGAGCCTGTTGGCAGCAACAGAACCTCAGACAGCTTGGAAAAAGAAAGGGAGCCTCTATAGAGCAAAATGCAGTTTGGGAACAAACAGCTCTCTGATTGGAAACTATTCTGGGAAGAATCTAAAGAACAAGGACAGCCCTCATATGAGCTTTTAGTACATGTGGATGTTTTGTTCTACAAGTGTTAGAAAGACTAATAATTGGACTCAGCTATAAAAGCATGTTTTCTAACTAGGGCAGACATATTAAGAGGTGTTTGGGGTCTAGATTAATATTCTGTCATCAAATGGCGATGTATTTAGGATTGTTGAATCTTTTTGAGGCCCAAGGTATTTATTATGTTTTAAAAAAAGCAACTCTTTCTTTCAAATGACCTTTGACAAATGTTGCTTTCTCTCATAATGAACTGAAGGAGTTAATAGCAAATGCAAACATACGGCAAATTTTAACATGGCATACTGATTTTCACTTCTCTGAGTGGTCCTACAGAGCCCACTGGGATATTGATGTCTAGGCCAGCAATTTGCTAGCTTATGGAGTGTGTGTGTTAGTTGTTAAGTCATGTCTGACTCTTTGTGACCCCATGGACTATAGCCCACCAGGCTCCTCTGTCCAAGGAGTTCTCCAGGCAAGAATACAAGAGTATGTAGACATTCCCTTCTCCAGGGGATCTTCCTGACCCAAAGGTCACACCCAGGTCTCCTCCATTGCGGGAAGATTGTTTACCATCTGAGCCACCAAGGAGAGTGTTCAGAAAATCCAGGGCCCCATCAGTCAGAGCTTCCAGTGGAGCAGGACAGGTTTTGGGGTTTATTTGTTTTTTTGTTTGGTTGGTACATTGGTTTCTTGTTTTTTTTTTTTGGCTGCACTGGGTCTTCATTGCTGTGTGCTAACTTTCTCAAGTTGTGCCAAGTGGGGGCTACTCTCTAGCTGTGGGGAACGGGCTTCTGAATGGCGTCTCTTCTTGCAGAGCACGGCTCTGGGTGCACAGGTTTCAATAGTTGTGGCACATGAGCTTAGTTGCTCCACAGTATGTGGGATCCTCCCAGACCAGGGATCACATCCATGTCCCCTGCGCTGGGAGGTGGATTCTTATCCACTAGACCACCAAGGGAGCCCAGGACAGTATGATGGGCACTTGTCTGCACCAGGTACCCGGAAGGTCAGGCTGCCCACTCCAAGCAGCCACTCTGGCAGCCCCAGAAGAGTGTGGCACATGATGCTCTTGGTGTAAAACTTAGTAGCAACTGATCACAAGGGACAGAAGCCTGGCAGTGTGTGCGCACGGTGGTGTCCGACTCTTTGTGACCTCATGGACTGTAACTCTCCAGGCTCTTCTGTGCATGGAATTTTTCAGGCAAGAATAATGGAGTGAGTCACCATTTCCTCTTCCAGGGGATCTCCCCAACCCAAGGATGGCAGCCGCCTCTCCTGTGTCTCCTGCATTGCAGGCAGATTCCGCTGAGCCACTGGGAAAGCCCTAACAATCTGGTAGCTGCTGCTGCTGCTGCTAAGTCACTTCAGTCGTGTCCGACTCTCTGCGACCCCATAGACGGCAGCCCACCAGGCTCCCCGTCCCTGGGATTCTCCAGGCAAGAACACTGGAGCTAGTCTTGGTAGCTAGTCTGTGTCAAATGTTCGCTCTTAGAACAAGCATCTAAGTGTTAAGGTAAGACTGAGCGACTTGACAAAGACAGAGTGAAACAACTTCCAAGTAATCCCGTAGGAATGAGAAAGAGAGCAATCTCTTCTGTTCTTTTGCTCAAATTCCTAACAAGTTGCGTGGGAAGCATTTATTCTTTGTGGTCTATCGTCTTCTAACATCTGAGGACAAAGTAACTTCTATATACACAAATTATACAATGTGGGGGAAAATGACAATAGTGTCAGGTACAGAGTGACAAGGACTAAGTAATTCAGAAACTAGTTTCTTTTCTTTCGTCTCCTTATAAAGTACTTTTGGCATGTGATTGATAGATATTGTGTTAAATCTAGGAGGAAAAGTTCCAGGAGAAAACTTAGATGTAAACTTTATCCTTTTTTTCATATCCAAAACATACCTACAGAAAGAAACAAGTGAAGTCTCAAGGTCATACTGCTCCAGCATTCAAAAGGACAGGGTTCAGTGTCCTGTAGGGCGCACAGGCTTTAAACCCAATTCATTATGTGAAGGGCTAGAAGGAAATAAAAGGCTTCTTCCATCTGTGTGCATGCTAAGTTGCTTCAGATGTGTCCTATTCTTTGGGATCTTATGGGCTGTAGCCCACCAGCCTACTCTGTCCATGGGATTCCCCAGGCAAGAATGTTGGAGTGGGTTGACATGCCGTTTCATCTGTAAGTCATTCTAAGGCCTGGGTAGAATCATATGGTAAAGGCAGAGTCGTGGTTTTGAATTTAGAAATTTTAAAGCCATTTGTGTTTTATCCAAGAACATTTTTTATTTTGTTTAATTGGAGCCTGATTGCAGTTGCTAAGATTAGAAATACTACATTATTTGTACTCATGGGCATATTGCATCAATTCTCAACTAGTTTCTACATATGTGGTCCTTACAAATCCCCATGTTAATGTTTTTAAGGCCTCTCTCTGACACAAAAATCACATACAGGGTGTGTTCAATAAACAGTATCAATTAATAATGCAATTGCTCATCTAGAATTAAAATATCATTCTTATGTATATATTCTGTTTTAGTAGATACCATTGTTGTGAGAAGTAGAAAGTGTTACTTGATAGAAACTATATATACTATTACATTTTTTATTCTTTAAAGCCCCTAAGGACTAAGAGCAGAAATGATATCATACAGATATTTGATTTTAATTATTATTATAAATGTTTCATATTATTATTTTGCCTATTGTATTGCATGCAATGGCTGTTACCAAAACTCTTGAACATCGCTTCAATTAATGGTTGAATTGCTACTCTTGGCAAGATGTAAATGATGGATACTGCTGGATATTAGAATGAATGCTGCAGATTAACTTACTGTTTTACCTTTGTCCTTTAGCTACATATATAGGTATACGTACGTAGCTACATAGGTAGCCTTTCTACTCATTTAGCTTCCTATGATAAATTTTTTAACCCAAGAGAATCCTTCTTTCTTTGCTCATGATTGTCCTTTTGCTCACCTCTGTTTCTCATATGGAAGTTGCCCCCCAATCTTTGATGATTGTTTGGTAGTCAATTAATGACTAATAATTAGCTATACAGGTACATAATATTACCAAGATCTTAATTTACATAAAAACTTAAGAAAATTCATAAGTGGGCCCATAGGGCTTCCATTTCTGCATGTCATAGCTCAGCACATTAGCCTTGCTTTCTAGCTAGAGCCGCCCTTGCCAAGGTGAGCTCCGTCGCCTGGGTCTTTGGGACAGGACTCTGCTTCTCCATCACTGCCGCAAACCTGAACTTCACCTCCCTGTGGGGGTTTCCCTATCCACTGAGACCCTAGATTGTTGCTGTCCTCACTCGATGATCTTACCCCAGAGGAGACAAGAATTATAGGAGCAACTCTTCTGCTTCCTAAATACCAAAAAGATTTAGCAACCCGCAACATCGGTACATTTTTAGGAATCCAGAAATTTGAAGCACCCTTGAATATCTTCTCTGAGACAAAAGATAAAATGTTGCTTCTCACATTCTGTCTCATTCAGTTCAGTTCAGTTGCTCAGTTGTGTCCAACTCTTTGTGACCCCATGAATCACAGTACAGCAGGCCTCCCTGTCCATCGCCAACTCCCAGAGTTCACTCAAACTCATGTCCATTGAGTCGGTGATGCCATCCAGCCATCTCATCCTCTGTCGTCCCCTTCTCCTCCTGCCCTCAATCCCTCCCAGTATCAGGGTCTTTTCCAATGAGTCAACTCTTCTCATGAGGTGGCCAAAGTATTGGAGTTTCAGCTTCAGGATCAGTCCTTGCAATGAACACCCAGGACTGATCTCCTTTAAGATGGACTGGTTGGATCTCCTTGCAGTCCAAGAGACTCTCAAGAGTCTTCTCCAACACCACAGTTCAAAAGCATCAATTCTTCGGTGCTCAGCTTTCTTCACAGTCCAACTCTCACATCCATACATGACCACAGGAAAAACCATAGCCTTGACTAGATGGACCTTTAGGACTTAATGGTTTGACTTGGGTTTCCCAGGTGGTGCTAAGTGGTTAAGAGACATAAGACATAAGCCAACGCAGGAGACATAAGAGACACAGGTTCGATCCCTGGATTGGGAAGAATCCCTGGAGGAAGGCATGGCAACCCACTCCAGTATTCTTGCCTGGAGAATCCCATGGACAGAGAAGCCTGATGGGCTACAGTCCATAGGATCGCGGAGTCAGACACGACTGAAGTGATTTTAGCATGCAGGCATGCAATGGTTCTACATATATTGTCTCAGACCATGAAACTTTGTGGCAGATGACAACAGGACTCATTGGTCCTATGTGTATTATTAGCCACACACACCCAATCTGGAAACTCAGCTCAAAGTGCCAACTCAAGGAAAGTAATTGGCAGATTTGGGACACTCTCCTCCATCATGCGGTGTAGGCACTGACCCAGTGGCTGATATGAAGTACTGCATCCCCTTGACCTGCAGCATAGAGGAACCGGCGTCTGTCACCCCTGAGCTCAGGGACTGAATTGTGAAATTTATGCTTTTCAGTCTACCAACTTAAACTCTGCCAGTTAGAAGTTCTGGCTGCTCGGGGCAGCTAGCTTCTGTCAGGTTCCATTGAGTTGATTGCTCTGACCACCATCTGATCACTTTAGGATCCTCTTGCCAAAGTACCAGAAGGCAAGTAAGGGAGTTACAGGACCGGCAGGGATAATCAACTCTGATCATCATAAGCTTCCAGGGTGGCTGCCAAACAGGAGCCGAGAGGCGGAAGTCTGGAAACAAGTACCTTCACTGGGATGTAGCATGGTGCCTGGTGACAGCTATAAATAGTTCATTTCAGCACCTATGCCCCAACTAGGCAAGACGGCTAAGGACAGACCACTTCATGAAGAGACCGTTTGCTCATTGTATTATATTAGATCCGTTGTCAAAGATCAGTTGGCATATTGGTGACATATTAGTTGGGTAGGAGTCTTTTTCTGGCTCTCTATTCTGTTTCATGGATTTATTTTTCTCTTCTCCCACTAATATCACCGTGTCTTCACTACTTCAGCTTTATAAGAAGTCTTCAAGTTGACTAGTGTCAGTCCTCTGTCTCCATCAGTTTGTGTCTCCAAGTCTTTTTGCCTCTGCATATATAGTTTAGAGTCATTTTGCCAATATTCACAAAATAATTTTCTAGGATTTTAATTGGCACTGCATTGAATCTGTAGGCCAAGTTGGGAAGAACTGATAACCTGAACAATATTGAATCTTCCCCTTTATGGCCACAGACTCTCTCTTCCTTTATTTAGATTTTCTTTGAATTTGTTCTCAGAATTTTGCAGTTTTCCTCATATAGATCCTGTATGTATTTTGTTAGATTTATACCTAGCTATTTAATTTTGGCGGGTGCTAATGTAAGTGGTATTATGTTTTTAATTTCAAATTCCACTTGTCTTGCTAGTATACAAGAAAGTGTTTGACCTCCCTCTTTGGGGAGTGTTTGTCTTAGAAAGCCTGTAATTATAACTCTCAGTTCCTTTGACATATATATCTTTTAACAACCTCTTTCCAGTTTTATACCTCAGGAGTGTATTTGTCAAGGACATGATAACCATCCTTTTGAAAGGTAACTATTAATATCAAGGAAGAGAGTGCAGGAGCCTCACTTAGATGGGTACCTTGCTCCAAAGTGTAAAACTACCTCCTGTCATGAAGATATGAAAAGCCTACTTTTCCTTTGGGTAAAACCAATTAGTAAACACGGATGGTCTATGATCTCTCCTCCCATGAAATCCCTGTTCCTTTTATTTCACTCAGACTCACTTGTGGCCTTTCTCTCCTACCTCAATATCCTCAAACAAAGGCCTTCCTTGCCAGCTCAGCTTTGTCCAGTGCAAATGCTTACTTTGAAAAAGATCATACCGTTTGGGGTAAAGAAGTCAAGCAAACCTCTCCTAAGAAGGTGACATATAATCAGAGACATGAATCATGTGAAGGACTAACTGTTATAAAACATCAGGAAATATACTCCAGGGGGAGGAGGAAGCAGATATTCTCCGGGGCAGAAGTGGGCTCAGTTTGTTTTAGGAGCACCATAAGCACGGTGCAGTTAAAATAGATGGAGAGGAGAATAGCAACTGAGATGTAAATGTTTCACCTAGGTGTTGAAGCCCTTGTAAAACATTCAACAAGGGCCATTTAAAACATTTAACACCTCGTCTTTATGAGATAAGAGGCCATTTTTCACCAGGAGAACTGGCATACTCTGATCCATTTGTAAAAGAAGATTCTGGATTCCAAGCAGAGAACAGACTGAATGAAAATCAAGAACGTAAGGATACAGACCATTTAGGAAGTGGTCCAGACAAGTGTCAGATCACGGAGGATTGTGCCAGAGTATTAGCAGTTAACGTGGAGTCTGATTCAGCTGTGGTTTCAAGTTAAATGTAGCAAGATTTGCTGAAAGGCAATGTTGGATGAGAAGGAAAAATGTGAACCTAAGACACTACTTGGTCTTCTAACTCGGGAATTGGTCAAGTGGATCAATGATTTGGAACACAAAGCAACCTTTTGTGGAGGGAGCAGAGAATCAAGAGTATTATTGTGAACAAAACTGATTTGCAATGCCTGCTAGATATTCACATGGGATTTTCTAGTCAAAAGTTCCATCTATGCATCTGTGGAAATAGTGACAGATTTTATTTTCTTGGGCTCCAAAATCACTGCAGATGGTGACTGCAGCCATGAAATTGAAAGATGCTTGCTCCGTGGAAGAAAGGCTGTGACAAACCTAGAAAGCAGAGACATTACTTTGCCAACAAAGGTCCGTCAAGGCAAAGCTATTGTTTTTCCAGTAGTCATGTATGGATGTTGAGAGTTGGACAATAAAGAAGGCTGAGTGTCAAAGAATTAATGCTTTTGAACTATGGAGTTGAGAAGACTCTTGTGAGTCCCTTAGATAGGAAGGAAATCAGTCCTGAATATTCACTGGAAGGATTGATGCTGAAGCTGAAAATCCAATACTTTGGCCACCAGATGCAAATAACTGACTCACTGGAAAAGACCCTGATGCTGGGAAAGATTGAAGGCAGGAGGAGAAGGGGACAACAGAAGATGAAATGGTTGGATGGCATCACTGACTCGATGGGCATGAGTTTGAGCAAGCTCTGGAAGTTGGTGCTGGACAGGGAAGCCTGGCATGCTGCTGTCCATGGGGTCAGAAAGAGTCAGACACAACTGAGCGACTGAACTGAACTGATGCACCTGTAATCAATGAGAGCTCATGACTGGTACATGCTGCTGCTGCTGCTGCTGCTGCTAAGTTGCGTCAGTCGTGTCCAACTCTGTGCGACCCCATAGACGGCAACCCACCAGGCTCCCCTGTCCCTGGGATTCTCCAGGCAAGAACACTGGAGTGGGTTGCCATTTCCTTCTCCAATGCATGAAAGTGAAAAGTGAAAGTGAAGTAGCTCAGTCGTGTCCAACTCTGTGCGACCTCATGGAGTGCAGCCTACCAGGCTCCTCCGTCCATGGGATTTTCCAGGCAAGAGTCCTGGAGTGGGGTGCCATTGCCTTCTCTGACTGGTACATGAACTTGATGTAATTGGCTCCATGTCTTCCCAACAGTGGTGTAGGGTGGGGAGGGAGGAGGCACAGAGGCAGTGAGGTGGGTTCAACGAGTTATAGGTAATGTGGGAGATAAATTATGCAAGGAGATTATCTAAAGATAAAGGAGTAACTTGTTAATTAGTCACTTTTTTATACATAAGTAGTATACATAAGTAGTTTCTAGAACTCAGATATTTTAGGAGAAAGAAGAAATTTAAAACATGTATTTAAAAAAGCACCTGAGATTATAACTGGAAAGAAAATAAGTGAATGGCTATTAAACATCTAAAAGTCTGTACATTATTTTCACAAAATGAAATGTTAGTGTATTAAAACTTATGTGGTAAATATTGTATGATATATTTCATATATCCTCTAAGCAAAATGTCTATTTTCTAATCAAGTTTGAGCTTTTCCTTCCTTCAATATCCTCATAAACTGAATTGTAGATTTGGACACTAATAGCATCTTGAGTCTGTCCACTTAAATTACATTTAATATGTGAAGAAAAAGACTAAATCTTCCCCAGTCAATCAAAAAGGATATTTTCTAAATAGATGTCATGTCTCCAGTTATTTAGCCAGCTTGAAATCTGTATTTTCAAAATTATATATAGGCAGATTATTTTGGATTGAACATAAGATATATATCTGAAAACATTTTTGTTCTCTCTTTAGCATATCAAGAAATGTGACCAATATGTTTAAATAGGATTTAGAATATTCATTTAAAAAATCTTTGTTTTTAAGAAATAGCCACCTAAAATCTAATTTCCAAGTATGATGCATTTTGGCTATCTTGATTAACAGTCTTCCTGTTTTATTCCCCACCAGATTCCATTAGGAGAAATAAAATATGAGAAATTACAGATTTTTATGATGTTTTAAACATTATTTATACTGATTAAACTGCTGCAGTAAATCTGCTTGGAGGATGAATCTTAAAAGTACTCGTCACAAGAAAAGCATTTTATAACTGGTGACAGATGTTCACTAGACATTTTAGTGATCGTTTTGCAATAAATACAAATATTGAAACATTATTGTGCACCTGAAAGTAATATAATGTTATATGTCAATTACATCTCTATAAAAAGAAAAAACTCAGATACAATCTACATTTGCCTGCGGAATCCCTCTCACAAGCTTTCTGCGCCGGCACCCTTGCTCGACAGAAATCATAAATTCTGAAAAGTCAGTGCCCTGTTACTATCTTGTCAGAAAAGCCTTAAATAGATGTGACATTTGATAGTGATTATTAACCTGGCATTGAACCAGTAATTAAACAATACTGTCTGAGTGAAGGGGGGGCGTGGGGTGCATTGTCTGCTCTTGTTCAGTGGTCCTTCTGACTCTAGTTCCCTAATCTGACCTTGTTTAGGCTCATTATTATTTTCGGTCAGAGCTTAAGATCTAAATCATCACGTAGGACATTTTTTTCTCCTATATTCTTATTTTATTCTCAGATAGATTTGTTGTATTCTTCAGAAGTAATAAAATAAAAAGTAAAACAAAACAAAAACCAGACTCAATTCAGGTCTCAACTACCTTTATTACACTAGTTTGACAAATTCCCCAAATGGATTGGAATATCAAATAAAACACGTTCTTTGTGTTTGAGTCCTTCCATGAGTTTTAGAGGCTTCCTATTTTCACTGTCAGTGTATATTTTTTTGTCTTGGCTCATTTAAGATATGCAGGTGATGAGGAGGTCAGGAGGGACCAGAGGGAGATTCATTAAGTGCGTGCATTTAAGTGCAATGCATTCTTCTTACTACTTTATTCTCATTGGCCCACTTAATCCTCCTTAATACCCGCACTGTCATTTTCATTAAAAAAAAAAAAACAAAAAACTGAAGCTCAAAGTTTATGTCACTCTGTCAAAATTACAGGTTCCATTTTACAATTCTGTCTCTCCAGGGACTTTTTAAAAAAGTTTACGTTCTGTAGTGGACAATGAGTGATAAAGCCAGGATTTGCTGGATGAAGAGAAACTAGACATAAATTACAACTTCACTATGAATATTTGATATCAGCTCATGAAAATAAAACCACCTAAAAGTACAGTAAATGATCATGATTTATTAAATAACTAATAAATAGTGTGCTCCTGATTTCTATAATGTATTTATTCTGAAAATCAACAATGATACACATTACCATTCACTGACCCCCCAAAAATGCTGATGAAGTGCCTTCTGCAGGCCAGACCTGACACAGGAACTCGGGGATTGATGGTGGCCCTCACAGGGGGGTTGCCACGTGTAGCACGTAAACATACAGGATGCCTAGTTAAATTTGAAAACCAGATCAAGAACATACAATATTTTAGTATGTTTCCTGAAATATTGGAACCTTCTTATACTAAAAAAAAAAAAAAAAGAAAATTATGCATTCTTTATCCGAAGTTTAGCTTTAACTGGGCATCTCACATTTTATCTGGCAACGGTACCAAACGACCTAAGCTAGAATCAGGGAAAATGAGAAATAATGGAATAAATGTCAAATCCAAAAGATGAGTCAGAGTTAAATATACAAAGACGGAAGGGAAGGGCTTCTTGGGAAGGGATACGAACAATGATGCCATGGCAGGAGGCATAGCGAAGAGAAGGCACTGCAAGTCAGGCAGGAATGGAGAGAGGGAGAGGGTGGGTTTTAAGGGGAACCTGCTAAGCAGAGGCGGAGAAGGCGATGGCACCCTACTCCAGTACTCTTGCCTGGAAAATCCCATGGACGGAGAAGCCTGGTAGGCTACAGTCCATGGGGTCACAAAGAGTTGGATAGGACTGAGCGACTTCACTCTCACTTTTCACTTTCATGCATTGGAGAAGGAAATGGCAACCCACTCCAGTGTTCTTGCCTGGAGAATCCCAGGGATGGGGGAGCCTGGTGGGCTGCCATCTATGGGGTCGCACAGAGTCGGACACAACTGAAGCAACTTAGCAGCAGCAGCAGCAGCTAAGCAGAGGGCTTCCCAGGTGGCTGAGCAGTACAGAATCCACCTGCCAATGCAGGAGACACAGGAGATGCGGGTTTGAATCCCTGGGATGGGAAGATCCCCTGGAGGAGGAAATGGCAACCCACTTGCGTTCTTGCCTGGAGAATTCCATGGACAGAGGAGCCTGGCGGGCTATAATCCCTGGGGTCGCAGAGAGTCAGACATGACCTTAACTGTGAAGGTCCATGGTAAGCCTGGGGTAGGCAGCCTCTAGAGGGCCTGCAGTGATTCCTGCCTCCTTGTGTTAAAGCCCTTGGAGTCTTTCGATTGCTCATAAGGAATGGAACATGCAGATGTGACCGTGGGTCTCTTCTGAGATTAGGGACAAAAAAACTGTGACTTCCCTCTCACTGGGCCTTTCTCTCCTCTTCTCAACCCCCTCCCTCTCCTCTCCCTTCTCTCCCCTCCTCCTCCTTACCTTCTCTCCTCTCTTCCCCTTTCTTCTCTGCCCAGCAGAACCAGTCCATCCCACCCTTGAGTTCAGTTAGCACTTGTGTTAACTTGCATACCAGCTCTCTTCTCAGGGAACTCTGCTTCTGGCTGCCAGGCCACCCGGAGTTAATGGTATTCCCAGAGCACATATAATTAGTTTGGAGGCACGTCACAGTCTGACAACTTACTTTCTGTAGATTTGACTTCCCATTTGGAGGACTGCTTGAACTAATAAAATTAGCTCGCACACATAAATAAAATTAGCTTCGCACCTGAAAGTGCGAAGCAGGCTCTGAGATGACACAAACATAACCTAGCAGAGAATCCATGTTCTACCACAAATGATCTATAAAGTATTCCTCAACCTTAAAAAAAATAATAAAATAAAACTATCTTTCCCCTAAGTAGCCTTTTAAGGAATACTTTTTTCTCTAATGGCCTTACCCCATGAAATGTAGTGCCACAATATATTGTACCTCTGTTTACATAGCTCCGCATACTATTGTCATATCTAAGTTTTTTTCACTCCTGCAAGAACTGATCTTTTATCTCACTGGAAACATTAGTCCCATTGAGTCTGTCTAATATACAGAGTGGTGACTCTCAATCGAAGCAAGCAAATAAAAGGCAGAAGTCTTTCAGTAAATTACACACTCCTCATGACAGAAAAATTTCCACTGTATTATGTGTGCATGCATACTGTTGCTTCAGTCATGTCCAACTCTTGCGACCCCATGGATTATAGTCCACCAGGCTCCTCTGCCCATGGGATTCTCCAGACAAAAATAAGGGAGTGGTTTGCCATGCCCTCCTCTAGGGGGTCTTCCAGACCCAGGGATTGAACCCACGTCTCATGTCTCTGGCATTGGCAGGTAGGTTGTTTACCACAAGCGGCCCCTGGAAAGCCCCTCCATTGCATTTTGCATGTACTTTAAAAATCACTTTTATGATGTGAAAAGTAAAGTTATATTTCTGCCATTACTGCTTGCTTTAAACTTCCTGACATTATTTCCATGACATGAAGCCTTCACTATGGCCAGGAGACTGTCATGATGTGACTGGGGCCTTTGGTCAGCCCAATAGAATCATTTGCTGGTAAGAAGAATGAGATTTTATATATTTTATGTCAGGCCCATCCCTGCAGTGGAGGGAAAGGTTAATCTCATCCAAACAATTAGATTGCTGGGGACTTCCCTAGTGGTCCAGTGGTTAAGACTCCACACTCCAAAGTAAGGGGTGCAGGTTCAATCCCTGGTCAGGGAACTAAGATACCACGTGCAGCACAGTATAGACAAAAATATATTAAAAAGGAAAAGGGTGCCCTATAGATGCTGCTGGGGATTAGGAGTATCTCCTCTGGGTCACATTCTCCATCTTTGAGAGTCCTTAAGTTTGCTGATCAATGGATTACCAAGGACCTGATACCGCAGACCTGCCCTGAGTCACAGCCTCAGAAAGCTCTCTTTCCACCTGAGGCCTGAGTCAGCCACTCCATCAGCTGGTGCCATAGGTAAGTTCCATGGGGAGCAGAGAATCCCAATCTGAAGTTAACAAAAATTAACCCCTGCTGCCTGGAAAGTGATTCCTTACTGGAAAATTGAATCCTTAAATCTACTAGAAAACAAAAGTTCATAACAAGTTCATGTACGTTTAAAGAAAACTATTTGGAGAAACTCTAGATTCTTACCAAGTCATGTCCTTTAAGGTAGGCACTGTTTATTTTGTACACATTTATTCATTCAACTAATATTTATTGTGTGACTTCTGATTGCTCAGAACACTGTTGAGCATAAAGGATACAAAGAAGGGAATAAAACATTGGCCTCTCTGAGCTTGCAGACTAAGGGAAGTACAGATAAGCACACATCATTTGTGGAACAGAGGAACAGCTCAGTATCAGGGAGCAGCATCTGTGCCCGGATATCAGGCAAGACCTCACATAAGAGGTAACAGTAAAGCTAAGAAATGAAACCTGACAAAAATAAACAAGGGGGACTACATCAAACTAAAAAGCTGCTGCACAGCAAAAGAAACAGTCAACAAAATGAAAAAGCAGCTTACAGAATAGAGAAAATATTTGAGAACTACCTATCAGATAAGACACACTCCCAGTGGCTCAGACAGTAAAGAACCTGCCTGCAACACAGGAGAACCTATTTGGATCCCTGGGTCGGGAAGATCCCCTGGAGAAGGGAATGGCTACTCACTCCAATATTCTTGCCTGGAGAATTCCATGGACAAAGGAGCCTGGCTGACTACAGTCCATGAGGTTACAAAGAATCAGACACGACTAAGCGACTAACAGTTTCCACTGTCAGATGAGGGGTTAATATCCTCATATACAAGGAACTCACACAATACAATGGTAGAGCAACAAATAACCCAGTTTTTTTTTTAATTAAAAAAAAATTTTTTTTTTTAATAACCCAGTTTAAAACTGGGCAAAGGTCCGGAATAAACATCTTTTCAAAGAAGATATACAGATACATGGAAAGGTATGAAAAGGCCAACAGGTATATAAAAAGATGTTTAACATCACTCATCATCAGGAATTGCTGATCAAAATAAAAATCACAGTTAGATATCACTTCATACCTGATAAGATGGCTATCAACTAAGAGAGCAATAAATTCTGGCAAGAATGTGGAGAAAAGAAATCTTTGTGCACTGCTGGTGAGAATCTAACCTGGTGCAGCCACTATGGAAAACAGCACAGAGGTTTTGGTTTGTTTGTTTTTGTTTTTTAATTAGAACTACCGCACAGCCCAGCAATCCCAATGCTGGATAGACACACACACACACACACACACACACACACACATATATATATCTCCAAAGGGAACGAAATCAGGATTTCAGAGAGATATCTATTCCCTTGTTCATTGCAGCATTATTTACAATAACCCAAGTATAGAAATGCTTGTACCTATTGGTGGATGAATGGATAAAGAAAATGCAGAATTCATCCTTAAAAAAGAATAACATACTTCCATTTGCAACAACATGAATGAATTTGGAGGACATTTTTTAAAGTAAAATATGCCAGATAGAATACTGCAGGGTGTAACTTTATGTGGAATCTGGAAAAAAAAATGTTGAATGTATAGGAACAGAGAGTAGAACTTTGATTGCCAGGGCCTAGGGGTGATCGGAGAAGGCACTGGCACCCTACTCCAGTACTCTTGCCTGGAAAATCCCATGGACGGAGGAGCCTGGTGGGCTGCAGTCCATGGGGTCGCTAAGAGTCAGGCACGACTGAGCGACTTCCCTTTCACTGTTCCCTTTCATGCATTGGAGAAGGAAATGGCAACCCACTCCAGTATTCTTGCCTGGAGAATCCCAGGGACAGAGGAGCCTAGTGGGCTGCCGTCTATGGGGTCGCACAGAGTCAGACACCACTGAAGCGGCTTAGCAGCAGCAGGGGTGATAAAAATGTGGAGAGGTGGGGAAAAGGTACAAACTTTCAGTTATAAGATGAATAAGGCCTGAGATCAAACGGCGACTTGAGTTAAAAATACTATTTTGTATAGATGAAATTTGCTAAGAGAATAGAACTTCACCTTTCCCAACAACAAAAAACACAGAAGTAAATGTGTGAGGTGATGGATGTGTTAACTAACTTCACCACCAGAATCCTTTCACAATGCATGTTTGTGCAATACTTTAAATATATTACAATTTTCTATATCAATTATATCTCAATAAAGTTTAAAAAAAGAGAGCTTGAGTCACATTGTCCCTAAAAAGTGTGAAAGGGTCAAATATATACCAAAATATCTCCCATAGAGATTAGAATTCTCAAATTATCCATTCCTGTAAATAAAGATCTATTTATTTAAAGATTGTATGGCATTAAAATAGTATCTAGGAAATTACCCTGATTTAAATGCATTGATCACATCAGTTATTTAGCCACGTTATAAAGTCCAGGAAAAATGAGTAACAAAGTGACCTACTGGAAACGCCTGGAAGGCACCTGGTCTTGAAACTTACCCAGATTAAGAGGCCAAGGGAGTCACTAAAATTGGCAATCCAGCTGCCTCACTGCTGTAGGGAGGACATAAAGAGAATTTAGACCTCTGTAGAAACACTGCTTCTTTCATTATTTTTCCTTTAACCTGTTCTGATCTTCTGTTCTGTTTCCTGGGGAAAAAGGAACTGAGTTCTTTATGTTTCCATTGCTTAGACTGGCTTCTACTGCTTTGCTACGCTCTGCTCAACTTCTTCCACCAAGCCAGGCTGATGAACGCCTAATTATCTTTTAAGTTATAAATGACATTTCCCCCTGCGGTGTAGTCTCTTCCATCCCTCCTTGATACAGGTACACACAGTTCATCCTCCCCTGTAACATGAGAGGTCTTCCATCAACATAGAGCACTTTACTTTCATGCAGTGTTCATTCACTCATCTCAGAAACATTTAGTGACTGTTGCTTACTACAGAAAACATTTTCACGTGGGCCAGGAATAGGCACATTCAATGTAAGTTCTGCTACTGAGTACGGCAATTTATGTCTCAACAGGTAT
The DNA here is from genome assembly GCF_001704415.2 of Capra hircus. NCBI lineage: Eukaryota > Metazoa > Chordata > Mammalia > Artiodactyla > Bovidae > Capra > Capra hircus. The sequence continues at coordinate 11,171,016 of NC_030831.1, read as the reverse complement.
TATTATTTATTTTTTAATATTATTAACTTGAGCACTCAGAGATGTTAAGTAATTTTTCCAAAGCCACAGAGACCAGATATTGTACTGCCAATATTCAAACTCAAACCTTTCAGACTCTAAAGCTCAAATGATTAGACCTTCATCACCTTCCTCAGGCAGAGCACCAAAGAACTGATGCTTTTGAGCTGTTGTACTGGGAAGACTCTTGAGGGTCCCTTGGACAGCAGGAAGATCAAACCAGTATGTCCTAAAGAAAATCAACCCTGAATATTCATTGGAAGGACTGATGCTGAAGCTGAAGCTCCAAAACTTTGGCCACCTGATGGGAAGAGCCAACTCATTGGAAAAGACCTTGATGCTGGGAAAGATGGAGGGCAGGAAGAGAAGAGGGTAACAGAGGATGAGATGGTTGGATGGCATCACCGACTCAATGGACATAAGTTTGAACAAACTGCAGGAGATTGTGATGGACAGAGAAGTCAGGCGTGCTGCAGTCCATGGGGTCCCTAAGAGTCAGGCATGACTGAGCGACTGAACGACCACCTGCCTCACAGTGCATTGTTGTGAAAACTGTAATAACTGTCATTTGTCGTCTGAATTCACTGTTGGTTTTCTCTAGGTCTGTCTCTTAAAACTCCTGGTAATATGTAATTGAATGCTGATGTGTTTATTTCCCAAGACTGCTATAACAAACTACCAAAAAGTAGGTATGTTTTGCAGAAGCCAAAAACAATGAAAAATTGTTCTCTCACAGTTCTGAAAGCCAGGAGTCTGATGTCAAGGTGTCTGCAAGGCTGTGGCCCCTCTGAAGGCTTCAGGGACGAACCATTCCTTGTCTGCCTCAGCTTCTGGGGGCTACTGGAGATCCTTGGCGTGCCTTGGCTTGCAGCTGCTTGATTCCAATCTCTGATTCCATCATCACCTTGTTTTCTCTTACTGTGTGTGTCCTCTCCTCTTCTCATAAGGACACCAGCCACTGGATGTAGGTCCCACTTTAACCTAGTGTGATGTCAAAGAAGCTTGATTACATCTGCAAAGACCGTATCTCCAAGAAGGTTGCACACACAGGAATCAGAGTTAGGGCTTGAATGTGTGTTTTTTGAATACACAATTCAGCCCACTGTAGCTGGATACTACCTATGGAATGTTTTTGAGAATTTGATAATATTATTTTTCTTTAAAATGAGTTTAGCCTATTTTTTTGTCACACATACAAACATTTTCCAGATGTATTGCTCTACTTCCTTTAGCCTATTATTTTTTTAGTAGAGCCGAAACTGAGCTCACTCAAGTTTGAGTACAGTTTCTGTACAATTGTCCTTCTGATTAATCTCAAATCTTTGGTTTTGTATACCACAGGTCCTTACTGAGAGCTGGGGATAGTATTTAGCATATTCTAGATTCTTTCCTTTCTAGCAGATTCTTCTTCCAACTTTTGTGTCCCTAGCACTGTAAGACTGATTAAAACACGCGCGCGCGCACACGTGCGCGCACACACACACACACACACACACACACACACACACACACACTGCTTTTTAGAGACTTTTAACTTACCATTTTATTTCTTTGCTTTATGCAGCTTAAGAAATTGGCATGTGTATCCAGTGGAAAACTGGAATGTCAGATTGATTTCTCTATACCTCATTTTCTCTGAAATTGAACCCTTAAGTTCAGAGTTCCTTGGTACTTCCAAACTAAAAAATTTGTCTCTATAATATTGTGAGTTTGCCAGAAACTCTGATGACTTGTCTACTCTTGATGGCTGAAATGTTTTCAACGTGTTTTCAACAGCCCTAGCTTTTACCTTGTGGGTCAGAGATAAACTAAGTAGTTGGTCATTTCCTAAATTCTTCATAATTTTATGAAAATTAAATTTGACAATCAAATGAGATTGTTATCCTAAACCACTAGGTTCTGAGATGGTTTGTTCTACCATAGCAAAAAATAACAAACAACAAAAAGCAAAGGAATTGACAATGTTAATTCACCAAACATCTATTATCAACTTTCTTCTCACTTGATATTTTTCACTGTAAGGGCTAGTAAATCAAATACTCCATCGAATAACATCCCTTCCAACTGGGGGTTCACACGACATAAAATTGTTTAATAAAAAAAATATAGGTACAAATCCCTGAATATGGAGCTTCTGCCTAAATCAAAAAAAAAAAAAAGAGGGAGAGAGAGAGAAGAAAAGTCTTGGTATGTGGGAACTTTTTACCCCTTAAACATTCATTCTTTTCTTCCTTTCTGGAACATGCTCATGAATAGCAGAATTCTTACTTCCGTTTCATTCACAAACATGGTGATAGAGGTCTACCTGCTGTGAATAGCAGATATAAAAAGTAGAAAAGCTTGAATAGTTACACCGGCCCTGGACTCCCATATTTCAACTTATTATTGTTCAGTCCTAAGTTGTGTCCTACTCTTTGCAACCCCATAGACTGTAGCCCTGTCCTCCATTATCTCCCAGAGTTTGCTCTGGGAGTTTGCTCAAAGTCATGTCTATTGAGTTGGTGATGTTATGCAACCATTTCATTCTCTACTACCCCCTTCTCCTCCTGCCCTCATTCTTCCCCAGCATCAGGGTTTTTTCCCACAAACTGGCTCTTTGAATCAGGTGGCCAAAGTATTTGAGCTTTAGCTACAGCATTAGTCCTTCCAATGGGTATTTAGGGTTGATTTTCTCTAGGATTAACTGGTTTGATCTCCTTGCAGTCCATGGGACTCTCAAGAGTCCTCTAGCACCACAATTCAAAAGAATCAATTCATTGGCACTCAGCCTTCTTTATGGTCCAACTCTCAACATCCATACATGACTACTGGAAAAACCATAGCTTTGACTATACGGACCTTTGTAGGCAAAGTGATGTCTCTGCACCTTAATACGCTGCTGAGATTTGTCACAGATTCTTTTCCAAGGAGCAAGCATCTTTTAATTTCATGGCTGCAGTCACCATCTGCAGTGATTTTTGGAGCCCAAGAGAAGAAAATCTGTCACTGCTTCTACTTTCTTCCCTTCTATTTGTCATGACATGATGGAACTGGACACGGTGATCTTAGTTTTTTGAATGTTGAGTTTTAAGCCAGCTTTTTCACTCTCCTCTTTCATCCTCATCAAGAGGCTCTTTAGTTAATTTATACTTTCTGCCATTAGAGTGGTATCATCTGCATATGTGAGGTTGTTGATGTTTCTCCTGGCAATCTTGATTCTAGCTTGTGCTTCATCCAGTCCAGCATTTTACATGATGTACTCTGCATATAAGAAATAAGCAGGGTGACAATATACAGCCTTGTTGTACTCCTTTCCCAATTTTGAACTAGTCATTTGTTCCAAGTCTGGTTCTAGCTGTTGTTTCTTGACCTGCATACAGGTTTCTCAGGAGATAGGTCAAGGGGTCTGGTACTCCCATCTCTTTAAGAATTTTCCATAGTTTGTTGTGACCCACACAGTCAAAGGCTTTAGCAGAGTCAATGAAGGAGAAGTAGACATTTTTCTGGAATTCATTTGCTTTCTCTGTGATCCAGTGAATGTTGGCAATTTGATCTCTGGCTCCTCTGCCTTTTGTAAACCCAGCTTGTACATCTGGAAGTTCTCAGTTCGTGTATTGCTGAAACCTAGCTTGAAGAATTTTGAGCATTACCTTGCTAACATGTGAAATGAATACAGTTGTATAGTAGTTTGAACATTCTTTGGCATTGCCCTTCTTTGGGATTGGAATGAAAACTGACATTTTCCAGGCCTGAGGCCAAGTATGTGTATATATATATATACACATATATATATATATATATATATATATATATAAGTATACACATATATACTATATATATATAGTAGGACTACAAAGAAAGCTGAGCACAGAAGAATTGATGCTTTTGAATTGTGGTGTTGGAGAAGACTCTTGAGAGTCCCTTGGACTACAAGGAGATCCAACCAGTCCATCCTAAAGGAGATCAGTCGTGGATGTTCATTGGTAGGACTGATGTTGAAGCTGAAACTCCAATACTTTGGCCATTTGAGGCAAAGGGCTGACTCATTGGAAAAGACCCTGATGCTGGGAAAGATTGAGGGCAGGAGGAGAAGAGGACGACCGAGGATGAGATGGCTGGATGGCATCACTGACTCAGTGGACGTGGGTTTGGGTGGACTCCGGGAGTTGGTGATGGACAGGGAGGCCTGGTGTGCTGCGGTTCATGGGGTCGCAAAGAGTCGGACACAACTGAGCGACTGAACTGAGCTGATATATGCCCTTTCCCAGTTCGTCATTTTGAAAGTGTGCATTACCTTTCAGACTCTCATTAAAATGAATAACTGGCGAATGTATTTCATATACTAAGGTCATTAGTTTTTCTTCAAAGAGAGATTATGAATGTTTTCTCCACATACAGAGTCACCCACAATAAAATTACTTCTTGATAATTTGTAAAATATTAAATTCCAAACCATACACTGACAAAGTATTGTGTTGTAGGCTACAGATACTTACTCTTTCAGAAACCTAACATAGAACTATTTGAACTTGATAAGGTTATGAAGTAGTAACCTAATTTACTTTATGAAACCATAACACTCAATCATAAAGAATTTTGAGGTAAAATAGTCAGAGTGAAATTCCTTTAGGCAATAAATACTATTATAAAACAGGAAGAGGAAATCAATTTTCTAAGATTAGAATCAGAGGCTCATTAAAATATCCATTATGTATATGAGATACTCTTGTGGTCCACAAGAGTACCAGATTGAGTGACAGAAAAGACACTGGGGCCAAAAACTTGATTTTATGTAAGTGACAACTCTCAGCAGCTCAAATCAACTTTTGTGTAACATTATGCCACATGCCAGAAAACCTCTGTCATATCACTCTCTATTTTCTAAAGCTTTTTACTTAATCTTAATTTCATAGTAAAATCACATTGATATTGTGTGGAATAAGACAATTATCTATGTTATCTAATCTATAATTCATAGCAAATTTGCTGGAATCTGCTTAATTCACAAACTACTTGATGCATATATAACTATGAATTGTGCCAAAAGATTTCTATCTTCGTCTCTGTAGCAGAGAGAAAATTATTTCTTGAAGAATTTTTACTTTGTTTCTTAAGTTTTATTCCATTTAACATGCCTAGAAAAGAAATAAGGCTGACTGTATTATAAGGAGACAGCCTTGAGTGCCACTGGGGAAGAATTTTCTTCCACTAGACTGTTTGAAAAAATCAATGTAATGGATCTTAACCAGAACCAATATAAGAAGCAAAGGAAATGATTTTTCCCTTCTCTTGATAAAAGTCAATGGAAACATCCTATGAAAAAAAACTTAAGTTCTTTTTAAGAAACAGTGCTGGAAGAACTGGACATCCATATACAAAAGAAAAAAAAAATAGCCATGAATTTACACAATTCAAAAGCATTAATTCAAGATGGATCACAAACTTACATGTAAAGTGTAAAACTAAAACTCCTAGAAAACAGCATATGAGAAAATTCAGATGGCCTTGGTTTTGGCAATGACATTTAAGATACAACATCTAAGAATGAAATAATTGGTGAACTTGACTTAATTAAGATTAAAAAAAATTGCTCTGCAAAAGACACTGTCAAAAAAATAAAAAGACAAGACACAGATCGGGAGAAAATATTTGCAAAAGAAACATCTGATGAAAGACTGCTATCTAACATATATAAGGCCTCTTAAACTCTAACATAAGAAAAAAACAACCCTACTTAAAAATGGGTTCCATATCATATGCCATCAGGAGAATGTAATTTAAAACAGCAATGAGATGCCACTACTAATGCATACCTATTAGAATAGCAAATGCAGAGTACTGGTAATGCCACACGCTGGTGAGGATGTGGAGCAATAAGAGCTCTCATATATTGCAAGCGGAATGAAAAACAGTACAGCCACTTAGCAAGACAGTCTGGTTGTTTCTTATGGAATGAACATACTCTTACCATATGATCCAGCAACTGTATTCATTGCTGTTTACCCAAATGAACTGAAAATTATGTCCACACGAAAACCTGCACCTGGATGTCAATAGCAGAATTATTCATAAATGCCCAAACTTAGAAACTAGCAGGATGTCCTTCAATAGGTAAAAGATACATAAACTGTTGCTCATCCAAACAACAGAATATTTTTCTGTACTAAAAGGAAATGAACTGTCAAGTGAGGAAAAAACATGGAGAAAATTTAAATGCATATTACAAAGTGAAAGAAACTGATTTGAAAAGGCTATATACTGTATAATTACAACTCTAGACATTCTGAAAAAGGCAAAACTATAGAGACAGTGCTGGAGAAGACTTCTGAGAGTCCCTTAGGCAGCCAGGAGATCACACCAGTCAATCCTAAAGGAAATTAACCCTGAATATTCATTGGAAGGACTGGTGCTAAAGCTGACGCTCCAATACTTAGGCCACCTGATGCAAAGAGCCGACCCATTGGAAAAGATCCTGATGCTGGGAAAGATTGAGGGCGAGAGGAGAGGGGACGACAGAGGATGAGCTAGTTGGATGGCATCACTGACTCAGTGGACATGAGTTTGAGGAAACCCAGGGAGGTAGTGAAGGACAGGGAAGCTGGGCATGCTGCAGTCCCTGGGGTCGCAAAGAGTCGGACACGACTTAGAGACGAAACAACAACAAAATTTGCCATGAAGTGATGGGACCAGAAGCCATGATCTTAGTTTCTTGAATGCTGAGTTTTAAGCCAGCTTTTTAACTCTCCTCTTTCACTTTCATCAAGAGGCTTTTTAGTTCCTCTTCACTTTCTGCCATAACGGTGGTGTCATCTGCATATCTGAGGTTAATGATATTTCTCCCGGCAATCTTGATTCCAGCTTGTGCTTCTTCCAGCCCAGTGTTTCTCATGATGTATTCTGCATATAAGTTAAATAAGCAGGGTGACAATATACAGCCTGGATGTACTCCTTTTCCTATTTGTAACCAGTTCCATGTCCAGTTCTAACTGTTGCTTCCTGATCTGCATACAGGTTTCTCAAGAGGCAGGTCAGGTGCTCTGGTATTCCCATCTCTTTCAGAATTTTCCACAGTTTTTTGTGATCCACCCAGTCAAAGGATTTGGCATAGTCAGTATAGCAGAAATAGATGTTTTTCTGGAGCTCTCTTGCTTTTTCGATGATCCAGAGTATGTTGGCAATTTGATCTCTTCTTCCTCTGCCTTTTCTAAAACTAGCTTGAACATCTGGAAGTTCATGGTTCACGTACTGTTGAAGCCTGGCTTGGAGAATTTTAATGGCATCACATTTAGTTTATTCTAAACCTTTATATATATACATGCATACATATATATATATATGGAGAAAAAGAGAGACTTATATGTAACCAAAGGAATAGAAAGACATAATAATTAATACCATAGACTGAAGGCATCATGTTTCACCAAAGCACCAGCAAATGGTTTATTTCCACTTTTTCCATTTATTGGAGTTGTGTGAAACAGATAAAGTAATAGGAAATCTAATATTTTAAAAAATCAGTCCAAATAATAATGATAACAGAAGCTATTATTTACAAAGCTCTATGTTAAATATTGGAGCGGGAAATGGCAACCCACTCCAATACTCTTGCCTGGGGAATCCCATGGATGGAGAAGCCTGGTAGGCTGCAGTCCATGGGGTCACTAAGAGTCAGACAGGACTGAGCGACTTCACTTTCACTTTTCACTTTCCTGCATTGGAGAAGGTAATGGCAACCCACTCCAGTGTTCTTGCCTGGAGAATCCCAGGGACGGGGGAGCCTGGTGGGCTGCCGTCTGTGGGGTCCCACAGAGTCAGACACGACTGAAGCGATTTACCAGCAGCATGTTAAATATTATTGTAATTGTTTTACTGTTAGGAAAACTGAGGTATAAAAAGTTTAAATGGGTGTTCAAGGTTAAAGAGTCAGTAAGTGAAAGAACAGGGACTTTAACTTAGACCCCTGAAATATCACTCTGACCCCATGACCAAGACAAAGTGCATATTAATAGACTTCATGCAGACTATTATTCTCACAGTGTGCTTTTCTATTTCAGATTTCTTTGGTTGTTCAAATTCATTACATCCTTCCAAATGGTATCCTTTATTTGTCTGTCCTTAAACGAAATCACTTTATAGGATATATTATCAATTATGAAGGTGATGAATTGCTGCATTACTTTTCAAAGAGCTGCTTCAGCAGACTGTCAAGTACAACATTTCTTCAACAAGCACTGAGGGTCACGAGTCGTCTTGTCTCAGCCCTAACAAGGACTCTTTCTTTGCTAGTGATGGCAATTAATTGTCAGGTCTCATCACACGTTGTTTCCTCATAAGTAATTCAAGACAAATATCAAGTTGCATGGAAGCTCATTTTAAACAGGATTTCAGCAGTCTTTTGAGACTTACTCATTGAAGCATGCATAGATGGTGAGCAAAACTGGATGTCCAGTTTGTACTCCTCAACATATTTAAGTATATTTCATGAAAAATATTAGAAAGAGGGAGTATTATGAAAATCTGCTTAATTAAAACCAAAGAAGAAAGGAGCTTATGAAGAAGTTGACATAAAACTTATAATACCAAATATTGCCATAGTCTTTGTATTTCCTCTTTCCTTTGCATGAATTTCTTCCTGAGATCTTTTTCATACCTATATCCTTCTCATCATTTAGCTGTAACATTTTTAAAAATATTTATTTACTTGGCCTCATCTGGTTTCCAGGGCTTCCCTGGTGGCCCAGATTGTAAAGAATCTGCCTGAAATGGAAGAGACCCAGGTTTGATCCCTGGGTTGAGAAAATCCACTGGAGACGGGAATGGCTACCCACTCCAGTATTCTTGCCTGGAGAATTCCATGGACAGAGGAGCCTTGCGGGCCATAGTCCATGGGGTCTCAAAGAATCAGACTCGACTGAGTAACTAACACTTTCACTTTTTATCTTTGGTTGAGGCCCAGGGATTCTCTGGTTGTGGCCAGAGGGCTCAGTAGTTGCAGCCCATGGGTTTAGTTGCCCCATCATGTGGGGGGATCTTAGTTCCCCAAGCAGGGATCAAACCTACGTTTGATCAAATCCCTCACACTGCAAGGCAAACCCTCACATTTAATGCTCATTCTTAGGGAGATTTCCTTATCACCTTACCTAAAATAATGTTCCTTTCTCCTTTTATTCTCTATCACATGACTCTTTATTTCATTCCTTATGTACCATTAGGGATGGAAAGTTTGTGTCCCCCTAAAATTCATGTGTTGAAATCCTAACCCCCAATGCGATAGCATTAGGTGGTTGAGCCTTCTGAAAATGATTTGGTCATGAGGACAGGGCCCTCAGAGATGGGATTAGTGCCCACAGAAGAAGAAGCGACTCCAGGAGCTGGTTCATTTTTCCTGTGATGCACTGGGGAGCCAGAAGCAGGCCCTCATCAGACACTGAATGTGTCAGCTCCTTGAACATGAAGTCCTCAGCCTCCAAAACTGTGAGATATAAATGTTAAGATGTATGATTCAGGGCATTTCTATTTTCCTTCTATGATATCTGAATCTTAAACACTCTTTGAACTGAAAAGTCATTAGCCAACTTGTCAATAATGTCCTGGTTTTCATGCAGTGTTGTGATTTTTATGTAATCTGTGTCCATATCAGTGTTTCATGACACATTAGCAAGAAATTAAATATTTTTCCAACATGTTTATATGATTCATGCCACTTCATTAATTGGATTATCAAGCAATGCAAATGTTAGTCACTCAGTCATATCTGATTCTTTGCAATTTCATGGACTGTAGCCCACCAGTCTCCTCTGTCCATGGAATTCTCCAGGCAAGAATACTGGAGTAGCCATTCCCTTCTCCAGCAGATCTTCCTGACCCAGGGATTGAACCTCGGTCTTCCATATTGCTGGCAGATTCTTTATCACCTGAGACACCAGGGAAGCCCCAAACAATGTAAAAGCCTGTGAATTATTTGAATCAAAATGTGTTGCTTCCTTTAATTAGTTGCTGCTGATGGTGTGATCTGAAATCATTCTTCATTGCAATTAGTGTCTCAGTGACAGAATTATATTAATTTATTATTTTTTGCTTTGTATTTTATTAATTTTACCTATGTTTCCTCTCAGGTCTTTACTAAATGAATTTAATATTCACATGTACTTTCAATTCAGAAGTTTGCAGTTTCTCTATTTCAATGGTACTTTTACTATATATATATATTTTTTCAAATGGTAGCTCTCCCAGCCTGCTTTCATTCACATGTTACTTTGGTCCATTCTAGTGAAATCCCAAATAGGAAGAGTGTCATGGAGGAAAGTCATAATGGAAGGAGACACCAATCTTGAATAATTTTGGTAAAATTACATAATTTTTTTTTAATTTTTTTATTTTTTTTAGTGCTTTTTATTTTTGTTTTTAGTTTTTTTATTTTTTAAATTTTAAAATCTTTAATTCTTACATGTGTTCCCAAACATGAACCCCCCTTCCACCTCCCTCCCCATAACATCTCTCTGGGTTATCCCCATGCACCAGCCCCAAGCATGCTGTATCCTGCGTCAGACATAGACTGGCGATTCAATTCTTATGTGATAGTATACATGTTAGAATGCCATTCTCCCAAATCATCCCACCTTCTCCCTCTCCCTCTGAGTCCAAAAGTCCGTTATACACATCTGTGTCTTTTTTGCTGTCTTGCATACAGGGTCGTCATTGCCATCTTCCTAAATTCCATATATATGTGTTAGTATACTGTATTGGTGTTTTTCTTTCAGGCTTACTTCACTCTGTATAATCGGCTCCAGTTTCATCCATCTCATCAGAACTGATTCAAATGAATTCTTTTTTACGGCTGAGTAATACTCCATTGTGTATATGTACCACAGCTTTCTTATCCATTCATCTGCTGATGGACATCTAGGTTGTTTCCATGTCCTGGCTATTATAAACAGTGCTGCGATGTATATGAACACATGTATACATCAACAGGTTCACCTGAGGTAGCAGAAGCAAGAGGCCTGCAACTGAAGCTTCCTTAATTCTATGGAAAGTCCATTGCTGTCAAAGGTATTTTTTATTTATTTATTTATTTTTAATGGAAGGATAATTGCTTTACAATATTATGTTGGTTTCTGCCATATATCAACATGAATCAGCCACAGATGTATATATATGTCCCCTCCTTCTAGAACTTCCCTCTCACCTTCTACCCCATCCCACCCTTCTAGGTTGTCACAGAGCACAGGATTTGAGCTGCCTGAGTTATATAGCAAAATTCTCACTGGCTATTTTACACATGGCAGTGTATATGATTCTATGTTACTGTCAACATTCCTCCCATCCTCTCCTTCCTCCTGGTCAAATGTATCAAAGAGAAAAACTACAGGCCCAAAACGGCATCACTTGTTCTATAGCGCATGATACCAAAACTAGATTTAATACCTACCTAATTGCAGTTCCAGCCTTCACCAGAAATGGAGTCTTAATCAACCAGTCTGCAATTTTCTGATCAGCACCAAGAAGGTAATCTGCCAGTGAGACCCTCTATTTCTCCTCTCAGGGAAAAGAGGCAGTCTACACAAATGCTTGTGATTCCTTCCCATTTCCCTCAGAAAAGGTGTCCTGCCCTAAAAATAACTCTTTATTTTCTTTTGCTAATAGTACCCTTGCCCCACCCTTCTTCCTATAAAAGTCTTTCATTTTGCACAGCTCCCTGGAGCATCCTGCTAGTTGCCAGATTGGACACTGAGCAAATCATGAATGGCCTAGTGAAACCAACTAGATCTTCAAATTTACCCGGTTGAATTTTGTTTTTTTTAACAAAAGTAAAACTAAGACTAGCATCCTGTTCAGTATATTTGATAGATAGGTATATGCTCTCAATGCTAAGCTTGAAAGAAGATAAGACACACACTTTATTATTTTTTTTTAATCTGTATTTTATAAACAAGTTGGAGAGAAACTTTAAGAAGATAGATCAGGGCATCCCCAGAGAAAGATAATCAGGCTTGGCTTTCTTGAAGTAGGAGTACCCATTTGGCCTAAGCCATTTTGTGACCTGAGCCTGGCCACAATGCTCTCCCTTGAACAGGTGCTGGCAATTAATGATCTTAAGGTAACAAAGGAATGTGGAACAGAGAAAAGGCAGTGAAGCAATTGCTGTTGTTGCTCAGTCACCCAATCATGTCCAACTCTTTGCAACCCCATGGACTGCGGCAAACCAGGCCTCCCTGTCCCTTACCATCTGTTTGCCCGAGTTCATGTTCACTGCATTGATGCTGTCATCCAGTGAAACAATAGTACAGTGATAAAGCAGAGTCCTAGTTACCCCTCAAGGGATAGACATAAGATATCTTTGAGTCTGCAGGAACAAAGGCCCCCACCCAGGTGGAGGATGGAATTATGTTGACCATCCTGGCTTCAAACAACAAAGACTTGGATTCTGTTGACCTTTACCCCAATAATGTGCTGAATTCTTCTCTGCTCACACCTCTTTATACATATGTATGTCCCCTTAGCTTAAACCTTCCCCAGTTTTGCTGCTCATGGAAACATTGCTTTAGTAAAGATCCAGTGTTCTTACTGAAGACAAATTGTGCCTCCATACCCCAACACCAAATTAAATTGTTAGATAGTTAGAATAGGAAAAAGGAGTCCAGAATGGCAGTGGCTCAAAGACAAAGAAGGAAAAAGTCCACGAAAATAGGACAAAGGAAGGTCTGAGGACCAGAGTGAGGACCTCAGGTAAAACAAACAGCCCTTCTGGCTAGCCCAATATACATAGTGCAGGTCAGGAGGAGAAGAAAAAACATATAAAAGGAGGAGCCAAAATTGAACCGAGGGGCTTGGCTTCTCTTTGCTTCTCTTTGCATCTCTTGGGTCACCTCACCCTCACTCCTTTGCTTGTCAAATAAAACTGAGCTGTAACATGGAGCTGTAACACTGGTCCATCCGTGGCTTCAAATTTTTGCTGTGGCAAGACAGAATGAAGGAAATTACAAACTCCCCCAACAAAATCTCGGAGACAACAGTTTTGGCTAAAGCCGAAAAGAATAGCATTTTGCTTTCCCAGGCAAAGGGGGCCACAGTGGGCTAGTGCCCTCAGAATTGTCTTTTGACCAAAGGATTTAGTGAGGAGTATTTTAGAAGTGGATCAAGAGCCCATGATCAGCTCTTGGACATTCTTCTGTTTGGTTGATGGTGATGTAATTGGAACATTATTAACTGGCTCTGCCAGCCAGTCTGGGGTCTACACGGGCAGCCTACAGTTAACTTCTTCCACCTGGTGGGGCTTTCAGTATCTGCAAAACAGCTCAAAGATATTGCTATTTATATCCGTTGAGCGGGAAGGAACCAGGACCCGCCCCAAGGCCGCACTATTGTTTCTTTTGATTCCATCCCTTCTCTAATTAGCAACTGCTTGAACAGCCCCTTGGAACTCAGGGAAGGTTTTGGAGACTGAATAAAACTTATTTCCTGCAATCCAGAAATGCAGGACCCAGGAAGGAGGTGTGTCCAGGAGCCCCACAGGGTTCTGCTGGGTATCATTACTTGTTGCAATAAACTCTTAACAAATTTTGCTTAATTTATTACAGATTCTTAATGCCTACCATGCAGATGGAGCTCAATAAATATTTGTGATTGAGCACATTAATGAGTAAATGAACTACAGCATTTGAAATAATTAAGAATTTAACAACCTAATATTTAATGGGCAGGAGGAGCAGACAACATGATAGAAGGAAAATATTCTCCTGATTGAGAAAAAATATAATGTGGGAATATAATATATTCACAGTAATATCAATTTTCATTTAAAATTTTCCTTCACATAAGGGAGGGATAATGATTTATAAAGTTGTGCTGTTCAAGAAAAGAGATTCAGTGCTGGGGCTGAATAATTCCAGTGTACAATACAAATAGAAAGCTATCAAAAAGCTAATCAGTGGCCAAAGCAGAGATGAAAGGTATCAGCATCTCTGGTAAACCAAGATGTCTCCATAGGAAACAGCTCTACATTTTTTCAATTATAGTAAGTCTCCTGCATATGAATGAGTTTTGTCCCAAGAGTGCCTGCATAAGTCCAATTTGTTTGTAAACCCAACAGAATTAGCCTATGTACCCAACAAACACAATTAGCTGTGCAGTCCTGTACAATGCCGTGCTCAGCTGCTCAGTCATGTCCAAGTCTGTTGCAATCCCATGGACTGAAGCCCACCAGGTTCTTCTGTCAATCCTGTTGGGATTCTCCAGACAAGAATACTGGAGTAAGTTGACATTTCTTTCTCCAGGGTGTCTTCTTGACCGAGGGATAGAACCCATGTCACAAATAATACATTAAAAAACAAACAAAAAATAAAACATTTTTAATCTTAGGGTATAGTACCTTGAAAAGTACAGTAGTACAGAACAACAGCTGGCTTACAGGGGGTGGCATTGAGTGAACAGGCAAGAAGAGTTACTGACTGGAGGAGGGAAAGGAGGTGAAAGATGACGGAGCTGAAGGATTATCAGCAATAGGAGATGGGGGGCAAGCTGCAATCTCACTCACATCTGTCTTTGATAGCTCAGGTTCTAGTTCCTTCCTGGATTCAATTCTGTCTACTCTCTTGAAAAAAGGATCTAGTGATATCTGAATAGTACTGTGCCAGCTGCATCATCACTGCTTTCATGCTTGCTTCCAAACATCCTGGGCTTGAAATAAAGGTGCTGTACTACTATACTCTACACAGTACTGTGCAATAAAGCACGCAAAAGCACAAGCACTTGTAGAGGGTGCACATGTGTGACAATGTATGCCAGACACGTGAACTAACTTACATGATCGGACATGCAAATGCATGTTTGCTTCTTTGAAAATTTGCCATTTGCAGATTCATATGTCGGGGACTTACTGTACTATGCTTCCCTTTTCTGAGGTATGTAAACCCATACTCCTTAATGGTATCTTTGCCAAACTATTTAACTTTGTAGCCGCATCTATTATTATTATAGTCGTGTTTTTGCGTTTAAGGCATGAGTGCATGCATGCTCAGTCAATAAGCCCCACCCAACTCTGTGGGCCCCCATGGACTGTAGACCACCAGGCTCCTCTGTCCATGGGATTTCCCAGGCAAGAATATTGGAGTGGGTTGCCATTTACTTCTCCTGGGGATCTTCCCAACCCAGGGATCAAACCCACATATTCTGAGTTTCCCACACTGACAGGCAGATTCTTTACCACTCCACCACCTGGGAAACCCATTTAAGGCATAGTCATGTTCATTTTAAAATGGCAGCCACATAGCTAGGTCAAAGGATTTATCTCCAGTGTGCCAGCTTCAGGACTCGAGAGTGTGTTAATGTGTTCTTGTGTGACCCACTGTGGTGGGAAGGGAGTATAGAGGTGATCTAAATCTGTCATTCTCTCTTCCTCTTCTTCTGAGCTCCATCTCCACTGGCACTGAGAGGATGGGAAAAAAGGGAAAAGGCAGTGAATGCAGCCTCATTCTGTTAGTTCTTGTTGCTTCACTGGTTAACATAATAACAGGAAGGAAGGTAGATTATAATTGTTTTTTAATATAAATTTATTTCTTTTAATTAGAGGCTAATTACTTTACAATATTCTGGTGGTTTTTGCCATACGTTGACATGAATCCACCACGGGTGTACAAGTGTCCCCCATCCTGAACCCCCCTCCCATCTCCCTCCCCATCCCATCCTTCAGGGTCATCCCAGTGCACCAACCCTGAGCACCCTGTCTCATGCATTGAACCTAGACTGGCGATCTCTTTCAAATATGATAATATACATGTTTCAATCCCATTCTCCCAAATTATCCCACCCTCACCCTCTCCCATAGAGTTCAAAAGACTGTTCTATACATTTGTGTCTCTTTTGCTGTCTCTCATATGGGGTTGTCATTACCATCTGTTTCTTTGCTGAAAGTTTCCTCTCACAGTGGGAGCTTGATTCTATTAGTAGCAGGTTTGATTTTTCTGTTCACTTACATCCCTTTGAGTTTTACAGTCAACTTACAAGCCAGTAATCTTCATGAAAGTGTTAGTTGCTCAGTCTTTGAGATCCCATGCACTATAGACTGCTAGGCTCCTCTGTCCATGGAGTTCTCCAAACAAGAATACTGGAGTGGGTTGCCATTACCTACTCCAGGGCATCTTCCCTGACTCAGGGATTGAACCTGGGTCTCCTGTACTGCAGGCAGATTCTTTACTATCTGAACCACCAGAGAAGCCCAGTAATCTGCATGGTTGGGTGTTTGCCTCCAGTTGAGAGTTCAGTCATTCATTTGCAGGGGCAAGTATTGTCTGTAATCAGGGCTGGAGTTTTCCCCAGAGTAAACAGGATGAAGGGACAGTACACAGAATATGTAAAATGTTAATGAGGACACCTGACTATAAAATCTAAGTTGGAGGGAGCAAAAGAGGTGTACAGGTGTTAGGTTCAACAAAGGAAAATTCTGTTGATGCTGAGAAATTATTCAAATTTGAGTTCCTTGCATGAAATTTTGAAAATTCTACTTTATAAGTAGTAAGCAAGGTCAACTAACACTTTCACTTTTCCAGTAAGGTCTAGAATCTTGTTCACCAAAATGCTGCTGGGGGCCCAGCATCACCTAGGAGCTTTTTATAAAAGTAGAATCTCCAGATGAATCAGAATCTTTATTTTAGCAAGTTCTGCAGTTGACTCAAATACACATTAAGTCTGAGAAACACTGGTCTAGAATAGCGGTTCTCAACTCTGGTTGCATAATAAAATCACTGGAGGAGTTTTAAAAGAACTCCAGATTACAAGTGAGAAAGTCTGGGGAGGCAGCCTTGGCACTGATATTTTTTAAAACCAGAATTTGACCTTGACCATAGTTGGTAAGTAAGGAGTCATCAAGAGACAGAAAGCTTCAAAGTGTTGGATGGCTCACCCACCTGGATTTTCAAGTTACCAAGTTACCACATTCTAACCAACTCCAGCCAGTTGTGGCCATGTGGAGATTGTTGATCTTGCTGTTGCTCTTGCTTGTTCTTGCTCAGTTGTGTCCAACTCTTTTATGACCCCATGGACTGTAGCCCACTAGGCTCCTCTGTCCATGGGATTTCCCAGGCAAGAATACTGGAGTGGGTTGCCATTTCCTTCTCCAGGGGATCTTTCTGACCCAAGGATCAAATCCAACTCTCTTGCATTTGGCAGGTGGATTCTTTACCACTGAGCTACCAAAGGAAGAACAGATTGTCAGAGGCAAGAAATCTGCTTTTCATAAGAAATATATTTCAAATTGTGGTTAAAATTTAAAAAAAAAAATAAGCTCACTAGGAAATTCACAGACAATAGGTTAGATTTTGACATTGAAAAAAATGGAAGTTTTGAGTCTTCTGGAGTGTCAGCACACCACAGCTGTCTCTCTTTTCCAACTTCTGAGTCACATTAAGTTTATAGTGACATAGAGTAGCAGTGAATAAAATAGCTGAGGATTTTATAGGGGTCAGGATAGTCACATTGACTTCAGCATTATCTTCGCTCTAGATATACAATGATCAGTGGTGATCAGGGGAAAATGTGGCAGAAGTTAGAGGAATTCAGAGAAGACTCATGCTTCTGTCTTCAGCGGATGTAAAACTTCTCTGTGTTTATATACTAATATATATATAAATATATTTATATATTTATATAATTTATATATATATAATTTTATATATTAACATAAATAAGTGTTCATTTATATATTTGTTTGTATATGTTTGTGGGCTCCAGGAACATAAAAATGAATTATATATGAGATATTAGAGGCCAAATTTAAGTAGAATATGACTGCCTTCCAGCATTTAACAGACCAATGGCAACATAAATGTAAACAGGGGACAGTCCAAACTCCAAAAAAAGAATGATCAGTATTATCAAATGCCACAAAGATGTCAAATAAAATGAGGACTTAAAATTATTTAAGAAGTTCCAAATCAGAAGGTCAAAAGGATTTTCCTATAGTGATGTTAACTGAAACCACTCTGCAGGAGAGAGATGAATGGTGAGATGAGATTCTGGAGACAGGAATTATAGATTATACTTTCAGGAAGCAAAACTCTGAAAGGAAGGGGGAAAAACAGAGCCAACGATGAGATGGGAAGACAATGAATGCTTGAAGGGTGGCTTATTTTCTTAAAATTAGTTATTGAACCAATAGGGGAAGATAAGTTAGACCACAGCCTTTCTGGCACCAGGTATCAGTTTTGTGGAAGACAGTTATTCCATGGATCTGCAGGGGGGCAGGATAGTTTCGGGATGATTCAAACGCACTACATTTATTATGTATTTTACTTCTTGTCTAATGCCACCGCTGATCTGACAGGAGGTACTAGTCCATGGCTGGGGGGGTGGGGCCCCCGAGTTAGACAACAGTGACTGACCGGATGTGCCCTGGATCCAGACAACAGAGGAGGGGATTAGCCTTAGAGAGGGGCCAGGCTCCTTCTTCTTCTGGGAAAAGGAAAAAGGGAAGGCTGAGCAGAGGTGCAACTAAATTACCTGGACACAGAAAAGTATGTCAAGCAAGAGGCTTTTCTTGCCTCTATGTGAGGTCGCACTTGACTTCTTCTATCACCACCCTCGTTTTCACCACCATCACCTCCAACCTAGACTGTTGCAATTGTCTCATAACCATTCTGCTTGCTTTTAACTTCGTCTCTCTTCTCTCTTTTTTCAATGCTGCATCCAGGGTAATGTTAAGCCTGATCACATGACCCCTTTGGACAAGACCCTCCAAATATTTTATTAAAATAGAGTCCACATGGTGACCTATTTGATATGCCGCTGTTCTGCCCCCCACCCACCCCTGGCTCACAAACTCTCTGAGCCATCTGCTTCTCTTCCTTGTCTCCCTGGCTCCAGCCACAGAAGTCTTTGTCCAGGCCTTCAGTTGTGCTCCACTATCATCCAGGACGTTGCACTTGACATTCTCTCTCCCTGGAAGGCTCCTCCCCAAGAATCATAGCTCAGCTTCTTCACTCCCCCAGATGCTGCAATCACTGAGGCCTTTTCAGGACACTATGTCTAAAAATTCTTCAATGTTCCTCTGTTGACATTTTCTATCCCAATTTCCTGAATCACATTTTCAGTTTAGGCTAGCTACTCAAGGAGATCAAACCAGTCAATCCTAAAGAATATCAACCATGAATATTCATTGGAAGGACTGATGCTGAAGCTGAAGTTCCAATACTTTGGCTACCTGATGAGAAGAGCTGACTCATTAGAAAAGACCTTGATGCTGGGAAAGATTGAAGATGCTGGGAAAGGAGAAGAAGGGGACAACAGAAGATGAGATGATTGGATGGCACACCAACTCAATGAACATGAGTTTAGGCAAACTTCAGGAGATGGTGAAGGACAGGGAGGCCTGGCATGTTGCAGTCCATGAAGTCGCAAAGAGTTGGACATGACTTAGAGACTAAGCAATAACAATGTGAACTATGTAACAAACAACTTGTTTTCCTAAAGTGCCTTGTGTTTTGTCCAACTCCACCATGAGAGTAAGGATTCTTATCTCTCATTCATGAGTTCATCCTCAGCTCCTACACTGGTGACTGGTATGGTTGGCACTCAGTACACATTTGTTGGGTCAATTGTGAATAGACAGTTGAGGGCTTGAGTTCTCTGGGGACAAGTTAAAGGTTGCTTGAAGAGTAGTGATGGTCATTTTATGCTAGAAATGGACATTTTAGGTTAGAAATATACATAGTTGTATAATGTCTCTCACCAAGTTTAATGCTCAGGAGCTGACAGTGAAGGACATAAGTTCCTTGACAATGTTAATTAGCATTGCTCCAGCACACATATGATGCAGACCACACATGCAAGCCATATATGTAATTTTAGTTTTAAATTTTTTTCCAGATTAATTGAGGTATTAATAAAAATGATTAATAAAATTATATGATGGTTATTAAAATATATGTTTAAGGTATACAATATGATGATTTGATATGCATATGTATGTATACATATACATACATACACATTGTGAATTGATTATCACAACTAAGGTAATTAATGTGATCTTACATTCTTATTTTATACTAAGTCAGTGAATTCTGGTATGTATTTCATACATACAGCATAGTTCAATTCAGAGTAGTCATATTTCATTTGCCAAATATGGTTAGTGGCTGCCATTTCAGGTGATGTTGAGCCAGACAAATGTGGCGTTGGAATTCGTTGATTCTAACTGAAAGATATGATATGGAGGCAACTAATTATGAAAACAAGACAGCTGTTGAAATGATACAATAGAAAACCAATAGCATCAGTAGGGGAAATGAGTGGGACAGAGAGAATTATGAAAGGAATTCCAAATTCTGGCAAAGGACACGCTCATAGGATTAAAGCATGGGTGTCTGTGATCAGAGATTATCTGAAATGTGAGACAGAAATGAAAGTTTTTCTGGACAAAAAGTACAATCAAATAGCAATGATGTCCAGGAGAATGAGAGGTGCTGTGATCAAGATGTTGCTGAACTCCTCAGTGAATGTGGGTGGAGGCGATAGGCTTTCAAGTCAATGGATGACAACAGTGGAGTCTAGAAGACTTCAGCGCAGGGTGAAATGAAGATCTTTTATAAGTGTTAATGTGGGTTCTAGAGGTGACTAAGAGAATTCATCAAATTGACAGAGGGGGAGTGATGGAAAAGGGCAGAGTGTAATAGTAGGGGAAATATTAGAACAGCAAGACAATTAGCTGGAACAGTAAGGGTAGCCCAGATTGGAAGACCAAAGCATACCTGTCATTAAGTCAGAAGATGGGACTATTTGATTATATCTCAATAAGGATATTCCCTGGCTGGCTGTGAAGGGGAATTTTTCCTCAGATAAGCTGGCACTGTCACAGTACTTTAATCTTTTCACATCATACGGTTCTTCCCAAGGGCAGAAGTACTCTCAAATAATGGCACTTAGATATCCAAGATGAACTACTTAAGTCTGAGAAGCTTTATCAAGGCAAATCTCTTGTAGAATTCAGAGTATATTTATTATCCTTGATGTGACTTTTCATATTACCTCTTTCAGAAGCTTCTTTAAAGGGATAAAGAAGGCCTCAACTGAGTCCTGAGTCTCAAAAGAGCTTGCCTGAGACTTTAAAGGAGAATCTTAATTCTTAAGACTCTAAAGCAAGAAAGAAAAAAAGTCAGTACTTGCATGGGAATATTTTCTTTATTTGCCTAAGAAGACTGAACTAGTTGTGGAAAGAATCTTAAATTCTTCATTCAACTTGGTCATTATTCAATATTCATTCAATGAACATTTCCTGAATTTTAGCTAGTTATCAGGCTCACTGCAAGATTTCACAGTGATGAAAAAGAGAAAATCCTTCTCAATGAGATTCGCAATGAAGAAGGAGACTGACAATTAACTAGGGAATTAAAATAGAATGTGGAGGGACTGTCAAAGAGGTCCCTGGACATGTGGGTGGTAGGTTCATAGAGACTGAACATCATCTCAACCAACATGTGGCCACCTCCCAAGTAACCAACACTGCAGAGCACGCACTGAGCATGAGAGCATAGCAGAGAGTGCCACATGGCATGTCAGCACAGAGGACTGCCTAATGCTCCTTTCTAATCTCTGTTTTTTGCCTGAAAATTTCCTCTTCCTGTATTTAACCACAAAGGTGTGATCACTCATCTAGAGCCAGATATCCTGGAGTGTGAAGTCAAGTGGGCCTTAGGAAGCATCACTTCGAACAAAGCTAGTGGAGGTGATGGAATTCCAGTTGAGCTATTTCAAATCCTAAAAGATGACGCTGTCAAAGTGCTGCACTCAATATGCTAGCAAATCTGGAAAACTCAGCAATGGCTATAGGACTGAAAAAGCTCAGTTTTCATTCCAATTCCAAAGAAAGGCAATGCCAACGAATGTTCAAAATACTGCACAATTGCACTCATCTCACGCACTAGCAAAGTAATGCTCAAAATTCTCCAAGCAAGGCTTCAATGGTACATGAACTGAGAACTTCCAGATGTTCAAGCTGGATTTAGAAAAGGTAGAGGAACCAGAGATGAAATTGCCAACATCTGTTGGATCATTGAAAAAGAGAATTCCAGAAAAATATCTACTTCTGCTTTATTGACTACACAAAAGCCTTTGTGTAGATCACAACAAACTGTGGAAAATTCTTACAGAGATGGGAATACCAAACCACTTTACGTGACTCCCAAGAAATCTGTTTTTGGGTCAAGAAGCAACAGCTAGGACTGGACATGAAACAATAGACTGGTTCCAAATTGGGAAAGGAGTACATAAAGGCTATATATTGTCACCCTGCTTATTTAATTCATATGCAGAGTACATCATGCGAAATACCAGCTGGATGAAGCACAAGCTGGAATCAAGATTGCCTGGAGAAACATCACTAATCTCAGATATGCAGATAACACCACCCTTATGGCAGAAAGTGAAGAGGAACTAAAGAGTCTCATTGAAAGTGAAAGAGGAAAGTGAAAACGCTGGCTTAAAACTCAACATTCAGAAAACTAAGATCATGGCATCTGGTCCGATCACTTCAATGCAAATAAATAGGGAAACAATGGAAACAGTGAGCGACTTTATTTTCTTGGGCTCCAAAATCAGTGCAGATTGTGACTGAAGCCATGAAATTTAAAGATGCTTGCTCCTTGGAAGAAAATCTATGACCAACCTAGACAGTATATTAAAAAGCAGAGACATTACTTTGTCAACAAAGGTCAGTCTAGTCAAAGCTATGGTTTTTCCAGTAGTCATGTATGGATGTGAGAGTTGGACCATAAAAAAGGCTGAGTGGCAAAGAATTGCTTTTGAACTGTGGTGTTGGAAAAGACTCTTGAGAGTCCCTTGGGCTGCAAGGAGATCCAACCAGTCTATCCTAAAGGAAATCAGTCCTGAATATTCATTGGAAGGACTGATGCTGAAGCTGAAGCTCCAATATTTTGGCCACCTGATGCGAAGAATTGATTTATTGCAAAAGACCCTGATGCTGGGAAGGATTGAAGGCAGAAGGAGAAGGGGAAGACAAGGGATTAATGGTTGGATGACATCACTGACTCGATGGACATGACTCTGAGCAAGCTCTGGGAGCTGGTGATGGACAGGGAAGCCTGGTGTGCTGCAGTCCATGCAGTCGCAGAGTCAGACAGGATTGAGCAACTAAACTGACTGACTAAAAATTTCCTCTTCCTGCAGGAGTCATCACAACGCTGCCTCTAAAAAATTCTCAGATCCTCTCCTCCCTCCGCCACATACCTCCTCAAAATCCAATTGCACCTACACTCCTTTCAGCAAGACAACTCTCAACTAAGAGAAGTAGTTCTCCAGCTCTCCTGCCCATTAGAAGCACCTGGGGAATGCTTGCAATGCCCTCTGCCCTAGACACACCCCAGACCAATTAAATTAGACTCTCTGGGGGTGGTATTCAGACATATGTTTAGCAGTTCCCCAGGTGCTTCCAGTGTTCCGGCAAGGCTGAAGGTCACTGTCTTAGCATGTTCAGCAAGCCCAAACCTGTCATAATTCAAACCATGTCTTCTTGTGCCTCAAAATGACCTCTATAAAAAACTCAAATTCATGGATTCCCCCAAACAGTCCTGGTCATACATGCTGGTGTTCCAAGGTCAGATGAAGACAGAATCGTGCATGTTTGAGACTAAGTGGAATCAAAGCTGGTCTTGCAGTTTTTGGTCTGGGCAGCAGTGAAGAATGTTAAGTGCAGCTGCTGCTGCTACTGTTGCTAAGTCACTTCAGTTGTATCCGACTCTGTGTGACCACATAGACTGCAGCCCACCAGGCTCCCCTGTCCCTGGGATCCTCCAGGCAAGAACACTGGAGTGGGTTGCCATTTCCTTCTCCAATGCAGGAAAGTGAAAAGTGAAAGTGAAGTCGCTCAGTCGTGTCTAACTCCTAGCGACCCCATGGACTGCAGCCTACCAGGCTCCTCTGTCCATGGGATTTTCCAGGCAAGAATACTGGAGTGGGGTGCCATCACCTTCTCCGAAGTGCAGCTAGTTACATATAATTCATAATATGTTTGTAACACCTAAGAGTGACTGGAGTACCTAACCAGAAAATGCCCAGGTTGTTTTAGAAACTTAGGGTTGTTTTCTCAGAAGAATGCAATCAATTTTATTATATTTTTGAAATGAAACAATCAGAGTTCACAGAATTCTGTGGAAGAATTATCAACCCTAATGGAGAAGGTTTCTAGATGATATTTAAATTGAGAGAATACTATATAGTATTATGCTCTATTTGGGGAGAGATTGAGATCAGACTGTGGAATAGACAGGTCATGTTCTCTTTTAAAAGATATCTTTTGTTTTTCCAATTTAACCCCACATTCTTTTAACCATTGAAACTTCAAATTTCAGTAGTACTCTAAAAGGAATAATGCTTTCCCCCAAGCAATTTCATGTGGGAGCTTTAAACAAAAGCCAAAGAAAAATAATTATTATTTTGTATTTGAGGAGCCCGAGTGAGTTCCACCCTTCCATCAGGGTCTTACCAGCGTTCAGCAACACAAAACATGTTCCTCAAATTTCCTCACACTATAATTTTATGTACTTTTCTTCATTATTCCCCAAGATGTCTTAGAATTTCCACCATTTTTTTTTTACAAATCTTTTATGCATTTCTTCCCAATAAAGTTGTAAAATAAAGCCACTCTGATGCTTCTATCCATGTAGGATTTTTGCACCCAGGGCGTAAATGTAGAGCTGTGAGTTTGGCTTTAGCAAACAATGTATGTGTCGTACCTTGTAATTCCTTCGTGGCTTTGGTTTGACATTAAAATAGGAGAGGTGGCATACTCGGAGCTCCGTTACCTTTTACACCAGGCACGCAATGTTCTCTAAGAAGACGAATGACTGGATTCCATTCTGATTATTAAAGTGAGGTTTATAATGCTGTTCAACAAAAGTGCATTTAATAGCATTTTCATTATATTCAAATCATTCCCAGAGTTATACACTTAAAAAATAAATGAAGTGTAGTTCTGTAGAGAATTACTCCTGTGTGAATTCAGGCAAGGTAAGAATAGTATATTATTCTTAATGGAAAATCTTGAATACATATTTGAGCTATAAATACATGTAAAGATGAATGATATGTTTTCCAAGGGTATTTTACTGTGAAGTTAAAGGTGGTTAAGGCAAAAGTGTATAAAGAAATTTGAAAATTTCTTATGGAAAATGGGTGGCATACACTTCAATTTCTGTAGCCTTATTGCAGCCCATCCCTCAAGTCGCTCCATTTGCTCCACAAAACACCTGCTGTGTGTGTGTCTTGATGTTCATGTGCTGAGTGACGGCATTTCTCCTGCTTCCCTGGGGAGACATATCATGTGGGCTCCCAGGAAGAGCTCCTCATGCATGTCTATGCATGTTTTCTCTTGCTTTTTGCTTTTGTTCTTTGGGACTAGGTAAAATCCTTCCACATGATCAGCCCTAATAAACCTAATAATCAGGTAACATAAAGAATTAAGGCTCAGTAAAGCTGGAGAAAAAAAAAATACAATGTAAATGAGAAAAATAGGATAATGAGAGAGAAGAGTTGTTTTGTCATCTCCACAATATAAATTATGATATTGATCATCCAAAGATGGGGATGATATCAAAGAGGAGTTAATTTTGTAAATTTAAATAAAGCGAGGATTAAAAGTTAACCTCAAATTAACGAACCATGTATGTTTTTCTTGTTTCTACAATTTAAAAGTCACCTTTATTCATAATTAATAGGTAAAAGTACTAACGAAATAAGATTTTCTGTGATTACTTAATATCCAGTGGCAACATGTGTTGCTCTGTCCTACCTGTCGATTCCTTCTGCTTAGAATTATGGCAGCATATTTGTAAGTAAATTTCAGTTTGTAGAATTATATGAAAACGTCAGTATTTTTTATTCTGGCTTCTTGCATCAGTCATGTTAACCTGTATTGACTTATAATCTGGAAGAAATTAGATCAGGCCAAATAGAAGTGAGGCTGTTGGTCAGAAAACAAACTAAAGAAAGAATTGAAAATATGACCCACAACACTATTCTTTATAACACCAATGCCCTCTACCACTAGTTGTTTATAACTGTGAAACCCGCAAGACTATAGAAAATGCGTTTTCCAAGCTGAGTCTCTTAAGAAAGCTCATTGCATTTTTTATTTTGAAAAGAGACTGAATTGTAGAATTGAGCCTGATGTACAAGGTGGTAAACACATGTTTGGTCAAGGAAAAATATTTACAGTAAAACAGTACCTAAGTGTCAGGATCCAGTATTTAATAAACACAGTGAAATAAAGATGCATTTAAAGTTTTTCAGTAAAAAGTTCAACAAATACATCATCTAAAATAACTTTAGCTTTATGTTAGTTTTTTCTTTAATTTTTAGAGCAGTTTCAAAGATATACTCTAAAGTGCATCTAAAGCTATAATTTTGGCCTATTTAAAAGAATGTCTTTGCCTTAATATTCCTCACTATTATTTTTAATATTATTTATTACTCTGTTCATCCTAACAATTTTTTATACTACATTTGGGTTGTATATGATTGAACAAATATGAGCGGTTATAACCTGAAATTAATAGTTATTCTAACCCCATGTAAAACATGGATGAACTTTTGCTTAGGAATAAATTTTAGTTTTCTAATAAAAATATCAATATAATTTTGATAATTAGATCTTTTTTGGATAGCATTATTAACATTTAGATTATGAGATTACAGTCAGCCCTTGAACAACACAGATTTGACCTGGGAGGGTCCACCTATACTCAGATTCTTTTCAGTAGTAAATACTACATGATTCAAGGTTGACTGAATCCCTGGATGCCAAGGTTGATTGACCCCAGGTGTAGGGGAAGCCCATATTCAGAGGGCTTACTGTAAGTCATATGGGTTTTTGACTGCACAGAGGTTCAACACCCCAATCCCTGTGTTGGTAAACGGTCAACAGTAGTATTCCATTTCTTTCTCTTTTTTTAATAATCTTGGGTTTTTGTTTTGTTTGTTTGTTTTAGATCTCACATATAAGAGAGATCATATGGTATTTGTCTGGCTTATTTCCCTTTAGGATAATGCCCTTTAGCTCCACCCATGTTGTCATAAATGACAAGGTTTCATTCTTTTCTATGGCTGAATAATATACCACAGCGTTTTTTAATCCATTCACCCATTGATCAACACTTAGGTTGTTTTCATGTCTTGGCTATTGTAAATAATGCTGCAACGAATGTGGAGGTGCATATATCTTTCTAAGTTAGTGATTTTGCTTTCTTCAGATATCCGAAGAAATGGAATTTCTAGATGGCTGTTCTATGTTTAATTTTTTGAAGAACCTCCAAACTGTTTTTCATAGTGACTGCACCAATTTACATCTCCATCAACAGTACACTATGACTCCCTTTCTTCTTGTCCTCAACAACACTTGTTACTTCCTGTCTTTTTGATAATTACCATTCTAATAGGTGTGAGCTGATAACTCACATAAGACCTAAAACCATGAAACTCCTAGAAGAAAATATAAGTAGTAAGCTTCTGACATAGGTCTTGGTGATGATATTTTTCATCTAACATCAAAAACAAGAGCAAAAATCAATAAGTGGGATGATCTCAAACCAAAAGAGCTTCTGCACAGCAAAGGAAAGCATTTACAAAATGAAAAGACTATCTACTGAATGGGAGAAAGTTTTTGCAAAACACATACCTGATATGCAATATCAGGCTAATATCCAAAATACATAAAGAACTCCTGCAACTCAATAACAAAACAAAAGAAAACAATTCAATAAAAAATGGGCAGAAGATCTAAATAGACTTTTTTCTCAAAGAAAGTCAAACAGATGGCTGAAAAGTATACAAAAGGGTGCTCAACATTGTTAATCATCAGGGAAATATAAATCAAATCCATTTATTTCTAAGGTAAGTGATACTAGCAATTTTGAAAACTTCTTCAGATTCAAATATGCTAAAGTATGAATGTCTCATATGTGTTCATCTCATTATATTACAAATTTATAAGTTATACTTTTCATATTGATTAGAAACAGTAAGGGCTAATCTTTTGAGTGCAGTTTTAATGGTGTCATTGAAATATATACTGAGAAAAGAAGGTATTCTATTGAATTTATTTAAAAGCTTCGGTCACTAAATCCTTTATATTTTTATGATATTAGAATTCTGTTCTATATCAAATGAAGCTATATAGAATTTTTATTGCATGGTTAGCAGTAGCGAAAAGAAAAAATTAAATCACTTAAAACAATAATCTATCCAAGACCTGGTGAATTTAAAAAAAAAAAACAAATAGACATTATTCAAAAGAGGCGGCAGCATATCAAGCAAAGTAAACATAGTTACTGCAAAGATTTAGCATGCAATAGTAGGTTCCATTTGAATTTTTAAAATATATTCTTCTGGTTGTCCAGTTGTACAAAGAAGCTGAAATCAATGCTGAAATTTACATCTCCATCCTCCCAGTACCCGGTTTGTCTGATAAAGCAATATGGCACTTTTAAAACGTGCATCAATACTCTCAGTCCACCAGGGTTTAACATATCATTTGGGCTGTGCAATGCATTATTCCCTAGGCTTGCAACAAGTTAATGCTGTTCCCAAAAAGTCCCCAACACTCATGGAAGGAATTTATGTGAAGGTATTCCCTGTATTTCAAAAGTTCATTTTACAGCACTTCACTTTTACAAAAGATCTACGTTAGTACCTGTTTGTGATAGCCAAAAGAAATCCAGAAAAGGTTTTCGTTTTTACCAAAAAATTGGAAAAAGTGTAAATAGCATTAGGCGTTCGCCTTGTAGCAGCTGATGTAGGGGCAGTAGATACCCCAAACCCTGAGAGTGACTCCTCTAATCTCTTTCCCAAGGAACTGTACTCAGCATCTTAGTAACAGCATCAAGTTGCCATAGCTTTGAGCTGCATCTGTGAGCATCTATGCTTTATCTTGATTTATTTGTGTCTCCTAGTAAGATGTGTCCTAAGGTAATTGCTTCTTTGCTTTATGCCATTTTGGCTTATAAAAGGCTTCATAGAAACACTACTTTCAGATAGTAGGGAAACCCGTACTTAGAAAATCAAGTTGAATATGATTTTAGCTGTATCATTTTATTGAGCTATGGCTTTTTGGGTTTGATAACTGCAAGACCTAGAAAATAGGGGTCACTTTTACATGGCATCTCATCTAACATTAAAAACCATGTGGAGACCTGGATCTGTGTTGCATTTCATGCTGCCTTCTCTGGAATGATGGGGTCCAATTTCGTTTCAATGGAGTCAGTTGAAACTTTCAATGGAAAATTTTCAACCTAGTAAAATGAAAGACTGAACAATTAACTCTCAAGTAATGTATATACATATGTGTGTATGTATATATTTCTTAAACATTTGCTGATTAAATAAAATACATGTGAGTCTCAGTAATAGTGTAAGAACAAACTAAACTCAAAAAATAGTTTTCATCATTTTCCTCTATTACTTCCCTAGTCCCTGCTGCTGCTGCTGCTAAGTCACTTCAGTTGCATAGCCTAACCCTAATTCTAACCCAGTTTGCATTTTAAAACCCTCCTTCTCTTGCAAGGATTTCACAAACAAGAATTAATCTGATGTATTAACTGATGAAATTAATCAGGCTCTTTTTCACTAAACCAGAACATGCGGTCATCCATTCATATCTATCTGTTGTTTAATTAGTTGCCTTGGAAATTTTAAGCGCCTAATAATATGCTTGGCAAAGATAATCAGGACTTCCATCTTTCCACTGTGGTTATCTGTAAACCAAGATGGGTTGAAGGGGTCCCGTATCTTGGACTAAGTTTAGACAGATTTCTTCCTGACAATAAGTCCTTGACTCCCTTAGAAATTTTCATTGAGAAACCTTGTGATTGTTCATTCTTTCTCTGCTCTTGTGAGATGGAAATCTTCTACAACCCAGAAACGTTTTGCTCAAAGACCTGGGAGTTATCCCTATGAAATCTAGTCATCTAAGATAATGCACCTACTTCCCAGTATCTGTGAGAAGGCAGCAGCCCGAGATTGTTCAGTTCAGTTCAGTCTCTCAGTTGTGTCTGACTCTTTGTGACTCCATGGACTGCAATATGTCAAGCTTTCCTGTCCAGCACCAACTCCCTGAGCTTGCTCAAACTCATGTCCATTGAGTCAGTGATGCTATCCAACCATTCATCCTTTGTCATCCCCTTCTCCTTCTGCCTTCAGTCTTTCCCAGCATCAGGGTAATGTCCAATGAGTCAATTCTTTGCAACAGGTGGCCAAAGTATTGGAGCTTCAGCTTCAGTATCAGTCCTTCCAATGAATATTCAGGACTGATCTCCTTTAGGATGCACTGGCTGGATCTCCCTGCAGTCCAAAGGACACTCGAGAGTCTTCTCCAACACCACAGTTCAAAAACATCAATTTTCAGCACTCAGCTTTCTTTATAGTCCAGTTCTCACATCCATACATGACTACTGGAAAAAACATAGCTTTGACTAGATGGACCATTATTGCCAAAGTAATGTCTCTGTTTTGTACTATGCTGTCAGGTTGGTCATAGCTTTCCTTCCAAGAAGCAAGCGTCTTTAAATTTCATGGCTTCAGTCACCATCTGCAGTGATTTTAGAGCCCCCCAAAATAATTATTAACAAGATTTTTAACATGTGACAATTAGGAAACACAGGAGGCCTCATCAGGTTGACCAGACTTCCCCCTAATGTCCTCTAGCACTGTTCCATAAACTCACTCAGGCAATTAAAATTTCTTCTTCCCTCCAGCAGAGTTGAGTTCAATCTCTCTTCTACTACAAGAATCTTGAGTAGAAGACTTGATCTTATTTAAACAGTCTTGAAAAAAGTCGTCCTTGACACTTTTAACAAATGTCTAGTGCAGTTTTGCTTTTGCATCAGTTACTTAGTTTTTTCTCTCTCCTATTTTTGTACTATTTACACATACATTATTGCCTGTCTTCTCATCTATTTCAATATTTTTGAAAAAACTTTAATAAGAACTGTGACTTGCAGATTGCATCTCTTGAAACCAAAATGAATGAATAAATACAAAATAAATAAAAGGAAAAGAGAAATGAGGCAAGTTCCCAGTGTGAGTTTTGCAAAGGATACAATATAGGAAGAAGTTCATTAAGTTATGATTACTAATTTAATATTCTCATAATCTACAGGAGATGGAGGACAGAGAAGCCTGGCATGCTACAGTCCGTCGGGTGGTAAAGAGTTGGACACCACTTAGGGACTGAACAACAAGTAAAGGAGAGCTTACAAATTGGATGGTAGTAGGCTTAAGGATAGATTTTATCTGACCTGCTCAGTGCACCAAAAATCAGACAAATTTTCAAATAGTGAAGTGAAGTGAAAGTCTCTCAGTCATGTCCAGCTGTTTGTGAGCCCATGGTCTATACAGTTCATGGCGTTCTCCAGGCCAGAATACTGGAGTGGGTAGCCTTTCCCTTCTCCAGGGGATCTTCCCAACCCAGGAACTGAACTGGGATCTCTTGCATTGCAGGCAGATTCTTTAGCAATTCAGCTATCAAGAAAGCCCTTTTTTTTCCTGTAAATTTCACATAAATTTTTCAGGTTTCTAGCATTTTAAGAAAATTGTGTAATTTCCCAACCCTAGATATTCATTCCAGCAAGGCAGAGGAATCAACTGAAGAAATAGAATAATAGCCTTCATTTAGAGGCAACTTATAAAAGATCTGGGGCTTCCCTGGTGGCTCAAGGCTTCCCAGGTGGCACTACTGGTAAAGAACCCACCTGCCAATGCAGGAGACTTAAGCAAAGAGTCAGACATGACTGAAGCAACTTAGCGCATAGCACTGGTGGCTGAGAAGGTAAAGAATCTCCCTGCAATGCAGGAGACCCAGGTTCAATGCTGAGTCAGAAAGATCCCCTGGAAAAGGAAATGGCTACTCACTCCAGCATTCTTGCCTGGAGAATTTCATGACAGAGAAATCTGACAGGCTATAGTCCATGGGGTCACAAAGAGTCAGACATGGCTGAGCATCAAGCTGTATCAAGCATGTAATATATTCATTGCTGCCAAATACTTAGAGTAATAATTGACCTCTGATGAAATATTTTGAGTTTCTGGTTTCTAGGAAATGTGCACTTTATTTTTCTTGGCTTTATAATATGTCAACAAAGCTAAGAAACTTTTAGACTGCTCATATTTCATACAGAATATTAAAGTAGTTTTCCTTTTTTATTAAATGTTTCTGTCCATGTAACAAAATACATTTACTAGCATAATTTGCTATCATATCATTTTATTAATAATAACCCTTATGTTTTTATACATTTCCATTTCTCTTTTATTTTGAGATAGGAGTGACTAAGGTTAATTCTGGACTTAATACTCGTTAAATAAGTAGTAAACACTTTAATAAACAAGATTGATTACACTTGGTGTGTGTGTGTGCTATTTTCATTAGAGACAAGCTAATCAGCATGTTTTTCGCTGGCTTTTTATTCCTTTCACAGAACACTGGCTTCAAGTCAAGGTTCCACCCATCATTAGTTGAATAAATTTAAACAAACTATTTAAGCCCACTCAGTCCTGTTTCCTCACAGTAAAATAAAGAGGCTGAAATACACACGCCCTAAATTTCCTGAAGTTCTAAAATAAGATCACATAATAAGGAGATTATGGCCATATTGAGTGTTCATGTATCAGGACAAGAGAGAGCTCGGAAGTGAGGCAAAACCCTGGTTCCCGGCCCGCTGCCTGTGCGCTCACTCACTGAATCACGTCGGGCTCCTGGCGACCCCGTGGACTGTAGTCCACCAGACTCCTCTGTCCATGGAATTTTACAGGCAAGAATACTGGAATGGAGTTGCCATTTCCTTCTCCGGGGAATCTTTCAGACCCAGGGATTTAACCAGCATTTCCTGTGTCTCCTGAATCGGCAGGCGGATTCTTTACCCTTAGCGTCATCTGGGAACCCCCTCAGTACCTGCTACGCTTCTAAAACTTCAGCATGAAATATGATGTTTACTATTGGTTTTGGGGGCTTCTCTTGTAGCTCAGCTGGTAAGGAACCTGCCCCCAATGAGGGAGACCCTGGTTCACTTACTGGGCCTTCCTGGGTCAGGAAGATCCCCTGGAGAAGGGATAGGCTACCCTCTCCAGTGTCCTTGGGCTTCCCTGGTGGCTCAGATGGTAAAGAATCTGCCGGCAATTCAGGAGACCTGGGTTCGATCCCAGGGTTCATGAAGAGCCAGACACAGGTTTTTTAATTACAGAATTTTTGCTACCGATTTTTAAAATCATGTTTAAGTTTTTTTTTTTCTATTCTGTATTTCTAAGAGCATTTATCATGGATAGAATCTGGTTTTACTAAATGCATTTTGCACTAATATTCTGTTAATGTAGCAAAATATATATTTCCTAATGTCAAATAATTTTTACATATTTTAACTGGGATAAGGAGGATGAGAAGGGGATGACATGGGATGAGATGATTGGATGGCATCACCGACTCGACAGGAGTTGGTGATGGACAGGGAAGCCTGGCGTGCTGCAGTCCATGGGGTCGAAAAGAAACGGATGTGACTGAGCGACTGAACTGAACTGGGATAAATCCTATATAATGTGATTAGGTTTTACAAATGTGCTGGCTTATATTTGTTAATATTACAATAGTTACAGTTTTTACACTTAATTTTTCTTGACCTTGGAGTATAAATTTTCTTTTTCTTACTGGTTTCGGTATAAAAGTTATACAAGATTCAGAAGGCAAGTTGCAGACATGTATGTGTATTTGTGTGTGTGCGTGTTTATTCATAATCATTGTATAAATGCTACCCCAATGATGATTATATGTTATTCATATTTTAAGGTTCCAATCACCTGTTTGATCTATCAATAGAATTTAAATGATTTATCTTAGATAACCAATTTTTTCAATGGTTATAAATATATGCTTGTTTTTTATTAAATTCTGACTCAGTTTGTATCAGCTGTAGTATCATCTTTAAAGAACTATTGCCCAAAACTTTTTTTCTTCTAACTAAAGTATAATTGACTTATTATCTTAGTTTCAGGTAAACAACACTGTGATTGGATATTTTTAAAGGTTACACTCAATATAAAGCTATTATAAAATATTGGCTCTATTTCCTGTGCTGTACACTACACCCTTGTATCTTATATCATACCTACTAGTTTGTACCTCTTAATCCTCTTCCCTTATATTGCTGCTCCCCACCAACCTTGATCCCTCAGGTTTCTTTGCTTTAGTTTTTAGATTCCACCTATAAGTGAAAACATAAAGTGTTTGTCTTTCTCTATCTGATTTATTCTATTAAGCATAATAACCTTCATGTCCAACCATGTTATTGGAAATGGCAAAAATTTCATTATTTCTATGGCTCAGTCTCATTCCATTGTGTACGTATACCCATCTGGTGATGGGCAGTTAGGTTTTTTCCATATCTGGGCTCTGTGAGAGACCTCATTATTACCATAAGCGCTGAAAGAATTCAGAGGTAGTCACGTTTTCTATCACATTCCCACTTACCTGTCAGTATTTGTAAGTACAGAAGGTGGAGGAATAATGGAAAACAACTGTGGATTTTCTAAGGTTAGTTCACTGATGACTCCAACTGAAGCTGGATACCATCTATTTTTACCAAAGCAAATAAACAGACTTCAGTATCTGGTCTGCAGCCAGTGATTTGGTGAATGTGTGTTTGCCGTTCTTGACAAGTCTTGAAACCACAATAGAAGGTGTTTGGGGTTTATACCTGGCAAGTCCAGCAGTACCTTTCATTCACTGTGCTGTCTCAGGCTCCCATTGATCTGTGACTATATCCACAGCTTAGTCCAGAAGAAACTGGAGTGTTTTCGTCACTGAAATAATATGAAACCAAATCATTCTATTGATGATAACACATTGCTAGATAGTAGAGAGCAGAAAATATCAGAGGCTTAGAGGGGAGAAGTGAATCCCATGAAAATACTGGATTGTGCTATAGTTTCTGTGCAAAGAAGAGGGTTACAATAATCTGGAATGATCTGGGTATTACTTTTATATTATAGAGGAAGACATGCCACTATCACTTTAAAAGACATACATCTCTTGTTAGACCTTTTCGGATTTTAGAAGAAATAAATGCTTAAGTTAAAGATATTATGCATGATATGACATGTGGTCTAAAATGCTGTACATTAATTTGAACACAGAACAAGAAAAAAAGCTAAAGTACCTATTGATTCACACTAGAATGTGAGCATTTTTCACATTTGGACCTTATCATTGAACCGATAGGATTGGTTGATGTGTGTTCAATGGATAGACTATCATATGCAAGTTTTGTCAGGGACTTATATCTGAACCCCAGTGACTGTACATAGGTTTGTATGGCCAAAACTATGGTTTTTTCCAGTAGTCAGGTACAGATGTGAGAGCTGAACCATGAAGAATCGATGCTTTTGAATTGTGGTGTTGAAGAAGATTCTTGAGAGTCCCTTGGGCTACAAGGAGATCAAACCTAAAGGAAGGATCAAACCTTCCAGTCAATCCTAAAGGAAGTCAGTCCTGAATATTCATAGGAAGGACCGATGCTGAAGCTGAAGCTGAAGCTTCAATACTTTGGCCACCTCATGTAAAGAGTCAACTTATTGGAAAAGACCCTGATGCTTGGAAAGATTGAAGGCAGGAGGGGAAGGTGTCAACAGAAGATGAGATGGTTAAATGGCATTACTGACTGGATGGACATGAGTTTGAGCAAACTCTGGGAGACAGTCAAGGACTGGGGAGCCTGGCATACTGTAGTTCATGGGATGGCAAGGAGTTGGACATGACTGAGCAACAGAGCAACAACAAAGTGGCTGCACGTAGGATTTGGAAGCAAAGGCATGCCTTCTTCTCCAAAGAACTACTCCGCTTTTGAGAAACATTCTTTGCATTTCTACTGAGTCCCCCAAATGATTTGCCTGTGCTGAGAAGCACTCCATGGCCCTTTCAAAATGGCTTAAATTGTATCAGTGATAAGTGAGTCTTAAAGCTGCACAAAGTTGTAACAGAACTCCCAGTTTGCCTCCTTCTACTGCAATTCTGAGTAACTACTGCTTCTACCAACAATCTTGGAATCTCCAGGGGACTCCCCTGTGATCTGTTTACTGAATGGGAAATATGTGAACCTGGTTTAGAGAGAACTCTGCCTCAGAGCAGGTACTCACTTCAAGATGACAGTAACAGAATGACTACCCCATTCAGGATCAGCCTTGATTAGCACATTTAGTTACTCACCTCACTTGGAAAGAGAGATGACCTGAGCATGAAATGAATAGTGACCTAAGCTTCTGCTGGCTGTTCAGGGATTTGGAGAAAGATTAGGTTCCAGTTACAAGGGATTCGGGGAAAGAGGAACGTCAACCCATTCAGAAACATGTGATTACATGTGTGCAGTGTGGATGCCTTCCAAAGGTCCCTGAGTACAGAGGAAGCACTTGATAATCAGCCAAATATGTGACGCAACTTATCCACTACTCCATGTAAGGAGTGAAAATTCACACTTCAAAGCCAACAGAGATGTAGCTGTGGTTGTCAGTGTCTCAGGGAAGATTATTCTATTTTACTGTTTTTGAACATTGACATGCATGACTCAGTCAAGGTTTTTTTTTTTTAATTTTTTTTTTTGCCTTGAGGCATGTGAGATTTTAGTTCCCCAACCAGTGATTGAACCCATGCCCCCTCCACTGGTGTGCAGACTCTTAACCACTGGAACACCGGGGAAGTCCCTAGTCAACCTTCTTACTTTGCCCCTGGTGGATGGATGTGTGAGTCTTTCCTCTGTAGAGTTAATACAACTCTTTTAGGAACCAAACGTTTCACAGAGGTTTCCATTTTAACCCCCCATTTTGCAATCGAGAGTACTCATGCCTTTTCTTTTCCATGCTTGGGTTTTAAAATCCACTAATCACTTTCTGCATCCCTCCCCTTCTCCACCAAGACAGGATTACCTGCCCTCCTCATCAAGTTGGAAACCCACCATTCTTGCTCTCAGTGACCTCTTCACTGCTGATAACTCTCACTTCCCTTTCTTTGTGGCAAGCATGTGATTGTTGTTGTCATTTAGTCGCTAAGTCATGTCAGATTCTTTTGCGACTCTATGGACTATAGCCTGCGGGGCTCCTCTGTCCGTAGGATTCTCCAGGCAAGAATACTGGAGTGGGTTGCCATTTCCTTCTCCAGGGGATCTTCCTGACCAAGGGATCAAACCCACGTCTTCTTTGGCAGGTGGATTCTTTACCACTGAGCCACCAGGGAAGCCCCTCTGGCAAGTATTGTTGTTCAGTCACTAAGTCATGTCGACTCTTTGCGACCCCATGGGCTGCAGCATTCCAGGCTCAAACCCATGTCCATTGAATCGATGATGCTATCTAACCATCTGATCTTCTGCTGCCTTCTTCTCCTTTGCCTTCAATCTTTCCCAGCATTAGGGTCTTTTTCAATGAGTCAGCTCTTAACATCAGGTGGCCAAAGTATTGGAGCTTCAGCATCAGCCCTTCTAATGAATATTCAGGACTGATTTCCTTTAAGATTAACTGGTTTGGTCTCCTTGCTGTCCAAGGGACTCTGAAGAGTCTTCTTCAGGACGACAATTCGAAGGCATCAGTTCTTTGGTGCTCAACCTTCTTTATGGTCCATCTCTCACATCCATACATGACTACTGGAAAAACCATAACTGACTATACAGAATTTTGTTGCCAAAGTGATGTCTCTGCTTTTTACTATGCTGTCTAGCTTTGTAATAGCTTTTCTTGCAAGAAGAGAGTGTCTTTTAATTTCATGGCTTCAGTCACCATCTGCAGTGATTTTGCAGCCCAAGAAAACAAAAGCTTTCATTGTTTCCATTGTTCCCCCATCTATTTGCCATGAAGTGGTGGGACCAGATGCCATTATATTAGTTTTTTGAATTTTGAGTTTTAAGCCAGTGTTTGTACTCTCCTCTTTCACCCTCAAGAGACATTAAAATATTTTTTATCAAATTAATATTTCGTTAGCATTTGTAGGTATTTTATAGAATTGTTTGAATGTTGCCCTGTTCAGCTGTGAGATGACTCATGTCTTTCCAATACATCAGACCTTTTTAATACTCATTTATATTTTATTTGCATTACTAAAGTTTACGTGTAGAATGCATACAGCTACATAGTGATTCTGTGTCTAGATTTAAGGTATAGTACATATAATCATGGTGATTATAATAAAATCTATTATATAAAATTCTGGTTTTAATGCAGAACTTAATATGACAGTAATAAATTTTAAATTGCCAATTTAAATCCATTTAGAAATCAGGAGTCTATTGTCAAATCTTATGACTCTATTCAAAAACAAAGTATAACAGGATTACTTAGTTATAGCATATTTTCTTAAAACTAAAATTGTAGGCACTGATATTTATCTAGAGTTTGAAAAGTATTGGTCAGTGCATCTAACCTCAAATGCATGCTTAGTTGCTTCAGTTGTGTCCAACTCTTCATGACCCCATGGACTGTAGACCACCAGGGTCCACTGTCCATGGGATTTTCCAGCCAAGAATACTGGAGTAGGTTGCCATTTCATTCTCCATAATCTCAAATAACTTAGCTATTTTGGCATATTGGTGTTATAAATTATTCCTTCTAATTTATTATAGGAGACCTGGAGCTTTAGAGGCTATAGTATAACTGCTTGTAAAATCTGTAGTATGCAAGTACACAAAATAAATGTAAGTGCACACATATTATAAAGACTAAATGAAGGTCTCTTAGAGACTTTTTTTCTTAAAATAATGTTTCCTGGAACTGTCTTGAAAACAAGATTCTAAACACATTAACCATGATTGGGCAGTTTGCAGAAGCACTAATAGTGAAGGGCAAATAAAGTGCCTTTTCTTTTCTAACTAAATATTAAGTTAGCTCAACTTCAGTGTTGCCCGAGTTGCAGTATGCATTATAGAATACAGAGCTAATTGCCTTAGTGTTTCAACCCTCCAAGCAGTGCAGATGTTATGCAAATGTTTTAGTGCTCATTTTCAGAAAGTAAACAATTGTGGTAAATTTTGCAAGGGTATTTTCTTTTTTCGCATTAGCACTAAACTTCCCAAAATTGTTGTTAGCTACAATGTTAGTGCTCAAATAAATTGAAATTTTTGTGGGGCAAAAACCTGTCAGATATGGAAGTAAATGGATTTTTTTTTTCTAATTGTGAAATCCTGTTATGTTAGAAAGCAACGATGGAGTTAAACAGAACAATTAGTATCATATAGGCACCCTAATTTGATGAAACACATTATTGGTATCCACAGACAACAAGAATCCACTCCAGTATTCTTGCTTGGGAAATTCCATGGACAGAGGAGCCTGGTGGGCTACAGTCTATGGGGTCACAAGAGTTGGACATGACTTAGTGGCTAAACAACCACCACCACCATAATACACACAAATTTATTTCTTCACATAAAAATTATACTTAGAAAGCTTTTAAGATTTTTCATAATCCTGTGGTTATTTTGTGTTAACAACAAAGATGAATTTAGGAAAAACTAACATTATTACCAAATTCTTATAAGGTGATTTTGGAATTCAGTAGCAAACTAATTTGTAATCATTTGTAAGTATAGCATCTGTGTGGCTTAGAAATCTGAATCTTATCAGTTTATAAAGATTCCTCTCATAGGAAGGCAGAGTGTCAATATTTCTTGATTGTGAGAATTTGAGAAAGAGGGTGTTATCTGTTTCCTGTTGCTCCTGTAACAAATGACTACAAGCTTAAAGGCTTAAACTCATTATTTTAGGTTTCTGCAGCTCAAAAATTCCAAACTCAAGATGTCAGTGGACCAGTGTTCCTTCTGAAGTCTCTAGGAGAAGTTCTGTGTCCTTGTCTTTCCCAGTTTCTAGGGGTTGACTGCATTCCTTGACTCCCAGCTCATTCCTCCCGCCTCAAAGCCAGCACAATAAATCTTCAGATCCCTCTCTCCTTTCTGTCCTTTGCTTCCATTGTCACGCTTCATTCTCCTCCTCACCCATTTCCTTAGGAGGGTCTTTGTGATTACACTGGGCCCATCCAGATCATCCAGAATACTCTCCCTATCCCAAGAAACTTAGGGACTTCCCTGATGGTTAAGGTACTAAGACGTTATGCTCTCAATGTGAGGGTCCCAGGTTCAATCCCTGGTCAGGGCACTAGATCCCACAGACAACAACTAAATGATGCTGCCTGCCACAGTGAAGACAGGAGATCCCACATGCTGCAAGCAAGGCCCGGTGCAGCCAAATAACAAATAATACACTTTAAAAATAAACAGCTAAAAGAATATTATTAGGAGATTTAGCTTAGGCATATCTGCAAAGCCTCTTTCCCATGTGTAGTGGGTGGCCTCCGAAGATTTGTCTACCTGGAACTTCAGAATATGACTTTATTTGTAATGAAGATCTTGGTAGATGTAATTAAAGATCCCAAAATAAGATCATTGTAGATGAGAGTGAGCTCTAATTCCAGTGAGAAGTATTTGTTAAACACCCAGAGTGGAAAGGGGTAGGATAAACTCTCCCTCAGAGACTCCAGAGGATTCAACCCTGCTAACATCTTCATGCCCAAACTATCGAACAATTGCACTCATCTCACACGCTAGTAAAGTAATGCTCAAAATTCTCCAAGCCAGGCTTCAACAGCATGTGAACGTGAACTTCCTGATGTTCAAGCTGGGTTTAGAAAAGGCAGAGGAACCAGAGATCAAATTGCCAACATCTGCTGGATCATGGAAAAAGTAAGACAGTTCCAGAAAAACATCTATTTCTGCTTTATTGACAAATGCCAAAGCCTTTGACTGTGTGGATCACAATAAACTGTGGAAAATTCTGAGAGAGATGGGAATACCAGACCACCTAACCTGCCTCTTGAGAAATCTGTATGCAGGTCAGGAAGCAACAGTTAAAACTGGACATGGAACAGACTGGTTCCAAATAGGAAAAGGAGTATGTCAAGGCTGTATATTGTCACCCTGCTTATTTAACTTCTATGCAGAGTACATCATGAGAAACACTGGACTGGAAGAAACACAAGCTGGAATCAAGATTGCTGGGAGAAATATCAATAACCTCAGATATGCAGATGACACCACCCTTATGGCAGAAAGTGAAGAGGAACTAAAAAGCCTCTTAATGAAAGTGAAAGAGGAGAGTGAAAAAGTTGGCTTAAAGCTCAACATTCACAAAATGAAGATCATGGCATCCAGTCCAATCACATCATGGGAAATAGATGGGGAAATAGTGGAAGCAGTGTCAGACTTTATTTTTTTGGCCTCCAGAATCACTGCAGATGGTGACTGCAGCCATGAAATTAAAAGATGCTTACTCCTTGGAAGAAAAGTTATGACCAACCTAGATAGCATATTCAAAAGCAGAGACATTACTTTGCCAACTAAGGTCCGTCTAGTCAAGGCTATGGTTTTTCCAGTGGTCATGTATGGATGTGAGAGTTGGACTGTGAAGAAGGCTGAGCGCTGAAGAATTGATGCTTTTGAACCGTGGTGTTGGAGAAGACTCCTGAGAGTCCCTTGGACTGCAAGGAGATCCAACCAGTCCATTCTGAAGGAGATCAGCCCTGGGATTTCTTTGGAAGGAATGATCCTAAAGCTGAAATTCCAGTACTTTGGCCACCTCATGTGAAGAGTTGACTCATTGGAAAAGACTCTGATGCTGGGAGGGATTGGGGGCAGGAGGAGAAGGGGATGACAGAGGATGAGATGGCTGGATGGCATCACGGACTCAATGGACGTGAGTCTGAGTGAACTCCGGGAGTTGGTGATGGACAGGGAGGCCTGGCGTGCTGCAATTCATGGGGTCACAAAGAGTCGGACACGACTGAGTGACTGAACTGAACTGAACATCTTCATTTCAGACTCTGATCACCATACCCATAAGAGAATAAGTTTCTATTCTTCAGAGCCCCTCAGTTTGATCATTATTATGGAAGCCCTGCTGCTGCTGCTGCCGATAAGTCACTTCAGTTGTGTCCAACTCTGTGCGACTCTGCCCCATAGACAGGAGCCCACCAGGCTCCCCTCTCCCTGGGACTCTCCAGGCAAGAACACTGGAGTGGGTTGCCATTTCCTTCTCCAATGCATGAAAGTGAAAAGTGAAAGTGAAGTCGCTCAGTCTGGTCTAACTCCTAGCAAGCCCATGGACTGCAGCCTACCAGGTTCCTCCGCCCAAGGGATTTTCCAGGCAAGAGTACTGGAGTGGAGTGTCGTTGCCTTCTCCTATGGAAGCCGTAGGAAACTAATATACCATTTAAGGTTACATAACACAGGATCTGGGGATTATAGGATGTGGATTTTTTTTTCAAGGAGCCATTGTTCTGTGTACCACAAAGTACAAACATCCTACCAAATTTGAGAAATTGCACTTACATCCTGGTGTGATATGTTGTCCTGTTTCTGTCTCATCAGCAAAGATGGATGCTTAAAAGCAATGTCTTCGCATCTCCTTTCTTGGGTGATTATGATGTGATTGATATTCAAACACAACTAGTTTCCAGTAAACAATGTTATTCCCTATGAAACAGCTTGCTAAAGGGCTGATAATGACAAAAGTTTGGTGAGATCACATTGAAAGATACATATTCTGAAATCTT
The DNA here is from genome assembly GCF_001704415.2 of Capra hircus. Taxonomy (NCBI): domain Eukaryota; kingdom Metazoa; phylum Chordata; class Mammalia; order Artiodactyla; family Bovidae; genus Capra; species Capra hircus. Next base: position 11,128,394 of record NC_030831.1, on the reverse strand, counting down.
TGTATGCTGGTTCTGTAATATAGAAATATTTACTATTCTTTTTGTATTGGTCCTTAGCTGCAAGAACAATGAAATTCATGGAAAGTAGTTTATTAACTGAAATTCTCTGAACAAGACAAACCCCAGTACCATTTCCATGTTTTCTTTATGAGCTTGGATTGATTTAAGCAAAAGTCAAGCTTAACTGGACAAGGCAATGGCACCCCACTCCAGTACTCTTGCCTGGAAAATCCCATGCATGGAGGAGCCTGGTAGGCTGCAGTCCATGGGGTCGCAGAGTCGGACACGACTAAGCGACTTCACTTTCACTTTTTACTTTCATGCATTGGAGAAGGAAATGGCAACCCAGTCCAGTGTTCTTGCCTGGAGAATCCCAGGGATGGGGAAGCCTGGTGGGCTGCCGTCTATGGGGTCACACAGAGTCGGACACGACTGAAGCAACTTAGCAGCAGCAGCAGCAGGCTTAACTATTTCTCCATTTGTTTTCCAAAAGTTAATAGCTGCATCTAAAAGGCCTGAACTTTAATTTGGCAGTGAGTTATCATGAAATCTTCCACAGGACCCCAAAGTGTTAGATTTTTTTTGCTCACAATTTCACTTTATTAAAAGTCTTAATGGTAACTATAAATCTCTGTTAAATCTAAGCATAGATCTTTTCCGTACTATACAAATATAATTATTGACTAGTAGATCAAATAGAATGGATTTGAAATACTATCAATAGCAAAATTACAGTTGTTATTTTATGTGTTGAATTTGAATAACCCCAAGTCAACAGTAAAAAATTACAGACACCCTTTGCAAAAAAATGCTTAAACACTGGTTTATCCAGTTTGCCAATAGTTCACTACAGGTGTTTCCAATTTAATCAGACATCTTTTCACAACTACCAATTAAGTCTTTTTGTTGGGTTTACAAGATAATAGCTAAAAGCCAACCACTCCTGTAGCTATTCACATCCCCACTTAACGTCTTCAAAAAATAATGATATACATACATGTAAAATAAAATATGCTTTCTCACTGTTTAATGTTGGACAATACAAGGTAATTCAAACAGACATATTTAAGCACAGTTAGGTAATAAATACCACATACAGACACGGGCTGAGAATTAAGCATTTAATACTTGTGACTATAATTTCTTGCTGCCTTGAATTTCTTTTCAGAAGAGACATGAAGTATAAGGGTTTTCTGTAGATTCTATTTATAGTTGCCTGTTACAAGAACATATGGAATGTTATGACTAATTGACTTAATTGAATTACAAGGGGCTTACTGTTTCTCAGAAACGTCATTATCTTCTGGTCATGTAATAATAGATAACCAGCAAGAGAGTCGTGAAAGCATTCTGCCAAGACCAAATACTGCGTGTACTTCAAATAATAATGATTTTTTGGAAGAGAGGTCATCTTGTTTTGTAGAACAAAATTGTAAAATCTTAGATTACTTTAAAAATGAATGAAATAGACAAAATCTACAATGTTATTTTAGTTAGTCTGTGATTTAGGGCAGAAATTTTCAGAAGTACAGAACTATTTATACTACATTAAATCTCTTCTGAATATTGCAATGTTTCCCTTTTAAAAATTACATGAATCAAATACCATGCATATCCCTAGATCACTGGATTACATGCAGATGTTTTGATATGTTCATAGAAGTAAAAACCTCTAGGTACTCACAAGGCACGGTAGTACATACTTACACCCGTGTACACAATAGTACATATTTGATCACTTAAATGTTTTCATCTGTATTGTTATTCTAATGAGGATGACCTAATTTTCTTTGATTGAAATAAACTGTTACTAATTATATAGTGATTTCTTAAAAATACATCTAAATGTATGCATCTTTTAAGCTAATAAAAGTCATCATCAAAGAAGAAGTTGATCCATGCTTGCTAATATAATTATTAATAAGTTCAAATTAGATATAAGTAACACCTAGTATATTACTCTTCAAAAATGCAGGGTAAGAAAAGTGAGTTTACATAGAATTTCTTATTTTACAGACATTATTTTTTAGGACACTTCCTTTTTTAAAAAAAGAAAGAAAATCTTTTTATTTTGTATTGGAATATAGCCAATGTTGTGATAGTTTCAGCTAAACAGGGAAGGGACTCAGCCATACATATATTTGTCTCCATTCTCCCCCAAGCCCCCTCCCATCCAGGCGGCCACATAACATGGAGCAGAGTTCCGTGTGCTCTACAGTGTGCCCTTATTGGTTATCCATTTTAAATATAGCAGAGGGTACATATGCAGCACAGACCCCCTAACTATCCCTTCCCCTCATCCTTCCCCAAAGCAACCATAAGTTCACTGAGACACTTCCTTTTGAATATTACAAATATAAGGGGGTAAAATTAAAAGAAGCATGAAAACAAGAGCTTCCCTGAGGAAGAGGAGGAAAAAATAAAAAGAAGGACAGAAAGGACACTCATCTCACACGCTAGTAAGGTAATCCTCAAAATTCTCCAAGCCAGGCTTCAGCAATACGTGAACCGTGAACTTCCAGATGTTCAAGCTGGTTTTAGAAAAGGCAGAGGAACCAGAGATCAAATTGCCAACATCCGCTGGATCAGGGAAAAAGCAAGGGAGTTGCCAGAAAAACATCTATTTCTGCCTTCTTGACTATGCCAAAGCCTTTGACTGTGTGGATCACAATAAACAGTGGAAAATTCTGAGAGAGATGGGAATACCAGACCACCTGACCTGGCTTTTGAGAAATCTGTATACAGGTCAGAAAGCAACACTTAGAACTGGACATGGAATGACTGGTTCCAAATAGGAAAAGGAGTATGTCAAGGCTGTATAATGTCACCCTGCTTATTTAACTTATATGCAGAGAACATCATGAGAAATTCTAGGCTGGAGGAAGCACAAGCTGGAATCAAGATTGCCGGGAGAAATATCAATAACCTCAGATATGCAGATGACATCACCCTTATGGCAGAAAGTGAAGAGGAACTAAAAAGCCTCCTGATGAAAGTGAAAGAGGAGAGTGAAAAAGTTGACTTAAAGCTCAACACTCAAAAAACTAAGATCATGGCATCTGGTCCCATCACTTCATGGGAAATAGATGGGGAAACAGTGGCTGACTTTATTTTTGGGGGCTCCAAAATCACTTCAGATGGCGATTGCAGCAATGAAATTAAAAGATGCTTACTCCTTGGGAGGAAAGTTATGACCAACCTAGAAAGTATATTAAAAAGCAGAGACATTACTTTGCCAACTAAGGTCCATCTAGTCAAGGCTATGGTTTTTCCAGTGGTCATGTATGGATGTGAGAGTTGGACTGTGAAGAAGGCTGAGCACCGAAGAATTGATGCTTTTGAAGTGTGGTGTTGGAGAAGACTCTCGAGAGTCCCTTAGACTGCAAGGAAGTCCAACCAGTCCATCCTAAAGGAGATCAGTCCTGGGTTTTCATTGGAGGGACTGATGTTGAAACTGAAACTCCAATACTTTGGCCACCTTATGCGAAGTGCTGACTCGGACAAGACCCTGATGCTGGAAAAGATTGAGGGCAGGAGGAGAAGGGGACAACAGAGGATGAGATAGTTGGATAGCATCATCGACTGGGTGGACATGGGTTTGTGTGGACTCTGGGAGTTAGTGATGGACAGGGAGGCCTGGCGTGTTGCGGTTCATGGAGTCACAAAGAGTCAGACGTGACTGAGCGACTGAACTGAACTGAACAGAAAGATGAAGGAAGGTAGAGTCATTAACAAGAAAAGCAAGAAGAAAGTAATTCCTGAACCAGTACTGAGTGGCTGTGCTGTGCTTAGTCACTCAGTTCGTGTCCAGCTCTTTGCCAACAGATGGACTGTAGCCTGCCAGGCTCCTCTGTCCATGGGCATTCTCCAAGCAAGAGTACTGGAGGGGGTAGCCTACCCCTTCTCCAGGGGAACTTCCCAACCCAAGAGTCGGACTGGGTTTTCCTGCATTGGAGGTGCATTCTTTACCAGCTGAGCTACCTGGGAAGCCCCAGTAGTGAGTGGAGATTCCATTATTGTGTTATCCGTGTGCGCTTAGTCACTCAGTCATGTCTGACTCTTTGCAACCCCATGGACTGTAGCCTGCCAGGCCCCTCTGTCCATGGAGATTCTCCAGGCAAGAATACTGGAGTGGGTTGCCCTGCCCTCCTCCAGGGGATCTTCCCAACCCAAGTCTCCCACATTCAGGCAGATTCTTTACCATCTGAGTCAGCAGGGAAGCCCTCATCATTATTGGATGTTTTTAAAAACCTGTTTAATTATACAAATATTTCATTACTTTCTCCCTTAATTTGCTAGGGCTGCTGTAACAGAGTATGACAAACTGAGTGGTCTGATAAGAGAAATTGATTTTCTCATAATTCTGGAGGGTAGAAGTCCAAGAGGTAAGTATCAGCAGGGTTGGTCCCTTCTGTTTCAGGCCCCTCTTCTTGACCTGTGGATGGCTGTGCTCTGCCTACGTCTTTACCTCTTCTATCTGTATCTGTATGTGTCCAGGTCTCCTTTTCCTGTGAGGATACCAGTCATTGGATTAGGAACCATCCTAATGGCTTCATTTTAACTTAATTACCTCTTTAAATATCCTATCTCTAGAAAAAGTCACATTCTGAGGTAATGAGGGTTAATACTTCAACATATGAATTTGGGGAGACAGAATTCAATTCATTTATATTTTCTCTGAAATCATGCAAGATGGCATAATGCATAATATTAATAATATGTATACAAAGTGTAACATAAAGATTTAGTCCAATTATTTGGATAGTTTTCGGATGAAAAAGCCATACTGATTACTTAAAAATAATAATAATTAACTCACAAGTTCTAAATCAGTTAAAAACATGGTGCAGTTTTTTTGTTGTTGTTGTTTTCTTAATAACTTCCCTCTCTTCCGGTTTTCTCTGTTGTCGTGGTTTAAAGTCACAGGAAGTGCATGGAATAACATCAAGTTTACACATTTGTTGTTAAGTAAAACCTTTGTTAAGAGTCACTTCAGACCTTTAGCAAATTATTGCTGAACTGTGGCATTACAGGCACTGAGAAAAATTCAATCATTTTCTGCTCTATTCAGCTACAAAAAAAAGAAACCCTAAACTATCATTCCTGAATAGACTTGCTTGAAAGAATTCCATCATATATAATAGTGTTATTGTTTGGCATTATTTCCTACAGAGAATTGGTTTGGATAGAAATAATATGAGCTAAAATGCGAAGATTTTCCAATGATATTCCCTGTCATCAGTTGTTAAATGAACAACATTATGTCATGTTTATAAAGTACTAAAAACATTTAAAAATACCTAATACCTTTAAATAATGATCATTTCTGTGAATAGAAGATAAGATACTATGGCATATTTTAATTACTATGAGTGAATCACTTTAACAGACTTATGTAGATCATTTCTAATAAGGGTTAAAAGAATATATAAAACCATAATTTACCTTTGTCATCAACAAATAAGACAAATGATCAGCCTTAGTATACATTTATTTTCTTATTTTCTGTGTTACATGATTCAAACCTCTTTCTTGTAAAACTTTTCAGAATCATAAAAAGCAGCTAATTGATTTAAGTAATTGATAGACTCGAATTTCAGATTTGGGGAGAACTGAAATCATGTAACCAAAAAAACCCACTTTTTTTTTTTTTTTAATTGCAGGATAACTGCTTCACAATGTTGTGTTAGTTTCTGCTGTAGAGCAACATGAATCAGCTATAAATATACATATATCCTCTCCCTCTTGAGCCTCCCTCCACCACTTTTATTTTCAAATGAAGAAACCAAGGACTATACAGGTTGACTTCCTGTTCAGTAATAGAAGAGGCTCTATGAAAGACAGAAATGAGCATTTTGTATAATTCATTATTTTTAAGAGTTTATGCATAAAAAGACATGTGAAAGTGAAAGTCTCTCAGTCGTGTCTGACTCTTTTTGCGACACCATGGATGATACAGTCCATGGAATTCTCCAGGCCAGAATACTGGAGTGGGTAGCCATTCCCTTCACTAGGGGATCTTCCCAACCTAGAGATCAAACCTAGGTCTCCCACGTTGCAGGTAGTTATAAGTATGTTACACATTAAATAAGCAAACATAATCATGGCAAAATGAGCAATTGCCATAAATAAGCCATTTTAAATAAAATGTATTCTATTTGTAAGAACATGAATGGCACATGTGAACACAATTTTTGTCAAACAAACCAAAATCTCATTTCTATACTATTTTCTAAATTTCAGAGTTAGTGTATAACAGCATACTTTGTAATGCTGTCTTGGTTACTAAAGAAGTAAATGGCAAAATGTCAGGGATTTTTGTAGTTTAATCCAGCTTTACATTTGAAAGATATCAGATTATGTGGTTTATCAAAGGTCACTATATTGAAAACTCTCAGGATTGGAAGAAATCATTCAGGTCATCTAGTTACTCCCCACCCAGTTGCTGACAAGTTTCTCAGTGACTGAACTGCAAAAAGACCATTTGGGTTTTATTTTTCCTTATGACATGTATATGGGCGGCAAATAGTTGTTTGAATTTTGGAAAGATTAAATTAACTTCATCCAAAATGCCTTTCAACTTTGTTTCAGAATTCACTTAGAAACTCCTGAAATAAAATACATAGGAACTCCTTACTATCTTAACTCTTCTAGTTGCCATAACAACTTCTGAAATTTGCCCAAAAGTCTATGTCTGCTATGACAAATCTGCTCATTCTTGCAGGAGCAAACATTTGAGATGTGTGAGTCTGAGAGTCTGCTGGGTAAGTTACCCTTGGATCTCAGCTGTACCCTAACAGGATCGAGCCTTCTATTTGTGGCTGTGGATCATCATTTGTATAGGCTCCTCATTTTTAAGCTAAAAAGAAAGTCTTATACAGACTGTAAAATCCTGGGGGGAAAGTAGATGAGCCAAAGACACCTAGGAAAAAATTCAATAACAGAAACTTTGGTATCAAAATTTTTTGAGAGAGGTCTGCTGCTGTGCTTAGTCATGCAGTCACGTCCAGCTTTCTGTGACCCCAGTTACTATAGCCTGCTAGGGTTCTCTGTCCATAGAATTCCCCAGGTAAGAATACTGGAGTAAGGTTGACGTTTCCTACTCCAGGGTATCTTCCTGAAACAGGAATCAAATCAGCGTCTCCTGTGATTCTTGCAATGGCAGGTGGATTCTTTATCACTGAGCCACCAGGGGAGCCCAAGAAAGGCGTATGTATGCCTAAAAACCATAAGCTCCACCATGCAGGATACTTGAGCACTGTGTAATATTTCTGAAGTACTAGATAAGCATTGTTGCAGAAGACGGAGAAGCCATAGGCAGGGTGTTTGCCATGGAGCATCTTGTTGATAGAGCAGAAAGTGTTGGAGGATAGAAAAAGAAGATAAAACAAAGTGAGATGATTGAAAGGACTGAGTTACAGAGCAACGTTCAAATGACTTGGGAGATTTTAGTATAGTTCATGACTGTAACTTGAAGGTCACAGATGAAGCAACTTATTTAGAATATAATACTACATCATACTTTTCTGGTAACAAGTTAGCTACATTGCAGATAGTCTGATTTGATGGAAAGGGCTGTTTGGAAACAAATGACACCTTTTCTGATCATTTCAGATGACTGAAAGTACTGGCACCTTCAGTGCTCAAACATAATCTCATCCTTGCTCTACTGTAGAAATTGTGAAGATAGAAGCAAAACCTTTGTTAGTATATCACTCCCAAAACTCCCGTCCCTTAAGTTAATGTTGAGAGGGTAATTCCTGTTGTAGAGTATTCAAATCATAAAGCCTAAATGAGAAAAGAGGTTACTTAATATTAGGGAAATTTGTAGCACAATAGAAAAATCTTACAAGTAGCATTCATTGATAATATGCAGCTCTTCATGAGTTTATTGATTTAGGTAGGAGTTACCAATCAATGGAGGGGCTTCCCAGGTGGCTCAGTGGTAACGTATCTGCGTGCCAATGCAAAAGATGCAAGCTCAGTCCCTGGGTCAGAAAGATCCCCTGGAGAAGGAAATGGCAACCTACTCCAATATTCTTACCTAGAAAATCCTATGGACAGAAGAAGCCTGGCGGGCTACATTCCATAGGGTCAAAAAGATTCAGATACAACTAAGCATCCACTGATTTATGGAGGTGATAAATGACTTGTTTGCTTCCTAATACATGATTATTGAAACCTTTGGGACCAGATTGTCTTACAACCATCCCAGCATGTTCTAAGCAGTGTCTGCTTCAGGGTGCAATGGAAATGATATGGATTCAATGCAGGATTCACAAAAGAGTTTTGGCATCGAGGAGACATTCAAGCTTGAAAAGTTTCACAGCAAAAAATATAGAAGGGCAGAAAAATGTTTTTACCGTTTTCTTGCTGATTTCCAAGGTGTTTGGGTACAGTCTGACTGCTTCACTCTCAAAGGATTAAATATATCTTATATTAATATCTTCTGGAAAGGCCAGGATTTAGTGAACATTGAAAATCTTACAGAACTGCCAGATCCGATAATAAAGCATTCCCTCCTAATGTATTCATTTTCATGCTCATCACTGATGGGAGGAAGAGGAAGATAAGTAGCTATGAATACTAGAAGCCGAAAATTTGGTTGAAATTTTAGGTTATACAGAAATAATCTTGTTAGTGAGCCTAATTATAATATGAGCAGATGTGGCTGTAATGACAAGTTGGTCTTCTACCAGGGTTCTCGGGGTTATCATCTTCAAGCATGTGGGTTTCTTGGATTTGGTCATGGATGAACCCTTAGTCAGCACGGTTTCCCTACCTCCTTCACTGGAATGAACTTTAACCAGCCACCTGTACACAAGGCTACTGATTCCTTCAACTCTGCCCTCTCATTGATTTACTTTGCTAAGTAGCTTCAGTCGTGTCTGACTCTTTGCACCCCTATAGACTGTCACCCTCCAGGCTCCTCTGTCCATGGGATTCTCAGGGCAAGAATACTGGAGTGGGTTGCTATTTTCTTCTCCAGGGGATCTTTCTGATACAGGCGTTGAATTCATGTCTTCTGTGTCTCCTGCATTAGCAGGAAGGTTCTTTACCACTAGCGCCACCTGGGAAGCCCTGTCCAAGCCTCATTTAAACAATCCCTCTATTGATAAGGAGCAGTTTTGCTCCCTGTTATTTGAATTCATTATCTGTTCTTATCATGATGCTTTTATTCTTAACAACAGATTTGAATGACCATCCATCACAGTTTATGACTGTTGTCCTTATGTAATTTTAATACCACAACACTTACATTCAAAACATGGAGTTTGTGTCTTAAAAGACATAGTCATTATAGCTATAGCAAATATTTATTGCAGTTTAGAGAAAAATGGATTTGTGCTTGATACTGTGTACAGGATCAAGTTATGCAAAAAAAAAATAATAATAACCACCAAAGTCCATTCATTGAAAAATAATAGTTTAATACGTGTTCAACTCCTCTGTGGGTTTTCATATAGCGATTTGACAATGTTCTCAAGATATGTGAAGAAATTTGGCATTTTGTATAGACTGGAATAGAGAAGGAAATGGCAACCCACTCCAGTATTCTTACCTGGGAAATCCCATGGACAGAGAAGCCTGGTAGGCTACAGTTCATGGGGTCACAAAGAGTCTGACACAACTGAGCAAACACACACACACACACACACACACACACAGACACACACATACAGACTGGAAATGTATTATTATTTTTCCTATTTAAGTGAATGGTATATAAAAGCCCACTATCTAAAAATTCATCATCCAGTCTATTTTCAGGAACTGATTAATTATGATAAATGAGGAATATTTGGGCTACCATTTGGTAAGGAGGTGAACAAGAGATTGAAAGAGTATTCATTGATTTTTATATATTGCACAGAGTATTACTGTTTGTATTGTTCATAGAAACAAGATACAATAAGGAGAAAGTCTAATCCTTCTAATCCACTATTTCTGACTCAGCAGTAAAATTGCTGGTCAGCATTCTTAGATGAAATTGAGGAATGAGTTATGTTTATATATCATCGAATTAGAGCAGTGTTTGTATTTATCCGATTTGTGTTACATACTATTTTCTCTTTTAATTATAGAACCAACAAGGGCAAATTTATTAATCTTCTTGGAAAGAAAATTGTTTTGTTTGTGTTTTAATCTGGCATAGATTAACACGTCTACTTCTATGTCTAACAGAGAGATAATTGTTATAAAAATATAATGAGTTATCAAGATTAGTATTATTTCACTACCATCATACGCTGACACAGCTTTCACTTAAGTGCACAGAATAAATGAATAGATCTCTTCTATGAGCGAGATTCAGCTGGGCTTTTATTTGATCATTCTGTTGCCTGTAATAAACCAGGGCTTATTCAAATAGAGTGAGCCAGCTCTTCTCTTTAAAGCTGAATTAGGAAGCATTTGAACAGTGGGTGAAAGCATGGAGATTGCATCTAGCATGCGCTGCCTCCATTGGTGGGAAAAAAACTGATGCCAACTGAGGACATAGATAAGGAAGAGCTGGATGACTTTGAGAAATTAACAATGCTTCTTCCTTTTTCTTTAAAATAGAGATTTGAATTTTCATTGTAACAACATTCACATTTGAGATTGATCATATAAATGTTGAATTTTTTCAAATTCCACAAGTATTTAACTGAGGAAATAATAAAGAATTGTACTCATCACATTAAACAAGAATACAAGTGATGCTTCATAGGGGCCAAGTCTCAAGAAGTTATGGCCAATTTGTGATCCAATTTATCATTCATTTCTCTTCACATAAAGTGGATATGTTCGTAGATCATTCATATGTATCAGGTTCAGTACAATACAATAGATATGTATTTGGCTCAGTTCAGTCTCTCAGTCATGTCCGACTCTTTGTGACCCCATGGGCTGCAGCACACCAGGCTTCCCTGTCCATCACCAACTCCCAGAGCTTACTCAAACTCATGTCCATTGAGTTAGTGATGCCATCCAACCACGTCACCCTCTGTTGGCCCCTTCTTGCCTTCAATCTTTCCCAGCATCAGGATCTTTTCTAGTGAGTCAGTTCTTCACATCAGGTGCCCAAAGTATTGGAGTTTCAGCTTCAGCCTCTGTCCTTCTAATGAGTATTCAGGACTGATTTCCTTTAGGATAGACTGGTTGGATCTCCTTGCAGTCCAAGGGACTCTCAAGAATCTTCTCCAACACCACAGTTCAAAAGCATCAATTCTTCAGTGCTCAGCTTTATTTATAGTCCAACTCTCACATCCATGCATGACTACTGGAAAAACCATAGCTTTGACTAGATGGATCTTTGTTGGCAAGGTAATGTCTCTGCTTTTTAATATGCTGTCTAGATTGCCATCTATGGGGTCACACAGAGTCAGACATGACTGAAGCGACTTAGCAGCAGTAGCAGCAGCAGATTGAGCATAGCTTTCCTTCCAAGGAGAAAGTGTCTTTTAATTTCATGGCTGCAGTCATCATCTGCAGTGATTTTGGAGCCCAAAAAATAAAGTTTCTCACTGTTTCCATTGTTTCCCCATCTATTTACCATGAAGTGATTGGACTGGATGTCATGATAGCAAGGAATTATCTTTAATATTAAAATATAAGACATCCAGTATATTCTTAAAATATAGCCTATACCTAAGCTATAATTTTTTTTTCTTTGACAAGAATTGATGACTCATCTATTAGAACAAATCAAATTCTGGCATGGAGTGCCACTCATACATGACTACCAAAATGCTGTCTTCCCACTAAACCAATATGCTAACATTGATCAAATAGATTTAGTGATCATGCATTTCAAGTTTTGAACTGAAATTTGTTGAGTTCAAATAATTTGTTACAGAGTACAAATGGTGATAACAAACCACTATTTCCTCTATTTCTTTATAATTATTTTCCTTTAACCAGTAAACCTATTTAGAAGAAAAGGCAATTTACAAGAGTTTGGATAAACTCCAGGAGTTGGTGATGGACAGGGAGGCCAGGTGTGCTGCACTTCATGGGGTCGCAAAGAGTCAAACACGACTGGGTGACTGAACTGAATTGAATCAATTTTTAAGTCATGAGGAAGGTATTAAATCTGTTCATGTAAATTTATAAAACAGAGAAGAGGAGAAATGTTAATTCATGGTGTTCTGTTTTCTAAACTTGAACTTACTGGGGCTTCCCAAGTGGATCAGTGGTAAGGAATCCTTCTGTCAATGCAGGAGACATGGATTGGATTCCTGGATCCAGAAGATCCCCTGGAGAAGGAAATGGCAACCCACTCCAGTATTCTTGACTGGGAAACCCCATGGACAGAGGAGCCAGCTGGACTACATGTAGTCCATGGGATCGCAAAAGAGTCAGGCGTGACTTAGCAAATAAACAACAATGTATATATGTGTTAATTCACTTATTCAATTATATGTTCAATTATTCATATTACTTGTCAGTGAATATCTGGTGACTGCTACCATGTGTTAGCTATGGTGCTATGTTTTTGTTCAGTTGCTCTGTTCTGTCTGACTCTTTGTGACCCCATGGATGGCAGCATGCCAGGCTTTCCTGTCTTTCACCCTCTCCTGGAGCTTACTCAAACTCATGTCCATTGAGTCAGTGATGCCATCCAACCACCTCATCCTTTGTCGGCCACTTCTCCTTCCGCCTTCAATCTTTCCAGCATCAGGGCCTTTTCCAATGAGTTAGTTCTTCATATCAGGTGGCCAAAGCTTTGGAGTTTCAGCTTCAGCATCAGTCTTTCCAATGAATGTTCAGGACTGATTTCCTTTAGGATGGACTGGTTGTATCTCCTTGCAGTCCAAGGAATTCTCAAGAGTCTTTTCCAACACCACTAGTGAAGCAGAACATGTTTAAACATGTTCTTACTGATCACATATAGTTCTTTTTTTTTTTATTGCTACTTCTGACTGTTTTCAACTAAAGGTAGAAACTTGCAAATAACTTATAAAAATACTTTTTATATGTACCCCTTGTTAATGCATGCATTTTGCACATTTTCCTTCCCAGTTTGTAGTTTTCCTTTCAATTTTGTTCGTGATGTTTTTGACGTTCACCATCTGGGGTATGCCACCATATCCACTGGCTCTTTCCTTTATATACTCAAGCTGGTTATTTTACATTTGGTACTGTACCTAGAAATCCTGTACCATCACAATAGCATATACCATCTACATTTTCTTTTTAATATGTTTTGGGTTTTTTTTTTTCTTCACATTTCAAGTCTTTGATCTCACTGAAACTTATGTTGGCATAAGATGTACAGTAGGGTCTCTTTCTCCCTCTAATGATTAGCCAGGCCTTCCAGCACTATTTGGCAAAAAGCAAAGAAGAACTAAAGAACCTCTTGATGAAAGTGAAAGAGGAGAGTGACAAAGTGGGTTAAAACTCAACATTCAGAAAACTAAGATCATGGCATCTATTCCCATCACTTCATGGCAAATAGATGGGGAAACAATGGAAACAGTGAGAAACTTTATTTTCTTGGGTTCCACAATCACTGCAGATGGAGACTGCAGCCATGAAATTAAGACATTTGCTCCTTTGAAGAAAAGCTTTGATCTATCTAGAGAGCATATGTAAAATCTAAGACATTACTTTGCCAACAAAGGTTCATCTAGTCAAAGCTATGGTTTTTCTAGTAGTCATGCATGGATGTGAGAGTTGGACTATAAAGAAAGCTGAGCACGAAGAACTGATGCTTTTGAACTGTGATGTTTGAGAAGACTCTTGAGAGTCCCTTGGACTGCAAGGAGATCCACCCAGTCCATCCTAAGGAGATCAGTCCTGAACATTCATTGGAAGGACTGATGCTGAAGCTGAAACTCCAATAATTTGGGCACCTGATGCGAAGAACTGACTCATTTGAAAAGACCCTAATGCTGGGAAAGATTGAAGTTAGGAAGAAAAGGGAACAACAGAGGATGAGATGGTTGGATGGCATCACCAACTTCATGACCATGAGTCTGAGCAAGCTCTGGGAGTTGGTGATGGACAGGGAAGCCTGGCGTGCTGCAGTCCAGGTGGTCACAAAGAGTCTGACATGACATGACTGAGTGACTGAACTGAACTGAAGCAGGCACAACTTTTGACCTTAATTTTTTGAAGTGGAAATCAGAAAAAAAAAAAAAGGCAATCGTGTGTTTCAGAGTGATTCCATGGGAGCTGCACACAGGTTCTGCAGCCAGACTTGCTTGGCAAGAGCCCCCCTCCCACCTTCCCACCCCCTACACACACACACACACACACACACACACACAGGAGTCCAGGGACTCTCATGCTATGCATGGTGGTATAAACGTAAAGTATACTACATGCTTGATCTTTTGGATTTACTGGACTCAGGCAACGTAACAAATAGGCAACTCAATATAGGTACTCAATATAGATACTAATATAGAGGTGAACTCTGAGTAGGAAAGTACCAGTTTCCCCGATATCAGCCCATCATGGGTCCCATTGGGCTAAAATCAAGATGTGAGCTGGGCTGTTTTCTTCTGGAGACTTTAGGGCAGAATCTATTTTTTTGTTCTTTCCAGTTGTTGACTGTGAGATCTCCATTTCCTCCGTGGCTGAAGTCATTTCTCACTTTCCAGAATCCACCCACGTTTCTTGGCTCATGGCTCTCTCCACTTCAAAGCAAATAATAGAGTCAAATCCTTCTCTCAGCCCATCTCTCCTGTCCCTTCCATGACCATATCTCTCTGACCAACCCTTTTGCTTTCCTCTTCCATTTTTCAGGATCAAGGTGATTATGTTGGGCTCACTTGGGTGAGTATAATGTGCCAATCTTAGCTGACTATCAACTTTAACTATCTTCAACCTTAATTCCCTTCGACCACATAGCAAAATGTATTCATAGATTTCAGAGATTAGGTCATGATATGGATATCTTTGCAGGGCCGTTATTCCACTTATCACAGTATTTCTATTCATTTCAGCATATATACTTCTAGGCAGATATAATTATTGCTCTAATCTAAAAATTCTTCTGGAGATTGACAAAATTTATTTCAAAATAGTCCCTCCAACTTCATTGTAGATTGTTCTCCAACATATGAAGTGATTCTGTTTTGTCAATTATTTTGTGTCAATAATTACTTTTGGGATTTAAAGTTACTTTTCAGAGCTTCTTCTCTTTGTATTGACCTTGAAGTAGTGTTTATTGGATTATATTTTATAGTACTACCCTACAACCTATTCATATAACTTCTTATTTTTCTACTTATTAATGGAATGATTTTTTCATTATAACCTTTATTAATACATGTACTTTTTCATCTTCTTTATAATATCAGATGTTTAGAGTTTCTCTTTCACTTTACCATTATTTTTCATTAGTAATTAATTATTCAACCTCATATGAACCCCCTCAAAGAGACTGAAAACAGTACTTTCTATCAACAACAGCATTCTCTTTATCATATAACTATTTTCTACCTTCCTTATGGAGCTTCTAGAAAACCACCCTACCCTAAAGCTATTCTTACTTGAGGTGGAGACGTTTTGACAGGGTTTAATCAGTGCAGTGATATAACTAAAGAATGTTCTCAGAATCTTGACCTTGTGGAGAAGGAATGGTGTAGCTCCATCTACTGTTTGGAGACAAGAGAGTTTGCTATTGCCATAGTCCAGCTGCAAAGTATGAAAGGATCCAATAAACCTTTAGAGATCAAGCTGCTGCTGCTGCTGCTGCTGCTGCTGCTGCTGCTAAGTCGCTTCAGTCGTGTCCGACTCTGTGTGACCCCATAGACGGCAGCCCACCAGGCTCCCCCGTCCCTGGGATTCTCCAAGCAAGAACACTGGAGTAGGTTGCCATTTCCTTCTCCAATGCATGAAAGGGAACAGTGAAAGTGAAGTTGCTCAGTCATGTCAGACTCCTAGCGACCCCATGGACTGCAGCCCACCAGGCTCCTCCGTCCATGGGATTTTCCAGGCAAGAGTAGTGGAGTGGGGTGCCATTGCCTTCTCCAAGAGATCAAGGTAGGAGGAGTTAATGACTTCATTCATGATAAATGGGAAGAAAAAGAGTCAAAGATGATTTTCAGGTTAGTGCCTAACTCACTGATGATGAGTCCTCATACATAAGATAAGAGGAAAAGCAGGTTTTGGGGGGTTGGATAAATTCATTTGGGGACATACCCAGGTTGTAATATGAATGAGAAATGAAAGAGTTAAGACATGAATTTGAGACTCTATAAATTCTGTCCATAAAAGCAATTAAGATTACTCAGGAAGAACAAACAGAGGAGGAAAAGAAACAACAGAGAATATTGCAGAACACTAATATTTAAAGTATGGGGGAAAAAAGAGAACATAAGAAAGCATATGCATCATGAACGCTCAGAATGGCATGTTAGAGTGGAGGCGAAAACAAATTCCAATAGACAGGATCGTTTTTCTATCAGATAGTTCTGATAGGCCAAGTAATTTGAAAACTGAAATGTAACTGTAGGAGTTGGTAGAGCTCAGGAACTAGTAGATTTTATAATCCATAGTAGAAGGTCTTAGAGAGTTTAAGTAACATACTCAAGGGTGCATAGCCAATAAATCAGGGAATATAATTTTAGTGAACATTGTTGAATCTTTTTAGTGAACATTATTATCGAAACTTTGTCTTTGGACTTTACTCTCACCACCAGACCCATTCACAGCTGAGCATCTCTTCCACTTTGGCTCAACCCCTTTATCCCTTCTGGAGCTATTTCCCCACTCTTCTCCAATAGCATATTGGACCCCTACTGACCTGGGGGATCCATTTTTCAGTATCATATCTTTTTTTTTTGCCTTTTCCTACTGTTATAGTAAATAAATAAACAAAACAACCAAATGAACAAAAGTAAAGCAAGGAAGTAATAAATATTTATTAGTTCTTGTGGGAAGACTTTTCTAAACTTGGAAGCTTTAGAAGGAAACTAGAGAAAAAAAGATATATTTTCATAAAAATTGATAACATTCACATATAAAACAATAATAGCAACCTAAGAAGAAACATAGTATCTTTAAATGATATATTTATACCATCTAAATTTTAATTTAAAATATACTAAGCTCCCACCAACTTTTCTTTAAAACATCTATGATGACTCACAAACACCAAATCTCACAAGAACACTGAAAACTACAAAACATTGCAATAATCTGAGAGGAAGTACAAGACCTACGGGGCTGAACTGAGAATCACAATTGGCAGCTGACATGAGCTTTGCCAATTGGAGCAGATGGTATGAATATGATTTGGTTCTGTGCCACAACCTCCCCCTGGTAAGAGATCAGAATCAATGCCAACAAAAAACTTGGAAACCGCCCTCCTACTGCATAGATATAAGATTTTCTGGGGATCATGGTGTACCTGCTTTCCAGTTTCTGCTCTGTCTCAAGCACCACTCATTATGCACAATGTAAGATTTTCCACGGAAGAATGAAAACAGACACTAGAATTGATAGATTGTATCCTGTGAGGTGTTGAACCAGCATGTTGTGCTTCAAGCTGTACCTTACTGGGGATTAAAGTTTTTTTCTGAATTCCTTTAGCCTAGTGACAGAAAAAGATGGCATAGGGTTTTTTTGAGACTATTGTACTTCAATCAAGCAGTATTACACTATGTAAATATCTCCTAGCCCAGATAATGGATCTAATGATCCTCTCATCAATCTAATGTATACAAATGGAGAAGCTCAGGTTTGCTTGGTTTTTTTGTTCCCTATTAAACTGGGTGGTGTGAGAGCTTTCTGTTTAGAACACAAGCAAATGCTATAAACAGTCTTATGCTAAAACAGTCTTCCTTACTCCATTGGCTTGAGCCACACAAAACTCCCCCAAATTGCCGCTTGAATATAAAAACGTAAGGCTTCCGTCCAGCAATCCTTTTCTGATGCCATCTAAGTGTACCCAATGGACAGTGAGTAAACACAGGGTAAACCATAACATTTTTTTTTCTAGAAGCACTAAACGTTTTAGACAACTCTTCATTCCAAGACAAGTAAACAGGATCAAAAATCTATGAGACTCAAAATCAAAGAGCAATAAATAAGGAATAAAGCAGTTTTAAGATTTAGAGAAAGATTTTGCCTACAAAATTTGCTTAGTTTTATGAAGTCATAAAATCTGTTTTCATCTATGATCACACAGTCTGGTTACTTCAATGTTATGAGCCATTGCTGCCTCAGCTCCTGATTTTCACCACCGAGAGCTCAAAACTCTGATTTCCTCTCCTTTCTTCTTCTAACCCTTTTTCAATTGTTACTTCTTTTCTGGCACAGAGTCCAGGGTTTCTTCCTTGAGCTTATTCTTGTGAATAACTTCAGCTCTTCTTTTTTTTTAAATTAATTTCTATTGGAGTATAGTTGCTACACAATGTTGTCCCAGTTTCTATTGTACCATAAGGTGAAACAGCCGCACATATGGACACATCCCCTCCTTTTGGATTTCCTTCCCATTTAGGTCACCACAGAGCACTGCTGACAGTTCTCTGAGCTATATGTAGGTTCTGATGAGTTACCTAATTTATACATAGTATCATTGCATATACGTCAGTCCCAATCATCTTACCACCCCTTTTCCCCCTTGTTATCTATGTATTTGTTCTCTCCATGCTTTGTAAATAAGATCACCTGTACCATTCTTCTAAATTCCACATATATGTATTAATATAGTTACTCTTTATGACATATTTCACTCTGTATAACAGTCTCCAGGTCCATCCACTTCTCTACAAATGACCCAATTTCATTCCTCCATATGGCTGAATAATATTTCATTGTATATATGTATCACGCTTTCTTTATCCACTCCACTGTTGATGGACATTTAGGTTGTCTCCATGTCCTGGCTATTATCAATAGTGCTGCTGTGAACACTGGTGTGCATGTTTTTTTGAATTATTATTTTCTCTGTGTATATGCCCCAGTGGTTAACCTCAGTTTTCTTTCTCACTAGTTATAGTGACCTGGAATAAGTTCAGAGTGGACTAGACCCAACAGCTGCATTTTTTAACCCTAAACTAGGTCTTCAGAATGATTTTACAAAATACTGATTGCAAAAGGCCTAAAAATAAATCACATGTATCTTGTATCTACATTACATATAAATATATCATATATGTGATCGTATACATGTATTACATGTATGTATGCATTTATTTTCATCCTGTTTTCTTTTTATTGCTTCTTCCACACTATAGAGTGGTACTGTATGTATCTTCTCCACTCTTACATATCTCTCAATTTCCCCTTCCCTCTGAGCACAGGACCTTGCTTTACAAATTAAATTGTGCCCATCAGATGGAAACACATTCCACTTTCTATCACCAAGCTTAAAGAGCATCACTAATGTTATGAGAATGCATTTCTTCCTATAGTAGATGACAAAGTGTCTTTTCTGTCCAAGAAATGACAGACAATATGAGCAGGGCCACACCCAAGAGGAACTGGACATTTTAGAGGGTGGCCATTAGTTGTTGTGGGGATGGATGAATGTCACCAGCATCTGCTGGCTGGAAATCAGTGAAACAAGAATTTCTAAAATGTTCAGGGAAGTCCCTTCATTGAAAATATCTCATCTCCTGCCACAACTTTCAAATGTTTCTCTGGAATTCAAATATGTGAAAAATCTTTTTCTAATGATGGGAGTGTGGAACATAGGTTTAGGTGTAGCCCATCATTTTTTGCAGCTGCGTAATTCGCTGAGCATTCCAGAAGTGAAGCTACTACAAATATCAAGAGAAAATTTAATTTCTCATTTTAAATATGCATATGTGTGTGTTTGCATGCTCAGTCATGTTCAACTCTTTGTGACCCCTTGGACTATAGCCCACCAGGCTCCTCTGTTCATGGGATTCCCCAGGTAAGAATACTGGAGTGGGTTGCCATTTCCTTCTCCAAAGGATCTTCCGGACCCAGGGATTGAATCTGAGCCTCTTGCATCTCCTGCATTGGCAGGCGGAGTCTTTACCACTGTGTAACCTGAGAAGCCCATAATAAATTTGTAGTATGTGAGGAAATGATAAAGACTATAGAAAATCTAATGCAAAGTAAGGGGAGTGAGGATTCTAGACAGAGACTTGTAATTTAAAAGGGTTGTCAGCAAGATACTACAGAAAAAGAAAACTACAGGCCAATATCACTGATGAACATAGATGCGAAAATCCTCAACAAAATTCTAGCAGTCAAAATCCAACAACACGTTAAAAAGATCATACACCATGACCAAGTGGGCTTTATCCCACGGATGCAAGGATTCTTCAATATCCACAAATCAATCAATGTAATTCACCACATTAACAAATTGAAAAATAAAAACCATATGATTATCTCAATAGATGCAGAGAAGGCCTTTGACAAAATTCAACATCCATTTATGATAAAAACTCTCCAGAAAGCAGGAATAGAAGGAACATACCTCAACATAATAAAAGCTATATATGACAAACCCACAGCAGACATTATCCTCAATGGTAAAAAATTGAAAACATTTCCCCTAAAGTCAGGAACAAGACAAGGGTGCCCACTTTCACCGCTACTATTCAACATAGTTCTGGAAGTTTTGGCCACAGCAATCAGAGCAGAAAAAGAAATAAAAGGAATCCAAATTGGAAAAGAAGAAGTAAAACTTTCACTGTTTGCAGATGACATGATCCTCTACATCAAAAACCGTAAAGACTCCACCAGAAAATTACTAGAGCTAATCAATGAACATAGTAAAGTTGCAGGATATAAAATCAACACACAGAAATCCCTTGCATTCCTATACACTAATAATGAGAAAGTAGAAAAAGAAATTAAGGAAACAATTCCATTCACCATTGCAACGAAAAGAATAAAATACTTAGGAATATATCTACCTAAAGAAACTAAAGAACTATATATAGAAAACTATAAAACACTGATGAAAGAAATCAAAGAGGACACTAATAGATGGAGAAATATACCATGTTCATGGATTGGAAGAATCAATATAGTGAAAATGAGTATACTACCCAAAGCAATTTACAAATTCAATGCAATCCCTATCAAGCTACCAGCCATATTTTTCACAGAACTAGAACAAATAATTTCAAGATTTGTATGGAAATACGAAAAACCTCGAATAGCCAAAGCAATCTTGAGAAAGAAGAATGGAACTGGAGGAATCAACTTGCCTGACTTCAGGCTCTACTGCAAAGCCACAGTCATCAAGACAGTATGGTACTGGCACAAAGACAGAAATATAGATCAATGGAACAAAATAGAAAGCCCAGAGGTAAATCCACACACCTATGGACAGCTTATCTTTGACAAAGGAGGCAAGAATATACAATGGAGTAAAGACAATCTCTTTAACAAGTGGTGCTGGGAAAACTGGTCAACCACTTGTAAAAGAATGAAGCTAGATCACTTGCTAACACCACACACAAAAATAAACTCAAAATGGATTAAAGATCAAATTTAAGACCAGAAACTGTAAAACTCCTAGAGGAGAATATAGGCAAAACACTCTCTGACATAAATCACCGCAGGATCCTCTATGATCCACCTCCCAGAATACTGGAAATAAAAGCAAAAATAAACAAATGGGATCTAATTAAAATTAAAAGCTTCTGCACAACAAAGGAAAATATAAGCAAGGTGAAAAGACAGCCTTCTGAATGGGAGAAAATAATAGAGAATGAAGCAACTGACAAACAACTAACCTCAAAAATATACAAGCAACTTATGCAGCTCAATTCCAGAAAAATAAACGACCCAATCAAAAAATGGGCCAAAGAACTAAATAGACATTTCTCCAAAGAAGACATACGGATGGCTAACAAACACATGAAAAGATGCTCAACATCACTCATTATTAGAGAAATGCAAATCAAAACCACAATGAGGTACCACTTCACACCAGTCAGAATGGCTGCGATCCAAAAATCTGCAAGCAATAAATGCTGGAGAGGGTGTGGATAAAAGGGAACCCTCCTACACTGTTGGTGGGAATGCAAACTAGTACAGCCACTTTGGAGAACAGTGTGGAGATTCCTTAAAAAATTGCAAACAGAACTACCTTATGACCCAGCAATTCCACTGCTGGGCATACACACCAAGGAAACCAGAAATGAAAGAGACACATGTACCCCAATGTTCATCGAAGCACTGTTTATAATAGCCAGGACATGGAAACAACCTAGATGTCCATCAGCAAATGAATGGATAAGAAAGCTGTGGTACATATACACAATGGAGTACAACTCAGCCGTTAAAAAGAATACATTTGAATCAGTTCTGATGAGATGGATGAAACTGGAGCCGATTCTACAGAGTGAAGTAAGCCAGAAAGAAAAACACCAATACAGTATACTAACACATATATATGGAATTTAGAAAGACGGCAATGACGACCCTGTATGCAAGACAGCAAAAAAGACACAGATGTGTAAAACGGACTTTTGGACTCAGAGGGAGAGGGTGGGATGATTTGGGAGAATGGCATTGTAACATGCATACTATCATGTAAGAATCGAATCGCCAGTCTATGTCCAACGCAGGATACAGCATGCTTGGGGCTGGTGAACGGTAATGACCCAGAGAGATGTTATGGGGAGGGAGGTGGGAGGGGGGTTCATGTTTGGGAACGCATGTACACCCATGGTGGATTCATGTCAATGTATGGCAAAACCAATACAGTATTGTAAAGTAAAATAAAGTAAAAATTAAAATTAAAAAATAAATAAATAAATAAATAAATAAAAGGGTTGTCAGCATAGACCTAATTGAGAAAGTAACTTTTGATCTAATATTTGGGGAAGTGTTAGATTCAGCCATTTATTAATGAAGGGATCCTAATGAAGTTAATCCTAAATGAAATGAGTCCTGAATACTCATTGAAAGGACTGATGCTGAAACTGAAACTCCAGTACTTTGTCCACCTGAAGCAAAGAACTGACTCATTGGAAAAGACCCTGATGCTGGGAAAGATTGAAGGCAGGAGGAGAAGGGGACGACAGAGGATGAGATGGTTGGATGGCATCACTGACACCGTGGACGTGAGTTTGAGCAAGTTCCAGGAGCTGATGTTGGTGGGAAGCCTGGCATGCTGCAGCCCATGGGGTCACAAAGAGTTGGACATGATTGAACTGAACTGAACTGAATGAAGGGATGTAAAAGAAGGAATAACTACTAAGAACAGCCTCACACCGTGCTGTCTAATATCTAAGTGATGATAGTCGTGAATAGCTCTTACTCCTAGTATAGTACAGTCTTCGTGTGAAAGTAGCACGTGCCCTAAAAGAACCTTTACAATGAGACTATTTGTTACAAGAAAGATGATTTCTCTGCAAACCTGAAAACATTTAGTCTTTAACAGTGCTGTGCTTAGCAGCTCAGTCCTGTCCAACTCTTCATGACCCCATGGACTTCAGCCCTCCAGGCTCTTCTGTCCATGGGATTCTCCAGGAAAGAATACTGGAGTGGGTTGCCGTGCCCTCCTCTGGTGGATCTTCCCAACCCAGGGATGGAACCCAGGTCTCCCACACTGCAGGCAGATACGTTACCATCAAGCCACCAGGGAAGCCCAAGATTACAGTGAGTCGATCCCTTCTCCAGGGGATCTTCCCAACCCAGAAATCAAACTGGGGTCTCCTGCATTCTTTACCAGCTGAGCTACTAGGAAAGCCCATCTTTTACAGTAAAATATACTATAATAGTGAAAGTTGAGAATAATCAAAATATCCATTCAAAAGTAAAATGTTATAAAGGAACTATAATTTTTAATTCAAGGTTGTTTAATAAAGTTTAAATAGAATATAAATGTTAAGCAACTTTCCTATAGTTAAGTGTTAGAAATTGTTGTTTTAATGTAAAGAGCAATAATAAAATATTTCTAGATATGCACTTAAAATTTAATTTACAAAGTAGCTATAAAGTATTCCTCTTATTTTTCTTTTATATTGTTCAATATTTATATTGTATTCATATTTTTAAATTTAATTTTGTTTTGTTTTATTATCTATTATAAGCATAATACATATATGACATTATTATGCATCATTGTACTTTAGTTCTTAAGTATGTAAGGACTGTGAATATCTGAAATCAAATGTTTATAGACACACAGTTGAAATTTTCATTAATCAATGGGATTATTTCTATTGTAACACTTTTATTAAAAAGGAGAAAACTAATCATTCATTTAAATAATATATTTGCCAATTGCAGAAGATTGAGACTACAGAATAAATCCAATATTTGTAAAGATTGAATTTTAGATTAAATCTTTTTTTTTTTCAAGTTGACTGTGGGTGTATTGAGTAGTGACATAAAGAATGGGGAGATGGCACCCTTCTATGAAGCCTTAAAAATGAGAAGTAGAAGAACCATCTGTTTTGGAGAAGATTGCATTTTACCCATCAATTAAATGTTTGTAAGCATTGCAAAACTTTCTCAAAGGATATTTGTGCTCCTCACAGTATATGTCATTTATGAAGCTATCAAATATAACTATTCATAAAAGAAATGTGTGGATATGTACAATTTTGAATTTTTTTCTTAACAAGACCTCAAAATGAAGCATTGTTAAAAGAATAGCAAAATGCAAAAGGAAGAAATGTTTGATTGTCTATTATTTAATGGCCCCCAAAGAGAGGCTACCAATTGAATACTCTCTTTTATCATGGCAGCAGAATTTTTAGTAAATAAATAAATAAGATAAAATTTTTGTGAATCTTATAGGCTAATTAGTGTTAATCTTAATTAATATAATTAATGTTCAGGGAGACATTTTATAGTTTGCCTACCAATCTCAAGAAAGTTGCTTCTTTAAATATAAAAATAGTAGCAAATATATTTGTGATTGAGATGAAGCTGATTATTTACTCATGCTAATTAAAATTATTTTCTTTCAGAATGAAAGCGCATCTTTTTTTATAGTAAGTGATATTTCTATTAATATTGTCTGTAGAACATCAAACCTCTGAAGGAAATATCTCAAATCCAATAGTTTGGCTTCTTATAGAATAAAATATGGACATGACTGATTAAATTGTTCAACGTTCATTAAAATATTTCACCTGGGGCTTCCCTGATGTCTCAGTGGTAAAGAACTCAATCACTCTTAAGTTACTGAGAGTGGTATCCCACTGCATATGTTGTCTTTAAGTGGAGTTTGAGTTTTTTTGTCTCCAAAATATTTATATTTTCCCAAATTATTCCAACATGACATTATTATATTTTACTTGCTAATGTACAGTGTACACACTATGTATTTAAGCAATACTTTTAAGTAGTCTTTTTTTTTTTGCAATAGTGCACCATACTTAATAATACTAAACATAGATATGTTCTTGTTGATCATGTTAATACTTTACCATTCACTTTTTAGTCACCCTTTTTTTTAGTCACTTTGATTAAACTCATTTCATTATTTAATTTACTTAACCATTTCATTCACTTAGCAAGTGCAGTTCTTTTTGTAAAATATTTTCTAGGTATAAGTATATTTGATCACATACCATCTTGTTATTGCAAAAAGTGTAGGGTCTTAAATGAAGAGAACCCTTGAAAGGACAATGGAGGCAGTATCTGAGTAATTGCGTAGCTTGGGTTTCACAGGCTTATGGTGAATTTAATGAGTTCCTTGTGCTCATATCAAGGAATGAGTTACTTTTCTTAACAATAAGAAAAGTGAGCCATTGTGTATTTCCATAGGGGTTCATCTATTTGGGCTGAAAAGCAGTTTAACAATGTTTAACACAGACTGTGACTTACATCTTAATCATCTCTTTCACAGTCTTATCTATTTTAGCTATGATAATAGAATTTGTTGTCTAAGCAGACTAAACCCATTAAAGAGTAGGCCTTTTTAACATGTAAATTTATTTTTCTATTGTTGGTTCCTCTTTATTTTTAATGTTATTTTGAATAAAAATGGTACAAATCTAGAAATTAGTAATGTCATGTTGAGTGCTTTAAAAGAATTTTTGATGAATTCCAATTATTTCAGATATAGTAAATGAATAACAATTTTGTGGTTGTTGTCCAGCCACACATGTTAACATGTTAAAAATATTTTGGAGAAAAGTTTTTGATAAATTCTAATCATTATGTATGCAATAAATGAATATTTATTTGAGGAAATGGTTTAAGTGTATATATTCAGTTATTTGTCACTATAACTTACTTCATTTACAAATAAGACAACACTCATATATTAATATTTGCACATAGTTTAGGAAATACTTATGAAAGTTTATGTGAATTATGAAATTTGATATTCTTTTAAATAAATGTAAGATGATTTCAAACTGGAACAAAGTATTTGGAGAGGAAGTTAGCATAAAAAATAAGATTTTTTATAGACTATTCAGGAAATAAATATCAGTATTTTACATTGTAAAATGTTGGTCTTAATGTTATAAAGTTGATCTAAACACTTCCTATTTACTTCACAGGAAATCTCTTTTTTGGATTGGCTTCACATATTAGATAGAAAAGTTTTCACTCCTTCAAATATAACCTTCTAAATGAGAAATATTCATTAATAGGAAGGGAGTTTTATGAATGGATGCTAAAATAAGGTAGCTTCAAAATTAGATAGGGTAGCATGCAAATTCCAAGTAATAGATCAAAGTTTTATTGGTTTTATGGATTTTTTATATAGTCTACAAGTGGCTAAATAAAATGGAGGAAATCAATAATTTACTCAGTTGGCACTATTTCCTTCTGAAACAATTGCCTGGAGAATCCCCACAGACAGAGGAGCCTGGTGGGTTATAGTCCACAGGGTTGCAAAGAGTCAGACACAAGTGAAGCGACTTAGTACATACACATGCCTTCTGAAACAAGGGAAAGGTTCAATAATTCAGTAAGTGCCCCTGATAATCTGCCGCACTCTACACAGTCATTACGTTGATTAATTAAAAATGGACAGAAATTCCGCCAAAAGTGGTGGGTTTAGAATGATTTAAACTAGTTAAATGCTTTGAAGATACAATATTGGAAGATAAATAGATTCTAGACATCTGCTTACATCATTGTGCTGTTAGCAGTGATGTATTGTGCACTTATATTTTTTCCCAGAAGGTAGGTCTCATATTAAGTGTTTTTACCACAATAAATAAGTGAAAAACAGTTATTTAATGAGACTATTCAAGACTGAAAAATTGCAGTGATTCAGGCATTGCTTTCCACATCTCAGTTTCAGTTTCAGTTCAGTCGCTCAGTCGTGTCCAACTCTTTGCAACCCCATGAATCGCAACACACCAGGCCTCCCTGTCCATCACCATCTCCCGGAGTTCACTCAGACTCACATCCATTGAGTCGGTGATGCCATCCAGCCATCTCATCCTCTGTCGTCCCCTTCTCCTCCTGCCCCCAATCCCTCCCAGCATCAGAGTCTTTTGCAATGAGTCAACTCTTCACATGAGGTGGCCAAAGTACTGGAGCTTCAGCTTTAGCATCATTTATTCCAAAGAAATCCCAGGGTTGATCTCCTTCAGAATGGACTGGTTGCATCTCCTTGCAGTCCAAGGGACTCTCAAGAGTCTTCTCCAACACCACAGTTCAAAAGCATCAATTCTTCAGCGCTCAGCCTTCTTCACAGTCCAACTCTCACATCCATACATGACCACAGGAAAAACCATAACCTTGACTAGACAGACCTTAGTTGGCAAAGTAATGTCTCTGCTTTTGAATATATTATCTAGGTTGGTCATAACTTTTCTTCCAAGGAGTAAGTGTCTTTTAATTTCATGGCTGCAGTCACCATCTGCAGTGATTTTGGAGCCCCAAAAAATAAAGACTGACACTGTTTCCACTGTTTCCCCATCTATTTCCCATGAAGTGATGGGACTGGATGCCATGATCTTCATTTTCTGAATGTTGAGCTTTAAGCCAACTTTTTCACTCTCCTTTTTCACTTTCATCAAGAAGCTTTTTAGTTCCTGTTCAATTTCTGCCATGAGTGGTGTCATCTGCATATCTGAGGTTACAGATATTTCTCCTGGCAATCTTGATTCCAGCTTGTGTTTCTTCTAGTCCAACGTTTCTCATGAGGTACTCTGCATAGAATTTAAATAAGCAGGGTGACAATATACAGCCTTGACGTACTCCTTTTCCTATTTGGAACCAGTCTGTTTTTCCATTTCCAGGTCTAACTGTTGCTTCCTGACCTGCATACAGATTTTTCAAGAGGCAGGTTAGGTGGTCTGGTATTCCCATCTCAGAATTTTCCACAGTTTATTGTGATCCACACAGTCAAAGGCTTTGGCATAGTCAAGAAAGCAGAAATAGATGTTTTTCTGGAACTCTCTTGCTTTTTCCATGACCCAGCGGATGTTGGCAATTTGATCTCTGGTTCCTCTGCCTTTTCTAAATCCAGCTTGAACATCAGGAAGTTCATGGTTCACGTATTGCTGAAGCCTGGCTTGGAGAATTTTGAGAATTACTTTACCAGCATGTAAGATGAGTGCAATTGTGTGGTAGTTTGATCATTCTTTGGCATTGCCTTTCTTTGGAATTGGAATGAAAACTGACCTTTTCCAGTCCTGTGGCCACTGCTAAGTTTTCCAAATTTGCTGGCATATTGAGTGCAGCACTTTCACAGCATCAACTTTCAGGATTTGAAACAGCTCAACTGGAATTCCATCACCTCCACTAGCTTTGTTCGTAGTGATGCTTTCTAAGGCCCACTTGACTTCACTTTCCAAGATGTCTGGCTCTAGATTAGTGATCCCATCATCATGATTATCTGGGTCGTGAAGATCTTTTTTGTACAGTTCTTCCATGTATTCTTGCCACCTCTTCTTAATATCTTCTGCTTCTGTTAAGTCCAGACCATTTCTGTCCTTTATTGAGCCCATCTTTGCATGAAATGTTCCCTTGGTATCTCTAATTTTCTTGAAGAGATCTCTAGTCTTTCCCATTCTGTTGTTTTCCTCTATTTCTTTTCATTGATCGCTGAAGATGGCTTTCTTATCTCTTCTTACTATTCTAGTAAATGTATAAATGGGTATAATTTTGTGAAAAAATTATTTGGTAATATGCCTAGAAGTTTGGGGCTTTCCAAGTGGCATAGTGGTAAAGAATCCACCGGCCAATTCAGGAGACACAAAAAACAAGGATTCAGTCCCTGGGTTGGGACGATCCCCTGGAGTAGGAAATGACAACATACTCTAGTATTCTTGCCTGGAAAATTCCAGGGACAGCAGAGCTGGCAGGCTACAGTCCTTAGGATTTCAAAGAGTTAGACACGACTGAGCACACACATACACACATGCTTTCAACTCAGTAGTTAAACTGCTAGGATGGTATCATGGCATTAAGTGATGTGAAATGATATACACCCAATAGTAATTATTGCAGAATTATTTTGATAATAAAAAACATAAAGAATCTGATTTCTACAAAAAAAATTGTTGAAATGACCTTGTAGAAGATTTAACATTATGGGGAAACACAGTATGATTTTATTTAAATATTAGATATGCATATTATATTTTTAAAATAAAAGAATAAAAACAAACTTCGTTTTTAAAAACACAGGCAAATATTCACTTCTATTAAATGTTTTAAAAAGTAATTTGTCCCAAAAGCTCTCTGTGTTTTTGTAAAACCAGGATTATAGCACTTGGTCTTGGAAAGAGCAAGCAGAGTGTGCTGAGATTCAGATAATGAAATGATAGGCATGGATGGGACGAAAGTTAGGAGCAATCAGTGTCAGACCCAGGGTGGGCACGAGTGTGGAGACTCCTGTTCAGTGAGAACACAGTTATCAACACAGAGACACAGTATCTGGATAGAACTTTAAGGCACTGTCATAGACAAGCAGGCACTGTGGTGTATGGGGAGACAGTTTAATGAGTGGTTTAAGGGTAAACAATATGGGGCTTGTCCTCCAGACCCAAGACATAACATAACCATATAACTTAAACCAAAGTGTGATGGGATGGGCTTCTTTCCTTGATGATTTCCCTGAGCTCTTTGTATCCTTCTTTCACATGGACAGAGTGGGAGGTCAAGCATTTGGGGAGAGAAAACTAGAATTGAAGATTTTGCTCATTATTTTTCCCTTCTCTCCTTCCTCTTTTTATCCTTCTAACTCTCTAGCCTTTTTTCTCTCCTTCCATCTTTTTCCCTCTCTTCCCTTTTTCCTTCTACTTTTTAATATTATCTTCAAAATCGGTGTATTTTACACTTCAGTTCAGTTCAGTTGCTCAGTCGTGTCCGACGCTTTGCGACCCCATGAATCGCAGCACTCCAGGCCTCCCTGTCCATCACCATCTCCCGGAGTTCACCCAGACTCACGTCCATCGAGTCAGTGATACCATCCAGCCATCTCATCCTCTGTTGTCCCCTCCTTCTCCTGCCCCCAATCCCTCCCAGCATCAGAGACTTTTCCAATGAGTCAACTCTTCACATGAGGTGGCCAAAGTACTGGAGCTTCAGGTTTAGCATCATTCCTTCCAAAGAAATGCCAGGGCTGATCTCCTTCAGAATGGACTGGTTGGATCTCCTTGCAGTCCAAGGGACTCTCAAGAGTCTTCTCCAACACCACAGTTTAAAAGCATCAATTCTTCAGCGCTCAGCCTTCTTCACAGTCCAACTCTCACATCCATACATGACCACAGGAAAAACCATAGCCTTGACTAGACGGACCTTAGTCGGCAAAGTAATGTCTCTGCTTTTGAATATACTATCTAGGTTGGTCATAACTTTTCTTCCAAGGAGTAAGCGTCTTTTAATTTCATGGCTGCAGTCACCATCTGCAGTGATAAAAGCACATCTTAATTTGAACCGTCCGCGTGTTTCATGCTAAGAGGCCTGTGACTGGTGGCCAGTGGCTACCGTGTCAGTCAGCACTGACGTGTCAGTCTGCTCTCTCTCTATGTAGCACTTCTTTTCCTCCACCTGAGAGCTCTTAGTCATGTTCCTGAAGAGGATTTAAAGCTATGCTTTGGTTTTCGGTATTTTTTTGTATTCTTGGCGATGCCATGCAGCAGGTGGGATCTTAGTTGCCCGAGCATGGATCGAACCCGTGCCCCCTGCATCAGAAGCTCAGAGTCTAAACCACTGGACCGCCAGGGAAGTCCTATGCCTTCCTTTTTAAAAGCTCCTCCATAATATCCCATTTTATGGATGGTACAAACTGGGCATAAATGGTTCTCAGTGCAAAGGGAACGATTAAGGAAACTTTTTATGTTTTAAATGAGATGAAATATTTCCACTTTATAGATGAGGAAATTGAATTTCAAAGAAGTTAAGTAACTATAATGGAGTCACAGGACATCTTAACGGATCAGTACACAAATTCTTCATATTTACTTGAGATTTCAGATTGGAAATCCAAACAGATTGACTGATTTCAATCCTAACTAAAAAAGGTTTGATATAATCACCATCCATATCTCTGCTGGTGATTTATGAGTCATTAGGTTATTCTGGCAATTACTACTTTCTCATAAATGTTAACAATATAATATCTCTATATAAATATAATGTCTCACAATATTAACAATATATTTCATATGAAGTACAGTTATTTTCCTCAGAAATGCTTCAGATTTGGTTCTGATACGTTTGGGTTAATTCATGTACTCAGCATTGAAAAGCGAGAGTGGAAATAAATTATCTGTTAGAAATGCAAATTGAGTGCAAAATGTATGCTGAGAGATACTCCCAACGCAGAACGATTAGATAAGCCACACGGTGCAGTCTACACCATGACGAGGATCAACGAGCTGCAGTCACTGAGGAAGATGCTGGCTTCAGACCAGAGGGCTGAGCTGGCTTGAACTGCTTCTGCTAAGGTTCACCAACATAAGACTTACGCCTGCTCCGCTTCTGTGGTGGGCTAAGCACCAGTATCCACAGAGGTACACATGTGTCCTCTACTGGGTCAAGTGCTTTGTTCTATTTGAATAGACAGGTTTCCTTTTACAACTCGCTATTATTATTAATAATAACTATTAATTATAACTAATAATTAACAGTTACTAGTAGTAGCATAATTGCTTTTTAAAAGCTGAATATCTGAAACTACTTTTTCATATAGAGAAGAAAACTTTAGGATTTCAGGGAAGATTGTACTAGGGTTTTGTAATACCCTTTTTATTCCTTTTCTGAGTACATGAATGCGCATGTGCTTATTTTACAAGCAATAAAAAAGGGAACATCTAATATAATGAGGTATCTGTTATGCTGCCACACACCAAGGTAAGATACTAACTGGTAACTTCACACCATTATTCTTCAATCAGGATTCTGTTCTGTACCTCCAAGAATGGCAAACAGCCAATAAGACTAATCAATCCCAAAAGTATATCAGAACAGACACTCCCCACCCACAAAACTCCAAATTCATGGAGTTGCCTTTTAGTAGGAGCCTTTTGTTGACGGAGCCTACAGTTACTGACAAGCTCAAAGGAATAACTGAAAGTTTTAAATCTGTGGACTTGGGTAAGAAAAATCTTACAGATGAAGATGAAATCCTTTATGGTCATAAAACTCATGAAAGAGTCTACCTGACTTAAACATTGCCTTAGCCTTTAAAATTATTGCAGTGTGCTTTTAATGTTAAAAGACAAAAGGAAAAGGTTTTATACAATAAAAGTGACATCAGTCAAGCACTGAAAGTTTTCAGTTTATAAATGTTTTAATATCAATCATAATATCACAACAATTGAGCCTCAGTAAAATGTCATATATTATATAAGAAGACTTCAGAATGAAAAGGTTATGTTAGTCTAGAGATAGTGCTATCATCTCTTTTTAATAGACATCTATTATAATTACTGATTTGAATCTGGAGAAGCTAAGGCATAAAGTACTCTTTCATTCAAAAGTCAATGATATATTTACCAACAGTGTCATGATAATGCAGTTTTCATTTTAATCTTTTATCGGTTGAACAACTTGTAAAAAAAGGTTAAAGATGTGTTGTATTATGTACTCAGTTCAGTTCAGTTCAGTTGCTCAGTCGTGTCCGACTCTTTGTGACCCCATGAATCGCAGCACGCCAGGCCTCCCTGTCCATCACCATCTCCCGGAGTTCACTCAGACTCACGTCCATCGAGTCAGTGATGCCATCCAGCCATCTCATCCTCTGTCGTCCCCTTCTCCTCCTGCCCCCAATCCCTCCCAGCATCAGAGTCTTTTCCAATGAGTCAGCTCTTCGCATGAGGTGGCCAAAGTACTGGAGTTTCAGCTTTAGGATCATTCCTTCCAAAGAAATCCCAGGGCTGATCTCCTTCAGAATGGACTGGTTGGATCTCCTTGCAGTCGTGTTCAACGCTGCAACTGCATGGACTGTAGCCTACCAGGCTCCTCTGTCCATGGAATTTCTCAGGCAAGAATACTGGAGTTGTTTGCCATTTTCTACTTCAGGAGATCTTCCCAACCCAGGGACTGAACTCAGGTCTCCCACATCTCCTGTACTTGCAGGCAGGTTCTTTACTTAATTTGAGCTACCTGAGAAGCCCTTAAGATACATTTCTCTAAAATGGAAAATTATTATTTGATAATATTTAGAGTTTCATGGTACTTGATAATTCAGTCCACTAGTCTATGTATAGTACGGTGATATTGAAAGTGGATGTGAAATTATGTTTAATGGACAATAAACTAGAAGCAAACACTTCATGACCAATTCAGTTTAAGACCTGATTGTGTAAAAAATGGCAAGGCAATTAGCTTTATAGATTTATCCCACAGTGAGAAATATTGAATGGCTGATTTTTCACAAACAGCAGTGTTATAAAAATTAGTTTATAGAAATTATGAAACACTCCATTCTCAGTAAAAGTAAGAAATAAGTAAGATTTTTTAAAATGTTGTACAAGATTTAAAGATAAATGTATAAAGCAGTGATAAATCTGTTCAATTCAGTTCAGTTCAGTTCATTTCAGTTCAGTTCAGTTGTTCAGTCCTGTCCTACTCTTTGCAACACCATGAACGGCAGCATGCCAGGCTTCCTGTCCATCACCAATTCCCGTTACCCAAACTCATGTCTATTGAGTCAGTGATGCCATCCAACCATCTCATCTTTTGTCGTCCCCTTCTCCTCCTACCCTCAATCTTTCCCAGCATCAGGGTCTTTTCAAATTGAAGTCGGCTCTTTGCATCAGGTGGCCAAAGTGTTGGAGTTTCAGCTTCAACATCAGTCCTTCCAGTGAATATTCAGAACTGATTTCCTTTAGGATGGACTGGTTTGATCTCCTTGCAGTCCAGGGACTCTCAAGAGTCTTCTCCAACACCATAGTTCAAAAGCATCAATTCTTCGGTGCTCAGCTTTCTTTATCGTCCAACTCTCACGTCCATACTTTACACATAATTTGTAAAGATATACTTTGTGACAATAACAACATAGAGGAGAGCAGGAAGACAGAATTGTGCAGGTGCATGGATGTTGTGTGCTATTGAAATTAAGTTGGTATCTATTTCAACTGGACTGTTACAACTTTAGGATGATAAATATAATTCCATGTAAAGCACAGATGAAATATTTTTTAAATATGCACAAAATTAAAAGAGAAGGGAAACAAAAGATTTACTAAAAAAATCAATAAATACAAAAGAAGGCATTAATATAGGAAATGAGGGGTTAAAAAAAACACAAAGGAATAAACTATGACATACAGAAAACAAATAGCAACATTGAGGTATATTCCTTCCTTATCAAGAATTGCTGTAATAGAAATGAATTAAACTCTCCAACCAAAAGGCAGAGATTGGTAAAATGAATGTTTTAAAAATTGATTCAAATATATGCTGTCTATGCTGTCTATACGGAGAAGGCAGTGGCAGCCCACTCCAGTACTCTTTTGCCTGGAAAATCCCATGGACGGAGCAGCCTGGTGGGCTGCAGTCCATGGGGTCACTAAGAATCTGGCACGACTGAGAGACTTCACTCTCACTTTTCACTTTCATGCATTGGAGAAAGAAATGGCAACCCACTCCAGTGTTCTTGCCTGGAGAATCCCAGGGACAGCGGAGCCTGGTGGGTTGTCGTCTATGGGGTTGCACAGAGTCGGACACGACTGAGGCGACTTAGTAGCAGCAGCAGCATGCTGTCTATAAGAGGGTTGTTTTACATCCAAAGACACAAAAAAATTAAAACTGCCAAGCTGGAATAACATATTATATGCAAACAGTAACTAAAAAAGAGATACAATGACTATACCAATATCAAACAAAACAGATTGTTAGGAAAAAGGTTACAAAGAAGGATATTATATGTTGATAAAAGTGTCAATTCATCAAGAATATATAAGGATTAAAAACATATGCAACAGGAAGATTATGGGAAGATGGCAGAGTTGTAAGCACCAGAAAACTGTCTCCCCACCAAGATTTTGGAACAATTTTGGAACTCTGTAGTCTATTGAAGGTTTGAAAATTTCCAAGGGAAGACCCCATCATTTACGATAGGTATAGATTCAACCTAGAATTGCTCTCAGTCTCTGGGACTTAGTATGGATGATGTGTGTTAGGAAATCATAAGTATACTTATTTGGGGGGCTTCCCAGGTGGTGATAGTGGCAAGGAATCCACCTGCCAATTCAAGAGACATAAGAGACACAGGTTCGATCCCTGGGTCGAGATCTCCTGGAGTAGAAAGTGGCAACCCACTCCAGTATTCTTGCCTAGGAAATTCCATGGACAGAGAAGCCTGGTGGGCTACAGTCCATGGGGCGCAAAGCAGGTACCTATTTGGCAATAGTATCAATACTTCTGTTTCCCCACTAAACCTTGGCTTACCTCTACTCTTACCCTCTCATAAACAATGCTACTTACTTTTCTTTCCCTCATCACGACACCAGACCTTATGGGGTACAGGAAATGTCTTTCCACTACTAAGGACCAAGTCACAAGTTAAGACTACAATGAACTCTTTAAAGACTGCATGAATGCTTAATTGAATGAATGGATAAAGGAAAATACTTAAGAGGGAATACCACCTCTTCTTGTGAGATTTGGAGATAATACAAGTGTCCATGTTCTGAGAGGATTTCGAAGAATGGCAACTAAGAATATTGTATGCATTTACACTGACAAATAATTCGTCATCTTACAGACTTCATGCTGGTATCCAAGACACTTAAAAGGAGAGTCTCTTCCTTTTATTTCTAAAGTTTGCTAATGTAATTGCTGGCTTCCCAGATGGCTCAGATGTAAAGAATCTGCCTGTCAAAGCAAGGAGATTCAGGTTTGATCCCTGGGTCAGGAAGATCTTCTGGAGAAGAAAATGGCAACCCACTCCAGTATTCTTGCCTGGGAAATCCCATGGACAGTGGAGCCTAGCAGGCTGTAGTCTATGGGGTCACCAAAGTGTCAGACACAACTTAGCAACTAACAGCAACAGCAATGTGATAGCAATAATAGCATTGCTTTTATACTAATCTTAGTATTTAAATTTAAAGTATATTTAAAAAAATAATTTCCTAAATTGAGATAATATTGTAGGGAGCAACAATAAAAAAAAAATCTCTCACAGTAAAAAACAAGAATACTCTATTCACACAACTAGATATCTTATAGTAAGACTTCTTACATGTTCTTTCAACCCCTGACAAGGTGATTATATCAACACATTTTTTAAATTTACTATTTTCTTAAGGTTTTGTATTGATCATAAAATTAAGTCTGAGTTTGTATATGTACAGACGCATGCATGTAAAAGACACAGAAAAATACAGATATAAAATATTTTCCTATAATTTTTGTAAATATTTTACCTTTTTCCAGGTACTGTATTATTTACATTTGCCATTTTTCTCCTTAAATTAATGTATAAGCCAGGAAAATACAGCTATCCATGTTTTAAAGGGACTTCCTAGGTGGCTCAGTGGTGAAGAATCTGCCTGCCCATTTGGGAGACGCGGGAGACGCAGGTTCGATTCCTGGGTCACGAAAATCCCCTGGAGTAGGAAAGGGCAACCCACTCCAGTGTGCTTGCTGGGAAAATTCCATGGACAGAGGGGCATGGTGAGCTACAGTCCTCGGGGTTGCAAAAGAGTCGGACATGACTTAGCAACCAAACAACAAAGATGTCTTAAAGATATGGAATCAGGGGTTAAACGAATTGTCCAAATTCATACGGTTCACATTGAGCAAAAATCCTTGGATCTGTACCCTTTTTCCCTTCATCACCTTGTCTCTCCTGTCTTCCTCTCATCAGTCCAATCTCACTGGCCTAGCTGTGTGGCTCCTCTATGATAGATGGGCGCACCACCGACTTTGTAGGCTTCTTGTCTGAGAAAGCATCTGGTGGTCGCCCTGAAACTGCTGGCGCGCTGGTGGCTTTGCCCCAAGGCTCAGTGCAGAAGGCAGGATCGCTGATGGAGACAGGAGCCTCCTGTACAAACGTCAGCCACGAGAAGAGCTTCTGCCCTTGTGTTTCTGGTCCCAAATCCTCCTGGAGGACTTCTCCGACTTTTGAGAACACTGGCTGTTTATGAGGCAGCCACTGAGTGGGGCAAAAGTGCATACTTAGTAAGAGGATATTGACTTCACTGACAAGTACAATAAAGACAGAAGTGTTTGGCCAAGTTCATTTTTTGAAGCAAATTGGAAAGTTCACATTCAGATTTCAAGCTAAGGTCTCATTTTCATTATCTAGCATGCTGCTGCTACTGCTAAGTCGCTTCAGTTGTGTCCGACTCTATGCGACCCCAGAGATGGCAATCCACCAGGCTCCTCTGTCCATGGGATTTTCCAGGCAAGAACACCGGAGTGGGTTGCCATTGCCTTCTCCAGTTATCTAGCATACCGCCTCTATAATGTTTTATTAATTACATATACCTTTATACATAATGGACTAACTGTAGCCCTCCAGGCTCCGCTGTCCATGGAATTCTCCAGGCAAGAATACTAGAATAGGTAGCCATTCCCTTCTCCAAGGGTTCTTCTTGATCCAGGGATCAAACCTAGGTCTCCTGCATTGCAGGCAGATTCTTTGCTGTCTGAGCCACCAGGGAAGCCCGTATACAAATGAAAGGCACACACATACACACACCCCACAGTTTAGGACTAGACATGATCATTCATTTGCGTAGTAGAAGCTAGAATACCAAGTTATATTTCCATTTCTAGTAAATTTTTTCTCTAACAGATCTTATCTGCTAGGCATTTTTTTATACCTTCCTGAGTGTGTATGTTGTAATTCTGCTCCTATGGGGCAATTTTAAATAATGATAGTTTATGGCATTTTCTCTCTAACTTCTGTTGCTTTCTGATTGTTGTAGTTACATTCATCAAACAACCACATTCATATGCAGCAATATAATTGGGGCCATTCAGTATCTATCATCACTTAAAGAGAATGAAGTGGAATTAGCCCTTAGCTAGAGTGTTTAAAGAGGGAAAGAGTGAGCCTTAGTGTTTAAAAACAGATGAGTCATTTGCTACCTTCAGATTTCTTGCAGGATTTGCGCCTAGTCTGATTTTTCTTTAGACTGGAGAAAATGCTTGTAACCATGAAGAATTTAAATGAGTACATTAGACAAATGCTATATTCAGGTGGAATGTAGTATCATATAGTAGTCCATTTAAAAGATTCAATACCTGAAAATCCAGTACAATGAAGTTTAATTCCTTCAGATTTTTTAGATGTCTAGATGATGTGGAAAAATTACTTAAAGAGTCTCACGTATAAAAGAAGGCCCTCTTTTTCCTGTATGTTTATAACAAGTTTGGAAGTAACAACTGAAAATGATAATATCAATACATCAAACATGCAGTATGAAATCTGAAATCAGACTATTTTGTGATATTTCTAGATTTTTTTTTAATTTTGTGCTTTTCTTTTTATCAGAGAAGTAAGACTACTCTCTTTTAAATATGAAGAGAAGATACAGAGATAATTAAAGCATCCAGTTTGAAAAAAGAAAAGCAAGGTTGATGATATTTTTTCTTTTCCTTACAATTTTCCTTCTCATTTGTTTATGGTCAAAAGTATCAGCTTTAAACAGCTTCCCTGGTGGCTCAGTGGTAAAGAATCCACCTGCCAATGCAGGAGACGTGGGTTCGATCCCTGGGTCAGGAAGATCCCCTGGAGAAGGAAATGGAACCCACTCCAGTATTCTTGCCTAGAGAATCCCATGGACAGAGGAGCCTGGCAGGCTACTGTCCATAGGGTTGCAAAAGAGTCGGATGTGACTTAGTGACTAAACGTCAATCAGCTTTAAGATGATGTATTTCAGCAGTCCCTTTAGTTTCTTTTTTTTAATTCTTTCTTTTATGATATTGGGATTTAGAATAACAGGATACATACACAATTAGCAAGCAAGAGATCCAGCTTTTCCATATTCATCTCATTTTGCTTAAATATGTTATTAAAAGTGTTGGAAAATAGGCAAAAATTGCACTGAGCAATCAGACATGCTGTACTCAACTGTTTTCCCGGTTCTATTGCAACAGAATGGATAAAGCAACACCTTAGCCTGATTATCCCTCAGTCTCATGACCACTAAGTAATCTCACAGTAACAATTTCGTGAGTCAGGATGACGCAATTCTAAAATAGAAACAAAATGACTCGTCCAAATATATCACAGAAATGGTGTATCAAGACATGGGTCAGGAAAACCAGAAAACAAATGAGGCTTTAGGGAAATAATAATACTTAAAATCATGCAAATCCCATTTCTTGAACTATGTGCCTGGCCCTGTACTAACAGGTTCATATTCGTTATGTCTGGTCCCCGTAATTCTGAAATACAGGTTTTATTTTACTTTGTAAAATTTTAGCAGGTTGGAAAGCACCAGAGTGGGAAAGTGCTGTTAGCCCAAGATTACTCAGAAATTGAGTGACTGAGGGAAGGTTCCAGAATGCATTTATTGTGACTATGAAATTGAAAGTAAGGAAACAGATATTTTGTGCTTGTTCAGTGCCCTTTAGTTTACAAAGTGTCACCATTCTACCATTTGATTCCTTCAGGAACTCTGGGAGATACAAATATTATTACCCTGTTGTAGACATAAATAAATAGAAACTCAAAATAACAATAATCACATGCCCAATAAGGACAGAGCCTAGGGTAGGAAACGGTATCAGTGCTCTCTCTATCAAGCCAGACCGCCTGACCTGGAGAACTGGCTGAAAGTAAAGAATATAAATACATAGGGAAAAGAAAGACAGACATTCCAGAGGCCAACTGAGATGAGGATTCCTGGCTTTTTATATTTATCTTTGTTCTAGGGGTTACTCGAAGAAATGCACCCGGAGGGGAACCATGGGAAGAAAAATATTTGAAGAAATAAAGGTGGCTTACAAGGGCTTTCTGTGCCAGCAGAGTTTGGGAGGAAATAAAGCTGCCTGTGGTTAAAGGAGTCACAGACTTATGAGGAGAAGGGTCCTGGGCCTGAAGGCAGCTGCCATGGGTTCCAGGCAAGTCTCAGACACTAGCAAGTTAAAAGATCTGGAGGAAGAAAAAGATCAGCTGGGTCGGGGGGTGGGGGGGGGGGGGCAGGGGGGCGGTCCCTTGAACTCTCTGAAACTTATTTCCCTACATGTGAAATGAGAAGGTTGAATTATAAGGTTCTAATGGATTTACCAACTCTAAAAAGTTTTGACCCTAGAATTTAATTGTATTTCAAGTCTTATTAGGAAGCGATCATTGATAAGCTTCCTGGGCCTCCCAAATGGCGCTAATGGTAAAGAATCTGCCTGCCAAGGCAGGAGACATAAGAAATGCAGGTTCAGTCCCTGGGTCGGGAAGATCCCCTGGAGGAGGGCATGGCAACCCCCTCCGGTATTCTTGCCTGGAGAGTCCCATGGACAGAGGAGCCTGGTGGGCTACGGTCCACAGGGTCGCAAAGAGTCATACATGACTGAAGCAACAGTATACACCCGTGCACATCACTGCTAAGGGAAGAACCCATGGACTCTTCAAAGAAGGGAGAAGTCCCAGGCTCCATGCTGTTATGGAGCCTGTGCCAAGCCTTTGTCAACCTAAATTGAGAGATAAGCTGAGGCAAACTCCAATTGCCGGAAATTAAGTTTAGCTGGGAATAGCAGAGGAGTTGTTGTTTGGAAAATGCAAAATGTAGCAAGCTACAGACAAGTCTGTTGAGGGTTTGGGGTGGCCTGAATTTAGGGCAAGTGTGCAAAGAGCGGCTGGACCAGCCAGATCCAAGCAGAAGTTCATTGACTTAAGCGCGGGGAGAGATTCCCGGTGGGTGTCCACTGGTCAGGTGATAAGCTTTGGTCTAGAAACTAGGCACCATAGGAAATCAGTCTTTCAGGGGTTTTTTGTTTTTGTATTTAATATTTTGTCTGCTCACCATGTGCAATCTCACTTCCCCAACCAGGGGTGGAGCTCACGGCCCCTGCAGTGGAAGGGCAGAGTCTTAACCACTGCAGCACCAGGGACGTTCCAGGCTCTCGGTTCTTAAGCTCTGCTTTCCTGCAGGTGAGTTTGTGAGAGTCCCCATTTGATATCCTCCAGTCTTATTTTAGACTGAAATTCTTTCATACCTTCAACATCACAGCAGGTAGTAATAATAGTATGAGGCTGTTACTTTATTCCGACTTATCTGCCTTGCAGTTAATTCACATTAAAAAAACAACAAAAGAGATTCTGAGGAAATAGATCAAAGAAAAAAAAATAAGATGGAAAAGACACCTCTTGATTTTAAAGCCCCAGGTTTTAGACTATGGATTAGAATGAACAAAGAGGTAACAGTACATTCTTTAAGACAACTGAACTGTGTTTCTGGACATACTGTTCCCCTCCTGGATTTTCTGGTTATTCGAACTTTAGGAGACGCCATCCTCTCCAATTAAATGCTGATCAGCTCCCATCTCTGCTCTTAAATTTAACAAAAAAAAAAAAAAAAGAAAGGACCCTCCGCTTTTGAAACCGACTCAATTGTTTATCCCTTTGTTTCTTTCGAGAGCATAACAGAAACCAGGGACAAGTTTTCCAGATGCCCCAAAGAAACAATGTCCCCTGCCCTTCCAAAGCACATCAGTGATACAGGCATTTATGTACTGAAACCTACATTCAGTTCAGTTCAGTTCAGTCACTCAGTCATGTCTGACTCTTTGCGACCCCATGAATTGCAGCACGCCAGGCCTCCCTGTCCATCACCAACTCCCGGAGTTCACCCAGACTCACGTCCATCAAGTCGGTGATGCCATCCAGCCATCTCATCCTCTGTCGTCTCCTTCTCCTCCTGCCCCCAATCCCTCCCAGCATCAGAGTCTTTTCCAATGAGTCAACTCTTTGCATGAGGTGGCCAAAGTACTGGAGTTTCAGCTTTAGCATCATTTCTTCCAAAGAAATCCCAGGGTTGATCTCCTTTAGAATGGACTGGTTGGATCTCCTCGCAGTCCAAGGGACTCTCAGGAGTCTTCTCCCAACACCACAGTTCAAAAGCATCAATTCTTCGGCGCTCAGCCTTCTTCACAGTCCAACTCTCACATCCATACATGACCACAGGGAAAACCATAGCCTTGACTAGACGGACCTTAGTCGGCAAAGTAATGTCTCTGCTTTTGAATATACTATCTAGGTTGGTCGTAACTTTTCTTCCAAGGAGTAAGCGTCTTTTAATTTCATGGCTGCAATCACCATCTGCAGTGATTTTGGAGCCCCAAAAAATAAAGTCTCACACTGTTTCTCCATCTATTTCCCATGAAGTGATGGGACCGGATGCCATGATCTTCATTTTCTGAATGTTGAGCTTTAAGCCAACTTTTTCACTCTCCTCTTTCACTTTCATCAAGAGGCTTTTTAGTTCCTCTTCACTTTCTGCCATAAGTGTGGTGTCATCTGCATGTCTGAGGTTATTGATATTGCTCCCGACAATCTTGATTCCAGCTTGTGTTTCTTCCAGTCCAGTGTTTCTCATGATGTACTCTGCATAGACATTATCTAAACAGAAATTGGGCTTCCCTGGTGGCTCAGTGATTAAGAGTTCACCTGTCAATGCAGGAGTCGCAGGTTCGATCCCTGGCTTGGGAAAATCCCCTGGAGAAGGAAATGGCAACCCACTCCAGTATTCTTGCCTGGAGAATCCCCATGGACAGAGGAGCCTGGTGGGCTACCATTCATAGAGTCGCAAAGGAGTTGGACACGACTTAGGAACTAAACAACTGTTGTAGTTAGTAACATAAATTGCTTCATCTCCTTTATTTTACTGTTGGGGCAATATATTGATTTTTTTTTTAATCATTGTAAATGTGTAGAGGGGTTTATTCTCTATGTTTTTCTTTTATTGAAGTATAGTTGATTTACAGGGTTGTGTTAATTTATTCTGTACAGCAAAGTGACTCAGTTATATACATATATGTTGCCCATTCCTTTTTATATTCTTTTCCATTTTGATTTATACCAGGAGTTTGGATATAGGTCCTTGTGCTGTATGGTGGACCTTGCTTGTTATCCATTCTCAGTGCAAACAGCTTGCATCCACCAATCATGCACTCTCAGTCCATTCCTCCCGTTCCGCCCTTCCCCTTTGGCAACCTCACACCTGGTCCCTATGCCTGTGAGTCTGTTTCTGTTGTAGAAAGGTTCATTTGTACCATATTTAGACTCCAAATATAAGTGGTATCATATGGTATTTGTCTTTCTCTTTCAGATTTATTTCACTTAGTGTGATAATCTCTGGGTCCATCTATATTGCTTCAAATGGCATAATAGTTTATTATCTAGAACTTTATTTCAGAATATTAAATGGTCATTCTAAACCATTTAATATAAAAGG
This sequence comes from Capra hircus, assembly GCF_001704415.2. Lineage (NCBI taxonomy): Eukaryota > Metazoa > Chordata > Mammalia > Artiodactyla > Bovidae > Capra > Capra hircus. The sequence goes on along the minus strand of NC_030831.1, from coordinate 11,084,733 downwards.
AATCTTCGGGTCTTACAGAAGTTTGGCCCACTGGTGTGCAATAACTCATATTATTGACTAGGAGGAGCTTTCCAGGTTGAATGAGTGATGCCTCCCTTAGCTCCAGTGTTCCTTTAATCCTTGATTAACCATCTCCTTGATTTCCCAGGATTAGAAGGTCAATAGATTTTTTAATTATTCACAGACAGATTGAAAGCCCAGGGGCAAAAATGTCTGAAGTCAGTGTGGCTTCCTTTCCAATCCCGACAATAATCTGCTCAGCTAACATTTACTGAAAACACATGTGAAAAGTTGTGTTCCAAGTCTAACCACAGTCACTGTGTCAAGACAGCTGTCCTGATGGCTGACGGGGAAGGAAGAGACATGAACATAAAGCACGGGTATTGTATCCGGAAACCAATGCCGTGCTGTGGACTCGCCGGAGAAAGAGTCCTTACAAGGGGGTTCAGAGCAGGGTTTATGAAAGAAATAACATTTGAACAGAGACTTAAAGGTCGCGTGGGGTTTTAATATAGTAGGAGAGCACACAGTCTGAGCAAAGTTAATTGGCATAAAAATGTGGCCACGTTCAGGGAATAAAAAGTAGTCAATACAGGCAGCGGCGTGTACTTGTGGATGGAGCTGCCGGGTGGGACTTGGCAGGGCATGGAGAGTCCTGAAAGCCACGGGCTAGGAATGCTGACCTGTTTTTTTCGACAATAAGGGCACCTATATGTTTTGAGAAGATATTGGCAACATCCAAACTAGTTTAGAAGAATGAGTAGCAGCAGGGGAAGGGATTAAAGAGAGGAGCCAAAACAAAGAACAGGGACAGTGGGGCTCGTGGAGAGCTGCTGCAGTCTCTCAGCAGTTAGATGATGGAAGTTAGGGACCGAAGAAGGCAGATAGGAGTGAAAATGCTATTTTGTACTGCGTGTGGGCAGTGAAGGAAGTCTAGGAGATGCGGGTTTGATCTCCGGGTCCAGAATATCCCTGGAGGAGAGCATGGCAACCCACTCCAGTATTCCTGCCTGGAGAATCCCATGAACAGAGGAGCCTGGCGGGCTACAGTTCATAGGGTCACAGAGTCAGACACGACTTTGCGACTAAACCACCACCAACAACACTATGCTATTTTTACCCTGGATTTCATTTTATCTCCTGATTATCTCTACTTGGGGATCATCACTGAGAATAGTCAAGCTGAAGTCCCCATGATAAGCAAAATGAGATGTCCGGGTTCTGACTTCATTTTCTGGAAAAGATTCCTCTGAGTGCACTTTACAGATGGAGACAGCTGCTATAAATCATGTGGAATCAAATATCATATTTTAAATTTCTTAAACTGGAATTAATTAAAGTTAAAACATACAAATGTGAGTGAATAAATATAGAAAAACAATTTTAGGCTCAACAGCAAATTCCTGATGCTTAAAAATCAGTTCCATATTTAAAGTTGCTTTCCATCACGATAGCAATGATTATATAAAATGTAATATTAAGATCGAATCCAAAGTGTAAAGCTCCAGTATAAGTGGCTCCAACAATGTAAATCACAGAGATCACAGACAAGAATTAAGTTGTGTACATGACATCTTGGCTTCTAACATCTTAACAGACACAATGATGTCTCTGAAATAAAGAGTCTTCCAATTTTAGTGACTTTTAACATTTGCCTAGTCCAGAGAAGGAAATGGCAGTATTCTTGCCTGGAGAATCCCAGGAACGGGGGAGCCTGGTGGGCTGCTGTCTATGGGGTCGCACAGAGTTGGACATGACTGAAGCGACTTAGCAGCAGCAGCAGCAGCAGCAGCAGGCAGCTTAGTGATGGGATTTTAAGAGCACCTCTGTCTAGTAGAAACAAATTTGAAGAGAAAGGACTTTAAAAAGGTGGTACTCAAACAAATTGGATAGGATGTATTTAAATTTAATGTTATTTGTATTTGTTATTTGTTAGGAGAGTTGAGGAGGACCCCTTTCTTGTGGGCCTGGGTTCTTGGTAAAGACACAAAGAAGAATCTGAGGTCTTACCCATGGCAAAAGCAAGTTTATTGAAGAAAGAACACCTCAAGGGAGAGGTGGGCCAAGCCAAGTAAGGCACTACTCCGCACGTGATGACGTGTGGGGGTTTTCAAGACAGGGCTCTTGCATATTCTTCTAGGTGGGCAAGGGCTGACGGTCTTGATTGACAGCTGAAAGTTACATAACATCAGGCTCTATGGGCATGTCTTTCCCATAATTCAGTCTGTTATAATCAAATATATTAAATATGTGTAGAATATTCATGAGCCCTTAATAGGCTCCAGGCTACCCAAGGTCACTTAAGGACACAAGTCACTTGAGGAGTTGGAGAAGTCCCTGTGGTTAGTTTGTATCCACAGTGAGGCTAGGACACTTGCACTGGATTTAGAACAGTGTGGTTGTTTTGTACTCTATCTGTGAGCTCTTCGGGACTATATTGGAGTGTGTCTAAGGTGGGCTTTGGAGGTCAGCTGGAATCTTTTTTGGCTATGCTACTCCTCATTGTTCATGCCTAACTTCCTACCTAATATATTTAATACACTTTCAAACGTTAAATTTTAAAAGTGAATAAATACACTTATACTATGCTTCCTTATAAGCTATTTAGAGATTCTGACTTCCTATGAAAGAGAAACAGAACATGTGAAAATAAAAATTGTTGATGCATTTAGGTAGGCAAATTGCAATGATGGAGAGAACCCAAAGGAAAACAAACCAAAAAGATAGAAGTCTGCTTGTCTTTCAGATGATGTTTCAGGGAGGATCAGCAGGTTCTGAGCCACAAAACCATCCAGCGTCAAAGACAAACAAGGGTTCTACCATGTCTACCACGTAGCTTCTAAGATGTCCCTGGACACAGTCTTTTCAGACCTGGGAAGGAGGAGGGCAGGGCAGTTGAGGCAGGGATTTCCTCTTGAATAGGTGAGGCAAAATTTACACACACCAGTCCCACACACACTCCATCCAGGAACATTTGGGATCTTGACCTTGTGTAGCTCCAGGCAGTCTGACAAATACCCAAACGAGAGTAAGATCAATATTGTTTGGCAGCTACCAGTCTTAGCTGCATACATTGACACTGCAGATATTTTTCATCCTTTACCTGTATTCCTGTTATCATTATGATTCAAAAAAGACAAGTAAAATTTCAGTAACAATTGATAATTAACACTTCCAAACAATCACCCTTTGGGTGGTCAATGAAAACTCAAGGAAGTTCTTTAAGAATTGAAGATAATGCCGTGACGGTAAAGATCATACCTCTTCCATTGACATGAATAATTGTTTAGTGAGAAAAGAATGGGAGCTACCATCCTGAACAGAGGGTACTTTCCGTCCAGGGGCTAACCCCAGATGTTGCACTAAGAGAAATAAAGCTCCCACAACACAATTTCTTGATACTGTACCATGGAGGGGGGATGTCTTCCTGACCCATCTGGCAAGCAGTTTCTGCCTGAAGCATGAAGATGAAGAGCTGGTGTGATTCTGTCCAGCCAGTGGACTCTAGCTGCACGTGCTACTCCCCATACGAAAGTCTGATTACCTCTAGGATCATTTCCTCTTATTCACATCCTGTTGCCTAAAGTTACACAGGTTAAACATGCTGCCAATCCTTGAATGTTATTCTTAAAAGAAAGAAGAAGAAGAAGCACATGTGGAGTGTTTAATACATTGTGTTCAGGTCACCTGATTTTTTTTTAACTGTTTTATTTATGGTTCATATAGCCCCCAGTGGTTTGAGAGTTTCATTAATAAACTATTTTCCCCCTCAGATATATCCATTGGCTCCATTTCCTCTTTGCCAAATGTCATTGTTGATTTTCTGTGACAGTTTATGGTCAGGCACTAACTTCCTTGCTGTTAATTTCACTGTAAATTTCATTGTGGTACCAGACCCCTCTGGACTGCCCTCTAGCAGATCAATACACTGAATTTATATTTGTTATGGAGCTATTAGCACTAGTATCAGCAGAGTAATTAACTTCCCAAACCAAGGTAGCATTCCCCATCTGCTTTATTAATAGCATGTATATCTTGAAGAAATAATTTCTATTTGCATCTAACCCATCAGAGGAAAGAGTGGCCAAATTCCAAAGTCCATGTGAATTTTGGACGTTAGGGACATAATTTCTTGGCAGGAGATAGTTTTAAGATATATTGGGAAAGGAGTGAGTTGCAGAATCTATAAATTGCCCATCAGGGGAAAGGCTACACAGAGGAATAAAATATAGAGGCCACATGGAAGAAAGTTCTGTATTAAATACCACTGAGAATTTAGATCATCCTTTCAGAAATAGGAATCCATCCCTATTTAAATGACCGTGGAATTCACTCAAAGGTCAATGTTCACATTGGCAAAGCAAAGGCCAATGAGTTCTCACTAACAAAATAATTTGCCCCTTGTAATTTAGGACATGACTATCTTGTTTGAAAAGTATGCTATTGCATTTATGACACTGGACAAATTGCAGTCTTTCATATATTTGTATTTGTTTATTTTTGGTGATGTTTTATGTATTAAAGTAGTATAAATTAATATTTAACCATAATTCATTTACTGAATGAGATCCTATGCTATGCAAAATTCTATTCTAAGTTCTTCAAATATAAACAAAGAATATTATCTGCTCTCTATAACTGCAGTTCTAGTGGGGATAAGAGAATACTCTGAAGCAAAATTTCTAACATGCAGAAATCTCACCACTACCTATGAATGGGTGGTCTGTGATTGAATGGGACTCAGGAAATAATTATCCTGAACTTTAACACAATCATACAGGTTGGGAACTTAAAAAATGCGGAATTGACACTTGTAATTTAAGAAATATAATTCCATCAAAGTAGAAAAAGAAACTCATCTATCCTTAAATAATGTTTGCTTGATATTATCTTTCTGAATGGACTAGGGATATTTTATTTTTAACATAAATATGGGATCTTTGAAACAGGTCCGTTTAAAAATTTGAAAGGCCCTGTTTAAAAATGAGAAAATCCTTTGTATCAATTCATGCTGCTTTTTGGGCTTCTTTGATAGCTCAGTTAGTAACGAATCTGCCTGCAATGTAGGAGACCCCAGTACGATTCCTGGGTCGGGAAGATTTGATGCAGAAAGAATAGGCTATCCACTCCAGCATCCTTGGGCTTCCCTAGTGGCCCAGGTAGTAAAGAATCCGCCTGCAATGTGGGAGACCTGAATTCGATCCCTGGGTTGGGAAGATCCCCTGGAGAAGGGAAAGGTCACCCACTCCAGTATTCCGGCCTGGAGAATTGCATGGAGTATCCATGGACTCTCAAAGAGTTGAACACGACTGAGTGATGTTCACGTTCTTGGTGCTTTTTATGTAATGAATTTCTATTGTCATTTGAACACATTTTCCTTTCCTGCTTTATTTTCAGAATAATTCTATCTTAGTAGTTTTAAACAACTCATATAATTCTATGCTGAAATCGGAAGATCATCTCTCGAGTTTTGTCTAACCATCACTTTGCTTCAGATCACTTCCTGGTTCAACGGATGTTTTGTTTAATAAATGTTGTCAGCCTTCCATATGAGTCAAGTGCACCTGAGGATTCTGTTGTCTACCTAGGGGATGATGAGAATTCCTCAGATATCAGGAAGGCCCTGGAGCAGGAAATGGCCACCCACTGTGGTATTCTCGCCTGGGAAATTCCATGGACAGAGGACCCTGGCTGGCTAGGGTCCATGGGATCGCACAGTCAGACAGGCCCGACCAGGCACACACAGGAAGACTCAGAAATATAGGGCCTTTGATAATTAGCTGTAACTTAATAAATGCCCAAGTTCTGTTTCCTTCTTGTCACTCATAGCTATCTTGTAGTTTCTTATGTCATTATGGCCCACTTTTCAATAGGACAGTGTCTTAATATCCAGTGTATCAAATCTAATCCTACGGTTTATTGTGGGGAACCCCAGTCGGTCTGCTTTGACCGCTTCCCTCCCTTCCCAGTGAATGGAAGTTATAGTTATGCCCCGCTGGTGGCCTGAATCACCTCAATTTGTTCTGGCAATCGGAGGCAGCTGCTCCGTGTGAAAGGCGTGAGGCCCGCTGAGGAGCGCGTTAGGAGTGACCTCGGGCTGAATAGACGGGCGCAGCCCTTTCTGCGCGGCCGGCGAGCGTGAGCAAACGGACCTGCTCGAGTGCAGACCCGGTGCCGCGGTGTCAGGCAAGGCTCGGTCTCCTTTCTCTCGCTGGCTCTCTTTTTTCTCTTCCTTGAAAAATGAAACAGGATAGTGGACAGGCTGTTATAGTCTTAGTAACATCTGTTGCCTTTCACAGGGGTCTTAGCTGGGGACAATAAGTTTCAAAAAGGGCCTGAGTTCCTGTTGACCGGGGGAAAATAAAAGCTCTCTGCTGAAAGGAGTGTGGACGTGTTGCCCCAACTCACAGTTCAGGGCTTTTGTGTCTTCTGTCAGAACGGGTAGGAAGAAAGGGGTTTTGGGTTTTTTTCCTCTTCTTTCCTGACAAAACTGCCAGAAGAAAAAAAAAAAAATCGCAATTAATGGACTTAAAGAATGGTGGAAAAGTTACATCTCTCAATACCTCCATCCTCAGCTCAGTTAATCAGAAGTGTGGGAGAATGTATGTTTGGCATTCTTTTACATCTGTTCCTTTCCAGATTCCTGATTAACTTTTATACTAAGTCCAGACAATTAAGAGGGCAATTGCTAGGTTCTTACTTTTTTTTTGAAATGAGTATTTCACACATAATTTTTTTTTCCCCTTAAATTTGATCTGTTCATCTGACGCCGATTACCTGCATTTAGGCAGCAGGAAGCATTCAATTTAGATAATTTATATAGGGACAGTTATCTGCTTTTTTTGCAAGATGCTTTTTCAGAGCAATTTTGTTCAATTTGAACCATGACATCCTTTCCAGCAAGTGAGATGTGATGCAGCTGATATGTGTGTGCCTCCCAGTCTTCTGTTTCTTCAGACCAACAAATAAGCAGGTGAAAATGAATCCCAATATCTTAAATTTATTGATGGTATATGTCTTTGGAATCCTTCACGTGATTTTGGGGAAAAAAAAAACTATAGAAAGAAAAATCTATAGATGTAGATTTATGTCTATTAAGAGATTGATAGATTTGGGTAGACTTCAATGACGATGATCCATGTTCTACTATAAAAAGGAAAGGCTAATATTTCTGAAAATATCTGAATTTATAAACATTTCTTTAGAAAACATAAGGGGTCCTTCAATAATGGGTCTTGTACAAACAGTACATTCATGCATGACATATTTAAGAGCTGCTTTAAATGCTCTTTAAATATATTAATTTAAATGGGTTTAATGTATCTTATCCCCAAATTAAAAATTTTATGCTTCAAAGACTTTAAAAATATTGCCTTTAGTTTAATTGCATTATTATACTTCCAATACTGTTTATAGATGTGTGAGTAAAATATAAAACTGTAGTATTGTAACAGTGGTTTCTATGACTCTCATTAATGTTTAACAAGTTTTCTTATTTTTAAGCCAAAAGTAAAAATAACAAAACAAATTCGGTATAAGAAGTAGAATTTAGGAATATAAAGATCATGTGTTACAAGCATGGAAAAATATGTTGGACATAATTGAAATAATTGTATTTTTTGAAGAAAGAAATCCTTACAAATTGAGTATTAATTAACATCTAAATCACTCAGTTAAGACAGGGACAGCTAAAGTTACTTAAGAGTATTTCATAACGAGTCTTCATGAAATAGAATAAGACATATTTCGTTATTCTTGCTTCTGGCGCTAGTTGTAAAGAATCTGCGTGCCAATGCAGGAGACAGAAGAGACATGGGTTTGATTGCTGGGTCAAAATGATCCCCTGGAGAAGGAACTAGCAAACCACTCCAGTATTCTTGCCTGGAAAATCCCATGGGCAGAGGAGCCTGGTAGGCTACAATCCATGGGATCTCAGAGTCAGACACGACTGAAGCAGCTTAGTACTTATTCTTGTTTTTAATAAATCTGTCACTCTAATAGATTTATCTAACTGCTGCTGCTGCTAAGTCACTTCAGTCATGTCTGACTCTGTGTGACCTCATAGACGGCAGCCCACCAGGCTCCCCCGTCCCTGGGATTCTCCAGGCAAGAACACTGGAGTGGGTTGCCATTTCCTTCTCCAATGCAGGAAAGTGAAAAGTGAAAGTGAAGTTGCTCAGTCGTGTCCGACCCTCCTCCACCCCATGGACTGCAGCCCACCAGGCTCCTCCATCCATGGGATTTTCCAGGCAAGAGTACTGGAGTGGGGTGCCATTGCCTTCTCCGTATCTAAATGCTAGATCCCATTTAAGCCAAGCATGGAAAGCCTTGATGTGTATGTGTGTGTGTGTTCAGTCATGTCGGACTCTTTCGGACCCCAATGGACTGCAGCCCACCATGGCTCCTCTGTCCATTGTATTTTTCAGGCAAGATTACTGGAGTGGGTTACCATTTCCTACTCCAGGAAAACCTTGATAGTGTAAGTTAAATGAGAAAAAAATAAAAAAAATCAGAAGCCATTTGCCAGCTCATATACACAACACAATGGGTGGTGCTGAGGTTTTCCAGGTAATGCAGGGATTCAGCTATGTAGCATGAGGTTTCCATTCACTCTGAATACACCATGTAGATAGCTTCCACGCATAAGAAGTACAAGACCTAATTATGTCTAATGGGTAAATGGGAGAAAAAAAAAGCTTTGGACTTTGGAATCTGCCTATCTGCATATCTTGTGCTATGGATTGGCTTCCCAGGTAGCACTGGCCAGTGGTCAAGGATCCACCTGCCAATGCAGAAGACACAGGGGACGTGGGCTTGATCCCTGGGTCGGGAAGATCCTCTTGAGGAGGAAATGGCAACGCACTCTAATCCTGAAAGATCACATGGACAGCGGACACTGGCGGGCTACAATCCACAGGGCTGTGGAGAGCTGACTGAGCACGTCTGCAGGCGCATGTGCTCTGGACTGAAAGTTTGTGCTTCCCCCAAATTCATATGAAAGTGAAAGTGCTAATCACTCAGTTGTCTCGGACTCTTTGGGATCACCAGGCACCTCTGTCCATGGAATTTTCCAGGCACGAATATTGGAGTGAGGGAGCTGATTCATTCTTCGGGGGACTTACCTGACCCAGGGATCGAACCTGGGTCTCCTGTATTGCAGACAGATTCTTTACAGTCTGAGCCACTAGGAAAGCCCAGGATGCATATGATGAGACCCTAATCCCCTGTGTGATGGTGTTTGAAGGCAGAGCCTTTGGGATACCACTGGACTTGGATGGGGTCTTGGGGTGAAGCCCTCACAGTGGGGTTAGTGACCACATTAGAGGATGAAGACTGACCTTTTCTCGACCATGAGGACACTGCAATTAGAAGGCCGTCTACTCCCAGGAAGAGAGTTCTCACCAGCGCTGGACCTGTCCACACCATGATTTCAGATGTTGGGTCTCCAGACAACACAAGAGAAATTAGCCTTTGTTGTGGACACCACCCAGACTAGGGTATTTTTTTTTTAAGATTTTTTTTTTTTTTTGATGTTGACCATTTTAAAAGCTTTTTATTGAATTTGTTATAATGTTGCTTCTGTTCTCGTTTTTTGACCATGAGCCATATAGGATCTTAGCAGTTCAACCAGGGACAGAACCTGCGCCCCCTGCCTTGCAAGGTGAGGTCTTAACCATTGGACCACCAGGGAAGTCCCTAGGGTATTTTCTTACAGAAGTGGGAGCAGACTAAGACATCTTACCTTCAACAGTAGGAATTATAAATTTACACACTTATGAAGGCCTGACAGTAAATTAATGAGTACGCTGACTGTGGCAAGATGGAGTGTATATGCCCATCTCAAGAGAAGAGAAAGACTTCATGTTGCCATACTTTACAGTGTGAAATTGTAGGTGTGGTCAGATTTTCAGTGTGTAGAAGGCAGAGGGAATTCCCTGGCAGTCCAGTGGCTCAGACTCCATGCTGCTACTACCAGGGGCCCAGGTTCAATCCCTGGTTGGGGAACTAAGATCCCTCAAGCTGTGTGGCACAGCCAGATATATATTCAACATTTATGAAAAAAGGAAGACAAGTCAGATACAGAGATATGTATGCATAATCTTCCAGTAACAAACACTGAAAGACACACACAAAAATAAACTCACTCTGTGGGCCCAACTTGACTGCTGGTTGGGTGTGATGAGAGGGGCACTGACTTGATCCACCTTGGTTAAACAAACAAACAAAAACACCTGAAACATTGTTTGCCTTGCTCTGTTATGTAGTCATTCAAACATGACTCTCATATTAGGCAAATTTGCAAGGTTGGTTAAGGAGCTGTCTTTCAGAAATTTAGAAAGATATATTTTTAGAATTTAGAAAGATATATCTTTTCTATAGGGATTATTTAAACATTTAAAGAATACCTAGTAATTTTCTAACAAGTAGTAGAGCTATTTTTATTCACGGTAAAGTGTCTGCCTACAACACGGGAGACCTGGGTTCGATTCCTGGATCGGGAAGATCCCCTGGAGAAGGAAATGGCAACCCACTCCAGTATTCATGCCTGGAAAATCCCATGGACCAAGGAACCTGGTGGGCTACAGTCCATGGGGTTGCAAAGAGTCGGACACGACTGAGCAACTTCACTTCACTGTGGTTTAAATAAACTTATGTAGCTGTTTAACTTTTGGGGGAACTACTTGATATTTTATTCGATAAAGGAACTGAATTATCCATCAATATAGATTGTAACATCAAATTATTTTCTTGCCATGAGCTCATTTGACCTTATAGTTATCCAAAATATAGGCTTTTTACCCTAGAGCGATGGACTCATTCAAGGCTTACTGTTCTAAGAATGAGAATGATGATTTACATTAGTAGATTTACATTACATTTACACCTTAAGTAAAATTTTAAGGTGTGATATGGAAAGCCATGTCTACAGAATTATTTGTGAAAATATATTCCATTCATATCATTATACATCCACAACAATCCAAACTATTAAAAAATGTAAAATTAAAAGTGACAATGGCTACAACAAAATTATTTTCCCACTGCTTAGAAAAGCTATTAAATAACAAAAATCCTTCTTGGTATTTGAAGGGCAAAATAGCGAATAATTATGTCTGCATGTCTAGGATTTTTAGGAATCCTGCATTGGATGTTGCCTTGTCAACCAACTGGCATGCTTTCTACTGGGTTTTGATTCTTTTCTTTTTTTGATGTGGACCATTTTTAAAGTCTTTATTGAATTTGTTACAATATTGCTTCTGCATTATATTTAGTCTTTTTTTTTTGGCCACAAGGCATGTGGAATCTTAGTTGCCCAACCAAGGGTCAGACCTGCACACCCTGCGTTGGAAGGCGAAGTCTTTAACACTGGACTGCCAGGGAAGCCCCACGGGTTTGATTCTTATTCACATACCTGGAGTTTGTCATGAGATTATGAACCAATATCCTTATCTTCCTGAATTTCAGTTACATCATTGATAAAATGAGGGAATATGCTTAAGTGTTATCGAACATGTCTTATTAGGTCATTTCACGTGTAAGGTATTATCTTCTGTGACTGGTGGTAAGTCAGTTGCTTACTGAGGCCCCTTAACCCTCTCAGACCACAATTTGTATCCACAGATTTATTTGGAAGGAGATCTTTAAGTTCCTCACGATATGTATAACATTTTCCTGTCAGCATTAAATCTAAAAAGCCCTAACCAAATAAACGTGGCATAATGAGCATTGATTTCCACTGCAACATCTTCTCACACAAACACACAAATGCATTAGAAAATATTGTGCCTTATTTTGTCCATAAGGACTGTGTATGTTGGTCCTCACATATGGCATCAGTCTTGATTTAGTTTCCTTCTTTACTCTTTTGTAGTGAGAGACCCTCATTAGCTTGGGGTGCAGAGTGATCATTTGGCCAGATGGGGTGAGGAAGTGAAGGAAAAATGCTGACTGTATCCCTTTTTAATCACTCAATCCTGAAAGTGAAAAGGGAAACCACTTGCAGTTCACAGAGATAATGACTGCTTGAGACATCACCTTTGTCAATGGAATAGTTCAAGCTCATAAAAAGACTGTGCTTCTTAAGCACAAGTACCTTCTAGGGTGGCAGCTCTTCAGTATTTCATTAAGCATGCTTACCTGCCTTTGAAATAACTGGCTCATTTCATCTCCTCTTTCTTCATAAGGTATATTGTTTCCTCTTGTTTTCTCTTCCTGAATTTGCTTTCTGAATATGAGTTTAGCCTCAAAGTCACATACTCCTGAGAGCCATACTTTTGGTTCCATGCAGTGGCTGGAAGTAGAGTCATTCCTCCGCGCACATTTCATGTGTGTTAGGAGAGCACAAAATATAATTGAGTGGCACCAGCTATAAAGCCTGCAGAACCCAGGGCAAGCCAGCTCTCTGAGTCTGTACATCAGGTTAGTCAACAGGCAGAGAAATGGTGTCCCAGCCCAAGGTGAACAAGAGAACATATGCTTAGGGAGGCCTTTCTGTCTAGGCAAGCAGAGGATTCTGTGTAAGAATCTCATTTTATATAAAAAACAAACACCTGCTATTAAATCCTGTTGCTCCGTGGAGACTGTTCTCCAGGAGATCTTCCCAACCCAGGGATCGAACCCATGTCTTCTTGGTAGGTAGATTCTTTATGACTAAACCACCTGGGAAGCCTGGTTTATGTTTTTGGGACTCTCCAATAACAAATGTCTTCCTCCTTCAAATCTTGTACTTTGCTGCTTACTGTTCTCTTACTGAGTTTAGCCTCATCTCTCCTTTTTTAATAGTTCTGAATGTGCCTGGAATATTCTGTGGGGACTCGACCTTACTTTCCTTTGTAATTCCTGCAATTTGTGGCATCAAACCTGGTACACAGCACATACTCAATAAATACTTTTGAAATCAGTTTATTGTGAAATTCCACTTTTATTTTCCCCCAGAAGATTCTCTGGTTTATCACAGAGTGATAGAGCAGTGTTTAGCAGAAATTTGCATTATCACTTTTCTCTATGATGATTTTAGAAGGTTTTTATGGAACAACTATAATTCAAGAGATAACACAGGCCTAGCTATATTATTTCTGACAATTTTCATTTGAGATGCTTTTTAAAAAGTAATTTGTGTTCTAACGATTCTAAATCTAAAGATACAATTGCACAGCCATGGTATCATACACGACTTAAATAAGTAAGAGTTCCCTTGCCTTGGCGTTTAACACCAAATCCAGGTCAGATGTTTATCTGTTTGGGTTTGTTCCTCAGAAAGAAAATGTTGATAAACTTGACATGTAGCAGCAGAAAACTCTCCTTATTTAAAATGATAACCAATCACCCACAATATCTCAGATATTCTCAAACCCCATGAAGAAGCCTTCAATATCTGAAGAGTTCTGGAAAGATAGCCTGGACAACTTCCTTTGCCTAGAACGGGAAAAAATGAATCCTTCATCTTTGCTTTCACAGCCTCCCTGTGTCATTTTTTTTCCATTTCTTTCCATTTTTTTCTAAGTAGGTGGGGTGAGGAGTAAACTACCAGTAATCTAAAGCACAATATATACAAGTAGGCAGATTTTAAAGTCTAAACTTTTTGTTTCTGCTTTTCTGTTTCACCATTAGATCTCACCATTCTTTTTTTTAAAGATTTTTCCTTTTTTGATGTGGACCACTTTTAAAGTCTTTATTGAATTTGTGACAACATTGCTCCCGTTTCATGTTTTGTTCTTTTGGCCACGGGGCATGTGGGATCTTAGCTCCTGGACAAGGGATCAAACCCACACCCCCTGCATTGGATGATGAAGCCTTAACCACTGGACCATCAGGGAAGTCCCAGTGTTTATCATTCTTGTGTGGCAAAGTTCTCCATACTGTGTATTTGAAGGGAATGGAAACTTCAGTATTGGTCCATCCGCATTATTGCATCATCCAGAAAATCTGAGTACTACCCACTGGGATGCATCTAGCTTATCATAGATGAGTTTGCAAAGGATTTTTGTGTTTTTTTTTGTTCCTCATTTTATTTATGCTATCAAGGTTTTTCATGCTTGGGCTCTTTTATTGCTTAATATGAGATCTTAGACCACTCGGGCTGATGGTGGTTTTCAATGAGATCTTAGTCCTGTGTCCTTACTGTGGCTCCTGAAAGGTCCATTGGCCTCCTTCTCACCCTTGTTGTTGTTCAGTCACTAAGTCACGTCCGACTCTTTGTGACCCTGTGCACTGCAGCCAGAGCTTCCTGGCCCTTCACTGTCTCCTGGAGTTTGCTCAGATTCATGTCCATTGAGTCGGTCATGCCATCCAAACATCTCATCCTCTGACACCCCTTCTCCTTCTCTCCTCACCCTGGAGAACATTTAAGGAGATAATTCCTTAGACCTCATTAGACATCCTTGCCTTCTATGCTGTCTCAGCAGCTCCCTTGCTCTGTGAATATCTTCAAGCCCCTTAACTAAATAGTATAGTCTCCAAGTATTCACTTTCAGACAGACTGCTTAAATAATATTCAAGGAGCCCTTGAAAACATCTTAAGCAGTGAAATTGTATCACTGTATACTTTGGATTTACCCTGTCTAGTATCTATGAGGGGCACAGTCACCAGTGAGATGTTGTCGGGGTGGGGGTGTGTGTGCTGATATGATGCTAATCCTTGCAAACATCTTTATTCTCTCCATGATCACTTATGCTTTTATTGATAACTGCATTCAAGATATCTTTAAATCTACTTCTATTTTCTGATTATATCTAAGGGTTTTTCATGCACTAATGCCACAACTAGCATCCAGGCTACTATTTTTCTTACCTGGATTTCTACAGTAATTTCCTAAACACTTCCTCACCTTCAGTGCCAAGCTGACCTAAATCAGCTGCCAGGGTGTCGCCTTCTTGTGCAATTATCATCACAATTTCCCATCATAAAACTCCGCATGCTCCTGCATTGCTCTCAGGGTACAACCCAAATGTTGGCTCTTCCCATTCGAGACTTTTTGTTCATGTCATGTGCTCCCACGCCCGATACTGTCTTCACCTCATCACGATGCTCATCATGGTGTAGGGAGATGTACCCACCTTCTAATTTTCACAACAGGTTGGAAGGTTCCCGAAGATAAGAACTGCACCTTCACCTTTGTGTTCTCAACCTCTAGACTAAGGATCACACAGCAGGGATTCAGTTACTACGTATCAAGTTAGTAAAGGCCAACAAAGATCTAGGAGTCTGTCCTACTTAGTCCTTTCCTTTCTAGAAAATGCACGTAAACCTAGTTAGATGAACTAGATTGATGAATACAGACATACTCAGGGAAACCCTAAGCATCACGTAATGAAAAGATACATTTTTATGATTATCCACACATTTATATTGGGGAGAGATTTTTCACAGGAAACTATGAATGATCTTTTTGAGAGCCTGCCTTATGTGAGAGCATCTTACCTTCTGCCACATCTATGTTTTTCTTCCCAGGGCTCCCCAGAATTGCTGGAAATGTGCAGACCTCATGATCAGCTCTTTTCTGCCCTCAGCTGCCAGATACTCAAGCCACATCTCTGGTTTTAGAGTAAGATCAGGATGGAATGAATATGAATATAATTGAACCATCAATCTCATCAGAAACCTTGTACTTTTGCACTGAATTTGCTTTGGGAAATAAGAAGTGTAGGGAAATACTTTCCAGAGCAACAGGAATTATGGCAAAGTACTCTTACTTCTTCTGATTCCTCCTTCTCCAAAAGAGAGTTTTATTGATTTATTCAAGAGTGAAAGTACATTGAAAGTATTTTTTTAAATAGGAAAGAAAGGGGGACACATTGATTTGTGTACATTATATGACAGTAAAGAAACAAAAACTTCAACTGAGAGGATTTTTAAAAGATTGTTATATATTAGAACATAAATATTCAAGCATAAATTTGGAAATAATGGAAGCATGACATTTCATAAATAAGCATCTGCAGTGATGACTTACGTTTGTATTTCATAGAATCTTAAACATTTGGTATCATCTTGGGATTTATCTAGTACACTGTCTTTTTATTTGTGTTTCTCAGGAAACGAGGTTCTCTAATTAACCAAAATTTATAGGAAAAGGAGAAAGGATCTAAAAAACATGTCCTTGGACTTGACCACAGTGTAAACCTGTGGAATATTTCCTTTATTTATTGTTCCTAATGTTAGGCTTCCTCCTAAAAATAAAACACAGACACCTTCTAGGGACCTAGAAGATGCTACAACGTTTGTCTCTTGCCCACCACTCCAGCATAACCCATCTTGACTCTCCCCCTTGCGTTGTGTTTTCTGTTTCTCAAATACACTTGCCTTTTTCCTTCTCCAGACCTTCTGCAGACCTTTGTCATTGTTTGTTCTGCCCAGGCCATTTTCCTTCAGAGTTTCTCAAGTCCAACTTATTCTCATCACCATGTCTCAGCTTAAGTGCCTCCTCCTTGGAGAAGGACCTCGCCAGATGAATAGATGTCCCTCAGTTACTGTCTGAAGCACCCCCTGTTCCTACCCTTGCCTTCTACACTGCACTCGACTGGAGAGGAACCTAGATCTTCCTTGATGAGGAACAGAGCCGGAACTAGTATTCTGGGTAACTCACCCCTTCTAGAATCTAGGTCAAGGTTACAGTTTCTGTTAGGGGAAGCACACTGACTGAAACCACCCACCCTAGCCAGGCACCATCATGACTATTTCCATAAATTATCTTACGACAGGAGCTCCTAGTAAGGAACACAGAACTAAGAAGCCACCACCAACTGGAAGAATTCAGGAAAGGTAAAAAGATGACGTCACACGTCCTTTCACCTCCCAGAATCCTTCTCGCTGGCATCCATCTTGGCTGAGCAATCCATGTGCCCCCAGGAAGGACCCTGAGTCAGAATGATCGGCCAGAGACCACCCAGAAACTAATCCTATCACCATGAGACTGGAGACTGAGAGCACTTCTCCTGGCTTCCTTTACCTCCCGCTCTTCGCCCGGGGCCCCTTCCCAATAAAGTTTATTGCTTTGTCAGCATGCGTGTCTCCTCCGACAATTCATTTCCGTGTGTTAGACACTCTCAGACCCTGGAAGTGGTCCCCTTTTCAGTGCCAGTTTAAGGGTATTTTTTAAAAAGAAAGGCAAGGAGTCTGGAAACATCTGGTTCAGGATGAAAGCCCAAATTGATGATGAGTATTTATGCAGAGGACCAGAAAATAAATAATCGAGAACAATTTTAGGAAAAGTATGACCAAAATAACACCAAAAAAACCCCACTCCATTTCCTTCCCTTTTCATATGTGATGGCCGTTGATTAAAATAAGCTAATAAATATATATGGTATAGTACCAAATTCCTGATCCCACATTATCCCTTATAGATGAAAGATCCAGGCAGTCAATGAGCTGGTTAAAAACTGGCAGGTGGGCTCAGATTTGTGTTAATACTGGATGGGATACAACCATTCACTTCTTGTATTCAACAAATACTTGCTGTGGGTTAAACATGTGCTGTGTCTTAAACATAGTGAATATTCCTCTTTGCTTTCCTGAAACGTTTGGTCCAGAGCAATTTAAGTATAGGTCCCATCCCAGAAGCAAATTCATTTATACAAAGGAAGGCCACCAGAAAAATGTAAAGTTCTAGACTGTGAACATTAGCTGGAATAATTTAGGATTTCACAGAGAAAATGCTGTCAAAGTCCTTCAAGATGAAGCCAAGGTTTAATGTCTAGCTACCAGGAAAATGATGATGGTGGGGCTGAAAGAGAAATACATCTTGGGAAAGTCAAGGCGGTATCCATGCAAGGTATAAAGAGGTCTGTTCTAAAGGTACAGAGTTTGAGGGATGGCTGACAGTTGAATGGAAATGGACCGTGAAATGGTCCTCCAAGCATACCAGGAGCTGGAGAGGTTTAGGGCTGAAGACACAACTTTTAAAATGAAGCAATTGTAAGTAAATAGCATAGCGAGCCGCGGTATTTGGAAATGAATACGCTTTAAAAAGGTTTTCTGTTAGAATGATTAGCACAGAATTCAGTTTTAAAGACTAAGTAGAGGAGAGAGAGAGAAAAAAAGAAGCAAGCTAAGCGGACTGGAGGAGTGGACTGGGGGGAGGGTGAGTGTGCCTGAGGGATACAGGAAGCAGAGGTGCTTACACCGACGAGCCAAGCCCACAAGCCGGGTATCTGGAGAATCATTGTTAGGCATGGATGGGAGAAGCAGGGCCAGTTCCATCGACCGAATGAGAAAAATGAAAACGAACGCGCTTGGAAACGACCTATTCACCTTCCTCACCCCTGCGACGGAGCAGCTAGGCATCAGACCAAATCAAGCACCAGAGCAGACGAACACGAAGCGTGCTCAACTCTACCGGCAGCGGCGCGTCCTAAAAAGACTAGACCCCCTTGCCCACCTCGCGAGGGTCCTCTCTCCCACCCAGCGCGTAAATCACACACCTCGGAAGTTTTGCATTAGCCAGCCCAGCAGGGGAGGAAATTTTCTGCAAGTACAGAAAGTAGAACTAGGGCAGTCCGAGGAGATTGAAAGGGCAAAACTATCACGCAAGAAAACTGTAAGTTCTGATTAGTTTTATGACTTTGCCTTCATGCCTCAGGAGCTCCATTGATCACGGCTTCCGCGACAGGTTGGGGGTGGGGAGGGGAGGGCGCTGGAAAAAAAAAAAAAATTCTCCAAACTCTTCTCCAGCGCGGCGTTTTCAGATGCAAATACCTCGCCGGGAGATGGATGGGCTGCTGCCCCTCCTACTTCCACCGCTCTCCTGGATTTTCCTGCGAAGGACTCGGTCTGCGCGGAGCTGCCAGGAGGGCGGTGGAGGAGGGGCGCGTGGGGGTGCGCGCGCGGGGGTGCGCGCGCGGCGGCGGAGCGGCTGCTGTGCCAAGAGCCCTCACTCGGGCTCCGGGAGGTGCCGGAGTCTCGGCGGCTCCGGGTCCCGCCACGCACAGCGCTGTCTGCCGGCGCCGGCCGCCCGCCCACCTGGCCCGGCCCAGCGCGCCCTCTCCGCCTCTTCTGCGCCCGCCCACTCGCCCCCTCGCCCTCTCTCCGGACGCGCGCCCGCTCGCTCTCTCGCTCCGGACCCAGCGTCTGAGCCGCCCCGGGGAGCCGGCTGAGCCGGCGGGACCGGGACGCTGGGGGCCCGCGCGGGGTCCCCGCAGCCCGCGTCCCGCGGAGAGGGCTGTGATCGGAGCGGGCGCCGGCCGCAGCGGGTGCCGAGCGGGCGCCGCGGGTCCGCCCCGTGCGCCCCACCGCGCGCCCTGGGTCTCCAGGAGCCCGCGGGCGCCCGGCTGCTGAGCGCGCGCCCTTTCGGATGCCAACGCCCAGGTGGCTGGCGCGGGACGCCGCGGAGAGGGCAGCGAGCCCCCAGGTGAGTGCGTGCGCCTGCGGGGGGCCCGGGGAAGGCGCCGCGGGGCATAAGTGCGCCCCCCGGTGCGCCCGGGGAAGCGGCACTCCGTGGCGGGCGGAAAGCGGGCGGGGAGATCCGCGTGGAGTTTCCCCGGCGTCCGCAAGTCACTGCTCGGTGGCCCTGGGCTGCGGCTCTGCCGGGCAGGGCGGGCGGGCGAAGGGAGCCGGGCCCGGCAAGCTGGTGCTGACGGACAGCGGGGGCGACGCGAGTTGAGCGAGCAGATCCCGGCGTTGTCCGGGTGCCTGGGAGCGCGCAGTCCGGTCCGCTCTCCTCCACCGGGAGCACGAGGGGCTGTTTTTGACCCGGAAAAATATATGCGGGCCAAACTCCGCGCTGGCCGGGCGGCCGACTTCTGCGGCGGTCTGAGAGCGAGGGGGCGTGTGCCCGCGCGTCCATCTGACTGTCTGCGTGTACTCCGTTTACCTTTCGGGACGGTGGAGCTCCTCTAAGGGTGTTTGGCTTTTTCTTTTAATTAGCATTCTGCTGGTGCCCTGCATCCGCAGGGCTGGCCTCTGCGAGGCATCCCGCCTCCGCTCCGCCCCGCGGTACCCTAGGTGCGCGTCGTGCTAAGGGCGCCCTGCTTCTCTGACTGGTGGACTTCGTGGGCGCACCTGGTCCACGGCTGGTTGCGGGTATTGAGCCTCCCGGGGTGGATGCACGAGAAAGGACCTGTGGTCTTTATTGGTTTCACCTTTTAGATCGTTAACCTAAAGGTTTTATTAGATAGAGTGCAGGTGAGTGGAGATTGGTACTGAGTTACCCAGCAGTGGGCAGGTGGGAACCTGTGAAGAAACCGGCAAGGATTGGGTAGCTTTGGAGATCTGAGCACTGAAGCCCGAATATACTTAAAACGCTTTCTCAAGAAATATCTTCTCTTGATTGGAGCACTTATTAGCTGAAACATCTTTAAGTAAAGACTCTCCCTTCATAATTCCTGTAACCCGGCAGGTATTCAGATTATTTTGCATTCAAAAGTAGACAAGGAGAACTTTATGGGGAAAAATAGAAAAAAAAAAAAAAGAAAAGTTATATGTTAATATATGGCTTGAGGTAAGTGACAATATGCATTAAAAAAATTCAGGTTAACAGAACAAAAATGTATATTTTAAGAGTTTAGGGGAAGCAGTAGCCTTTTTTTGTTGTTGTTTTTTAAAGGAAAGTTCACATTGATGCACTGTCTGGCAGCGATATCAGAAGTGTTTTAAGTGTGTCTTTATAAAGACAAGTTGGTAGTGAGGAGCTAGGGAAGAAAGTAATTGTATTGGAAGCTTTCAGTAACTCACCAGATTTACTTCTTTACAGAAGAAACTAGTTAGATTTTGTTTACACAAGCTGTTCTCTTGTTAGTACATAAAGGGCAATCCATTAACAATCCTTTTCTTCATTTTGGGTCTCTTTGGAACAGTATGGATTAAAATGCTAAAGAATTGAGACAGTCAAACTGGCAACTTTGTAGACATCTGGCTTGTTATGCTAGTGTTTCATATGGAGTGGAGTGGCAGAAGCAATTAGGTATCATCCAACCTTAATAGTCTTATCTGGTAAAACTAGCTGTGAAAGTCTGTCTGTGGAAAGAAAAATAAAGAAAACAATAATCAGTAGTGTAGATCATCACCCTGCTGAAGCCATTAAGGTTTGCAGCCTTAAGAAAGGGGCATTGTGCTCTTACAGCCTGAGATATTATTGTGATTAAGGGCTGCAATCGGTGATTAGAATTGTGTTAACAATTGGCTGACAGGCTCACACCTCTTCTTAAGTAGACTTTTATTGATTTAATAGCACAGTGATTTTCCCTTTCTTATAGAAGGGTAATTGTAAAACATCTGTATTATTGTGGTTTACCCTTGAATTGACTCTAGTTTTTAGTGTCCAGTGAAGGAGAGAGGATTGGGTGCATTCTGGGTGGGTCACTGTTCTGCCTCCTTAGGTCTAAAAATCCACCCACTGTCTCTCCTCCTTTTTAGTATTTTTGAGGGCAGAGCTGATAACAGCTTCTCAGAATGTATGAGGAAGTGACTACATCTTTGTAGTCAAGTTCAACACTTTGTCAGTCTTTTATAAATCTTTTGTAAAGTATCATCAGTTGTTCAGTGTTGTTAACATGTATGCTTCAGTGATTCCATCCTTCTTTGATTTTATACGATTTTGCATTTACTGCCTTAGTAGCTCCTATCACATCACGATTCCCTCTCTCACACACAAAAAGGTTTTTTTACTGGCTTGGAGGGCTTCATAGCCTTTAGCTGAAATTGGGAGTCTCAGAAACTTCTAAAATAGCTACGGCACCATCGTTGATTGCAAAAGGACAGTGATGGGAGCTTTTCTCCTTTGCATGAAGGACTCAGTTGCTTCTAAATGGGGTGATGAAGGGGAGCTGAGGACAAGGAAGGCATGTGATCAGAGTCCTGTGTGTGACCATCTCCTCAGCCTCTGACAAGCAGAGCTGATCTAGCTGTAACTAGCAGTACTCGAGTGCCTCCTCTGGGAATTTGCTGGTTTTGCAGAAAGATACCCCTGCAAACATTCCCCCTGCCCCCCCCCCCCCCCCCCCCCCCGGTTCTGCGAGACTCCTCACGGACAAAATTATCAGTGCAGATGAATATGCAGGCATGCATGATCTTACGTTCATTTCAGATTTTCATTCTAGCAGAAATTTCTTTTTGACTGTTTTGCAGACTACTTATTGAAACATAATGCCTTTTATTGAAGTCATGTAAACCTCAGTGTAAATGCAAGGGTAAATTAAAAGTGACAATTGATCCCACTGAGATATGTTGTAAAAGTACAAAGAAACAAACCCTGTAAGTATGATTTGACCATTTTGATACTATATAA
The DNA here is from genome assembly GCF_001704415.2 of Capra hircus. Taxonomy (NCBI): domain Eukaryota; kingdom Metazoa; phylum Chordata; class Mammalia; order Artiodactyla; family Bovidae; genus Capra; species Capra hircus. The sequence goes on along the minus strand of NC_030831.1, from coordinate 11,062,510 downwards.
AGAGCTCAGAAGGACTGTGCTTTGTCACTTTCTTTGTAATTTACATAGGCTGCTTCTCGTTAATTGTAAACAGTTGTTGTTTTCTCTTTTTCATTCCTTTCACCCATGGCAGAAGTTATTTGTGCTTCGTGGAAATTGGCTCTGTAAGCCACTTAGAGAAGTTTTCATTCCATGTCTGATAACCAGAGGCAGACTACTGGCTGTGTAATTCATTTCCAGGGCCCCTGCCTGAATATTTAGGCCAGTTAACGGTAGGAGGTTGTGGTCTGTGGTTGTAATGTTATCTGGCCCAGGGAGCTAATGGGTTTGATCACAGTTTCTTTATGTGAGAAGTCACATATCACAGAGGGTCCCCAGCCTCACTAATTAAAATGTAAAGAATTATACCTTTTAAGTAGAAAAGAAGGCTGCTTTATCAGTATTAAAATTATTGAAGTTAATGCTAAACTTTAATGGTATAGAGATGAAATAAATGACAGTATATGTCTATCCTAAAAGCTGAAGATGAAATATTAAATCTAGAATGATTATAATGGGTAGTTAGGAACAGAGAAGCATCTTGAAATACAGTATTTATAGTAACAACCAAATAGCCATCCATCTACATCCTTATATCTGAAGGTATTTTCCTGAGAAATCAGAATCTACCCAATTTCTAAAACAGCCAATGGACTATTATTCCAATGTCAGTGCAGATAGTAACCACCATAGCATTACAGCGTTGTAGGAAGTTATTATGGATGCTGGAGTTGTTTCGAAGGGAAAAGGCAATTTTAAAATTGGGTACTGCTCACTCTGTTTTTGGTAATATATAAACATGCAATCCTGAACAAGAGATCTTTTGAGTATCTTACATTCTGAATGGAATCCTGATGGTCCCCTACATTGAAAATTCAAGCTCACGGTTATAGTAAAAATTTGAGTAAATTCTAAAGGTAATAAATTAGAAAGATCTTAATGATCAGATTGAGAAATATTTAACAAATACTTTAAATGATCGTTGCATCCCAGTCATGCCCAATTCCATCTGTAACTAGCTGTGTGACCTTGGGCACTGCACAACCGTAGACTTCGTTTTCATTAGTAAGGAAAGAAAAGACTGCCTTAGGTTCTTCTAATGTGTCTTCTATCAATACATCTGTGGTTCTACGTCTTGAGTGGGTTGGAGATTTATTTATTTTTCCTCAACATGAATGCTCAAGAAAAGCAAGTGTTTACCTCCTTCAGCACTAAATGACCCTCATTCTCTCTCTCTCTCTTAGATGTCATCTCTGAAAGCTCTATTTGTGTGTGATAGTTGGAACTGACGCATGGCCATAGCTCTTGAAGTGCTCCTTGCCCTTGGATTACTTTCTGTTGTAACTCATAGCATCTGCTCACTGATGAAGGGGAGGTTAGAACAGATTGTTCCCCGCTTTTGCATTCCCCAAAATATATTCAGTGGATCTATCGTAAAAACAAGTGAACTTCACTGTGAACAGTATGATCCTTTTTACAAAGCAGCCCACTCTACCTTTGTGGCAATAGTGACGACCTGTGTGGAGACAGGTGGCTGCAGTCCTGGGGAAAGCAAGGGCTAACAAAGGTCTTTAATGGAGGCGTGAAATCAGGAGGCAGTCTTTCCTTGTTGAGTTTAAATAATGCCATTTAATACCCAAGGAGTATCCAAAAGGGAGCAGGCTTCTTTTGCCAAACTGCAGAGCTCATTCATGTGCTTAAAACAATGGTGATATGGTCACAGTAGCCTCTGACCACTGCTGTGAAGTGGTGTCATTTCCACTTTTAAACATGGATGTTGTTTAGTCTTCATACACATTTATGAAAAACATGTTGCTTGTCAAAATGTATCGGGTTGGCCAAAAAGGTTGCTTAGGTTTTCCCATAAACTGAACAACATTTTTGATCAGCCCAGCAGTTCGACTTTAAAGCAGTCCTGGAAATGACAGTTTCCTCCCAACAGGCCAGCAGCAAGATTTTTTTTTCTCTCTCCCATTTTGTTATTGTTACAACTGTGATTTCTTGTAGTACTGTGTTTTATAAACCATCCAACAAAACGTCTCAGGGAATGTTCTAAAGGTGTTTGGTGGTTACCTGTTAGGGATTTCTGATTCTCGTGGATTATTTTCTATCAAGTTCACTGCTGCTGCTGCTGCTAAGTCACTTCAGTCGTGTCCGACTCTGCCCCACAGACGGCAGCCCACCAGGCTCCCCTGTCCCTGGGACTCTCCAGGCAAGAACACTGGAGTGGGTTGCCATTTCCTTCTCCAATGAATGGAAGTGAAAAGCGAAAGGGAAGTCGCTCAGTCTTGTCCGACTCTTCGTGACCCCATGGACTGCAGCCTCCTCTGTCCATGGGATTTTCCAGGCAAGAGTACTGGAGTGGCAGTCCTTAAATGTCATTCTTACTTTTGTTTTTATAGAAAGTGCAAATTACTGAATTTATTCTGAAACTGTCATGTTCCATGTAATTGTGAACTGGACCATGTTTTTTATTTTTTTCCCTTTTGGCTGAGCTGTGCTGTCTGCCGGATCTTAGTTCCCCGACCAGGGATCGAACCTGCACCCCTGCATAGGAAGTGTGGAGTCTTAACCAGAAAGTCCCAATTCCCTCCCATACTGGACCCATTTTTAAAAGAGAGGCAGGCTGTCTTCTAGTTTTTAGATTACCAGTAGGTAGTATCCTACCTGTTAGTGTGTTATGAAATAAGTATATTTCACAACAGTTGCAGAAGATTTGTATCTGATGCAACTCCAGACTCCACAGAGGTTGAGCATCTGTTCCTTGCCTGTGATTGAGAGAATCTGATGGTATAGAGTCTTAAACTGAGGTAAGACATTGGTTTATTCATATTGCACTGCAAAAAACACTTCCAGTTTAAGTGCCGGAAAACCTAAACTAATAATATATCTCCTTTTAATATAATTGATAGTCATAGTTTATAGCTCCTTATTTCTAGAAGGCAGATAGTCTGGTGTGCCTTTTAAAAAAGCAGTTCAGGAAATATAAATTAGTTGGTAATTAGGCATGTGCTTTAACTACTCTTATGGTTATATATTAATGTGAGTGGTTGAATAGGATTCATTTTATGCTACTTTTGTTTTTAGCATACCATCTTTAATTTAGATGGAACAGGCTCTGTAAGATTTGCCCTTTTGCTCATTGATGCATTAAAAATACATTTTTCGTTTTGAAGGTGTTTTTTTTTTAGTCATTGTTTTTAAGTCTGAACAAACATTTGATTAAGAGCATGATGGTCACTTGATCTGATTTTTGAAAGTAGTTTCACAGAGGTATTAGTGGAGCAGAAAATCCAAGAAAATTTTATAATGATGAATTCGTTTGGGTAAAGTATTATTAGGTATTAAGGTTAAATGAATAATAAACTATCTACTTGGAAATAATTTTTGCCACTTAGTTGAACAAAAATAATTGGAACAAAAAGGTAGCATGATAAAGTGATTTCAGGTCAACAAATGATGTTGATTTAGTAAATAGCGCTTGACTGATTCTTACCTCTATCTCTTTTTTTTCTTTTTTGTTACAATCCTTTTAAGATTTCCTTTGTGAGGCTTAATTTTGCATTCCTTTGACGAAAATCACAGTATTATTTGTGGTGACTTTCATGTATTTTTTTGGTTTGTTCAAAAAAAAAAAAAGAGACCTAACATTACAAATTTTAAAAATGACATATTTTAAAATATCAGAGCAAAAAAAAAAAAGTTTTAAATGTTATCCAGAGTTTTTAGATTTTAGATTAGTTACCAATCCAGTAGCCATCTCCGCTTTGGTTTTTGAAATGTCTGTGCTTGGCCTCTATTCGGCTCTTCTCCCCTCAGATATAACCTATTCCTGCTGTTTTTCTCCTCAGTGTTGTAACAGTGAACATCTGTAACTGTCCAGAAGTTGACGCAGATCTGTAAAAGTTCCCTAACTGTATACCAGTACATTATTTTTTTGCACTGTCTCTTTTTTTCTGAGTTGGTTGTAGTGACCTGGGCAGCGGTCCAGACTTCCAGGGGGCCATCCTTTTCAGTTTTCCCTCAGGACACAGGTTGGCACGTGACACAGCTTGGGTGCAGAGGTCTCTGCTTATTTCTTATGTAACATTCCCCTGGTCAACTCCTGCCTGTACAGGAAACTGAGATAGGGGAGGAGGCAGAAGGAAGGGAGAAGAGGACACAGAAGTCTGAGGAAGGAGGTTGCAGAGTTCTGTTTTGGGACACAGATTTGTGAGGCCTGGTTGAACCCATTGTGCAAAAAGTCAACAATTGAAATGTTTTGGGTGCTCAAGTTCATTTATGTGGAAAAGATGTTACTGTGATTGGTGCCTTTAGACGTGTTGACGTTTGTGTGAAGATGGGAAGCCTGTATGATGAGGTTATGGACAGGAAATCTCAAGGTCAAGTCTCGATGACTTCTGTTTGATGACCGCAGATAACTGACGGTTTTTCCAAAGGGTTCAGGGCCCTTCCTGTCTTTCACGGTAACCCGACTCATGCAGGGAGGGTGAGCTGCGTTGAGCTGTTGTTCTGGCCTTTACCTCGAAAACCAGATCTGACCGGAAAGCAAGGCAAGGATCTGTGGGGGACAGGTGAAGAAAGGGGACCTCTGACTCTTGCCATTACCACTTCCTCCTACTGTTATCAAGTGTATGTTCCTGGCAGGGTTTGTAGCTCTCCAAAGTACTGATGTACATATCATGAAACACCCTACTCAGATCACAACCCTTCATGTGTGATTTTCCGATGTTTACCAGCACACTGTACAAAGGGTGTTCTAGAGGCATTTATTTGCTTCCTGAAAGAGAATTTCATCCTCTAGGAATGTACGCAATGCCCGTTGAAGTATCCTTGTCCTCTCTTGTAGACCTTCAAGAAAAGTAAAGGAAATTTGGCTTAAGAGACTGGCAAATACTTCAAATCCTGCAAAGAAATGTAATGGAATTGTTCTCAAAGTGATTGTGACTTCTGAGCATGGTAGAGTAGTCAAGGATTTCCATGTTGACTTCTATGGTTAACTTTTCATATTAAACATGAGAGTGATTATAATGGAAAGAAACATTACATAAACATTTTCTGCATGTCAATTCCAGGGCCTATTTCTGTTCTGGGTACTAGGATCCATCGATAGGGTAAATCATCCCTGTTCATCAAGGTTTCTGTTAATACTAACTGCTCTTAAAACCCTTGATTTAAATAGGAAAGTACAGAATTCTCAGGTATCTTTCCTCTGCAGATATTATCATGTCAATGACTAAAATAACTCATGGCATTTTCTGTCACTCTGTTGTTTTATGGGTTCTAGCTTGTTCCATCACTCCACAGTCTTGTATGGAAAAGAAATAATCAAGAGGGAAAAAGAGTAATTTAAACATGTCTTGTTAAAATTCATGCTCAATTCTGTAAATACGTCAAATGCTTCCTTTATACTTCTGTGGCTTTCCTTAATCACTCTACCCTTTACCTTTAATTATTAACAACGTGTACTTTTTCATAACTGAGAAAAAGACAACAAAAGCAATTTTATATAATTAAGAGCTGTACAAACAGACTTTATAAAATGATATCGCTCAGCTCCCACATTTTGCACACGTGAAACATGAAGTCCCAAAGGGATCCAAGGTCATTAGAGGAAATGATGGAGGGTCCTGTGATCTATTTCCAGTCCAGATTATGTTTCTTTCTTATCAGTGAACATTCTGAGTGAACTCAAAGTTATCCAGTACCAATACCAGTCTTTGACTTATAAGAATGACAGAGAACGTGGCTTTAGGAAAGAAAACGTTACGTTTTTTTTTAAGAAAGTAATTTGTTGCCATTGTTTGTATACATCTAGATGCTTCCTTTTATCATCTATGTAGTTGTCTGGGCACTGACTAGAACTATTAAGAATGTTTTCATTCAATTTACCTTCAAAACAGAAACAGACTCTCAGACTTTGAGAATGATCTCATGGTCGGGGGGAGCAGGGAGGTGGAAGGATGGGGGAAGGAAATGGCTAGGGAGTTTGGGATAGACAGGTACACACTGCTCTACTTAATGTGGGGAACCAACAAGGACTGACTGTATGGCACAGAGAACTCTGCTCAATGTTATGATGCAGCCTGGATGGCAGAGGGGGTTTAGGGGAGAATGGATACATGCATATGTGTGGCTGAGTCCCTTCACTGTTCACCTGAAATATCACAACATTGTTAATTGACTCTACCCCAGTACAAAATAAAAAGTTAAGAAAAAATGTTTTCACTAAGTGTTAAGAGTTTTCTGAAACATTTTATAGATAAGATGAAAATGAAAACATTGCAAACTAACTTTTATTTGAACATAAGTAGTATCAAACTTTGGAGAAGGCAATGGCACCCCACTCCAGTACTCTTGCCTAGAAAATCCCACGGGTGGAGGAGCCTGGTAGGCTGCACTCCATGGGGTCGCACAGAGTCAGACACGACTGAAGCGACTTAGCAGCAGCAGCAGTATCAAACTTAAAATGTATATATGTATATAATTTTTGATACTACTTATGTTACATATATGTGTGTGAGAGTATATATTTAGTGCTTTTAGTTTTTGCCAGGCACTATCCTTAGCTTTTTATGATCTGCTTATTTAATCCTATGACTTAGATGCAATTATTAACATTTTCATTTTATAAGTGGGAGGCTTGAAGATTCATCTCTGGAACTTTTCTTAGAATTTTAGTATCTTGTCCAAGATTGCGTAGCTGATACATGACAGACTCAGATCTGAGTTGCTCAGTTGTTCCCCACTCTCTGCAACCTCATGGACTGTAGCCCTCCAGGCTCCTCTGTCCATGGGATTCTCCAGGCAATACTGGAGTGGGTTCTCATTTCATTCTCTAGAGGATCTAACTGACCCCAGGGATTGAACCTGGGTCTCCTGAATTGTGGGCAGATTCTTTACCATCTGGGCCACGAGGGAATACCAGTTTAATTATAAGAATTCCCCAAATCTAGTATTCTGAAAAAAATTCATTTGCTGTCTAGTTTTTTAGAGGTTGGGTTCAATTTCACACAGAAACACTGTTATCAAGTTCCCGTAATTAAGAGTAGCCTAAATTGACGCAGAATTGAAACAGAAGAGCTATACAAAAAAGATCGTATGACCTAGATAATCACGATGGTGTGATCACTCACCTAAAGCCAGACTTCCTGGAATGCGAAGTCAAGTGGGCCTTAGGAAGCATCATTACAAACAAAGCTAGTGGAGGTGATGTAACTCCAGTTGAGCTATTTTAAATCCTAAAAGATAATGCTGTGAAAGTGCTGCACTCCATATGTCAGCAAATTTGGAAAACTCAGCAGTGGCCACAGGATTGGAAAAGGTCAGTTTTCATTCCAATCACAAAGAAATCCAGTGCCAAAGAATGCTCAGTTGCACTCATCTCACAGGCTGCTGCTGCTGCTGCTAAGTTGCTTCAGTCGTGTCCGACTCTGTGTGATCCCATAGATGGCAGCCCACCAGGCTCCCCTATCCCTGGGATTCTCCAGGCAAGAACACTGGAGTGGGTTGCCATTTCCTTCTCCAATGCATGAAAGTGAAAATTGAAAGTGAAGTCACTCAGTCGCGTCCAACTCTTCACGACCCCATGGACTGCAGCCCACCAGGCTCCTCCATCCATGGGATATTCCGGGCAAGAGTACTGGAGTGAGGTGTCATTGCCTCCTCTGCATCTCAATGCTAGGAATGCTCAAAATTCTCCAAACCAGGCTTCAGCAATACGTGAACCGTGAACTTCCAGATGTTCAAGCTGAATTTTGACAAGGCAGAGGAGCCAGAGATCAAATTGCCAACATCATGGATCATTGAAAAAGCAAGAGAGTTCCAGAAAAACATTTACTTCTGCTTCATTGATTATGCCAAAGCTTTGACTGTGTGGATCACAACAAACTGTGGAAAATTCTTTGAGAGATGGGAATGCCAGACCTATCTCTTGAGAAATTTGTATGCAGGTCAAGAAGCAACAGTTAGAACTGGACATGAAACAGGAGACTGGGAAGCCTGGTGTGCTGCATTATATGGGGTTGCAGCGTTGGACAGGACTGAACAACTGAACTGAACTGAAATTGACGTCATTTGTCCATATCACATTTTAAAACATTTGGTCTTAGGGACCAAAGTATTTCTGCCGTAGTTTTTAGGCGCAGTTTCCGTCTTTCTTGAAGAAGGAGAGCAGTAAAACTTGAAATGTCCTTTGGCCAAAGGGTTCCCATGCTGGACTCAGTCTGGTCACCACAACCCTAGGTTCCCCCCTCCCCCATCACCAGGAACCTGGTTTGTGAAGGAGGTCCCTGCTCTTCCTACTAAAGGCCACTCACCAGGAGTGCCTGGCCCCAATTCCCGGTCGGCATAAACAAATCCCTACACCAGCACACCATTTCCTTGTTCAAGTGTTTGCTACTGCTAAGTCACTTCAGTCGTGTCCGACTCCGTGCGACCACATAGATGGAAGCTCACCAGGCTCCCCCATCCCTGGGATTCTCCAGGCAAGAAAACTGGAGTGGGTTGCTATTTCCCTCTCCAAGGCATGAAAGTGAAAAGTGAAGGAAAGTCACTCAGTTGTGTCCGACCCTTGGTGACCCCATGGACTACAGCCTACCAGGCTCCTCCATCCATGGGATTTTCCAGGCAAGAGTACTGGAGTGGGGTGCCATTGCCTTCTCCAGTTTAAGTGTTTACTTGTCTCCTTTTAACTGGAGGTAACTTGTCTCTCAGGTGGATTAGCTCAGACCAGTGTACAAAGAACTTCCAACCTAGCTGAGAGTCATTCATCCACCAGAATATCAGTAAATCGCCCCAAGTTCCTTCTTGCTTGTAATTCTAAGCGTAGAACAACTCGCCTTTCTAGACTGATTTTCAAATGAACCAAGTTCATTTTTGATCATCAGATGGGAGATCTGGATTCTGGAAGATGGTATTCAGTGCACAGACTGCAGTTAATATGCTCCAGTAATAGTTTATCCTTCCTGGGGGAACAGAACATAGCAGTTAGCTGTATTTGGAGCTTTTCTGGAATATCCTAAATTTCAAAACTTTATTGCAGTATCTTAATAGGAATATGTTCATTTGACCAGAGCTTCAAGTCCATGCAACATGTTCCTTCAGTTGTGTGGACTAGTTCAACACGTTTAATACAGTTCACCTTCCTTCTACTATATATGACATGTTCTGTAAGCAATTTGACTGTCAGAAATCATCTGATGATTAGCAGACATTTCTGTTACAGGAGAGAAGGGAGAAAGATGGAAAAGTTGGCATAGAGAGTATTTTCTGCTTTGATAATGAGATATCTTGTGGCTTCATGTTGTTAAGACTGTTTTTCTCCTCTCAAAAATTGAAAGCAAATCTTATTTGCCTTAATTATCCTATTGTTGATTTATTTATAGTTGCCAAATGAATTCATAACCCAAAGTGCAGCAGTGATTTAAGTGAGCACTTAGTCATAAATTCTCATTCCTCTGTGTTTTGGGGTGTGTTGGCAAGTTGGCATTGTAGACTGATTATCTCTTGCATAATCAGAATTTGGTAATGAAATAACTAGACCTGAGGATAAAAGATTTTTGCTGCTGCTAAGACACCTCTTAGGTGTGTGGAACCGAGAATCAGTCTCACATATAGAGTCGAATTTGCTCACCCCTCTGATGATCAATATAATTCAATCCTGTCATTGTTGACAGAGAAAGGCCCTACTATGCACAAACAATGCTGCAAGGGTTCAGTAAATATTTGTAAAGCGGCAAATACCTTCAGTGCAGTAGAATAACCAAACACGCTCCACAGCATACATGACAATAAGTTTGAAGGGTAGAAATTGGAAACCACTGAGCTTTTCAGCTGATCACAATCAAATCAGAACATATCAAAACAGCTGGTGTTCGGTGGTTTAGAATCAATCAACCGGTTTTGAAGCATCTCATACTACTTTCTCTTTGCGGTTTCACAGGAGAGATTTAAACTAGCATATGTCCTTTCCATTTGGCTAAATCCCTGCTTTGAGCTGCTTGGCTTTCATATTCTAATACCAACAAATGAAACTGTGATAGAAAAGGACAAAAAAAAAAAAAAAAGGGCAACAAAACACCTAGCATTAAAATGATTTTTTTTACCCAATGGGTTGCTCCATTTGTATTAAATAAACCATATGCTCCCAGTGAGAATGCCCTAGAAGAACGAGGAAAATTTTAAGGTTGTATTATGGAATCAGGATAATTCTGCATCAGCAGTATTTATGTTATTTGTGAATATGGCTACAGCTTTTGCAGTTTTCTATTTTAAGTTTATCCTTATATTTTAATGCTAGTGCAGATAATGATATCTTGGACGATCCAACAGTGTGTTAGTACCAACAAAGATCTACTGTGGAGCCCAGGACAGCCTGGGGTGGAGTGGAGTTTTGGGGGGAGAATGGATACATGTGTGTGTCTGGCTGAGTCCCTTCACTGATCACCTGAAACTACCACAACCCCATTAATTGGCCGTACTCCAATGCAAAACGTTTTTTGGTGTTAAAAACAAAGTAAAAAAAGGAGACTGAGTTAGTAAGTGCAAGTTAAAAGGTATTTCTGTGTTTTGCTTTCTGACACCAGCTCTTCTCTTTGTTCTGGTAGGTACCTATTACACCATTCTTGGGCGAAGGTTATTCAGCACTTGTGACCTCTCCCCTTCGAACTCTCTACAAATTATTGTCTCTGCACTCCCAGCTGACACCCTGCCGGAGGCAAGAGCTACTAAGCCAACTGGAACTGTGCCTTCTCTCTTGTCAAGGTTTTTTTCTTACACAGGAAAAAGAAAGAAAAAAAAAAGATGAAGTTGGGCAAAGTGGAGTTCTGCCATTTTCTTCAGCTGATCGCGCTTTTCCTGTGTTTCTCGGGGATGAGTCAAGCGGAGCTCTCAAGGTCCGGATCAAAGCCGTATTTCCAATCAGGGAGGTCGCGCACAAAGCGCAGCTGGGTGTGGAATCAGTTCTTCGTGCTGGAGGAGTACATGGGTTCAGACCCGCTCTATGTAGGAAAGGTAGGGTATTTGGCTTTTCCAAGTCACAAACGATTCTTGTGCATGTCTGTGGTTGAATGGAGAACGGCTCCTTTTTCTTTGGAAATGAGAAACACAAAGCTGTCATGAGGTTTCTGGCATTGGTTAGCCACGCTGGCACAGTCATCCAGGTGTTACTCATCCCGTGAAGCCACAGTTCAGGGAGTGATGCTTTATTCCAAGATACAGGCGAGACTCGTACTCACGCCTCGTTTAGCATGATGGTGGCATGTTAGTAAAGCTGTCGTTTCCAAAATGAGAGCAGGAATGCTTACTCAACAGCAGTCCCCAACGTTTTTGGTGCTTGGAACCAGTTTCGTGGAAGACAGTTTTTCCTCCCGACAACGATGAGGGACATGGTTTGGGGATGATTCAAGGGCATTACACTTATTGTCTGCTCTATTTCTCATCTAACCTGCCACTGATTTGACAGGATGTACTGGTCCATGGTGCAGAGGCCGGGGACCCCTGAACTAATGAATGAAGACTGGTGGGTTCTGTGAGCCAGTAGATTTTTGAGATTTTTTTCTGGGAGTTAACAAGGCTAATAATGCTTATACTAACTTGAGGCTATGTATCCTGTTCTGATACTTGGCAGTTGAAAATGGCAAAAGTGTAATTATGGGGACTGTTGTTTCTAAATCAGGAGCGGTTCAAATCTACATTTCTAAGTAGTGATTTTGTTTTAATGGACTATTAAAATTTCCTTTTTAAAATTAACATTTTGGTTAAAAATGAGCATGAACAGAGGCCCACGAGAAGTGATGTTAGATGAATGGTGGGCAGTTTGGGGTGTATTTATTTGGCGGCCAAGTGGTGCCCAAGGGGAGGTTCTTTACCACTGCCTCTTTCTGTCTGCATGTTTGGGTTGCGGTTTCCGTTCAAGCACCTTCTGAATTGAAGGGTGCACTTCAGGGCACGTGGCTTTTCCCCATCCTGGTACCATGTTCCCAGTTCCTAGCTTGATGCAGGTTTGGCTGTGTTCACGTCTGTGAAGATGTCCTGAGATTTTCAACTTTGTGCTGAGCCCTGGTGAAGGGTTTCTATAAGTAGAATGTGTTTGCAAGACATCTATACATCTGCATGTCTGCTCTTTGTTGGTTTTATGCATCTATTCCTGGTAAAGTGAAGCTCAGCACACTGATGAATTTATCCCTGAGTGTATTTTCAACTATGAATGATTGAAGGAGAATCTTCGGTATTCGTTTCAGGGGTCATTGTTTCATTTGAATAGACCTTGAGTAAGAGTGAAAAATATGTTTTTGTTGGTAGTTGTCTACCTAAGCCAAGATGATCTTTATTATGTATATCTTCTTACTTTTCTTTAAATGCCTCTACGTTGTACAAATACTGATGCTGTGTTGTAACAAAGGAGTTCAGATATTGAAAGATTTCTAGGGACATGGATTAGGAAACTGTCTAGCCTATCATAGCATGTTCCTGTCCTGACGAAAGATGGGCATGCACGTGTGCTGAGCTGCTTCAGTCGTGTCCGACTCTTTGCGACCCTAGGGACTGTAGCCTGCCAGGCTCCTCCGTCCATGGGATTCTTTAGGTGAGAATCCTGGAGCAGGTGGCTGTGTCTTCCTCCAGGGGATCATCCCGACCCAGAGATCAAACCCATGTCTCTTGTGTCTCCTGCATTAGTAGGTGGGTTCTTTATCACTAGTGCCACCTGGGAAGCCCAAGAAAGGATGTGCACAAGTTTGTGTGTGTGTGTGTGCGCGCACATATGTGTATTTTCAGAGCCCGTCTGCTTTTATCAGTAGCACCATCATTTATACTAAATCTTTCCATCTCTCTTATTTTCTTGTAAATCAAGTGAAAGCATTAACCTTCTGCAATGTTAGTGACCTCGACTCTAGCTCATAATTTCATTCATTTTTAATGAACATTTGAGAAATTCATCACATCTGGTTGAATGGATAGGGCTATAATAATTCATAAATACTTTATAAAGGGCCAGCGAAAAGTGAAAGTATTAGTAGCTCAGTCATGTCCAACTATTGGTGACCCCATGGACTATAGCTCGCGTGGCTCCTCTGTCCATGAAATTCTCCAGGCAAGAGTACTGGAGTGGGTAGCCATGCCCTTCTCCAGGTGATTTTCCCAACCTAGGGATCAAACCAGGTCTCCTGCATTGCAGGCAGATTGTTTACTGTCTGAGCCACCAGGAGAGTCCAAAGGATCAATAGTTATCCATTATTATTATAGTAGTTACTACTACTATCAGTAGTTATCAGTAGTAAAAGTGAAAGTCACTCAGTTGTGTCCCACTCTTTGCGGCCCCACGGACTCTATAGTCCACGGACTTCTCCAGGCCAGAATACTGGAGTGGGTAGCCTTTCCCTTCTCTAAGGGATCTTCCCAACCCAGGGATCGAACCCAGGTCTCCGGCATTGCAGGTAGATTCTTTACCAGCTGAGCCACAAGGGAAACCGAGTAGAAATCACGCTTTTGCACAAATGTAAAATTTTCTAAACATGACTAAAATATTCCCACTAATTTGGTTTTAAATGGAGTTGCTTGAGTGAGATTGACATTTGGAAATCAAGATAATTTAAAATAAAAAAAACCCTCATATTTTAATTTTTATAAACTTCACCGTAACAATTCAGACTGCTTCTATCAAGATAATCCACGTTAAGTCAGTTTCAAGTTTTGAAGGCATGTCTCTAGGTTACTTAAGTTCCAAATACATGCAAAAGTACTGGACAATGCCATTGTTATTTTTCTTTTAATAAGAGAAATTGTGTGGTTCCTTGATTAGGTAGCAAATATTCTGTGCTTTCCTTTCAGTTAATTAGAGACAATCATCTAGCAGACTTTATGTGGCAGGAAACAAGTTTGTGCTTATCTCTTGAAGGCTGTGTATTGGGAGTTCAGTAGAGCTCTTCATAGTAAAATGTTCAGGATGGAAATAGGTTTTAAAAAACACTTAACTGATTAAAATACAGAAAAAGGGCAATAAAACAATTTGAGATGGAGAGAAATTTATAGAGAAGAGAGAGAGACAAATGAAAGGCTTTAAAACGTGCATTTTACATTTGCTTGAGAAAAGGGGGTAGAGAACGTGAATACTTGAGACTTTTTGTCTGAGAAAATAAAATGAGTCGTTTTAGGTTGGTGTCCTGAATGGGCAGAGTTAAAGGAAAATTTTGACCTCAGTACAGTTTTTATCACTTGGATGTGTACAGTAGATATATATACTCTTTTCATTTTTTTCCTTTTTTCTACCTTGAGGGAGGCTATGACCAGAGTTTTCAAAGACAGAATAGAAAGTTCTAGATTAATATGCAGAACAGATAGGCAGATAGTGCATTTCACAAATGCATATTTAACATATGCTGGTTAGATGGCTACACTTTAAGTCTTCCTGAGAAAATTGAACTGTTTAGGTAATTTGGAAAATGTAAATGATGACCTTGCTAAACTTGATAGCTTAATTTAATCGCAAAATGAATATGTATTGTATGCATCAAATTGACTTCAGTCTTACTGCTGACTCGGGCATTTCCTACTAGTTGTATGACTTAGGTTAAGTTGCCTAATATTACTAAATTATAGTTTCCTCATCTTTAAAATAGGAATAATGATATCTGTAAGTCAAGTTTTTGTTTGTGTGTTTGTTTTTACTGAGAAATAATGAGATAAAATATTTGGAACATTAATCTAGACATCATATTTATCTATTTCACTACATATTAATTATAAATTAACCAGGTTGTGGATAATCTATTGTGTTATGTGTCCAGTTATATGTGTTACAGTTGTGATCCTTCAGATGAAAGTAGACATTATTTTATGTATTAAATAGTATTGCAATTAATTACAGGAATGGTCCATATTGGATGTACTTGGCGATACATATCTTGTATAGGATTAGATTATGGCATACATATGTGGCTGAATGATTCAAACCTTAAACACGTGGACTTCAAATGTCAGATCACATCTAAAATTTTTTTACCTTCAAAGTTGAAGACCATGTTAATGGCTGATGCCCAACAAGATCAGCTAAATTAGTCTACAGTTACATAAAATTTGGTCTTTAAGGTAGGACACTGAAGTCACAAGATGGCTATCACCTTTTATTTTAGCCAATTTCCTGAGTTTGATAACTCAAGACGAAAGGGACCAGGAGTTGAAAGGGACCAGGAGTTCCTCCAGATCCTCTGCAAGAGGCCTCCAGGACACACTTCTAGGCTGAGTTAGAATCTGACCTTTATCGTGAGCATCTCACTGTTTTCTTGTGATTCAAATTGACAAGCCGCTGAGTCGAATGAAAGGAGTCATTACTCTGATGGAGCTCTTTTTGTAAGTTAAAGTATAATTGACGTATTTGTTCTCTGTCGTGTCTGACTCTTTGCCACCCCCATGGACTGTAGCCTGCCAGGCTCCTTTGTCCATGGAATTTTCCAGGCTAGGATACTGAAGTGGGTTGCCATTTCCTTCTCCAGGGAAATCGTCCCGACCCAGGGATTGGACCCATGTCTCCTGGATTGGGAGATGGGTTCTTTACCACTGGCATCACCTGGGATGCCCCATAGTTGACATACTACATTGTTATTTTCAGGTGTACTACATAATGATTCCATATTTGTATAAATTGAGAAATGATGACCACAGTACACCTAGTTGACATCCGTCAATCTACATAGTTACAAATTCTTTTTTTGTGTGTTGAGAACTTTCGAGGTCCACTCTCTTCCCAACTTTCAAATGTACAATACAATATTATTAACCAGAGTCACTGTGCTTTATGGAGCTCCGTTTTAAAGAATAGTAAGTAGTACACCTTTCCTTAAGAGGAGTATTTTTTTGGCTGTGCAGCAAGGCACATGGGGTCTTAGTTTCCCCTGCAGTGGAAGTGCAGAGTCTTAACCACTAGACCTCCAGGGAGGTCCCCAAGAGTATTTCTTAATTACAGCTGTGTCTGCTTCTTGTCCTTTCATGGGAAGGATGAAGTAGAGATGCCCTTCTTTTCTCTTCTTCCTGTGAATTTACATCACCCTGACCTGGCTCTTTGAAGTGTGTGTGAAGTAAGCTGTGTCTAGCCATCTGATCCGCATCACACTGCAGTTTTCTAGTCCCATCTTTTCCTCACCTCGGCATTTCTCACTTAACATCCCCTAACCATCTGACAAAAAAAATCTGTCTGCAAAACCACTGAGCCCGAGTCTGAGGTATTAAGTGTTTTTCGTCTCCGCTCAGTGTAATGGGCTGCCAGGCGTTCGCTTTCCTCCGGGCCATCACTTTCACTGAAATGTGTGTTTCGTGCTTCCTCAGTCTGCTTCTTGAGCTGTTAACATCACTCTTACCTTTTCTGCTACTCCCCTTTCGTCCCCCCTCATTCAGGGAGAATTTATGCCTCTTACCCTAGTCAGAATCAAAGACATAGGAATGTAGTATGGGATTCACTCTGCTCTCAATTTCACCTGGCTTGGAAGCATTGCTGAGCATCTTTGATGCATTTAATTACACCTTACAGCCATATCTCTCACTGAAAGATTTCGCGGGCTCCTGATCCCTGAAGCTCTGCTCACTGTTCCGGAAAGGAAACTTTCCTCTTGAAGGGAGGTTGTGTTACAGATCAGATTCCTTCATGGGGGTAAGTTTATATGAGATACACAAAAAGAAAATAATCCCAAATATTAAGAAGTTAGGGAAGAACATGTAAGTTCACTTGGGTGTTTCCATTACACCTTATTGAAAGACCCGAATGAACTTTTTGGCTAACCTAGTATATCATGGTAAAAATTACATTTTGTAGATTTCAGAGGGAGAATAGCAAAAGCATCCTCTAAATATGTAGATTACCTGAAATTGGCTTCCATCTTAAAATAAAACAAATAGTTTGTTCTGTGTATGCATAGGAAACCCATTTTCATAACATTTTTATAACCAGAGTGAGTTGTGAAGACCCTGATTTTTATCTTCTTGTTACTTCGCTGGTAGAAATGTGGAGCTCCTGGTGACTTCAAAAGAAATTTGGACGTGGATAAGCTCTGTGGGATGCAAATAAGTTCAGTCTCTTAGAAATATTTTTTGGCAGTTATTTTTAGCTCTTATAAAACTCTGGTATAACTATAAAGTAGTAAATGTGTTTTCTCCACATAAAATCAACAACCCGAAGTGTTTGTGTGTTCTTTGAAAACCATAATGAAAATAATATATATCAGATTTTGCTACTAAAATGCTGAAACGTACCATTAATTCAGTTTAATATTGCTTATTTTCTCTTCAAAGTTATCTTCGGTTAGAAATGAAGGTTGTAATTAGCTACCAAGTAGTTTACAGGTGAGACTACACAGCTAGAAGTTGGAGGATAGGGACCTGCAGTTCTAAACCTAATTATAGTCAAACTTGGGCTTCCCAGATGGCTCAGTGGTAAAGAATCCACCTGCTGATGCAGGCGATGCAGGAGGCGCAGGTTCAATCCTTGAGTCTAGAATATCCCCCGGAGGACGAAATGGCAACCCCCTCCAGTATTCTTGCCTGGAGAATTCCATCGACAGAGGAGCCTGGCAGGCTACAGTCCATGGGGTCACAAAGAGTTGGACACAACTGAGTGACGGAATACACACACACACTCAAACTAGATAGTATAGATCGGCTCTACATTTTCATTTTTATGTTGATAGTTTATGTTGATCAAGATCATTTAAAATGCTGTCTTCTTCAACGTGTGTGTTTGTACACTTGTCACCCATTTGGTGAGAGTAGGAGCAAAAATTATGAAAAGCTAAATTCAGTGTGTAATAGTTGGGTTTTTATATTGATGTTGAGTTTCTAAATGCAAAGACAAAATTCCAGCTAAAAGGATGATATTGAGCTTTTCTATAGAAAAGTGTAACTGGCCAATTGTATATGCCATGCTCAGTGATACACAGTCAGTCTCTGGGACTCACCAAGATACATGATAGAATTAGATAAGCACAGGCCAGGCACTGAAGCTTTGCTGGTTTAAGCATACATAGATGAGTGCTAGCGTGGGAGGAATTTCATCCTAATCATTTCATCTGATTTATATTGATTATCTGTCATGGTGATCGTGATCACTGGAGAGAAACAATAGTTTGTAGAACTATGCTTAACATTTTTGGTATGCTGGGCAGCCTGTCATGTGTTTTCTTTCTTCCCCTTCCTTCTCTTCTTTAAATACTTTTTAAGTACCTGCTCTATGTTAGGTACTGTGCTAGATAAAAGAGTTAAAAATAAAGCCTCTCCATCCTAACATTGCCTGGTTGATAAACCAAGCAGGTAACAGGTGGCAATTGAGAGGAGTCAGTTCCGCAGCTGATCTGTAGCTGCAGAGGTGGGTAACCAGAGGCACAAATTCATGGATCCGAGAACAAAGGCTTGCACGAGGATACCTGGAAACACTCCGATTTCATGATTCAGTCTCCAAATCAGAGGCGAGAAAAAATGAATTATCTCCTTAGAAAGTAGGACAGAATCTTCTAAAACTATATTGGGGGAAGCTTTATATAGTGGAAAGACCAGTAAGCAGAAACCCTGGGTTATACTGTCAAGTCCCTCATTATTTTGAGCAGTGCTCTAAGATGCATATATGTCAGTCTGCTCATCTGTAAAATAGAGATCAACTAGGTAAAAATTTGAAACCATCTTGAAGTCATTTCAGACTTACATATAGGTTGCAAAGTAGGACCCAGCTTCTCCGAATGACAGTGTCATACATGACTAATGGCTACGTCTATTGGGCTTCCCCGATGGCTCAGCAGGTAAAGAATCTGCCAGCAGTGCAGGAGACACAGGAGATGTGGGTTTGACCCGTGGGTTGGGCAGGTCCCCTGGAGAAGGGAATGGCTACCCACTCCAGTATACTAGCCTAGATAATTCCATGGACAGAGGAGCCTGGCAGGCTACAGTGCACGGGGTCCTAAAGAGGTGCACACGACTGAGTCCCTGAGCTTGCACGCCTGCAGTGACTACACCTATTATTTAAACTAGGAAGTTAACATGGCTGCAGTACTCTTGACTTATCAGCAGGTCATATTCAGAATTTTCCAGCTGCTACAGTCGAGTGACTTTTCTGGTAGAAGCCAATCCTGTATCGTATCTTGCATTTGTCTTGTCTCTTCAATCTGTCGTCCTTGACTAGTGATTTGGTAGAGTCTCTCACAGTCGGGGTTAGTACATGTTTCTTCCTAAGGTAGGCATGTCAGGAGATGTAGTTTGGGGCAGGAATGCTACAGAAACGGTATGGTGCCCTGCTCACTGCTGCTTCTCAGGAGACACAGGCTGCTAACAGGGCTCATTCTTACAGATACTGACTTTGATCTCTTAGTCAAGGTGGTGCCTGCCACGTGCTTCTACTGAAAAAAAAAAAAAAAAAACATCTGAAAGTTTTGAAATCTTGAAGGAGGTATAGAACTACCTAAGCTGCCATTATAGATTAGGATAAATGTTACTGGTGATTTGAGGGATATGCACTGAATTGTTCATTAAAGTCCATCGTCCATTTTTAGGATGGGGTTGTGGGTTTATCTGAGACGTGGATGAAATTTAAATCTAAAATGCTGTCAGGTAATAGCCATACTTTTATGTAGTAATTGATTTTGTTTCTCAAAAGCACATCAATTTAGGATGTCTTGGAGAAATTGATTTTGTTTTTTTTATTCCGAAGCATGTGAGACTGCTCTCTGGTGTCAAGATTCCAAGAAGATGTCTACTAATCTATATTTAAATAAGAACTTTCTTCCTCATTGCTTACAAAATATAAACTGTTTTATACTGTAGAGTGTGCCACAAGTGTTTAACCCTCATGATTATAAATAAAACATTGCTTTGGAAAATAATAGGTATAGTTAGCTAAGGGTAAAAGAGAAAGCAACTGAATGTCTTAAATTTTAATATATTCATAAGAGAGCTGAGGTCTAAACAATGAATGGTGTTCTGTTTAATGTTGGAAAAGATTTAGTAATGATTTCTCCTAATGATTCTTCATAGATCCAATAACATTTCTGATTCATATTCAGTACTGATTAAATCTTCAGAAAGGCCTGGAACTCAGGGTTCTTATATTGGAGATGAGATAATAGATGCATTTGAAAGTACAATAAATAGAGTAAGGGAGCAATCATTAGAGTTACAATTCAGAAGTGTTAGAGGGCCAGTCTGAAAAGTAAATTTCTGGAAATATATTGTTTTACTTCTATGGAAATAATTTTGTTTTCCTTCAAAGTATCAGATTTAGTTGCAGTACTATCAAAGTCTTTTGGCATGTTTTGCAAACTTTTTCCTTTAAAAGGGCATATATTCAACAGAATAGATACATTTATGTGGACTCTCAAATTATTAATATTACATGCTATTTCCTAAATTTTACTAAATCTTGAAACTGAACATTGGATAACAGGGCATGATAATTAACAGAGACATTAAAATGGTATTTAGCTGGGACACAGAAGTATTAGAAATGAACCCTGGAACAGAAATTTCCAAAATAGAGTATGGAAAACTAATGAACTGTTGAGAGGCCAGAAAGAAAATATTTTGGACTTTTATTCAATTAAAAATAAACTCATGTGTAAAAAATTCTAGTTTTTGGTATATGAAATACACAATACACTCAAGGAGTTTTAACTGATAAAAGTGCAGCTTCAAACAAGTGGGGAGACCATTAGCCCATCCCTGAAGGGGTTATATAGACATTAGGAATGTTTGTAGCTGGTTGGCTGTACACTGTCGTACTCCATTGAGCTGGTGGGAAAAGATGGAGCAATAGGGTCAAGCATCAACTTAGCCTACTTTTGTACATCATGGCTTTTGTTGTTCAGCCTCTCAGTAGTGTCCACCTCTTTCCAAACCCATGGACTGCAGCACGCCAGTCTTCCCTGCCCTTCACTATCTCCCAGAGTTTGCTTACATTCATTTGCCTTGAGTTGATGATGCCAACCAACCATCTCACTGTTCTGTCGCCCCCTTCTCCTCCTGCCCTCGACTTTTAGCAGCATTAGGTTTTTTTTCCAATGAATCAACTGTGCCTGAGGTGTCCAAAATATTGGAACTTCAGCTTCAGCATCAGTCCTTCCATGGCTCAACATTCAACATAAGAGAAGGTCTGAATTCATTTCAGCAAACAACAGTTAGGGAATAGGAACTGGCCAGGAAAATACTTGTGTCGGCCTCAACCAGTCTTAAATCTTCTCAGACCAAAAGCCTGAGGATTTTCATCTCTCCTGTCACCACACAAATAACATAGTGTCCAAGAGATGTGGACTCTTACACAAAACTGGGGAAACAGACTCTTGGAAGGCACAAACAAAACCTTGTGAGTACCAGGACCCAGGAGAAAGGAGCAGTGACCCCATAGTAGACTGACCCAGACTTAGTTGTGAGTGTCCAGGAGTCTCTAGAGGAGGTGTGGGTTGGAGGTGGCCTGCTGCTGGATCGGGGGCACCCAGTGTGGCATTTGATGCACAGGACCTTTTGAAGGAGGTCACCATTATCTTCATTACTTCCACCATAGTTTGGTCTCAGGTCAAACAAGAGGGAAGGAACAGAGCCCCGCCCATCAACAGAACTGGATTAAAGATTTACTGAGCATGGCCTTGCCCATCACAGTTCAGTTCAGTCGCTCAGTTGTGTCTGAGTCTTTGCGACCCCAAGACCCTTTTTCCTCCACATTCAGTCTCTCCCATCAGGAAGCTTCCATAAGCCTCTTATCCTTATCCCTCAGAGGGCAGACAGAATGAAAACTGCAGTCACAGAAAACGAATCAAGCTAATCACGTGGACCATAGCCTTCTCCAACTCAGTGAAACTTTGAGCCATGCCGTGTACGGCCACCCAAGATGGATGGATGGGTCACGGTGGAGAGTTCTGACAAAACGTGATCCACTGGAGAAGGGAATGGCAAACCACTTCAGTATTCTTGCCTTGGGAACCCCATGAACAGTATGAAAAGGCCAAAACCATAGGACACTGAAAGATGAACTCCCCAGGTCGGTAGGTACCTGAAATGCTACTGGAGAAGAGTGAGGAAATACCTCCAGAAAGAGTGGAGAGGCAGAGCCAAAGCAACAGCAACACTGAGTTGTGGATGTGACTGTTGATGGAAGTAAAGTTGCATGCTGTAAGGAGCAATATTACATAGGAACCTGGAATGTTAGATCCATGAATCAAGGTTAATGACAAGTGGTCAAACAGGAGATGGCAAGAGTGAACATTGGTATTTTAGAAATCAGTGAACTAAATTAGACTGGAATGGGCGAATTTAATTCAGATGACCAGTATGTCTACTACTGTGGGCAAGGATCCCTTAGAAGAAATGGAATAGCCATCATGGTCAACCAAAGAGTCTGAAATGCAGTACTTGGATGCAATCTTAAAAGTGACAGAATGATCTCTGTTTGTTTCCAAGGCAAACCATTCAATATCATGGTAATCCAAGTCTATGCCCAACCAGTAATGCTGAAGAAGCTGAAATCGAATAGTTCTATGAAGACCTACAAGATCTTCTAGAAATAACACCCAAAAAAGATGTAATTTTCATCATAGGGAACTGGAATTCAAAAGTAGGAAGTCAAGAAACACCTGGAGTAACAGGCAGATTTGCCCTTGGAATACACAATGAAGCAATGGCAAAGGCTAGCAGAGATTTGACAAGAGAATGCACTGGTCATCGCAAACACCCTCTTCCAGCAACACAAGAGAAGACTCTACACATGGCCATCACCAGGTGGTCAATACCAAAATCAGATTGATTCTATTCTTTGCAGCTAAAGATGGAGAAGCTCTATACAGTCAGCAAAAACAAGACTGGGAGCTGACTGTGGTTCAGATCATGAACTCCTTACTGCCAAATTCAGACTTAAATTGAAGAAAATAGGGAAAACCACTAGACCATTCAGTTATGACCTAAATCAAATCCCTTATGACTATACAGTGGAAGTGAGAAATAGATTCAAGGGATTAGATCTGATAGAGTGCCTGATGAACTATCCACAGAGGTTCATGACATTGTACAGAAGGCAGTGATCAAGACAGCCCCAAGAAAAAGAAACGCAAAAGGCAAAATGGTTGTGAGGAGCCCTTACTAACAGCTGAGAAAAGGAGAGACGTGAAAGGAAAAGGAGAAAAGGAAAGATATACTTATTTGAATGCAGAGTTCCAAAGAATAGCAGGGAGAGATAAGACAGCCTTCCTCAGTGACCAATGCAAAGAAATAGAGGAAAACAATAAAATGGGAAAGACTAGAGTTCTCTTCAAGAAAATTAGAGATACCAAGGGAACATTTCATGCAAAGATGGGGTTGATGAAGGACAGAAATGGTCTGGACCTAACAGAAGCAGACTCTTGAGAGTTCCTTAGACTGCAAGGAGATCCAACCAGTCCATTCTGAAGGAGATCAGCCCTGGGATTTCTTTGGAAGGAATGATGCTAAAGCTGAAACTCCAGTACTCTGGCCACCTCATGCGAAGAGTTGACTCATTGGAAAAGACTTTGATGTTGGGAGGGATTGGGGGCAGGAGGAGAAGGGGACGACAGAGGATGAGATGGCTAGATGGCATCACTGACTCAATGGACATGAGTCTGAGTGAACTGCCGGAGTTGGTAATGGACAGGGAGGCCTGGTGTGCTGTGATTCATGGGGTCGCAGAGTCGGACACGACTGATCAACTGAACTGAACAGAAGCAGAGATGTTAAGAAGAGGTGGCAGGAATACACAGGAGGACTATTCAAAAAAGGACTTAATGACCCAGATAACCACGATGGTGTGATCACTCACCTAGAGCCAGACTTCCTGGAATGTGAAGTCAAGTGGGCATTGGAAAGTATCACCACTAACAAAGCTAGTGGAGGTGATAGAACTCCAGTTGGGCTATTTCAGATCCTAAAAGATGATGCTGTGAAAATGCTGCACTCAATATGCCAGCAAATCTGGCAAAGTCAGCAGTGGCCACAGGACTGGAAAAGATCAGTTTTCATCCCAATCCCAAAGAAGGGCAATGCCAAAGAATGTTCATACTACCTCACAATTGCACTTATCTCTCATGCCAGCAAAGTAATGCTCAAAATTCTTCTAGCCAGGGTTCAACAGTACATGAACTATGAACTTCCAGATGTTCAAGTTGGATTTAGAAAAGACAGAGGAACCAGAGATCAAATTGCCAACATCCATTGGATCATTGGAAAAGCAAGAGAGTTTCAGAAAAACATATATTTCTGCTTTTTGACTACCCCAAAGTCTTTGACTGCATGGATCACAACAAACTGTGTAAAATTCTTCAAGAGATGGGAGTAGACCACCTTACCTGCCTCCTGAGAAATCTGTATGCAGATGAAGAAGCAACAGCTAGAACCCGACATAGAACAAGAGAATAGTTCCAAATTGAGAAAAGAGTACATCAAGGCTGTATATTGTCTCCCTGCTTCTTTAACTTTTATTTGAAGTACATCATGAGAAATGCTGGGATGGATGAAGCACAAGCTGGAATCAAGATAGCTGGTAGAAATATCAGTAACCTCAGATACGCAGATGACACTGTTCTTATGGTGGAAATCGAAGAACTGAAAAGTTTCTTGATGAAAGTTAAAGAGGAGAGTGAAAGAGCTGGCTAAAAACTCAACATTCAGAAAAGTAAGATCAGGGTACATGATCTCATCACTCCATGGCAAATAGGTGGAGAAACAAGGGAAACAGTGACAGACTTTATTTTGGGGCTCCAAAATCACTGCAGATGGTGATTGCAGCCATGAAATGAATAGACGCTTGCTCCTTGGAAGAGAAGCTATGACCAACCTAGACAGCATATTGAAAAGCAGAGAAATTGCTTTTGCTGACAAAGGTCTGTCTAGTCAAAGATATGGTTTTTCCAGTAGTCATGTTTGGATGTGAGATTTGGACTATAAAGAAAGCTGAGCACCGAAGAGTTTATGCTTTTGAACTGTGCTGTTGGAGAAGACTCTCAAGAATCCCTTAGACTGCAAGGAGATCAAACCAGTCAATCCTAAAGGAAATCAGTTGTGAATATTCATTGGAAGGACTGATGCTGAAGCTTCAAAACTTTGGCCACCTGATGTGAAGAACTGACTCATTTGAAAAGTCCCTGAAGCTGGGAAAGATTGAAGGCAGAAGGAGAAGGGGAAACAAAGGCTGAATCGTTGGATGGCATCGACTTGATGGATATGAGTTTGAGCAAGCTCCAGCCATTGGTGATGAAAATGGAGGCCTGGTGTGCTCCAGTCCATGGAGTCGCAAATGGTTGGACACGACTGAGTGAACTGAAGAGATGTGGGGGGAAAATCCAAGAGAGTATAAGGAGGCCATCTTCATTTCTCGTTCAGCTCGAATTCTGTCTGCTGTAAGATCAATGCAGAAGAGTAATTTCTCAAGATGGGGCTATGTCACAGGAATGGTAATTACTATAACCAAAATGATTAACATCATTCCAGCAAGTTTTGTGTGTAAACAGTGCACAATTATCTGATAAGAATGCTTCCCTTAGGATATTTACTTATCTTCTTAGTTAAACTGCTGACATGTTTTAAGGTATTTAACTGAAAACACACAATCAGGATTTGGACAACACATACATAATGCTTAACAGATGCAAGTTTGAAAGATTTGTGATGATCACTGGTGGAATTAGTCAAACCAGGCTTAAATTAGATTTTTCTGATTTGTAAGTCTTTTAAGGGTCCACATTGGAGCAGAATCTTCGTGCAGTGTAAAAGATTACACATTCGATTCTCTGAAGTGAAGACATGAAAAAGTCGGCATTTTCTTTTTGATAACATATCTGAGAAACTCAGGTTTGTATTTCATACACTCTCCCCTTGCCACAGTTTATGTAATTTTCTCAACTGAATCCTAACAGCTGAATTTAGATGGCTAACTGATTTTGCTTATTCTGTAGAAGCAGATAATAGTGAGCTCAAGTCAATGGGATTCAACATATGATAATTATGTCTAAGAAAAGTGAAGGTGAGATGGTTGGATGGCATCACCCACTCAATGGACATGTGTTTGAACAAACCCAGGAGATAGTGAAGGACAGAGAAGCCTGGGATTTTGCAGTTCATGGGGTTGCAAAGAGTCAGACATGGCTTAGTGACTGAACCACAAAGAAAAGTGAAGTTGCAATAGTTAAAGATGATTAACCATCAATAGTTAAGGAAACAGATGAGAAATAATCAGATGACTATAGAACATTGAGAGAGCTTATTTCTGATGCTGAAATCACACATGTGCTGCATCTAGAAACACAGAGCCTTGTCTAAAATGAAAGTAACTTGGATTGTGGAGTAGATACGCAACCTTGGAAAAGTGCTTGTTACAAAGATTCATGTCAGATGATGGGATAGTATTGTAAAGCTTGACATGGAAAGTAAAAATACAAGCCTTATTACAAAGGGTAGGTGTCTTGTTGGCTAATCATCGTAGCGCCTGCACATAGACTTCTGGCTGTGACACAACAGCCGTGTTTGTGAATTTGGGAGAGTGGTTGTGGAGTGCAGTGACCTGAAACAGGACTGTTTTTTCCATTGATTAGATCATTCGTTGGAAATGTGAGTACAATTGATGATGGCAAAAACACGTAAATGAGTGAGGATTAAGGGTTAGTGTCAGAGGAAGAAGTGCGTTTTGTTTCAGATCCAATTAAGATTTCACAGTGGGATTTATGATTAAAAGCAAAAGGGACTGATGTTCACATGACTAATATCATATTGTGTGTGTGTGTGTGTGTGTGTGTGTGTGTGTGTTTTCCAGTGCTACTCTCTTCACACTGTCTATGGCTTTTGACTTGTGTCTAAGTTTGATTTCTCTGTAAACTCTGGGCACACTGATCAAGCTAGTTTTTCGCACCACTCTATTTTTAACCTCATATCTAGAGTTAAAGAATGTATAGGAGAAATAGAAACTTAAAATACGGGAAGGAGTTTAAGCAACTCCAGAGGCTTCAACAGTCATGCAATAGCTCTTTTTATTATTATTTCAAGCAATGCCTTTGGAACCCTGTACCAAGGTTACAGGATACAAATCTCTGGAACTGACCAAACCCCATAGCAACTGTTTTCATGGGCAGGATTAAACCTCAATAATTTACAACTGATCCAGTCAGTGAAAAAGAGAAAAACCAAGATTTTTGTTCCCCTTACTATGAATTGTGTCATAACACGAGACATGATTGCATTACCCACTGGGTTGGCCAAAAAGTTCTATTGAGTTTTCATACGATGTTAAGGATAAATGCAAATGAACCTTTGGCCATCCGAATGTTATTTTTGTTGTTGTTTTTATTAGCATTATTATCTCTTGAAGAAAATAGGAAAAAAGTTAGGGTTTGGACTAATAGATGTGATCAATAATGTAATTAGTGAATATGCTAAAAGGAAGCTGTAGTAAAACTGCATGCTAACTAGGAAAGCCAAAATCAATTTCTCCAAATACTGTTTTCCTCAGGTAAAAGTGGTAAATGAAGGGCCTGTTCGCTCTTCTTCAGTACACACTGAAAGCTTCCTGCACATTCCACTGGTATTTGCTTTCTCTTACTTGTCCCTTCAAGTCTTTCAGCGTTCTGCTCTCATTTTAAAAGTTAAAGTAGGCTTTTTCTTAAATATTTTGTTTGTATTCTAACAGAATATTTACTGACAATGTCATTCTAAACTTTGGATAAATACTGCCTGTATAACTATAGAGTATTACACACTGTTCCAATCAGTTCAGGGGCACGTTTAGGGCAGGGTTAAGAAATCTGAGAACTCTGGCCTAAGCAGGTCTCCAGGCTGAGCGCCTGTTGCATCCGTAACCCATCTCACAGCTGTGAGGCATGGACGTGGCGTTTTCCACATGTTTCTGACTCTGGAGCATCCCAAGAGTGCACAGTTTCCTCAGGGCTGTATTGGGAGAGTCTAAAGCTACTGCTGTTTCTGAGTTATTTCAAGGATACAGGCTAGTCCACTGGGAACACATGGGGCACAGGAGATAGACCTGGATTTGACTGATAGTTACCCCACTGTGATGAGCCCAAATCACAGACTTGACCTTCCCTAGAATTCCTGTGATGGCCACAGCCCTGTTTTAAAGTCTGCCATAAACTCGGCGGAAGCAAATCGATAAAGCGAAAAGGAATGGAGGAAGGAAGTAGGTTATTTTGGGCTTTCTTAAATGTTCAGTGCAAAAGAGAACAGGAAGGTTTCAGTTGGCTGCCTGGTAAGAAACATGCACAGAATAAAAGGGAATGGGAATAGAGCTGCTATATGACCCAACCATCCCACTGGTGGGCATACACACTGAGGAAACCAGATTCGAAAGAGGCATATGTACCCCAATGCTCACTGCGATATTGTTTACAATAGCCAGGACCTGGAAGCAACCTACATGTTTCATTAGGAAGTTGTGGAACATACATGCAATGGAATTATTACTCAGCCGTAAAAAGGAACACATTTGAATCAGTCCTATTGAGGTGGATTAAACTGCAGCCTGTTATACAGAGTGAAGTAGTCAGAAAGAGAAAGACAAATTACTGTATATTAATGCATATATATGGAATGTAGGAAGACGGTAATGAGGATCCAACATGCAGGGCAGCAAAGGAGACACAGATGTAAAGAACAGACTTTGGGACTCAATAAGAGAAGATGAGGTTGGGATGATCTGAGAGACTGGCATTGAAACATGTGTATTACCGTATGTAAAATAGATGACCACTGCAAGTTCCATGCATGAAGCAGGGAACCCAAAGTCAGTGTTCTGGGACAACCCAGAGGGATAGAGTGGGGATGGAGGAGGGAGGGAGGGTTCAGGGTGGGGGCACACATGTATCCCTGTGACTGATTCATGTAGACGTATGACAAAAACCATCACAATATTATAAAGTAATAATCCTCCGATTAAAATTTAAAAACAGGAAATAGGGATTAGGTCCCATAAATAAGGGCTTTAGAAAAGGAAGCTTTTGTTCTGTTTTGTTTTGTTTTCCCAGGGAATTGGAAATTATGTGACAGTTTTCATGCTCTCCTTAGGGTATATTACCTAATACAAATGGTAGTGAATTGGCACATTATGGCAGTGCATCTGGAGGAAGTTTAGCCTAGTTGGTTATTAAATCCTAACATTCATAAATCAAGGAGATGCGAACGTGAACCTCACCATCACTGCTTGGGAATTATATCATCCCTCAGCATCTGCAGAGGATTGGTTCTGGAATCTCCCTCCCCCCTTCCTGAGGATTCCAAATCTGAGGGTGCTCAAGTCCCTTACATAAAATGGCCTAGTACAGCTGGCCCTCCTTATCTGTGGATTTCAAAGCTGCCTGAATCCCTGGGGATGTGAGAGCTGTGGATTCAGAGGGTCACCTGTACACAGCTTCTATCAACTTAATCTCTGTAAAATGGGTTTAATAATTTGTGTGCTTAGTTGCTCAGTCGTGTCCTACTCTTTGTGACCCCATGCACGGTAGCCTGCCAGGCTCCTCCGTCCAGGGGATTCTCCAGGCAAGTATACTGGAGTGGGTTGCTATTTCCTCCTTCAGGGGATGTTCCTGACCCAGGGATTGAACCCGTGTCTCCTGTGTCTCCCGGATTGCAGGTGTATTCTTTACCTGCTGAACCACTGGGGTTTATTAATAGGTCTTATGTAATACAGTCATTGGACTGAAGATAATCTACGTAGAGCGCTTCATCTTTGCCACATAGGAAGCACTCATGAAGGGTTAGCTGTTAATAGTGATCCATATTTTTACTTTGTAGTCCATTTCTGTGATTGACCTGCATGAGGTGTCATAGTTTCAAAGTAACCTGTAGTCGAAGGAGTAATTCAAGCAAGACCCCTCACGTTGGCCCACTTTGTGACCACAGACAAGTCCTTTGAGTGTCCTTTCCTGGTGTGCTCCTCTGTCACGAACAGATGCTTGTTGCCAGATCTCCACCGAGCTGGGGTCAGGACCTCCAACAGAGGAAATGCTTTGAAATGTGTTAAATGCTAAACAAGTTATTTTTTGATGGGAAAAGCAGTTGTGAGTTACATTTATAAAATATTACGAACAACTTGCAACACATATATTCATTTTTGGTCATTACTGATGAAGAATACTTGGACAGTGTCTTTTGATTGTTATTGATGAGTCATACTTGATATATATCCTAAAAACACTTCCAGGATTTGGCTGCTGTTTAAATTTTACATATTCAGAATCAAATCAGATTTAAATTTCATAGGACAGCTTTTCAAACCACAGATTTGAAGAAATGGCAGGACACACACACAGGATTGTTTTATTCTCAAATACTTTCCAAAGGGCAGGACACACACACACACACACACACACACACACACACACACACACAATTGTTTTATTCTCAAATACTTTCCAAAGGGCAGGACACACACACACACACACACACACACACACACACAATTGTTTTATTCTCAAATACTTTCCAAAGGGCAGGACACACACACACACACACACAATTGTTTTATTCTCAAATACTTTCCAAAGGGCAGGACACACACACACACACACACACACACACAATTGTTTTATTCTCAAATACTTTCCAAAGGGCAGGACACACACACACACACACACACACACACACACACAATTGTTTTATTCTCAAATACTTTCCAAAGGGCAGGACACACACACACACACACACACACACACACACACACACACAATTGTTTTATTCTCAAATACTTTCCAAAGGGCAGGACACACACACACACACACACACACACACACACGATTGTTTTATTCTCAAATACTTTCCAAACAGACACACACACACATGATTGTTTTATTCTCAAATACTTTCCAAAACTAGAAAGCTAATGACATCTTTGAGAATTTCCCAGGAGGCAAGAGATTCCAGTGCTATTAGGATTTTACTGAAGAAAAGTGATGCTTAATGGAACTAGATAAAGCTTGTTAATCTCTCAGTTAATTTTCTTTCTTTCCTTTTTTTTTTTTTTTAAGATTACGTCTTTAGTCTGAGGTTTGGCTCAAGCCTCCCATTAAGGTTTACCCAACCTACAGTTCATTAAGTTCTGAATTCAGAAATGGAGTTTGATTAATTTGATTTTGTTCCAAATACAAGTAGCATTTAAGCACCTCTAGCTTATGTGTTGAGAATTAATACTGTTTGCCTAACATTTTTGGAGTAGTGAAATTCTGATATTTTGAGGGAGGAGAGGGGATTAAATGTATTGATATAATTTGATATTTGGAGAAACTGGTATTTTTGGTATATGTGTGTCATTGGAAAGATAAATCAGGAGAAACTATCTTGTATTTCTGATGGGCTCACACACAGATGGAGGGACACAGAGGTTATGTGTTGATAAGTATTGCTGGTCTTCTAGGAATTGCCACTGGAGAGGAATCAGTTCAGGTAGGCAGGTGTTCTTATAGTATAATTAAAGTCCAAGGGAAAAGGAGGACCGGAGGTTATTTTCCTTCTTTTAAAAAAATAAAAGGCAAGATACTAAAATAAATCATACAAAAGGTATGTGGTACAGAGGAAGAGGGGCTTCTTGACATGCAATTCTATAATATCAGTTCAGTTCAGTCACTTAGTCGTGTCCAACTCTTTGAGACCCCATGAATCACAGCACGCCAGGCCTCCCTGTCCATCACCAACTCCCAGAGTTCACTCAGACTCAAGTCCATAGAGTCGGTGATGCCATCCAGTCATCTCATCCTCTGTCGTCCCCTTCTCTTCCTGCCCTCAATCCCTCCCAGCATCAGAGTCTTTTCCAATGAGTCAACTCTTCACATGAAGTGGCCAAAGTACTGGAGTTTCAGCTTTAGCATCATTCCTTCCAAAGAATACCCAGGACTGATCTTTAGGTTGGACTGGTTGGATCTCCTTGCAGTCCAAGGGACTCTCAAGAGTCTTCAACACCACAGTTCAAAAGCAGCAACTCTCCCATCCATACATGACCACTGGAAAAACCATAGCCTTGACTAGATGGACCTTTGTTGACAAAGAAATGTCTCTGCTTTTTAATACGCTATCTAAGTTGGTTATAAGTTTCCTTCCAAGGAGTAAGTGTCTTTTAATTTTATGGCTGCAATCACAGTCTGCTGTGATTTTGGAACCCAGAAAAATAAAGTCTGCCACTGTTTTCCACTGTTTCCCATGAAGTGATGGGACCGGATGCCATGATCTTTGTTTTCAGAATGTTGAGCTTTAAGCCAACTTTTTACTCTCCTCTTTCCCTTTCATCAAGAGGCTCTTTAGTTCTTCTTCACTTTCTGCCATAAAGGTGGTGTCATCTGCATATCTGAGGTTATTGATAATTCTACAATATAGAGCTGAAGAAATGCTTCTGTCACTAAGTATCTCTTCACATATGAAAATAATCAAATCAATTATCTATATCCAAATGAAAGCCACATGAGTTTAAGGGCAAGCTATACATATGAGAAGGAAATGGCAACCCACTCCAGTGTTCTTGCTTGGAGAATCCCAGGGACAGTGGAGCCTGGTGGACTGCTGTCTATGGGGTCGCACAGAGTCAGACACGACTGAAGCGACTTAGCAGCAGCACCAGCAACTGCCCCAAATGGAGATAGAATGGGAGGAATTGACAATCTCTTCAGTGTTTTAGAGGACCATCTGCCAAACTTGAGTTTAATTCTGTCTTATGGTGACATCATTGTCATTTTCTTAGAGAATCGATTCTGAATGCTCAGGTTGGTGGTCCTCAGAACCCTTTGCTTAGATTGGCCTTGCTCAGCCTTTCATTTGGTTAGCTGTTTCAGATGTACTAAATTTTATGTCAGCCACAGTTAGTAGATAATAAAAAGTCATTGAGAAAAGAAACGTTGATTTACATAAGAAATCAGGTGAACAATATTTACATTTTTCTCTAAAATGCCATGAATGTAATCTGACCATACATATACATTTCATGAAAATACACACAGATATACATATAATAACTATTTTATACTATAAGCATTTTATATACTTGAACGTGGATTCTTGGTGCAAATTTAGAGCTATTTAACTTAAGAAAAAATAATTTTGTGTTTACAAGTTGATCTTTTAGGTATTTTAGAAGGTTGTGTTTTCAGAAGGGATTGCGAAACAGCATATGTGCGATTCAGGTCCTTTTAATTTTCACTTTTCCCTGTCCTGTCCTCTCTCTCTCTCCCTTACCATTCCTCTGTCACATTTCAGTGTCTGTCTGTCACTTGAGAGAGAGAGGTACTGTCATAAAAAGGGCAAACAACCTTGGTACCTACGGACCCTAGTGGTTGATTTCTGCTCATATGTACAAGTGAAATATAAGGATGATGAAAGTGTTAAAATGGAGCAAAATTTTCCATTGATGGGTGGCTATGTATGGGTAGTTGATTTTAAGTACTTATTGTAATTATGTTCTGCAAAGTTTCCATGGACACTGAATGAGCAAATACCGAACCATTGATCATGGGGGAACACACGGAGTTAGGTTCTTCTGAGCCTATGTCATTTCCATCAAGTGGTCAGCATATAGCCTTGTTTTGTATGTGTTTCTGTTTAAAAACACCTTACTTTATATATAATAAATAACTTTTATGTGATATTTATGGAGATATATAGTTGATCATTAACATTGAACTCACAGACAGCAGGTCTAACAGGAGTTAGCTGACACTCATATTTTTCCCCTAAAGCACATCACAGCTCTCTTGTCCCTATGAACAGTAGCTAGCACTTCAGCACGGCACTTGGGGACCACTTTAAATAGCAAAAACACCAATAGAAAGTACAAACATATGCACAAAAAAAGTGACACTAAAGAGACAATAAGATAAACATTTATTTACATTATAAGGGCTGAAACGAAAGCCAGAGTGTCTAACCTTAGATGGGAACAGGGCAACTGGGAGATTCAAACTTCTTGCTGCTTGGCTCATGCCCACAAATGACTACAAACGAATAAATGGCCAGCAACTGGCAAATTCATGATGAATTCGTGGCTACAGCATCAGGAATAACAAAGTTTACCTGTATCTACGTTAGCAAAGATGTAGAAATTCTGAGCAGAGCCAATTTGGGAGTAGGGATAATGACTGAAACTGAAGAGGGGGTGAGGCACCAAGAGTAGATTGAAGCTTCTGTCTTCCGGGGGGACCCTGGCGAGAGCAAATAACTAAAAATAGAGCGTGACAGATGCTGACAGATTGTCTAGAGATAAATGCAGAAGGGCATGGATATAAAGAGTGTCCATAGAGGGGTTGTAAGTTTTTAAAGGGTGGTCAGCTTCACTGACTGTGGTATTTTTACAGAGTCCAAAGGAAGATATAGACTTTGCCAACCTGGGAAAAGTAAATCCAAGCAGAGGAAACAACAAAAGACAGACATGAGTCATATTTTGGACCACAGTGAGTGGGCACTTGAACGTCCAATTACTAGGCAACTAATCTCCTTAATTAAACAAACCAGGGGGAAAGTAAATTAATGATGTTGAAGGTAAGCTAACGGTAGGATCATGACAAAGCAAGGACAGCAATAGTTGAAAACTCTGAAAAGCTCCAAATGTCACAGATGATAAAGCATCCTCTCTGAAAACAGCAGAATTTTCTATTCATCGCATGTGCATATATGCTATAGCAAGTTGGCAGAAACACTGCTCTGTGTCATGGCAACCAAATTTCTTATAGAATGTTGAGTTAGTCTATAAATGATAATTGCATCCTAGCTTTCGCTTATGAATACCAAATTTAGTCAGGTACCAGCACCAGCCCTTAGTATGGTGCAGAGGGTTTCTATGGAAAATGTTGTGGTACAGATGGAAATTCTGACCCCTCTCTTCATGGACGCTCAAGAGGATGTTGGTGGGTTGAAGCAGACATCTTGAGGATCCCTGACTTAGACTTTGCAATGAGTGATTGCACATGTGAGAGGCCTCATTTTATCAGTCTTATTTTATTTGGTGGAAATTCTGAGCAGAGCCAATTAGGGAGTGGGGATAATGACTGAAATGGAAGATGGAGTAAGGCTCCAAGAGTAGATTGGAGCTTCTGTCCTGGGGGGAGACCCTGGCAAGAGCAAATAAATATAGGGTGTGACAGATGCTGACTGATCACCTAGAGAAAATATGTAAGGGAATGGATGTAAAGAGTGTCCATAGAGAGGCTGTAATTTTGTAAAGGGTGGTCAGCTTCACTGAAGGTGGTGTTTTTTACAGAGCCCGCAGGGAGGTGTAGAGTGAACCAAGTGCACAAAACTGGGGAAAGTAAATCCAAGCAGAGGAAGCAACCAAAGAGTCATTGAGGAGAGAGTGGTCTGATACGTTTGAAGCAAAAGAAAGGGCAGGTGTGGGTGGTGAGGAGTGAATAACATAGGAGCACAGCGAAGAAACTGGGGTCAGCATACCTGGCCTCCTTTGTCACTGCTCTTAGTGAAGTGTTCTTTGATGTAATGGCAATGCTGTTGACATACACATATTGAAAGAAAAAAGTCATTGGAAACATGTCCCCATGACTGCTGTAGATATATTGCTCTTGACCTCTAAAGATGTGTGATTTCTTGTCCAGTAAAACCAACAGGACAAGACGTTCTGGTAGCATCTTTTGACTTCTTCTTATTACTAAACCTTTTTTTGTGTTGCTATATTTTTCTTTATAATTTTTCTTCTTCTAATATATTTTCTTTATCTTCTAATATATTTTCAATTTTTGTTGGAGTATAGTTGCTTTACAGTGTTAGTTTTTGCCATACAACAAAGTGAATCAGCTATGAGTATGCATATACCCCCTCGTGTTTCAGATTTCCTTCCCATTTGGTTGCCACAGAGCAGTAAATAGAATTCCTTATGCTATACAGTAGGTTCTCATTAGTTATTTATTTTATGCATAGTATCAATGGTGTGTATGCCATATTCATTATTCTAATGTTGCCCTTCATTTATTTAGTATCCTTATAAGCTGTCATAAATCCCTCTGGAACAAGGTATTCAGTAGACACATAGGTGGAGAAACAGATAATAAAGAAATTGAACTTGTGCTCTTTTATGATATTTGCAGCAACCACAGTTCAATGAATGGCTTTTGAATTGATCTTCAGTTAGCTAGAATTTGGTAACTTATTGCATCAATCCACTTAGAAGCAGTGCATTTAAATCACGGTTTTGCCAAATCCAATGTGTTATATATAACATAATTTTTAGGCAACAAGTTATTAGAGAACGTCGTGTGCACAAAACAAGCATACGTGCTGTGTGAAATATGTCACGTAAAAATATATGTATTTGTATTGGCTAATTCTCAGACCAAAGGGACACATGTAGCATACAGTTCTATATAAAGACAGCGTGAATACTGGATAGTTTTCTTAAAATATGCTAGCAGTCTGGCAGAGATTATATACTGTGTTCAGTGCAATTTAGTAAAAGTACATCTGGTACAAGTGATAGCGTGAAATTCATTGTGTCATTCTTGAGGCAAACTGTGGTCAACTACATCCTCTAACTCAATATAGTAGAAGATATGTTAACAATAAATTCTTAGCCAACATTCCAAGACAGCTCTGCCCAATGTAGTAGATGCTATATAATGTGTGAGAGAAAATCCTAAATTTTTGGAAAGAAGCTCAAATGACAAGACTTGGTGGAAAAAAACCCAATTTTA
The DNA here is from genome assembly GCF_001704415.2 of Capra hircus. NCBI lineage: Eukaryota > Metazoa > Chordata > Mammalia > Artiodactyla > Bovidae > Capra > Capra hircus. The sequence goes on along the minus strand of NC_030831.1, from coordinate 11,025,854 downwards.
TTTAGTGAACCTAATATATATCATTTTCCTAGAAGCATTGGTTTTAGAGTTCATTGTATATATTATTGAGAAAATGTTTATTAATTTTACTCTGATTTTGGTACTCTGAGAAGACATGAAAGTTGTAATTATAAAGTACTTTGATTTAAAAGAGTTATTTTCTATGCAAGGAAACAGAACCGAGGTTACCACAAAATTAAACTTTTAAATATAAGAAAATGTTTGATCATAAAGAGCAACAGAATTTTTTAAAGCAACATAGTACACATGTCTCTTTCAATTCTGGTTTCCTTGGTGTGTATGCCCAGCAGTGGGATGGCTGGGTCATAAGGCACCAGAGGGATGGTACAGGGAGGGAGGAGGGAGGGGGCTTCAGGATGGAGAACACGTGTATACCTGTGGTGGATTTATGCTGATGTATGGCAAAACCAATACAATATTGTAAAGTAATTAACCTCCAATTAAAATAAATAAATTTATATTAAAAAATAAAAAAATAAAGCAACATAAATAAGATACTGAGCATTCAGTTTAAAATGTGTTGTAGTGTTCATTGCCGAGTACATGATTCTCCTGCATTGGTATGTAGAGTCTAGTTCCCTAGGCCCAGAGATACCACCCGGATTTAAGTAAATGGTGGTGCTTCCTCGATGGCTCAGCGGCTAAAGAATCTGCCTGCAGTGCAGGAGACACAGATTTGATCCCTGGGTTGGAAAGAACCCTTGGGGAAAGAAATAGCAACCAAATCCAGTATTTTTGCTTGAAAAATCCCATGGGCAGAGAACCCTGTCAGGCTACAGTACAAAGGGTCCCAAGAATCGGATAGGACTAGGCAGCTGAGCACATGGGTAATGGTGAGAGTAAATCTGAGTTAATGCTTTCCATTAATATAGCTGTAACATGAGTTGGTAAGGATGAAACTTTCACTGTGGCGTTTAACACATATCCAGGCTGGTGTTTCTACAGTGATTGTACCTGATGGTAAAGTAGAGATGGATGAGGAAGTATTTTTCAAACTCAACATTGTGACATGATATATGATGTTTCTGCAGCATACCTAGCCTTGAAAAAGATGATAACCAGAAAAAGATATGAGTTCTGTGGATTCTAAAGCTTCCCAAGGTGGGGGGAAGTAACAATTGCTTTTTGGGTGTTTCACAAAATTGTAATTGTTCTGCTAAGTCTTTCCCCTCCCCCGGTCCTGGATCTTAGAAATGGCCTGTACAGGTGTGCAGCCTGAAAGCTTAGGGTACATTAATTTCAGAGTAAACCCACCTCTGCATAGCATAGCAAACCATACATCTTTACTGAAAATGTTTAATTGAATATATTAACATAATGTCTCCAAAGGGATTAAGTTCTTATTCAAAATGATGCTGTAAAAGGATAGCTTTCAGGACTGATAACTCTGTGGGTCAGATAATTTTCTTGGTTTCATGCCCATCGATGAAACCTCATTATTCCTGACCAAAGACAGTTACATTTTAAGTGTTTTTATCAAAACAAAGATCATTATCATTTAGCAACATTTATTGACATATGCAGATTGAAAGCCATGCATGAAAACATTTGGGAAATTTTTACCAAAAATCGTGTTTTTAAGTAGAAATTTGATGTATCTGTATGTATATGCATGCTTATATAAATAGAAAGCTTTTCTTGCAAAATATTTTATTAGTGTTTTAAATTCATTGAATTATGTGACATATTTAGGTGTTCAGTGGGATAAGGAAGATTACTAATTGGGGGAAGTAGTTATTAACCTCTGAGCTGTTGTTTCTGTTGTTGCTGAAAGTGCGGTCTGGCTACTTGCTGCTCTAAAGCCAAGACTTGAGAGGCAGTGTTGGTGACTGCTTTGTTCTGGAGACTGGCCACCAGAGGGGAGAGGACAGACTTTGTTCCAAAGGCTGACTCCCCCTACAGTCAATGGGCAAGAGCTTTCAATGGGTTGTTTCAGGGATACTTCAATGGAGGAAGGGGGCTGCATGCAGAAACAGCACAGTCAGCTCTGACAGTCTTTAACTTGCTCATCGGTGGTCTGATCAGCGTCTTCTTGATTGTTTTGAGTACATTTAATCTTTAGTTCCAGAGTGGATTTGTTCCCATGTTTTTAAGGCCAGTTCTTGCAGCTGTGGCAGCTATAGCTACACTCAAGTCATCATGTAGTTAATTTCTTCCACTTGGTGGGGGTTTTAGGCTATACAGAACAGCTCAAGGACATGGCCTGTCTGTAGCCTTTTAGGAACTAAAGGTCCTTCATTTTACTTAATGACTAAACTATTATTATTTTGTCCTATTTGCCTTCTTTGCTTTTGCATTTTTTCTCACTTCTCTGATTAAACTTGTTCTCTGGCTAAAGTTTTTCTACAAAACAAAAGAGAGGCGGAGTCCACGGGGCAGCGAGGACCATCGGGTCCTGCTCTCTTTCACTGGTGGAGATCATTTTGGTGTAAGTTCAGTGTAATTTTACAAGGATTTCCATAATTTGCCATTCATTCCACAAGATACAACAGAAATTTTCTTACAGGCATGAGGATGTAGAGTGATTATCCAACACAAGTCACACATTTTAAGGAATTCTTAGTCTAAATTTCAGGAGATTGGGACCAAGTGATTAAGAGTGTAGATAGAAGAAAAACAAAATTAGAGCTGCTTTAATTTTGAATTCTCTACTGTAAAAGACTGGATGGGCTGTCCTGATACATAAAGGCAAGGAGAGTAGTGTAAAAAGCCAGAGCTATAATTTCCTGCTTACTGGACTGGCTCTTCTCTTGGGTGGGTTCTTTCAAGGAAGACCTTTGTCTTTCATTTTTGCACTCTCAGCCTTGAGCAGATGGTCTGATATGTTTCATGGATGAGTATGGCTAAGAAACTACAGTTTCTGAGTAGACTGGGTCTAATAGGACTCTGCACTCAGTAGGCACGTGGGTGACGTATTTCCTGAGTAAGTTGGTAAAACTCAAGGCAAAGGAAGTAATCAGTTAGTGTGAAGAATAGAGAAAAGAGTCACTGGCTCTTCAGGGGGATAGACCTTGGTGAAATGAAAGCACTGAAATCGTGCCTTAAAATCTTAAGAAGAAAGGTAGATATTAGCTATAAGGATGTTTGTTTTTTTCAATATGTTTCCTGAACTCTGACCTTTGAACAGACAGGAAACGAGTGTGTATAATCAGGACTTGATTCAGACTCATAAAGTATTAAGCCGTCTGCAATATGGCTGGTTTGGTGCAGGATTGGGTATAAGATGAGCACCTGAAATAGCATAATCTTCTTCAATGAAGATTTATTAAATACCGCTTATGCACATGGCTTTCACCCCTCATTCCCTTCAAGTGTAGTGGAATTTTTATTACTTAGAGCTATTTCTGCTAGACTATATACCAAATTCTACCTTGTTGGCTCAAATCATCAAAGAGGTTTAAATACCAAACAGTAAAACAGAAAAGCACTGGGGGTCATTAGCACTAAATTTAAGCTAGTGTTGGGGTGATTTATCAAATCTGCTCATCTTGGATATGGTGGTGGTTTAGTCACTAAGTCGTGTCCAACTCTTGTGACCCCATGGACTATATATAGTCCCCCAAGCTGCTCTGTCTATGGGATTTTCCAGGCAAGAATGCTGGAGTGGGTTGCCATGTCCTTCTCCAGTAAGACACACCAAAATGTGAAATTAAAGAAAGAGAAAGGGGGGGTAGGGTGGGTAGAGAAGAGGGAAGAAAGGGAGGGAGGGAAGAAGGAAGGAATAAACCCCATTTGCCACACTGTGCGTAGTGTTCACCTTGGCAGCTGTAAGCCTTGGTGAGTGGTATGAATAGGTATATTTAGAGATAATTTAGTTCAGAACTCATCGGGGCCATCAGTCGGTCTGCTCAATTAGCACAATGCTCAAGTTTCTAGTGGCTCACAGATTCCTGCAAGTCACTGCTCCCCTGACTGGATAGACCTTTCTCGCAATGCTGTTTACCAGACATCTGTGTAATCTACGGAACAGCATTTGTTTTTTGGTCACTAAGTTATGTCTGACTCATTGTGACCCCAGGGGCTGCAGCATGCCAGGCTTCCCTATCCTTCGCTATTTCCTAGATTTTTGCTCAAACTCACAACTCATATCCATTGAGTTGGTGATGCCATCCAATCATCTCATCCTCTGTTGTCCCTTTTCTCTCCTGCCTTCAATCTCTCCCAGCATCAGGGTCTTTTCCAATGAGTTGGCTTTTTGCATCAGGTGGCCAAAACCTGTTGGAGCTTCAGCTTCAGCGTCAGTCCTTCCAATGAATATTCAGGGTTGATTTCCCTTAGGATTGACTGGTTTGATCTCCTTGCTGTCCAAGAGACTCTCAGGAGTTTTCTCCAGCATTGTAGTTTGAAAGCATCAGTTCTTTGGTACTTAGCCTTCTTTATGGTCCAACTTTTACTTCATAGTGAGTGCTATTTCTGTGTGTCCTTAGGGAAGAAAGAGAAGCAGAGTTAGACCTGCTTTCCTTAAGATGGAAACCATCTCCAGGTGGTTAGCCAGTTAGGGAGAGTCAAAGTTTTTAACGAGAATCTGGACAGATCCACTTCTCTTCAAGTTCAGATTTTACATGTAAGAAAATCGGCCGGGTTGAAAACCAAATTTGATACTTAAGATATAGAAAAGGAGGAATTCATGGTCTGTAATGGTCCTATAAGAAGTCATGTCATCATGAGTATTTTTCAGGATGTGCGTTCATTTACTCTTGGGTTATTTATGAAGTCCGTGGGCTGTGCACCCTGTGGTTGGCTATGTACTGGGGATATAAATAGGCAAAGAGTAAAGAATGGTTCTTGTCCTTTCTGTAGGTCACAGCACAGTGAGGAAACTTACAGATAATCTAAGTGTTGTCTGATTGTGGGTTTTATAGTGTGGAATGGACGATGAAGGAAAGAGCAGTAAAAGAAGCCTGGGGAGATCAGACAGGCTTTAAAGAGGAGAAAATATTTTAGCTGAGCCTTGAAGGATGAGAAAGTCCCTGAATAAATGGGACCAGAGGAAAAAATTTCTTGTCTCAAAGGAGCAGCCAGTGTACAGGCATGGAGATGTGAGAAAATAGTTTGTTATAAAAGGTCTGTGATTGATTTAGATGGCCAAAGAAAAGGGCGAAAAGCAGAATAGATACAACCATGAATTGAGAGCCCTATCATTAAAGTTTAATATTCTCGCTAAGAAATTTTTTTCGTGTTTTTTTTTGTTTTTGTCTTTTAGTACAGGTGGGGGATGGTTGTGAGCCTATTTGAATTTCATAAATGCCATATTAAAAAGCAGAGACATTACTTTGCCAACAAAGGTCCATCTAGTCAAGGCTATGGGTTTTCCAGTAGTCATGTATAGATGTGAGAGTTGGACTATAAAGAAAGCTGAGTGCCAAAGAATTGATGCTTTTGAACTGTGGTGTTGGAGAAGACTCTTGAGCATCCCTTGGACTGCAAGGAGATCCAACCAGTCCAACCTAAGGGAGATCAGTCCTGGGTGTTCTTTGGAAGGAATGATGCTAAAGCTGAGACTCCAGTACTTTGGCCACCTCATGTGAAGAGTTGACTCATTGGAAAAGACTCTGATGCTGGGAGGGATTAGGGGCAGGAGGAGAAGGGGACAACAGAGGATGAGATGACTGGATGGCATCACCGACTCTATGGACTTGAGTGTGAGTGAACTGCGGGAGTTGGTGATGGACAGGGAGGCCTGGCATGCTGCAATTCATGGGGTCACAAAGAGTCGGACACGACTGAGCAACTGAACTGAACTGCTGTGTGAAAGGGTTTTAGATTGAAGAGGTCAAGAATGGAGGCAGAAGGTGAGTTTAGTGATGGTTAGGTCTTCCAGCTAAGAGGTGGTAGAGCCTGAAATGAGGTCCTGGGAGGGAGGATAAAAAGGATAACCGGAAAAACAGTTGTTTGGAAAGTGGAATCATTATGAGATGTTTCCAATTAAGTGTGGTGTGTAGAAGGTTGGGAATGATACAGAAAAAGGAAGAGAGGTAGCCTTTTTCACTCTGAATATTCTTTGAAAGGACTGATGCTGAAGCTGAAGCTGTAATATTTGGCCACTTGATGTGAAGAGCCGACTCACTGGAAAAGGCCCTGAAGCTGGGAAAGATTGAAGGCAGGAGAAGAAGGGGGTGACAGAGGATGAGATGGTTGGCTGATGGCATCACCGACAAATAACATGAATTTGAGCAAACTCCAGGAGATAGTGAAGGGCAGGGAAGCCTGGCATGCTTCAGCCAGTGGGGTTGCCAAGAGTTGGACATGACTTAGCGACTGAACAATAGCAACATCTACAGCATCAGCACAGTGCCTTCCACATAGTGCTGTATTGTGCATGAGAAATCCAGTGTTTCTGGCTCAAGACAGGAAATATCAGGTTAAGCTGCAGTTTGAACGTGTTGAATAATTTGAAGTCCCCTGAAGAATATCCACATGGAGATATTCCTTCATGAATCACTCAAATCCCTAAGCTGGAAAAGTGAGTGAGAAAAACAGTTTATTGAACCTGGTTGATGGGGAAGCAAGTAGGATTGATGACTCGGTGAAGAAGCAGCTGATTTTTAAGCTTAGTTATTAACAGGGCCCTTTGGGAGTGAAGGGCAAAAAATAAAAAAGTACAGTATACCAGTTTTTATTTTCTCTCCCATTTCTTCCTTCTTTTTCCCTCTCACCCAAGTAGTCAGAAGTACTTTTAAAAATACAGCACTAAATTATCTTAGTGCTCTCTTAATAAAAAGCCATTATTGTGGGCTATTTATCAGCTCAAAATGTTCCCACATAATTACAAATCATCACATAATGTAATGAGTCACTGTGGGTATATGTAATAGTGCATTAGTTAAAAACATGGAACAGAAAAAAAAGTTTACAGAAGGGCTTTTGGAAATGTGAAAAAATGTTTGAAGATTTCAGTTTTTTGCTTGAGCAACAAACCTTATACGTTTGTAAAGTGCTTTAAGAAGGATTTAATCTAAAACCAAGCAATGACACTTTTGTCTTTAGCCCATGTGCTTATCTTCTCTCTTGGAAACATAAAACACGTTTGAGTATACGTATTTCTATGTATGTGTATGTGTGTATATACACGTGTGTGCATGCATCTGTATTTATGTGTGTATATTACAGTGTTGCACATCTAATCAGTTTGCGCCGGGCATGCATATAAATTAGTAAAATAATTTCATCTGAGACTCCATCCTTTCTACATGGTATTCTTTTTATACTTTTTAAAAAATTAATTTTTATTACGGTATATCTGCTTTATTTTACATGGTATTCGTAATCAGATAGTTTGTGTGTTAGACACTCAGTCATGTCCGACTCTTTGAGACCCCACAAACTGCAGCCCGCCAGGCTTCTCTGTCCATGGAATTCTCTAGGCAAGAATACTGGAGTGACTTGCCATTCCCTCTCCAGAAGTCAAATAGGCTACTAACGTAATAAAAACTGCTACCTATTTAGTGTTGTGTGGTTTGTAAATCACTTTTCTTTTAATATTATCTCACTTGAGTCTCACAGAAGCTCTTTGAGACTGGGGCAAAAATTATCATTAGTTAACTTCTTCACAGGGGGAAATTTAAGGTGAAAGAAAGTTCTATAGGTAAGTAATAAGCAATGGGGCCCTGCCTTGACCCCAGGCATTCTGCTCACAGACCACGTGCCCCTCTCACTGTTGGTCACTGTCCATTTAAACTCATGTCAGACATTGCAGTAGAATTCTTAGGGGCCACGTTAAGTGATCTAATATATAATAATAATTTAATGTTTACTCTGGGATCCTGTAAACAAGTTCATAATTTGTTTACAATATGACAGAATTACTGGGAAAGCAGATACAACTTAACTAGTTTGGATTCCTTCTGCGCCAATAGCTGTGTGTACGGTCAGTCGCTCAGTTGTGGCTGACTCTTTGTGACCCCATGGACTGTGGTCCGCCAGGCTCCTCTGTCCATGGGATTCTCCAGGCAAGAGCACGCGAGTGGGTTGCCACGCCCTCCTCGGGGGATCTCCCCGCGTCTCTGTGTCTCATGCCTTGGCAGGTGGATTCTTTACCACTTGCACCACCTGGGAACCCCTCATAGTTGTCTGTATGCTCAGTTCTCCTCATCCTTGTCTGTTTCTCTTTGGCCTTTATTTTAAATTGATTTTGCTGAGTTTTAATTCAGTGGCATTTGACTGAAAAACCGTTCTCCGTTTAGTACACTAATTTGTTTATAGGGCACTGGATATTGAGTTTTGAAAACGACATTGACTGTTTTGTGGAGGTCTCTTAGCCAGTTTTCTTATGTGCTCCTGAGGCTGACATTCTGTGTATGAGAAAAGGGCTTTTAGAAGTTCCGGCTGCATTCCACAGAGCACCAGGATGTTTGCTCGGGCAATGCGTTCTCAAGAGTGGCCAAACATACGGAAGACATCTTAGAGAACTGGAAAAATCAAAAGGCACAGAAAAGGGAAAGGAAGGGCTTTCTGGTTTCTATCCTCTAGAGAACTGAATTGATGTGCCCTCTGGGCTCAAAAGGAAGTCAGTGTCTGTAGAGTACAGTGAAAGGAATCAAATACCTCAGCCTTGAAAAAGCTCTGGTGTTATCCCCTGCGAGAAGCTTGTAGGTAAAACAGTAGGCAGTATTCCACCCTACAGCTGTGTGTCATTTATGTTTTAGTTTTCTTGCTTTGTATTAAAAAGCAAGTACTCACAATGCAGATGGGAGAATATGTGTATCTTCTTCCTAAGGGGATAAGCATAGGAATAAGATTGTATACTGGAATGATACATTTTTCCAGCTTTGTGGCAGCAGTGTAGCATTGTAATCTTGTAGCTCTGAGCCCTGCAGAGCTGTGGATAAGAGAGCATTCTTCACTATTTTCATACCCTATTTCCAGAGGCTCTCTCATCTGTGCAGACTGATTCTGTTTGACCTGTACCAAAACTCAGCTATTTACTGATTTCTATTACAACAAAATCTGTAAGCATTTTTTTTTAAACTATGAACAATATTTAAAAAAATTATTGCATTTAAGTGAAGCCATGGGAGGAGGCATGCCGTTCAACACTGCCGCGAACCAGTCCTCGTCTGAAACTCTGTCCTTGGCTAACCCATGTCTGAGACCCTCCTTGAATGGTTTAATAGCTTTCCCTTCCTCCCTGAATCATTCGTTTCTGGTTTTTCTTTCCCTTTCATGTGTACTGAGGGATTTAACAATTATTCTTCACAACTTGAGTGTTTGTAAGGAAGGGGTGGGTGTCTCAGTTTCCATCCCACAAAGTTTTGAGACTTTTTTTTTTTTTTTTTTTGCATTAAGTATGCACATGTAGGTAGCGCTAGTGGGGAAGAACCTGCCTGCCAGTGCAGGAGACCGAAATGATGAGGGTTTGATTCCTGGGTCAGGAAGATCCCCTGGAGGAGGGCATGGCAGCCCACTCCAGTATTCTTGCTTGGAGAATCTCATAGACAGAGGAGCCTGGCAGGCTACAGTCCATAGGGTCGCAAAGAGTCAGACACCACTGAAGTGACTTAGCACTCACACATGAGAAGTTACAGTGAATATACTTATTTCCATGTAATTATAAAAAAAAAAATTTCACTGCATTAAAAGCCTGTCTAACAGTCTTAGTCCAGTCTATAGATTGATCCTGCAAGAATTAGACAAGGTTTTTGCTGATGGTGGTAATGATAAACTGCTTACAACATTTGATCACACGACTTGTCACCAGAGG